>NW_027287339.1:0-625000 GCF_022747635.1 Hetaerina americana
GAGTTCCCATAAGAAAATCAAAGTACCCAAAATGATTCCATTATTCAGGCATTGCTCTCTTCTTTTGAAAGCTTGTTTGCCTAATGCAGTTCTTCTCCTTACTACTTTGGCCATTTTGATCCAAAACACTTCCCAGGTACATAAACTGTTCCACCTACTCTAGTTAACGAGTGCAACATATTCATTTGTTCGTCTATATTTCAATCTATATTTCCCCTCTCTATCTTCCACTTAATATTTTCTGATTTCCTTATCCTCAGCATCGCCCTGACATTCCGAGCCCCTTTTCTAACTGGTTAAGTCCTCCTCTTCATTTTTTCTGCTGCTGCTGTCAATTTCGCTTTGTACGGATTCCAAGAGATCATAGTTTGGTGATGACTTATAAATATAATGGAATAATATTTCATTTTTAGTGTGCATAAAATATAAGAGTAATTTAGTTTTAAAATGGAACAGGTTGATTCTAATAATTTGCATGCAATTAAAAACATATGAGGTTTAAATTAATGTCGTTAGAACGCAGTCCTAAAATAATCTTTTTTCTTTTAAAATTTCCTGGCAGTGGAATTATAGTGTCAAGAATTGAAAACTTTTGACATTTAGTTGAGCTAGTTCCTAGAACTTTTACCATATAGTAACACCTTGTGAAGTTACAAGAATGTGAATGCATTTAATATTTTTTTATGTTATGTGAGGTAGGTGAGAACTCATATGCGAGAAACCCATGCAGAAGTGAAAGTTCCACCTTCTGCTTGAAATGTAATTACATTACATTTCAAGAGCTCTCTAAACTTCCTCACATAAATTTTGATTCATGACATGGCTTGGAAAAATATAAAGAAGGTGATACATAGTTCCCAGATGATTTCTTTTGATTTATTTCTATTGCTGCAGTCATCTCTAAACTTAGATTCTTATAGAGTATTAATAGAAATGCTCACAGAAATTATTGCAATAATCTGAGTATGCTAGTAGTCTGGAGTGGTAATGGACAAATCAGTTGACTTGTACACTGTTTTTCCTTAAATTTATATACATTGAAATTCAACATGGTATTTTCAAGGAAAAATGTTTTTTGCCTATCCCCAGAAGCCATTGAAACTCTAAAAATCAAACTCTAAAAAAACGAACTTTTTTTACTTCAGAGGACTAATCTTTGGTGCTGGAAATCATGAATTGGACTTCATTGGATGCCTAACATATTGTTTATTGCAATTAACATCAGAAATGAAAGTTGCGTAAGTACATATACAGCCAATCCTTTTATCTGTATTTATTTTCACTTTCTAATTATTTATTTCTTTCCATACGATCAGATATTTTTTCTGTGATAAGGCTCTCAGTGAGGATGTTATCTCTACATTTTGGGGTGAGAATAATTGTATGTAGACGTTAATTAATGGTAATCGAAGCCTTCGAAGGGGTCAAGAGTAAAAAAAATAAAAGCAGGCTCTTCTGTAACTGTTTGTTCTGTAATGTAGTGCAGTAGTAATGGCTGCATTGTAATATGATATCTCTTGTTTTCCTGTATGCAAATATTCTAAAGTAATGGGAAAATTATTGTTTTATATAATTTAGCTGTTCACTGATAAGAATATTAGGATTGTATGTTATTATTATTATTGATGGTGATCTACAGGTTACAGTAGGTTTTGGATGGACAAAAGTTAGCAAACGGTACAGAAAAATGCCCTTGCCTCTCAACAAAACACAACCTGCTACTGAACATTACTATAAGCCCTTCATCAATTCCACATATTTTTGTACTCCCTTCATTCGATCCAGAATCCCTATTCTTGTAATTCTCTTTAAAATTGTCAATCATTAATAAACTTCCCTGCGAATTGGCCCTAAAAATATAGTAGTTGAATTATTAGTTTATTTCAAAATATTAAAAATTACGATTAAATTGTTTTAATTATGCACATCAAGCACAATGGACATTTGTTTTGTGGCATTAATTAATCTTTTATTGAGTTGTGATTGTTAAACATGGTGAGGAAGTGTTACAAATTACTCCCTTGCAAGATGATTATAATGACAAGGCGTGAACCACTTTCATTGCTAATTGCTATTTTTAAATATTGATGATTGTAGCTTAATGAATGAACATAATATATAATGACACATTGACCATGGTTGAAAAAACTTGATAGCCCAAACAATTAGTTAAGTGTAGCAAAATCTAAATGAAATGGGAAATACTATAAAAACTGTTAAAATCTTGAGAAATGTTTATTTGTTAATTCATGCGTTCTTGAAAAAATTCTTTATGAATGCAGTCAAACCTCCTAAACAGTGGACTCCAAATTTTCCATGTGTACATTCTTCCGGCTGTGGATTATTCATGAATTGCCCTGAATGTTGTGTATCAGTGGTAACAGTAGTATGGAGAGCATATAGAGGGCTTGTTTACCCATGGATAAGAAGAGCCATTTGTAATGGAATATATAAGAGAAGTAGTAGAGAATACATATACATAAGAGAAGTGGTAGAAAGTTGCTGATGTTGGTTTTATATTACTGACGGCTGGGGAAGCACAGACTTCTTTTGCCATCAATAAAAAGAGCTTTTCCCATGCTCAACAGTCTGCAGAAAGTAGGAGAAGCGACTTCCTTTCATCTTTATGATTCACTTAGCTGGGTGAAGTGACTCCATTTACAATTTTCCAGGGCCAGTGGAAACAGGTTACTCCATTCTCATGTGCAGATTTCATCGGTTGGGCCCAGAGTTGTTCATACCTTGTTATAGAAGTGCCATGTCATTAGAAAGTGGCTACAAAAAAATTTATAAAGTCTTATCAATGAAATAAGTTTTATATTATTGGGAGAAAGGTAAAGTAGTAAAGAAAAACCAGCCAAATAATTGGAAGTTGGTACAAACAGTTTGTCACATTCATGAACATATATGAAGTATCTTGCGTTCACTTGGAAGCATACGAATGTATATGTCTATTTTGAAATGTCTTTTATGATAATTAAGAACCTTTTCACCTTGGCCTATTACATCTTTTCTTTATTAGAAATTTCTGCTGCTTGCAAGTCTACATGTACTTGTCATCCAACAAAATAGTTGAGGGTGTCGATTATTGATGATTATGAATATTCCACCCTATTAGTAGCAACTTTTCATTGCTGATCAGTGAAGTTTGGAGAAATGAGAACTGGATAGAGGAAATACTGAGTTGTAGTAGGAGGTTAAAATTATTTGTGTAAGGGAGAATGTTAAGTAGGCCCGGAAGAGAAGAATAAAATAGGCTTGTTATATGGCTTGTAGGCATGTAAGAGGTATGAAGAACTGAAGAAGGAACTGTATTAGGGCAAACAAAAGGAGGTTCTTTTGAATCAAAATACATAATCGTTCATTGAATAAATAAGCTAATATCTTTTTAAACTTAAAACTTAACTCATGCATGATAATATCACGTATGCATCAAATCCAGTTTAATTGTAATATAGTTTTTTTGTAATACGTTTATTTATTAAGTGATTGTGAATTTTCACAAAGTAGAGCCTCAAATCACCGAATTCACACAATATAGTTGTAAGGGACTGTCCACATCCTATTTTCAATTGGAAGATTACCAATAATGAAGATAATGTCATGTAGTTCCATGGAAATAATAATGACATCAATATTTTATGATCTCATGAAAATAATTTAAATTAACAATGAGATTTGAAGTAATAACTTTTAAATCTTTAAAGATAAATCTTCTTCCCATATAATATTCCCTTTTTCACCTCCCATTTGTAGAGGTCATCTAATTATGTTATATGTGAATATTAGTGTGCAAAATGCAGCCATTAGAAAATTTTGATTGTGAGATGTTTGAAAAGGGAAAAGGATGTCTAATCATATTTTGCGGTTTTTACAAAATCTTTTGTTACAGAATGGAAACCAACATCAAGACCACATGGTATGTAAATCCCAATATTGAAGAAAGTGAAGATAAACTTAATGCTCAGCAAGGTCAGAATTTGATGGCCGTTGCAGCCAAGAGAGTCTGGGATGAAATGTACATTTTTAAAAAGACATCAATTGAAGAGGTGTGTTAAAGACATTTATTTTGACCAATTTAACTCATTATTGCTGTTGGCTCATGAGTCAGCACTTCTTTTACTTCAAATATGCTCTAAAATCAGCCTAAATCCTATGAGCCAGAGGTACCCTGGTATAATTTTGATATATAAGTGCAAGCCAATTCACTCGAAAAATACTATTACTTATTTTTTCCGGAAAATCATTGCCGATATTAAAATTGTTGATAATAGCCTTGTTTTGAGTCTGTGGTATGCTGAAGTGTTAACAACAAAATAAACTTATCTTTTATGCCTGTCAAATATTTTTTTTTAATTTTGACCTGAATACTTGGGGGGGCTTTTACAGGGCTGGGAAATATGGTAATTCTTTTCAAGCTACATTTTTATAATATTGGCATTGAATAAATATATTGTTTTATACATTAATATTTTACTGTTCAATGTTTACTACCATTTATTTCAGTGACTGCTAAAGTAGTGCATTTGCTCTTCCTACTCTGTACTGAGTTTTCTATTTTGTATTAATATTGATGTTACGCTCCTGTACTTCAAAAGTAAATATTGTGAATTTTAAATTTTCAGCTGATATAAGTGTTCTAGCAAAATTGAACTACTCTATCAGTTATGTTGAGTAAAACCACATTAATTCCGGACCCATATTGATTTTTCGGAATTTTTTAGTGGCATCAATTACTTGCCCCCTGATAGTATTTTTTTCTTCCTTTCAATTAGGTATTTAAAATTTCTCTCAATCCTGGAAGTATTAAAGGACCTCCTGATCTAGAGTCTGTGAGGGATCAAGTGTTTGAATCTGCCAACCGGATTTGGGTAAATTATGTCGAAATGGAAAGAAAATCATCATACCGAATACCTTGGGAACTGCAAAATCAAATACAGTCTGTAAGTAAATTTCTACTGTATAAATATTGTGATACTTAAATTGGTGACCTCAGAGTCAAGACTTTCTTAAGCTTTTTGACAAGTCACATTAAATATAAATCCATATTTTAAATGATGACTTTCTTATTTGAACATAATTTAATATTTAATACTGAAAGAGAGAAAATATTAACCCAAAACTTAGGACCATGCATTCTTCTTCGTTAAAAATGTCAATGATAAATAATTTCATGTTGCCCGATTTAAATTTGAGAACTTTTTGTCTGATGTAATGAAACACATAAATAATGTAACCCTCTTGAAATGAGGTCACTATGTGGATCAGTTCAATGGTATTGATGTTCTGGTATCTATGTAAATGACCATGGATGTGTCCATTTGATTAATCATGAACATATTGGGAACATAACTGGGATTCAATCTTGACTATTAAATACTGCATGTTGTTCATCTTATAAATCCTCGTAATATCTTTTCCTCTACGAATTGTTGATATTGATGTTAGAAAAGGTCATACATTTTTATCTGTAGTTTCATTGTGAAAAAAATGTAATGAGTGTTTGTACTTAGTTCGAAAGGAAATCAATTATTTTCCAAACTATAAATATAATTTATTTTTGTGAGCAACTTGCTCACATATATCACATAAAAAAATTAGTAGAAATCAAGGCCTTATTTGGGTAAGCAAATTATATGTAAAATTAAGGCTATAATGTTTCTGGAAAAATCATGCGTCTGGTATTGTTGCGATAAGAATTTAGAATTAAATATCTTCTCCTTAATATAAAAGTCATTCATTTGTTTGTCATCTTTCACCAGAAAGTATTTTCTCAACATTTTAAAAAAATTCATGATGAAATCAAATTAAATTCAGAATAGAAGTTAAAATTGTGGAGATTAAATAATAGCATTTATTTTCAAATTCTATATTTCATATTTTTTAAACACAGAAAATTCAAAAAGTGACTGGTGGTCTGACTCGACTGGCAAATCGTACTAAAGTAAAAAAGGAAGCATCAGTTGTAAGTGATGTGACAAAGAGACCTGGCATAACTGGCTATTCTGCTGCAGCTCTCAAGGTGTGTATTCTTATAATCTTTCCTAAGTTGAATTAAGGTTTTATTGCACAGTTCTTTTGGGTTCCTCTGAAATAATATATGTTATAGATTACTCCATAGATATTTTTTTCTTAACCCTAGCTTGATTGGAAGGTGAAAATTGATCTATGCAGTTGCCAGTTGAGTTAGTAAGGTGGATAATGTGGTAGGCATCTAACACAGAGGTTTAAAGTTCAAATCCCACCTCGGGCATGGCTGTTGTGCAAACACAGGTGGTTCAACACCTGGAACACACTTTATGACAATCTTGGGCTTGTTGGGGTCCTAATGGTTGTGCGGATTACCAGAGATGTCTAGAGAGAAAAGCAAAAAATCTTCATAAATGTTGGGAATTGGAATATAGTCCAAGCGTTTTCTCCATTTCTCTGCCCTGCTCCCTGTAAATAATCTCTCTGAAAGCTGGAAAAGTATTTATTTACTGTCAGTAGCTTGAATAAGTCAAGCTACTGTCAGTAAAAAATTGCTGTCAGTAGCTTGATATCATGTACGAATAATGTTTAACACATTGTCTTAGCCTATGGAGGAGAAGGGTTGGTGGGGTGAGGGAAAGGCAGGCAGAGGGTTGACAAACTGATTGCAAAATTTTAAATTTAACATCGATTAAAAAATGCCAAAGTTTTACCACAGGGAATGCTGTATTTGTGGCAACAGCTGTGTCAGTGGCAAGGATAACAAAGGGCAATGCATGCACTTACTTTTACTCCCTTAACCAATCCCCTGACTTCCTTTTCTCCTGGATAAAAATGTATGTGAGATGGCCCTAGTACTTACTGGGACTTGACGATGATGCAGTACTGTGGAACTTCATCACACAAGCATAATCCATTCCGTTATCATTCTCATGAAGTGAAACACTATTTTAGTGAAACAATTATTTGCCTATAAATTAATGTAAAATACGATAATGTGTTCCATGCCAGAAAAAATTATGCACAAAGTTAATTGAAAGAAAATTATTCATGCAATGTTTAGGATCGTGGATCATGTTTGTATTTTCTTCTATTGTGGAATGAAGCAATGGGGAATGCAAACACTCTTTGTAAAAGCAAAAAAAAAATCAAAATAAGTGGCTAATTATTTATGATACGTACCTAATTTCTTTTTACTAGAAAGCTGTCTAGAGAGATTTGTTTTCGACATTGCTTCAAAACTTGATAAAAAAGCAACTTAGAATGATTATTAAAAATATTTATGTTGCACATTGCCACTGCTTTATCAGGGCGATGCCTCATTCACGTGGTGCAATACAAAAGTTTTCTGTGACCTCCTCATCTCATTTAGCCTACTGTTTGGACGTAATACTTCTTGAAGGCTCATTGAGTTTCTGAAAGGTAAACAAGCAGGGTATGATTTTCAAATTCCTGCTTGCATTTGTCGAAAATAGCAGCGTAAGATGGCCTTTCATTACCTTGTGGTCGGGCAATGCATTCTTTTCTCCTGTTATGTGTAGAAATATAGGTTCACTTAGGCATCTTCTTCCCGGAGAGAACTGTCTTGTCACAACAAAAAATATGTAGTGGCAGGTAACCCTCAGAATCGGCAAGCTTTTAAAAGTCATCGATGAAGTTCTGTGCTGTCTTTGACCCAGAAATTTTTGCTTCACCATGCCTCACAATTCCGTGGACGACAATTCTTCTCGTTAACTTCTCGAACCACACATGGCTTCCCTTGAATACTTGTTTGGCCATTGATTATTCCAACATCTTATTCAAAAGGTTGGCTAAAATCACTTTCCCCTTCTCAAAAATTATATTCTCGCTAGTTGTGTCAAATTGCGATTGCTTTTTGTTGATGTATATGAGAAGCAACCTTTCAACATCGTTGAATATGTAACCATTGCATAGATACTCTTGTCCCTCTATTTGAAGCATCTATTTCCTTAGTAATGTCCGTGTTCATAATGAAAAGGCCAATCATTGATGTTGACCCTTGTTGGTACGAGTACTAGATTAGTCACACTGAAAACTTGTTCCCAATTTACAGAAATTTTACTTTCTATTTCTACTGTTAATTTTCATTGTTATTCTCTTATGGCTTTCTTCTGGCAATTTATTCTTCCGGATCAATTTTAAAACTATGAACAAAATATTATGTTTAATATTAAACTGCCCAAAAAATCACTAATAACATGTTTGAACGCAAGTTTGGGAAAATGTGTGATCACCAGCAATGCAAAGATGCTAGCAGGACAAATATTTAGAGACAAACTCCAGTATCAGGAGCACAATGAATCTGGGAATTCGCCTTTCCTTGCTATGCAAAATGTTGCACATAAGGGGGTCATTTCTGGGACTAATATTTTTGCTCTTTATGCGAGGGGCTCATTAAGCTAGGTTCCACTGTACACCACAGTCGTAAATTATGCATGAAACTATGAAATATGTTCTCTTAAAATTTTCCACTTCACCTTTTAGGTTACAGTATCTAAGTCTTGATGGTTGCATTAATGATCAATATAAATTAATAATATAAACTTATTACAATAAATTTGAGATTTTTTGAGCAATAACTTTATATTTTTAACTGTTAACATTTATATTTCATACTGAAGTGTAAGTTATTCTTTATTTACTCAAAATTGTATTGTTTGATAAACATAAAACTCCTTGGAAATTTATAGTATTATAAAAATGATTTATTGAATTTGGAATCACCTAAAACATTCAGTGGATAATATACGATTCAGTAAAAGAAATTAAATCCATAAAGCAATTTGGATTCTGAATTACAGGTAAAAAGTGGTTCAGATTTCATCAACTTTAGATTCTCAATGAGAAATGAAAAAACTTCCTTACTTGAAGCTGAGGTTTTTGATGGTTGCCCTTATTTTTTGTTCGTTTATTAAATTTGTATTAATTATTAATGATTTATATATTTATGGAATGGCATGATTCTGTTTCAGGTTGAGTCAGCCCAGTGGACACTAGCACACGTAGCCTTGGTTCGTGAATTGACTGAATCCCAGCTTCGTCATTATGCTCGAGTTCAACAGCATGAGCAAAAGTTTGTTTTGGATGAGTGGCTTAATACCGAAGCAGAATTAACTAGAGAAAGAGGATTATGGGGTCCTGTGACTGGAAGCAGGTATGTTAGGATTTGTATTTGATACTTTTACTATGGTGATTTAATTGCGGCAGTATCATGATTAATTAAGGTCAAATAAACCTTGGGTGCTCCAAAAAAAGCTCAATTAATAAAACTATGTTATAACTTTGAATTGGAGGAGGCAGCTCCTGAAAAAAAGATTATCAATAGCCAATTGTGCATTGCATGGTTAAGTTTACCCTGTTTGTGATGAAGGGCACATATTAAACTATTACACTGTTTGATTTTATCTGGATGACTGATCAGGTTCAAACAAAGGTACGGGATTCATCAGGATTTTGTTGAAGGGAAAAAACTTAAGCCATCAGCTGAGAAATTTGAATTTTAGTTTCAGTATTTCATTCAAAATGAAGGTTTCCAATCCTGAACAAGTACGTCAATGAAATGTGTTTTTATAAGAAGTGGCTACCTAACAAAAAGTTGGTCTACAAAATAGAAACAAAGTGTTGAAGAGTTCAAGAAAAACTTCAAAAGCAAGCCTTCTATTTTTATGTTGGTAATGCCTCCAGGTCGTATTTTATTAAAGCATGTGCCATTTAAATGGTGGAAAAGCCTCGGGCTTTCTCCAAAGTAAAACTTTCTAATAATAACAGAGACAAAGACTATTACAATTTTCCTCTTAACAAAGATTTATTCCTGACTAGTTTCAATGTACTGCATCATTTTCTAGGTTGAAAATGATATAGTACATCGAAACTAGTCAGAAATAAGTCTTTATTGAGTGGAAAATTCTAATAGTCTTTGTCTCTGTTATATAATGCAACAGTTCCACCACATTACTCCTAAATCTGTCATTTATATTAAAACTTTCTAAGTTCAAGCTCAGTAATCTCCTATGCTAAGTGCAAAGTGCTTGGCCTTAAATTATAGCAAAAAATACATTCTATGGGCTGTAATAAAAATTGTTGTATTGCTATATGCATAATGCTTGCTTATTTCTTGAAGAGAGTGGGTAGCTGGTATTTTCATTATGTGAAATAATTATATATTTTCTTTTCTTCCTAGATAATCGAGAAACTACTCTAAGTATAAATTACTGAAAATGTTTGGATAGTCTTAGTTATTAAATGTGACAGTAGTACGGACTTGAAAGTAATTAAAACTTTTCTTTTCTGTTCTGCCTTTCCAATTACCAAAGCTCTCATTTTCTGCATTCTGTTGGTTGGGATAATAATTTCCTTATTCAATGGTTAATTGTGATATCATTATGTTTTTATCATTCAAGATTTCTTGTTAAATCTGATGTTAGCTAAAGCTGATGTCATAAGTGTAGTCCTAAACATTTCATTTCTGTCAATACATGGCTATTATAGTTTTTACTTTATTTTACTACTTCAGTGAATAGAAATGTAGTGCATATGGTACATCAGTTTATATGGTAATTTCAGGTTTGATAATCTTCTTTAGTCTTTTCATTGCTTCCATAATGCCTAATTTGTTAAATTTTCAAAACTTAATAGAGTGGCATTTTTTTAGTTGCTTGGAGGTAGAGAGCAGTAAAGTAATGGAAGTTTCTGAGGAATTATTATTCAGCCAACCACTCATCTGTTACTCTTTGTGTATTTCCCTGAGCAAGAATCATGCTAGATAATCTGTGCATTTCATGTTTTCATTAATATATTTCTGACTTAAAATCACAGGCTTGACAAATGGATGCTAGACATGACTGAGGGACCTTGCCGAATGAGAAAGAAGTTGATGAGAAATGATCTATTCTACATCCATTATCCATACCGACCAGAATTAGAATATGGAAGCAATGTAAGTATCTTTCATTGGTACTTAATTTAAATTAACTTTACAGAAGAGATTAATAATGTCATGGCTTTGATTTAAATTCTTAATGCCTTTTGGAAAAAAGGCCAGCATTCGTGATATTTTTTTGTCTTTTGTAGCAAGATTTATGTTATGCTTGCTTTGCCATTTGTAATTACATGTAGCATAATTGCTTCATAATTCCATATCAAATATACCAAGTGTCCCAAAATGATCAAAAGAGTCATAGCACAGAAATCCTTGCAAATTTTAAGATGAAATGTTCTGTCCAAAATATTACTTGTGATGTAGTGCCATGTGATAACAGTGCAAATCAGAAAGTGTCAGATCAACAAAAACCCTGTTTTGTTCCAAATATATTTTTAGTTTAGTTGTAGATAACCAAGTACTAATTAGTAATGCAGCCTTTCCGTGAGTCATCACTTAATGTCATGGTTTTCAGGGATAGAACTTATGAATAATGGGGACTGTATTTCATTAGGTTGGTGATGCAGAAAAGTAACAGCATAATGCAGCTCTTTTTCTCCTAGAATTGAAGGTACAGTTATGTACAAGTATCTCCTGTGAGCACTGAAAGTCTTGAGCCATTGGAATGTTCATAAATTGCTTTTGGATGGATTCAGACCACTGTTTATTCTCTATGTTGTAACAATTTGACTACTTGTGCTTGCAATTCCATGTAACTGTTCTTAATGTCAAGTAGAGCATTGTTCTATGATACAAATCATAACTTCTATAATAGTTATTTCTATCTATATAAGCTATTTCTCTAAATGTTGTGACAGCAGAATTTAGTAGCAATTTATAGTACCATTATTATTATTCTTATGTCTATATTTCTACTTAATTATATGTGTGGTTTCATAATGAGTCTCCATTTTGTTTTACAATGTTGACCATGTGGTTGGTAAACAGTCTATGATAAACTTGATAAAAATAGATCATTTTGTGTTATACCTATCTTCACTGTTGCATAGCCTCGTTAAAGTCTCAATTTCATTGATCCAATACAGGTTTAATTACATTTGGATTTTTACTTCTTAAATGATACTAATGTGGCCCAAATAATTTATTTTTCAAATATGGTTTTGACTGTACGACAAGGGACACAGTAATTCAGATTTTGACAAGTCTGAAATGATTAGCCACTTCATTTAATTCACTTTTAGATATCCATTTAGCTCTCACAGTGGGGATGACTGCTTTCTCTTATCTCCACGCTCCATTTGATCAGTCATTAGTGATTCTGCAAGTATTTTATTATCTACCACCATTTGCTACCGTGTTGTTCACCTTCTGTCTGTGACATATTCATTCTGCCTAGAGGAGGTCATTCTGGAACAGTAATCCATTGTTGTTAAAGATCTGACAATAAGTGTGACTGTGGAGATTTTATGAGACAGTTTTTATGGAAATTGCTTAAATGGAGATTGCAATAATTATAGAGACCAAATGTTTTCTTTTGCATTGGGTGAAAATATATCTTTAGGTTACCTCCTTTCCATTCATTACTGTGGAAAAAGCCATAGTTTAATTTTAAAGTAGTTGATCCATTGCATCTCTCCAAAATGGGATTGTGGACAAAAACTGTAATATGGAGGTAGGCAGAGTTTTAGTGGACAGATTGTGTACATAGTGTATTCACAAATGCCCTTAATTGTTCATGGAAACTGCCTGATGAGTTTTTCATGGCTACTGCAAAGAGTGGTTATGTTTTGGAACACATTGAGAGAAGTGAAGGTATAATTTCTGAAAATTGGGTCTGTGACACATCTAACTTCTTAAAAAAACATTGGCTAATGACTGTGATTTGCTCTGTGAATATGTGAGCCACTTTTGCATTTTCTGAGAGGTGATGTTGTCTTGTATGCTTCAGCTACCACCTGGTTTCTTGGTTTCATTATCGCATGCAATGTTGTCGTAGTGGGCTGCCAATGGTCTTCGGTGTAACTAAATTATAGTTCTGAGGAAACTATATGTCTGGTAAAATTTTGACAAGATGTTACCATAATGAAGTGCCACAAGAATTCCCGTGTTCAGGTATATAGCCATTCCAAGATATCTGTGAGAAAATTCCCTTCCTCTGGAACTGTCTGGATGCAATTTCTCATTTCATCAAGTCCTTACAGCAACGCCAACTCCCTGTTGGTCTCCTCTAAGATACTGAATAGTAATATAATCTTAGAAGCTGGTAATTTTTATTTCATGATTCATTTTGAAAGATAATCTTAGTGACTGAAACTGTCATTGAGATCAGTTACAACTAGCATGACATCTTAATCTCTAGATGATTATTTAATCATTTGTGGAATTCTTTTTTGCAGAGAGCGCTGAAGTACAAGGTGGCTACAAGTTATGACAGCAAGGAATATTACCAGAAATATCGACCTCATGCTCTTTTTGAGCGTGGTGATCGAGGCGACATGATCATAACTGATTCACTGCCATCACCTCAGGTGTCATTGGAAGATCATCAAATGATGTCATTCTCTGAGTCTCACCCTATGGAGATAGGTGAAGATTTAAGAGAAATAGGTAAGGGTGCTTGATTATTTATCTCATGAAAATGATGAAAAAATCAATGAAATATTAAATTGAAAAACTAGTAACAGTGAAGTATAAATCTAAGAGAAAAGATAATTTCAACTTCACTATGTGTAATATACTGTCCTTCCAAGTGTAACTTTATTTAAAACTAAGTCATATATATCCTTTATTATTATTAGATGAACTGTCTTCATCTTGCCTTTGTTTTGAAAACCCTTTTTTTGTAATTGTCTCAATCATTCAGTTTTGAGTTCTTGTTTATTCTCACTGCAGAATTGCAAATCTGCTTAAGCTTTTTTGAGTAATAGATTATATTTATCATCCTAGTTATATTGGAAGGGTATCTGTACATAACTTGTTCTAATGAATGTTGCCTTCAAGGGATGACTGGAAGATTCTGACACCTAACCAGGGGAGTGTCCTGAAACCATATATTGCTCAAAATTGGCTCAGATAGTCTTAAGAAAAAACTACTCAAAAATCATTCCTCTTTGTGGATTATGCCAATAATAGTTTTAAATATATATTTTAACATTTACCAATTAAATAACCACCTTTCATACAGTCCCCAATCTCAGCATTGAATTATCCAGCTGGTTAGAGTGTTGGCCTGATAATCATAGGCCGAAGGTTTGAGGCTCTCTCATTACTCATCGTTTTTGTTTCCGATCATCTTTTGATTCGTTATAGATTAGGATTTTATTGGTACATGGTCACTTAATCATGCAGGCACATTGAAATTTGGGCACGATGGGTCCTTTTCTAAAAAATAGAGGATTTTATTTTCATTTTCTTTCATCCTTCAAATCTTGGTTGTGATTCGATAATGCTTCTTGTGATATAAAGGTTTTTAATCTTAAATAATTATGTCTGTCTTCAGGGTTTCAGGGGCTCAGAAGTGCACTTGGAAGACCAGGAGTTAACCGATCTGTCTCAGAATTGGATGATGATGTGTTGGGAGAAGGTGGTGAGGAACAGATTGAAGGAAGTGAAACGGATGCAGATGAAGATTCACTAGATAAGCAAACCTTATACCGACTCCTTGAGCAAAAAGAAAAGGTAACATTAATTTAGGAGGAAATTTTAGATATTTCCTTGCACCTTCATTAACCTATTATCTCTTTTTGGAGTAATTTCAGAGACATTCTAAATTCATAATGAAATCTTGTAATCTTCTCAAAACCTTCACCTTGTACTGAATCCCCCAAATATTTTCGGAGATTTCTAGATCTATAGGTATGATTACATCAACATAAATGTATGAAAAGTGTCATGATAAGCTTAAGTAAAGAAGGGAAGAATCAGTCATTTTGATGAATTTGTTTACATTCAGTGCTTAATTGGAAGAATAAAATTCCTGAATTATTAATTAAATTCAGTATTATCGTAGCAAGTTGGTTATCGGATGAGTTTCTTATCCATTGGTTCCAGTAAGAATAGTTCGTCAACTACCTCAGAGTATTTGGGTAATGACATTTTGTAAATTATGAATGTTTTTCATACTGCACTCAAATAATGTACATAACTTTCATGTATATGACGTTATGATGAGTTTTCTCAAAAAATGACTGTATTGGTACAACCTGAACGACCAACTTCATCTGCTACTTATGCAATGTTTAAGGAATATTATGTTTATTAATTTAATAAAAAACACAAGGGTGTGGAAAGAATCTTATATTTTTTTCATTTATTGAAAAAAAGAGCCTCATTATCTGATTTGACTGGAAAATATTTGCAGAAAGCATTTGATTGTATCTTCATTATATAAACATTATTTAGTGTTTGAAGATGTAAGTAGTTAACTCTGTAAGTGCTATCTGCACTAAATGTTTGTTAGTAAGGAAGGTTGGTGACTTTGATTTGTTGGTCTGTGGTAGGTGAGAGGACCATGGTAAAATAGCTTAAGACGTGGAACCACTGGAATCTCTGAAAGGTCAACACGCAGTCAGCCATTTGCTACTTTCTTTCAAAACAAGAGCAATTATAAAAATCTGACTTTGGTTATTCCTATGATTTGGGACCCTGATTTTGCCATTTATTGTGTATTTTCCCATCATAATATTTAGCTAGATGAAATAAGCAAAGAGGATATATTTTTATTGTAGTATACATTAAAACTAATATGGAAATATTAACAGTGGACTCAGGCATGACATCTCTAAATTTGTATCCAAAGTGACATGGTTCTTCCAATGTTTCACATTTAGATGATCACGTAAACAGGTATTATATAATTTTAAGTCATTTTAATTTGAGGGCAAACCGAATGCACCTAAATATGTTTTTTTGAATATAAATCTGTTGAAAGTGCTGACCAATGATACCCATCTTCATTATCAGCTCATTAGATCCAATATCTATTATCAATGAATTATTTTGTAAAGTAAGTAAACACAACAAGATAAATTTCTATGGTAAATATCATTAATTACATGTAGAAGACTTTAATTAATAAGATATTTATAAGTTATTAGGTGTTTATCATGTTTGTAATATTTTCTTTCTTTGTTCTCAATTTTAAAAGGAATTTATGATGCAAATTTAATTACCATTTTTAAAATCTTTAACTCTTCAGATTAGCCATGTGTTCAGGTGTGCACGGATACAGGGCCTTGATACCACAGAAGGCCTCTTGCTCTTTGGCAAGGAGCACTTTTATGTAGTTGATGGCCTAACTTTCCTGAAGACATCAAGAGAAGGTCTAGAATCCTCTGAGGGTGTAGGAGTAGTTGGAAGTGCAATGGCAATTGGCAATACCATTGGGGGAATGGGACTCCCATCTTATGGAACTTCGCAATTAACATCCACGGCCATTCATGATCCCATTTTACCAAGTCCAGGAGGAGGGCCTACTAATTCTCAACCAAGCCAAGCCAGGCAGTGCTCAAAATTTGCTTATGAAGACATAAGGTAGAGTTACTTTTTGCTCTGCAACTAAGTATCAAACTTGAATAAACATGTGTTAAATAAAAAATGAATCTAATTATAAATTAAGGCAATAAATCCACTCACAATATTACTATCATGTATAACCTGTTCCAAACTTCATGAATACTTAAGTCATTTAATGAATTTTCTGAAGATTTTGCTTTTCACCCTATATTAATTGTAATATTGATATTATTCTTCATCTTTGAAATCCTAGATATTATGGTAGACTCTCCTTCCTAAAAAAATGTTCACCCCAAATGCAACAAATTTCTTTGATTCACATACAGTTAGATTATCTTGACCTTGTAATATAATCAGCCAGCATGCATGTAGGTAAACAAAAAAAATTATTATTGCATAACATTCAGTACTTTACTTCCACATGCATCATCATCTTATGTGATTTTAATCCACAAGTTGCAATTATCAATTTGTTGTCCTTGCAGAAGGCTAACTTCTAATCTCCAATTTATTTTTCCATAACCAAATTTACTGGTATTCCAGTCCTCTCTTCTTTCTCCAACAGATGCAGTTACGTCTCCTGTTATCATGTAGCAACTATACTTTCTATCTCCATCATTCCTTCTAATTGCAATTATATTTCTTCTATTGAAATGAAAGTATTGATTTTGTAATTCCACGCACTTTATTTAAAGTCACGACCCAGGTTTCAATGTTGAATGTCATCTTTAGGTTGAACCTGGAATCTGGGTCATGTTTTTAAGTAAAGGGTGTGGAAATACAAAGTCAATAATTTCATTTAATTTCATTATGCAATGCAAATTCTATAAAGTTATGCTGGAGACAACAAATTATATTTCTTCAACTTCTTCTTCTGCATGTCTACCTGTTGGCATGTAAACCTGTATCAAAACAATATTCTTAATTTATGCTTTCAACCTTACAATTACAAGTCTATGTGTCTATCACAAAGTTCTTTACTTTGACACAGGGCTATGATAACACCTCTGCTACCTTTTGCCTTCCCTGAGTAAAGACTTAATATTATAACTTCAGAGATCTCTGGCCGTGTTTGTACATTATTAGTGCCTAATGTCCTCATTGCATTGAGTTAATTTGTTGATGACCTGAGAGGCCTTATACACGATATATCTTTGCATTCTTTATTCTTGTGGTCTCCAGTTACCATGATTAGTATTATTTGGTTTCAAAACTATATGATTAGCAATGCTTATATGGTTTCAAAATTTTTATGAGTGTCATTTAATATGTTTTATATTGTTTTAATAATAATATAACTTTCATCTGTGTTCTTATTAAGTATTTCAAATTGGGTTATTATGATAAATTTTTGATGTCTAAACTTTTTAATTGGTGCCATATGGAAAATAGGTAAAGACCTTTTGGTATAAATTATGATTTTTTTTACTATTTTGCTTTTGCTTTGTCTTGCAAACCAGGGAGGTGCATAAACGAAGATATCTCCTTCAGCCTATTGCCTTGGAAGTATTTTCTGGCGATGGAAGAAATTATTTGCTTGCTTTTCCTCGCAAGATAAGGAATAAAGTATACCAGCGCTTTATGGGAGTGGCGACATCAATAGCTGACAGTGCTCAACAATCTGTGGCAGGGCAGAAACGTACCGCCCATGTGGAACAAGGAGCAGGACTCCTCTCAAGTCTTATCGGAGAAACATCAGTAACACAGAGATGGGTGGTATGTTAAAGCAGCATAAATAAGCTAATGGAATGACTGTTAAATTTCTTGATTGTGCTTCAACTTTTGCTATGTTAGTGAAAAAGAGAAGATGGTAGTAGCTTGTAAATTTTGGATATGTAAATGAAACCCCAACCCCATGAAAGCATGCGGTAATAATGTTTCAGCAATTTTATCAAGCGTGATACCCGACTGTTTTCTTTTTACTCCTTTTTTTCTCTTGGAATATTTTTTATGTGCATAACTAGGTTTACAAATTTTATTGAAATTCCAGGTAGGCAGCAATTTAACTTGCTAAATTTTCTGTAAACTGTGCTATTTTGTCTGAACTTTATCTTAACTTCAAAAAAAATGTTATCAGTATTCTCTACACTATTGACTTTTATTTAGAGCGTTAAATCATTATTAAAATTGGCAGGGTTGTCAAAGCACATAGTTTTGTAGTGAATCTTCCTGATTAAATGTGTGTTCACTTGAAGGCATTTAGAATTTAGCATAAAATGTCACTGTTCTCTTTTTTTGTTTCAAAAATAGAGAGGAGAAATATCAAACTTCCAATATCTGATGCATCTCAACACACTTGCTGGTCGATCATATAATGATCTCATGCAATATCCAGTTTTCCCCTGGATACTTGCAGATTATGATTCTGAGGAAGTGGATCTTACAGATCCAGCTTCTTTCAGAGACTTCACTCGGCCAATGGGTGCTCAAAGTCCAGAACGGTTGGAGCAATTCAAGAAAAGGTTTGTTGCCATCAACACAATAATATTGATGGGAGACTATGCAATGAAAGAATGTGATACTAGACCTAAGTAATCTTGTTAACCCTCTTAGTGCGGCGGGCCGATATATCGGCTTTCGTATCCCTGGCGAAAAGTGCGGCGGGCCGATATATCGGCTCTTGCGTAGGCTTTTGTTTAAATCGCTGTAACTTATGGTTTTTTCTTTAACAATTTATGGTTTTTGTGCTATCGATAGGTTGAATTCCATAGAATTATGTAACTAATTTTTTTTAGCAATTTTAAATGCTTTTCAAAAAAGTATAATTCTTACTATAATTTTTCGTTCAGTTTTGTACATGTCGGGAAGCTCAGCCTAATTGTTTGCTCGTTTTTTTTCTGAGTAGTCTTTCCACTATGAAAAGCCACTGAAAGGCTACTTATCTGTTTTCATCTGTAATCTCTTGAATGTGTTGTGGTGTCGTGGTGTTGATATATAGCTGCTTATTCAGACTTTGTTGAGACGATGGAAATGAGAACACTGCTTTGTAATCATTTTGGTTTCTCTTGCCGTCCATCCTATCAAATCAATTGCGCCCTGTGTAATGGATTACATTGTCAGCAGTTCTCTGTGAGTTAGAACTTGGTTTTTTTCTGCCTTTAGATTGTAAGCACATTGCCGCAGTCTCAAGGAAAGGGGAAAATTCCCAATTTGACTCAGTGAGATCAGCCGTTTCAACAAAATCGAACTATGCAGAGGCTGACAAAAAAATTTGCAATTCACTGGTTTTTCTTTATTTATTTATAATATTTTCTGCATGTCTTTTTGATTATTTATTATATTTAAATATCGTAGTTAAATTGAAAAATGATTTTAAAAAAACATTAGTTTTGTGTCTAAAAATCGAAATATAATTGCTAAAAAAATATTCTTCAAATTTATGATACTGTAGTAATTACATTTATTTTTCAGATGATGTAAATGTATTACATCATTATTAACTACCATATTATATTTTAAAATAAAAAAACTGCATATGGATATCTAAACAAATAACTTCATAATGTTTTTTTTTCTAAGGTGATACATTTTCTTAAATTACCCTTCGCACTTCTCACTAGTACCCCTGAAATCCCAGCCGCACTAAGAGGGTTAAAAATGATTGACATTCTCATACAGTTGTTTCATTTTCTCTTTAATAAATGCATCTATAAGACTGAATCGCCACAAAATGATATTTATTATTTTAAGATCTTTAAAGATGCTAACTGGAATTTGTGTTCTGGGTTAACATTTGTCATCTCCTATCTCATCAGGTATAAGGAATGGGATGACCCTCACGGAGAAACTCCACCATATCATTATGGGACACACTATTCTTCTGCGATGATTGTTTGCTCTTATTTAGTGCGAATGGAGCCTTTTACGCAGCACTTCCTGCGTCTACAGGTAATTCATTATTTAATTAATGGTTTCTGCCGTAACTTTATGGAACCGATTCATTTATTTATAATTCATTATTTGTCCAATGCATTTCATACTTTGATAAAAAAAATTAATATGCAAAAATAAAAAAATATTAACTTTTTTCTTTCAGGGTGGTCATTTTGATTTGGCCGACAGGATGTTCCATAGCATTAGGGAAGCATGGTTTTCAGCTTCTAAGCATAATATGTCTGATGTGAAGGAACTCATACCAGAGTTTTTCTATCTCCCAGAGTTTCTCGTCAATTCAAATAATTTTGATCTTGGTAAGAATATAAAACTTTTTTAAGTTTTAATGTACAACTTGGAAAGCAATGTCTCACTATAAACATTTGTGACATTGCAGGGTGCAAGCAGAGTGGAGTTCAGCTTGGGGATGTTGTTCTACCACCGTGGGCCAAGGGAGATCCTGTGGAGTTTATTAGAGCGCATAGGCTAGCTTTAGAATGTGATTACGTATCACAGAACTTGCATCATTGGATTGATTTAGTTTTTGGTTGCAAGCAAACAGGACCAGCGGCAGCATCTGCTGTTAACGTCTTCCACCATCTTTTCTATGAGGGCAATGTGGACATTTACAAGTAAGTCTTAGTCCCAAGTGAGTGTGTGTCTTTAACTGAGTGAACTTTGCGTGAGAAATAATTTTCTGGCTATAATTTGAAATTAATACTCGTATACACCTGTATATACACATATATATTCAGCACAATATGGCACCTGGTTTGCTTAGATTTGATCTACAGAGTATTTTGTGCCATTAAAAGGGTTCTTTAACAAATTCATACCTATGATCATGTAAGAAATGCTATGCAATGTTTTTATTTATGCGCCTAACTTTCCTAAAGTACTCAATAAATTTCCTTTTATATGTACCTGGTAACACATTTAATTAAAGGACTGGCATAAGTTAATTCAGCCCTTCTTATGGTAAAAGTTTTTTTTTTACGGGTGAATAGAAACTGATTTCTCATCAGGATTTTACTGCAAAAGGAGTGGCTGAAGATTATCCAAACTTTTTTAGACACCTTCTCACTCACAAAAATTCATTTAAATAGACTTTTATTTTTGGAGCTTCAATGGTAAGGGATTTTTAAATTGCCCATTCACAAATGTTTGAGTTGGTATCACGAAGTATAAATTTTGTTTATATATGGGTAAGTCTTATCGAAACTGGACTGAATAAAATCTCTCACAAGTCTTTGTATATATATATGTATTATTTTAGCTAGAAAAACAAAATTTTTTATATGCACAAAATAATCAAATATTGTTCATAGCAGAATGATCATCATGCATGGAAGAGTTTTGTTTGGGGAAAAACCAATCAAGGGGTACAATTCATTTTTTGATATTAAATAATGGTTCATTCACCTTAACTTCAATGGCTGTGAAATAAAACATTTTCCTCTTAATTGTTAATCATTCCACATTCTAAGCTGGAGTTTTTTGTTACCTGGTGGCACTGATGTGTTTATCTTAATTTATAGTGCGCCTTTTCAATATATGCATATAAGTCAATTAAAATCAAAGTGAGTAAAAAAAATGTAGACATTGTCAAAAAATCCTAAGCTTCCATGACAAAAGTATAAGTACTTTAGCTTTTGCCTGGGGATAATTAAAATAGGAGTAGGTAAAATAAAGTCGAACACAACAGATGGAGTCAGCTTTGGTGTGGTAACCAAAAGTGTGTGATTATAGCCCTATGCTTGTCATTCCTGTATCAGTTCCTGTTTCATTCTTGTGCATCACTAAAAAAGATGTAATGTTGGTAAATGCATATTTAGTCTTATGTATTTATAATTTCCTTCAAATCCAAGATTAGGAATTCAGTCATTTTTCTGAAGAGTTATAAATCCCTGGCCAATTATTAAAGTTTATTTTACACCAGATAAATTACACTTCTATGCAGTATTGCATTTGGTATCTTTTTATGAAATATTTTAGTAGTTAAGCAGGGAAATGAATGGTGCATCCAAGCAATGAATCAAGAATTCGTAGTAGTCTAAAAAAGCTTGGTTGCCTCTATTCCTCTTATGTCTACCATCATGACATTTAATTGTTACCTGTCATTTCCAAGTTCTTAAAAGCATACGTTTGGCACACTGTTTCATACTTTTATTGAGCCATGAATGTCTCTGTGTTTGAACATTTGAATGCATTAGTTGCTTGGCTTAAAAATGGTATTTCTTAAAATCATTTGAATTAAGAACAATAGCTGGATATTATTTGAAATAATTTTTCATATGTTCACCCATTATGACAAGTCTGTTAAGGGCGTTGATTGCCAGTCCCTAATTTGGTCGTAAAGATGTATTGCTGAAATTAAATCTGATCACTGATATATATGATGTGCAAAGGTTAAGTTCCCTTTTATTTTGATTGATTTTTTCATATTGTGATTTTTTTCAGCATTGATGACCCATTGAAGAAAACAGCAACCATTGGGTTCATAAATAACTTTGGTCAAATTCCCAAGCAGTTATTTAAAAAACCTCATCCATCAAAGAAGATAAGTCATAGAACATCAGTAATAGATCCAGGTCCAATAACACCTGGCCTAAGTTTTGCCAGTGGAGACCGTTTGTTCTTTCATAATCTAGATAACCTAAAACCATCCATGCAACCTATCAAAGGTATGTAAAATGATGTATAAAAATACCGAAAGTAAGCCATAATCCAGTATTGTAATGATTATATTTCTGCTTGTTTATTTATCTTATTTTATGGAAATTAGGAGGCCTGTGTTATTCTTTGCAAAAAAATTACTCCTTTTAACCATTTAATTTAGTCAGATGTGTGATATAAGGAAAATAGTTCAGTTCTATGTTTAACCAGGAATATTCTCTCTTTGCCTTTTATGAGCTATTAAATCTATTTTTACTTGATTGTTGTGAAAATTCTTTAAATTGCCAATTCAGCTGTGTCACTCACTGCATTACTGGTCAGGACCATGGTTATGAGATTGTGGTCAAGCCTCTTAAGTGTTGTACATCTTCATGAATAAGTACATGTGTGTTTTAACAAAAATATATTTTTAATGCTATTAGTTGAAGAAATGTTGTCTTAGCTAAAAAGTCTTAGCTAAATATGTAGTATACACCATATATTCAGTGTTTTTCCTGTTTGTGAAAGCCTTAGTAAAGGTTGGGATAAACCATTTATCCATAATATTTTCGATAGTGGTGCTAAATCATGTTCATAATTAATGTTCATGTTTTGAAAAATTGTAGAAAAGGAGGATGACTTAATGACAACTGGATATTTTTTCCAATTTTTTGGCCAGCACCTCTAATTATTACAGTTATTAGAGATTAAGTTTGGCTAACCTACTCAATCATGTATACATAGTAATTAAATTTCTGTGAAGTGAAATATTTACTTTTTGATACTTCAAGCAAACCCTCTAAATTGAGAGGTGAGGATTTATTTGCTTAAAGACAGGTAGAAACTTCAGTGTCTTCTTTTTTTTAAAAGTTGCATGATTCAAATTATATGAGTTTACTGATATCAGTTATGCCTCCAGTCCATCTGTCATCGAATTAGATTAGTTTGAAAGTATAAATGTTATCAATTGAAGGATTACCTGCATATTATTTTATTTTTTTTCATGATTGGGAGCTTTTAAAGTTGTGAATCAAATGTAAAATAAGAACTGGTGATGATAAATTGCATAATTGTGTTAAATGCTCTCTGAAAATCTTTTTATATAAATTATTTCAGAATTAAAGGGTCCAGTTGGTCAAATACTTCACTGCGACAAAGGGACGTTGTTGGCGGTGGAGCAAAATAAAGTGTTAATCCCACCCTCGTACAACAAATATGTGGCATGGGGATTTGCTGATCACAGTCTGAGAATTGGACACTATGAAAGTGATCGTGCCGTTCTTGTTTGTGAGGGTGCTGGCTTGCATCATACTGGAGAAATTTTGACCTGTGTCTGCCCTAGTTCTAAACTAATTGTCACTGCAGGGACAAGCACAGTAAGTACATTTACATAGTCACTATTTTGTGTTATTATTTGTTAATATTTCTTGTCAAGGCAATCTTTTTACACCCTTTTATTTTTCTATAAATGTCAGTTTACACCATTTTAATGCTTCAATCCCAATATAGTAATTCCATGCATATACTTCAATAGAAATATTTTTAGTCCTCTTAAAATCTATGATTATATTTTACAATGAGAGTTAAATAAGAAATGGGCCGTGGTGTTCAACATGCTTCTTGATAGAATTCTTTGCATAATCGATGGTTTCAGGCGTTATTTTATGGAATCGGTTCATTCTTAAGCGGATAAAATAATACTTTGTAATTCCACAGATTTCTGATCACAGAAATCTGTGGAATTACAAAGTATTATTTTATCCGCTTAAGAATTCTTTGCTGTGAAAGATTGTTTACTTGGAAATTTTGTTGAACTTGATGCAGTATTTAATTCTTTCTTGTAGGTGGTCACAGTTTGGGAGTATGGAAAGAAACAGCTAAGCATAAAACGCTCATTATATGGGCATACAGATGCCGTGACATGCTTGGCTGCTAGTCCAGCCTATAATGTTGTAGTGTCTGGCTCAAGAGATGCAACTGCTATTGTTTGGGACCTTTCTCGTTTGATTTTTGTTCGTCAACTCAGGGGACACGCAGCTCCAATAGCTGCAGTTGCAGTAAATGAATTAACGGTATGCATTCTGGGGGAAATATTCTTTTCATTGTTTTCTGATTTCTTTTTCAGAGAGAAGGAAGCCAAACCCAATGGTTTTTGTTGAAAGAATGTAGTGATGCCCAAATTAAAGACACATTTCATCTTAGCTTCTGTGTTGCGGGCAGTTTTCCTTAGTGTTGGAATTTTCATAGATTTTTTCATAGCTGGTTTTAGAAAAGGAGCCATTCTATTGACTGGGAATTTTCTCTCAATATTCCATCACAGGAACAATTAGAACATGGCAACCATAAAACTTGGGGAGTTTAGGGAAACTTCGAGCCATTGTATTAGGATGACCTTGACCAGCATTAATGAAAGACTAAAAGGGGAAAATCATATGTGAAGTTTATGATAGGGTAGGTTTTTTTAGTTGTTTTGTCAAGAGGTTGAGAGGTGCATTCAGTTCTAATGATAACCTCTGCTACAATCACAGAAAGATTGATAACTAGGGAAACCTGGAAAAGTCAGGCTAGTTCCATTAACTGAGAAGGAACAGTAAAAGGAAAGTTCAGAAAATTCAGTGGAATGTTGGGGATATTTTTTAAGGTATATTTACAGTAAATTTTTCCATTGAAAACAGAAAAAAAATTAAAGCAATTTTTGAAGAATAATTTACTCCAACCCTCTAAATGTTTATATATGGCCGTCCATTAACTCAAAAGATGTTTTAATTATTTGAAAAAATTGTGGAGAAAATATTGTGTGAGGCATAAAATTAAAATTGTGATTATTCCAACCTGAAGGCCCAGTCTGGGGTCTTTTTATTGTATGGACTTGAAGATTCACACTAGATGAATGACCCAGGAGCAGTGCTTTCCAAGTATCATTTCTCTTCAGTAACATTTTATATTATTGCCAAAAGTATGTTCAACATAAGTTTTCCTTCTGGTTTATATTTTTATGGCTTTAAAATTAAAGAATAATAATTCATATAGTAATATGAATAAAGGCTCAGAAGAAAGTTGAACTGCACATAAAACACACAAATACTTGAAACTGTAGAAATGTACCTTGGTTTGTGCTCTGTGGCGCAGACATTAAAATCATCTTGCACACATCTATTCACTTCATACAACTGGGCACTTTGTACCTTATATCATGTGCAATTGATCCCTTGTTGTGTTGTATCCTGATTACGTGATGGGAATAAATAATAATAATTCAGTTGTAAGTTCACCCAAAGTAATGGCTGTAGGTGAATATGCTAATCTGTTAACATGTTTCTGGAACAATTGGTCCATATTCAGGTGGTATCCTCTCTTCTGTATTCCTTTATACACTTATTTAATCATGTGTCACCAACTACAAAGATATGATTACTCTTAGTAGTGCCATTAGTAGATGGATTAAGTTAAAATTTTGTGCAAAGCTCCCTGTGTGCATAGAATGATTTGAGGCATCACTTTGTGGACGCGATTCATTTATTGGAAAAGAAATTACTTTGTTCCTCCACGTACATTTATTGTGCGCGACCTAGATTTTGACTTACTAAGTCATCATCGGGTGATGGTGACTTAGTAAGTCGAAACCTAGGTTGTGCATAATAAAAGGTACGTGGAAGGACGAATTACTTTCTTTTCTGATATGCCCCATACGCATTCTATGAAGACTTCCGCAGAATGGTGTCAATGACTGCATTTCAAGTCTCCATTTCTTCTATGTGTAATATACATATGAAATCCCAAGTAGAGGTTCATTCGAGGTCTCCCCTACCAGTAAGAAAATGAATGGCTCATTTTGGGGGACATTTTGAGATATTCAGTGTATTCAAAACCATGAGTGATCAAGATGTGTTATAATAGGATTTTGCCCTATCAAAAATGTTAACATTCTAATGAATTTCTGTTGTACTTTCTGGTTTTGTAAAGTAAAAAAAGGAAAAAGAGGTATGCTTCCACAGGGTTCATATTTTTTGCCCATTTGGTTATTAAGGATGGAGTCTTTCTGAAAGTTTCTTTAAATGAGGTGATTTCAATGAGCTTTGAGATTTTAATGAGTATCCATTCTAATATGATATACAACAGAAATTGTTTCCTTAAGGATCGCACTTTACCCTGTCAAGGTTTACAAAGTTTAATGTTGAATTCGTTGACTTCACAGAGTATTAATATTTATTTGAAATGGTACAACATTTTTATAGTGAATACTTCATAGCCCTCATTTGCATCTTATGATTCAAGGGGGACATAGCCACATGTGCGGGCACATGGCTGCATATCTGGAGCATCAATGGGAACGAGTTGGCGTGTGTGAATACTTGTGTTGGAAGAGCAGACCGCATGCAGCAAATACTCTGTGTTGCTTACTCCCAGACGCATGAATGGGATTCTCAGAATGTCATTATGACTGGTTCTACGGATGGAGTTGCCAGAGTAAGTGGTTTCATCACTGGTAATCTAATGCTATGGGCATGTGGAATTTGAAATGTGTGGCTTTTGTCTAGTTGTGACTAAAGGCCGCCGAATCTATCCAATTCGTACTAGGGTTGGGGCATATCACTGTTATTCCTAAAACTGCTCCCCTTTTGAGTGATACCAGCAATAAATCATAGTTTGTGGCATTTATAAATTATATATAAGGAAGAAAGAAAGGATTTGTTCATGTTCTTTGGTTAGAAAAATAAATGCATGGCGAAAATTCTCTTATTCCATGTGACCACCCTGTGTTTTGGGAATGTGGTTTGTGTAACAATTTTGCTGCTTTGTTGCAAAGAAACACTTGGTTTTTCCACATAAAATATTTATTCACGACCTAGGTTTCGACGCTCAGCGTCATCTTCAGGTACATTTATTCAGGACCTGAAGATGACGCTGAGCGTCGAAACCTAGGTCGTGAATAAATATTTTATGTGGAAAAACCAAGTGTTTCTTTGCAATATGTATCGTTTCCACAAAGTGACGCCTGAAGTTATCTCCTTTAATTTTGCTGCTATTGAATTTTTGAAAATAGTATTTTCTTTAATTGGATAGCTCTGGTTTTACACAAAATCTTTTGCCCCCCTGATGAAATGAAGCCCTGCTTTATTATCCAGATCCAGCTTCTGATGAAAGGATTCCAAAAATTGGGTCTGGTTAGTTCTTATAATGGGAGATTGTGCTGTAGTTTTTAAAATAGAGTCAGGATGAAATATTTTTCTGGTTCCCATTAGCTTAGGTTTTGTATTCCTAGCATAAAAATTGTTTCATACGAAAATAAAGATGCTAATATCCATTATTAAAATTTTCCTAATGTGAGGGAAGGAGGTCTAGGTCTATTGTCAACAGACATTACTAATTGGGAGTAGGAGAGCGTAATTCATTGTTAAGCATCACTATTTATCTTCCAAGCTCCCATAGGAAACAAAGTGTATGGTGTGACTAACAGTGAATTTGATATGATCATGTATTTATTTTAAGCATACCAGCAAAATTTTGCATTGATCAAAATTTCCCAATACTAAATTCACTCTTGAAGTAAAGTCCATTGAAAAAGAAAAAAAATCCTCTCGCACTCTAGGAAGAGAATCTCTGGGTAATGATCACAAAATTAAAATCAGAAACTATATTGCATGGCTATTACAATTAATGTTTTGTGTTTCAGATGTGGTCTGTGGACTTCGTTCAGGTGCCAAATGATGAAAAACCAGTGAAGCCGGTTCCAGAAAGAGAACAGTCAGTAGCGGCAATAGAAGAGAGTGGGCATGCCGACAGTGCAATCAAGGAGGATGTCATCAAAGCCGACTCGGTTGAAGGGGAATCACATTTTGGTGAAGTTCAGTTGGAAAATGAAGCCAGTGAGGAAGTAGGGGACTTGAATGTGAAAAATAGTGTGAAGGAAAGTGGAGAGGGTCGGAAGAAACTGTTGAGCCAGGATGGCAGCAGTGAGGATGATGAAAAGAGACAGTGCGCAAACAGGGTCAAGGATTTTGTGAAACAGATGAGCATGTCTGGAGAATATTCTACAGATGCTGGAGGTTAGTGTGTGCCAATGTATTTAGAAATGTTTTCTATGCAGGAATATTTTAAGCTAAATCATTATTGTAAGTCTGAGCTCTTGTTTCTGAGACTCTCTATATTTGATTAAATAGGAAAAGGCAAAACCAATTGACTCAACACTGAAATACTTCATTGTTAAACATTGTCAAACATCTTGACAACATAGAAAGCCTTGGTGAGTCCAGTTAATAAAAATTAGCATCGTAAAACCTAGGAGGTCTAGAATTTTCTGAGATTTTTAGATTCCCCAGGTATTCTTCTAACATCATCCTATTGATATTCTACACAAAATTATGATTTAATGAGTTTCATTGAACATGTATAAACCTTAATAATATTATAATGTGTTACATAATCGTGCATATTACAACCTGCTTTAATCATTCTCTTAAAAGCTGCACTTTGTGTGTTATAATTTAATTTAAAAAATGAAATGGGAATTACATTGCAGTTAAACCTCACCATTTTGATTTTGCTTAATTCAAAATATTGTGCAATTCAAAACTAAGAACATTCCCTGACCAAAAACATCAGATCTTTGGTGCCTTTCAGTATTGATAAATCAGACCTACAATGAAACTGAACATTATGATCAGGTCCCATGATTTGTAAACATATTGTTAATTATGAAATATTTTCCCAAAACACAGCATCAGTGAGTATGAAGGCATTATACAGCCCTGTTTATACATTGTAACATCATTGCTTTCCTGCTCTCAATTTATTACCAAAACTCCAATACCCTGAGCAAATAACTTCCTTTTGTTTTATCAATATGCCAGTGTGAATTGATATCCACTATCACCCCGACGAATGCATCAATGTGAGCCCGTACTTTTAGACCTACTATTAATTTGTGTTTATGCTTCAAATTCATCATGCTGTTATTGGACCAGCTTAATGCAAGGCACTTCCTTGAAAGAGAGGAGAAGAGAACCCAATGTGAAGCTTACATTTTATGCAGGTGCAAGCATTTTATTCTCTCCCCATATTTTTAGCTCTTTCAGAGGTTTAGGTTGACCAAAGGAAGGTCAAGGGTCAATTGCTATTGTGGATAGGCTCTCGGACAGTGTGTGGGTGATGAGGGCAGAATTGGTAACCCTCTGTTGTACGAACAGCAATAGGTAGTGATTTTGATCCCCAGTACAGTGATGAGTGATATATTTATAGATAACTATAAATGCATGATGTTGATCAGACTTTACTTAGGGGGCTAACAGCCAGTCGTACTTAAGTAGCTGGAAATCGCCATTGTGTACTTCAATGACATTATGAAATGCCATGTTTCAGTATATCTATTTCATTTTTTATCTGAATTATTATCAGTTGTATTTTGATGGATTCTGTCTTGAGAAGAAAATCCTTATCTTAAATTTTATGTATTTATGGATTCTGTCTGTCTCATAGGAATGCTGGTGAAGAGTGGTTCGGAAAGCAGCTTGTCCGAGGATGAAGAGGTCAGGGAAACAGTGGAATCTGGGAGCCCTCTGAAAGCAGAGGAGGCCACTCCAGAAGAAGCCAAGGGTGATGCCAAAGAGGGGGAACAGGAAACTAAATCAAAGGAGGATGGAGATGACACAAGCCTTGCAGCTGAAGTAAGACCGACTTCTCCTGAGGGTACTGTGAGCAAGAAAGAAGGGAGAGGGAGTGAGGAAGAGGAGGTGCACATAAAGCGGGCTGGCTCTTTAGACCAAGAGCCCCCGACCGTGGTGAGGCGGCGGAAGTCAAGTACCATCAATCCAGCATTCAGGAAGAGTGAGGGTTGTCGACTGTCGGAAAGGGTTGAGCTAGGGAGTGGCAATGGCGTTTCCTTGATGGAAACTTCAAGCATTCATAGGGCTCATGCCGAAAGTGAGAGTTCTGCGGATGGGTGCTCAGAGAGTGCTAAACTAAATATGGGAGCTTCGACTGCTGATTCTATCTTGGCCATGAGGACAAGTAAAAGTGACACCAGTCTCACAGACTCATTTGTTGTGATTGGGGACTCAGGGACCATTGAGGGTGGGCTGGGAATTTTGGACTCTGGGAGGCGGGATGTTACCCCTCCCAATTCAGCTGGCCTTCCGATTTCTAATAATGGTGGCAATTCTGGGGTGCCTCTGAGAAAGAAGCGAAATCCCCAGAACATGTTGCGAGAAGGTTAGTAGTCCTTATGCTCATAAAGATGGGTGTGTCCCATCAAAGTTATTTTCATACTATATATTAAATCATATTGTATACTTTATGCATTTCGTAGTACTTATTTTTAGTGATGAATGTTGTGCATGATATCCATTGCAAGTAAGGAAAACGTGCAGTAAGTTGCAAGGCCAAGTACTCTTTCGTAACTCTGGAGAATGTTGCAATGGAGTCTGAAAGTGGTGATATTCATTTCAGTCAATGTTTTGAAGATGTTTTCTGGTCAAAAAATTTGTATTGTGTAGTGAAGTTAACTTCCGAGTTATTTAGCTCAAGTTACATTCTGGAATTCCATTTTGATGTTTCCTAATTGTTTTACTCAAGGCATTACATGCGGGTGTTACTTTTTTTAACATGTGTTTGAATGAAGTTGTATTGCAAGTGACGTTACTCAATTAAATGCATTTTTCAGGTTTTAAGTGGCAGAGGCAGCTGGTTTTCCGTAGCAAACTGACAATGCACACAGCTTATGATCGGAAAGACAATGCTGAACCTGCTTCCATTACCGCTCTCTCTGTTTCAAAGTGAGTTAATGTTTTTAAATGGTTATCGCAGGTCAAGTGCATAATTTTTTTCCAAATCGTGAGATGATTTGGCATATATTATTGTCATTGGAGTAAATATGCTGTCACCCACCTGACCACATGAAATTCTGTTTGAAGGGACCATCGCACTGTATATGTTGGTGATACCAGAGGCCGAGTATTTTCATGGAGTGTTTCTGAGCAGCCTGGGCGTGCAATAACAGATCACTGGCTCAAAGATGAAGGTGCAGAAGCGTGTGCTGCTTGTAATGTACGGTTCTCATTATATGAACGCCGCCATCATTGTCGAAATTGTGGTCAGGTATTCTGCTCTAAGTAAGTAATACGAATTGTTAAATGCATTAGCCTTTTCCTTATTGTCAATGATTAGTGTTCCATCCTCTTTTTTTAAAGCTGTTACGTTTTCCCTGTTGTCTTTCCTCCTCCAGAGGTACTTAAAAAATTTATTTCCATTATCTTTAGAAATTATGTTCTGTAGAAAAGTTTCTTTGGCTATTTTCTTTTCTCTATTTAATTCACCTACCAATATATTGTAATTTATGAGCCGTTCTGGGCTTTCATTCTGTTTTTTATGAATCACCCTTAGTTTTTTCTTCAAGGATCTGATTTTGCGGTTGTAGAACTCTGGGTCAGTATTTTCTTTAAGAATTTTTTTTGGGACAAAGTAATTTAATCCCTCCTCCTTTATCTCCTTAAATGTCCTCCAGATTGCTGATACATTCTGCCCACCACTAATCTATTTCACATACTTTTCCCTTAAAAAGGTCTGGAACCCTTCCATATCACCGTGCTTATATTGCCATACTGTATTTATGTTTACTAGCCCTTTATATGAGACCCATCCCAGTTTAAATGCATATGCACAGCTGAATGGTCGCTTATTCCCGGAAGGACCTCAACTTCACCAACCCAATTTTTCAGTCTCACAAGTATGACGTCGAGGATGTTTCCCCCACACGTGGGTTTTTCCACCACCAGTACAAAACCCTCCTTGTTTATGCGATGACTAGTGATTTCTTAGGCCCTCCCACCCCATACTGTGGCCTCATCCGCCTACCATTTGATACCTGGAAAGTTCAAGTGTCCTGCTATGAGGATATGATCCTTGGCAGTAGCCGAGCATATGCCTGCTAATACCTCGACTGCGTAAAAAATGGCTTTCATGTATTGCAAATCAAAATTCTTCTTTACTTTTAAATTACATTTTAATTCTCAATAACAAGCATGTAACTTTATGTGATTTGTACCCGTTTGTAAATGCTTTTTTATAATTGTGGAACCAACATATGTTTTTTACCTTCCTTTGTGTAAAAGGGTTATTCTCATAAATAAATGCACACACCTATTACATGTATAAATAGAGAGGTAGCATTCCTTAGCACACGTGACGCTTGTGTTTAAATCAGTAGCTAGTTAAACGTTTTGTCAGCTTGATAAAGTAAACTGCATTATTTCTTATGCTTTTGAGTTACTTACATCATTAAAATTACTTAATCATTGATAGAAAATATAATTCTGAACAAATAATGAAGTAAATAACAACTGTACTCCATCTATTGATTACACCTTGTTTCTTTTATTACCTTGTCACTTGATGAGGAAAAGACGAGCCATTTTTTTTTTCCTCACTGTCAATGAGAAGCTACTAAGTTTAGACAAGACTCATAAATATAAGACTGTCTTCAGACATGATTCAGTCAAAGATTTTATCAGATGGTTGTGGTCATGTTGATACTAACTAGAACATTTGGAAATTGCAATGATTGGGAGCTGGCCTTGGACATATTGAAAAATTAAATTTTTGCTTCCTATGATTACCATATTTTGTAGGAAATTTTGCCAACCGTAAATTCTAATCAATTTGTTGGAAATTCCCTCATTGTGTCAGACAGATAGAAAATGATTATAGTTGTTTAGTTTCCTCTGTATGGTATTTATAATTGTAATACATTTATTCTTTCAATATATAAATATCACTTGCTAAAGGTAAGCAATATTATTATTATCTTAATAAAATGAAGGCAGTTTTATTATTTCATTTTGCTAGGGGCAGAATTGAATGGAGATAAAATGTAGGAGCAGAGGTTAAAAGTGCTTACAGCCAATTACAAGGTAGCCATGGCCTTAGTTGAATATGTTATGCATTTAATTATATTTAATCAGTAGTAATTAATAAATAGATAATAATTCTGGAGCTAAAGCCATTGAGGCATCCTCATCTGAAGAGGAGATGGGAGAAATATTTACATTTTGAAATTTAGACTTGGAACCACTGAGCCGAAAGTAAATGTAAGAGTTAATTATTTTTTCCAGCAGAATGAAAGAATGAAATTTCAATGGAAAAATTAGAAGTTCGAATTTTTTAATGGACCCATCTGAATTTTTACCTTTTAGGTTTGAGTGTTACATTACTTCCTTGAAGTACCAGAAATAGAAACAATTTACAGAAAAACTACCATTAACAATGTAATTGGCCATTATAGCCAGAACCTAAGATATTTTTGTATTCCTCCATCTGTGGGAAATACATTCTGAGCACAACTATTGTTTCATTGAGGGATTATGCAACTGAAATTGTATGCTGTTTATACGTTAGTTGTAAGCATAATGGTTTTTCAGTAACTCTTCTACATGATGGAATAAGAATTAGACAAACATTTAAGTGAAATGATTTAACTACAAAGCCTCTCCTTTAAAAAATAAGTTTAGAACTCCATTTTGCGTTCTGAAATGATAGTTTTTGAGTGAATTTGTATTTGATCAGTGAATTGCACTGTGCACTTGCATTATGTTTTAAATAATACTAAAACTTTGTTGAAATGTCAATATGTGTTAGTTTCTATTGTTATTAATTGCCACGTCATTTGGAACCACTCATTATTTAAATTAATATCTTTAAATCTGTTTAATTACTTAAATAATTTTTGTATTCCTCTTTGCTCTCTAATTTCAGGTGCAGTCGCTTTGAGTCTGAAATATTTCGTTTACGAATCCTCAAACCTGTACGTGTATGTCAACGATGCTATGCAACACTCAGAGGATCTCATGGTGCGAGTGATCACACCACTTAGTCTACTTCGAATACTGCCCAAAGCTCTAGATTTTTTATTTTATTACTGGGAATTTGGTTGTAAAAAAATAAGTGAAAGTGTCTTTCCTCTTGTGTAATATTTTAATACAACAAATCTTTGGAGGTTTACTAAAGGTAGTGATGACAGCTGCTATACTCCGGTGTTTTGATTATCCAAAACTGCAATGGCAGTCCTCAGCAGAAAATTTTCTTATGGCTTTGTTCCTTAAGGTTTGCATTTAAATACATCAGGTCTATATTTTGAGCTGGTAATAATATAAGATCAGAAATCGTGCTTTAATTTATCATCTTTACTAAAACAATAAGTTCGGAGCTGAATATCATTGGTTTGGCTCTAGATATCTCATTGGATTCAAGTTTGGATTAGTTTATTTTTATTGATCAAAGGGCATTGAAATGCTTTCTTATCCAAACTGTTTATATTTGAAAGATATTACCACTGGGATGCAAAAAGTCAATGGAACTCCAAATTAATAATTTGGATCAATGTAAGTTTGTGATTTAGCAAATTATAGTGTAGTCAGAAAGCGTTGACTGTCAATTAAGATTTTAATGTAATTTATTTCTTTTATTTTATTGGAAGTACTTTATAGACTGATTTAAACTGTTAAACAGAAATAGAAATAATATCCACTTAGTGATATTATTTGATTATTTAAGTTTTAAGATTGTTATTGTTGAATTTATGTTGTATTTTGTCTCTTGGCTGTCTGCTTGAGAGAATGGATGTATGTATATATATACAATAAGGAATTCATGTAAAATTTTCTGTATGATAGTTGAAATCTTAATAGAATGAATGCCGTCATGATATTGGTAGTTTGTTTGGTATTGTAAAATTATCTTCCGTTATATTCTTTTGATAGCTACTGTTTTGAGTGAGCCACAGACTGAATTAGACACTTGCATCTATGATTGTGTATTTGTTGAGGAATGAAGTGTCCTCCCAATCATTAAAACAGGATTCAAAAATAAATAAGAAGTCGGTCAATACCCTAGATATTGAATGAATTTGAGTAAGTGCCTCAACTAAATAAAATGTATGTGAATGTGCTGAGTTAGAATTTTAAGACATTTTTGTGCTGTTATAGAAATCTATGGAAATGATGTATTTTAATTAGTGAAGGCATTCAAGAATTTTATTTAGACCTAGGTTGGTGACTGTAGTAGAATGTCATGTACCTGAGTGCAGCAACAATATTTGAGGTTAAATTTTGGCTTGGTATTATGAAGAGGGAAATAAGAGATGTGGCAGGCTGCTTCTGAAGAAATGTTTATGTGTAGTGTGGAAGAATAGACAATCCTTTTTAAGTGATAGAGAGATGTGAATCGTTTTAAAATGACTAATTTTTGTTGAATATTTTTTTAATTCCTCCTGAAAATGTATTCTGTTATCTCATATTAGTATCTTTTGTAGTTGATCTCTTTGATTGTCTTTATTTTAACATTGTTCAATTGAGATGTATTATTTTTAATTTTGTTATTTCCTTGTTAACCATTATCGACTGAAAATATTGCTTTTAAAAGGTTTCAGTTTTAAAAGGCCATAAATTATTTGTGATAAAAGAGCATCAAACAAGTTTTGTTATAATGGCTCTTTCCACTCTCAAATTTGTATTATCAAATGCTTTTCCAAGGTGTGGAGATTATACTTATTTGTTATTGTGACCTGGGCATGCATTTCATTTAGATTTACGAACATTAATTTTTTATGTGCCATCCAATTTTCTAAGCATTATTTTAAATATTAGTTTATCGTACATGATACCAAAGCTTTTTAAGTAGTGAATAAAACTGTATGACAATATTTTTTAAATATAATTTTTTTATGTCTGAAAAATAGATTTTATCTATTCTGTTCTTTTTTTCACACATATACTGCTCCAGGGAAATGTCTAGAGTAATGAAAGAATTCTCATTTGTGAAAATAATGTATTTGGTGGTATTGTAATTCCTAATTTGTATCAAGCAGTGGACCATATCAGGCACCATTTTTCCTTATGTGAAATGCTCTTGAGGAAAAATTTTGAATTCTTTTAAAAACAGTAGCATATCTGCTTTGGCAAATGCTTTTGCTTATATACTTAGTGCCTGAGTCATAGTGAAGTATACATTCCATTTTTATTGAATTGTTTCACGTGCTCCTCTCTAGTTGAAGTGCCGTGATAGCTTTAAAAGTTGGTGTCCAGCATAACCATGTTGACATTTGATCTTCAGCTCAATAGTGATTGTAAGTTTGTTATGAGAGACTTACAGAAATTTATAAATTAAGAAGGAATATACTAACAGCACCAAATGCTATAGTTCTTTTAAAGCTAACCCAATCCTCAGGCATTGCACCATTTCATAAGTATTTATTCCAATGTGATTGCCATTGGATGTACTGTTTTTTATTTTGATACTCTAATTTGCACTGAGTGTTAATGTAATTTTTAAAAACTGAAAATTTGCTATTGATGAGAGTGCATTGTTTTTCATAAAAAATTACTTCTGTGCACGTGTTTTCATGATTTAAGAAAATTTGAGTTGTATAAATAGAATGAATCAAATCAATGATGTTGTTCACTAAGTAAGTGACCAATAAAGATGCAAAGAAAATTAAGTATAATTTTTAATGCTTAGATACTCTAAAAATGTGCAAACATGAGCTCAAACTTTTTTCAAAGGTATATGGATTCCATTCTTCCAGATTATGTTGTCTATTTGGGCATGTTGGCAATGCAGTGCAATAATTGAACAAGACATGTTATATATATGTATTAAAAATGTAGACACCAAATTGTTTGCTCAAGAGCAAAAAATTACACTTGAAGGAGGATCTACTTGCAGAATAATTCAGAGTATCAGAGTCAGTGGTTGAGGCATAAGGAGCAAACTCCCTACTATAAGGGACTCCAAGCCATAACCAAATAATTAAGATGCTTTTTTTTCCATGTAACTGGTATTTATCAAATGAAAATTCAACATCAAAGAAATAATTTCTGCAAGGGAGACTTCTACTCTCCTTGCATTTGAAATTTTGTAAATGTCTCTTTGCTTGAAATCAATATTTCCTGCTGCAGGTCCTGAATTGGCAAATAGTTGCTTTGATTACTTGAGTACCATTTTAAAGTTATACACATCATTGAATCCATTGTAACACTTATTTTATTATGTTTAAAGACACTATGGTGAATAAAATTTGTTTGAACCATGAATAGGGCATTTTCAGTGTTCAGCCATCAACATGAAATCAAACCTTTGTCTGCAATTGAAGTTATGAGTCACTTCTTCCCTACGTGGTCATCAAATTACTAAGCATGTTTCATATTGTAATTATAAAGTTCAGTGCAGTGGTGATATATTTTGGAATTCATTAGGATTTTTTTTTGAGGGAAGCAACTAGGAGCTTGTAATTCTTGAGTTGCATTGGAGCCCTCTTGATTCATTGAGGGCATCATGGTACTGCTTTAATTGCAAAAGATCTAGTGTTCAATTCCACCATAAAACACTTTCATATCAGAAATATAATAATCCTGTCTAAAATTTTCACTCATTTTTTATTTGTGCTGAAATGTAATAATCTTTTTCGCTTGCGTCAACCTCCAAGGGCTTGGATAAGGAATCTACTCTTAAAATAATATCATCTTATGGTTCCCCTTTTGTTTTCACCTGTGCCTTCGTGAATGTGTATAAATGTGATTGCTGCTTCAACAGATCTTGGGAGTATTTTGCTTTGAGGAAGCAGTTAAACTTCTGATAAAGATGGTAGACAAAAATGAAACTAGATTAAATTGAATACATTTAACCAAGTCATGCATTTACTGCTATAGAACATGAAAAATGCTCTTTCATTAGTCATGTGTTCTGTCAATTCGGAGGTCTCATACATACACCCCCGCTATTTCCATACCCATGTTCTGGGTCACAAGTTGATGGGAATAGGTTTTAGGGATGGCAAGTTCATCAGAAACCATGCAAACACTAAATCTGTGATCCCTGTCTAACAAAGTCTTTACTCTTGCAAGATTTTTGTCACTTTTTGAGGTTGAAGGGCATCCTGAACATTTGGCATCTTCAACATCTTCTCTACCCTTCCGAAACAACTTTTGCCACTCAAAAACATCCAATCTACCCATTGTGTTATCAACATAAGCTGCCTTGAGCATGTCATGATTCTCTTTCCCGGTTTTGCCCAGTTTCACGCAAAATTTGATAGCATAGTTTTTTTCCAATAACCAGTTTACGGAGCGTAATGGGGTCACATTATAGAGGTTTCGCAAATGGAAGATCCACACTCCTCAAAGGTTGGGAGGCAACTGCCATCAGCCTCCAGCCTTTCCTGAGACTCCCCTCCCTCAAACCCAGCCAGAGAAACCACCACCAGTCCGTGTGTCTATCTGGGAAAAAATAAGTCTTACCACTTTTGGGACAGACCTAGTATCATAGTGGCTTCCCAATGCGCTTGGCAATGTTTGCAAACCCTTGGCTGACTGACAAATCAAAGCTTGAATATCTGCAAATCTAACTCATTTAATGAATTCCCAACTGGCTTTCATTCTTATCCCCAGTTCTTCCCATACCTATTTAATCATTTCCTCCACATATCCATTGAAAAGCACAGGAGATCACAGACATCCCTGTATTTGCCCTTTTCATAACACTGGCCATCCTTATTCTCCATCCCCCACTTGCACCCGGGTAGTTTGAGACATGTACAGGAGTAGGATAAGTCTCCCATCCCTCCAATTCACTACTTTACTGGAGATCACCATTAATTCACTCAAAATCACTCTTATCAAATGCTTCCTCAAAATCTTCAAAGCAGGCAAATGCATCCTGATTATATTACGTGTATAAGTAGTTTTATTGAAGTATATGCACTTCTCTATTAGTGAGCGTATTACTGCTATGGTTTCACACATTCATCTCCTCTTCCTGAACCCAAATCGTTCTCTAAGTATTCATTTGCCCTGCTCTACATCCTTTTATTTTTGATTCTGAGAACCACTTCAGCTGCAGGTGAAATCAGACTTATTGTTTTGTAGACCTCACATACAAGCCTTTTCCTCTTTTGGGATAGGAACTAACTCTGATCTGATGAAGTCCTCTGGCCAAATTCCTCTCTCATTTACATTACAAATTAGTTTATAGATACTCTTCCTGCCAGATTTTTCCAAGCCTCTAATTAGTTTTGTGGATTGTTTTTTTACCCCCATAGCCTTGTTTGGTACCAATTTCCTCAATGCCCTTTCTGTCTTGCCATCAATTAAACCTGAATCTAAGCTCTCCAAATTTGCATAATTTTCTTTGTCTTGAAACTTGGTGGCCAAATGTCTTTACCATACATTTCTTCTACCTCTCTTGAATATTCCCTGGTTGTTATAATTTATTTTCTGACTTACATTTGATTGTAAGCAACGATTTGCCCTTTTTATTTTCGGACAGTGCATCTGCCTTTCCATACAGTGAACCAATTTCGCCCTTTCTTTGTTCAGTTTCCATAAACTATGAGTAAACTTTCCATTTCACTTGCAATGCATCTTCTTCCATGCTTCTTTTGCTATTTTTCCTGCCTCAGTTTATTATTGAACTCTTTTTACTTCCTTCGACCTAACTTTTCAGATTTAATAACAATCAGCTTTTACTTCTTCTGATATTATTCTATAAGTTGCTTGTTCTATGTCTACTAAACGTCTTGCCTTTTCATTCAATACTATTTCCATCCCTCACTGGCTATCTTCCCCTCTGCAGTATATTACTCTATAACTACCGCTTCAGTAATCCCCGCTCTACTTCCATCTCACTGCATATAACCCTAAAATATCTCTATTTCCACTCTCCATCTCCTGTTTTTTTTGGTTTCCATGTCTTCAACATTGTCCTAACATTCCAACACGCTATTCTAACTGGTTTGATCCTCTTCTTGCAAGAATTTCTAGTATTGATGACCATGGAAGCTTTGCCTCACCATGTATGACGTGGTCAATTAAGTCCTGTAGTTACCAGAACTAATTTTCATTATAACATCCATTCTCAAAGTTTGGGATAAATAATTGAGGTGTTTTCCTGTTGCCTACCTCAATAATGTTTTAAGGTGACACCATAACTTAATGGCTGCCACACTGTGGGCAAGATGCCATTTCAGCTGCCTCACTGAGTGCACACATGCAGGACAGACTGACTTTTGAGTGAATATCATCGGTCCCACCAGCACAGTTCTTGGGGTCATAAGAACACAAAAGCCCTTCCACCAAGTCAAGTTGTAGTCCACTCAGTATACCCATCATCAATTCCCTATACTAAAAGTTCTTCATATCATCACAGTGGTCTTTTGACTACGTTTCCTTGGGCCAGTTAGTTTCTCGCCAGAATATATTATTTAGCTTTCTGTATATTTTTCTTTCCATTTCCATGTTGATATTTTTTGATTTTCTTCTTTCACCCATCTTTTGAAGCTGATGATTTCTTCATTCTCTTATTCTCTCCCATTTACTTTGCTGCTCTTTTTGTCCTGATCTTATGCTCCCATCACCTTTCCCCAATTTTTTTCATCCCTCTCAACAGATTTAGACATTTATTAAGTTTTAGGGGTAATCCTTCCTTTTTACTCCAGTTAAACCTTCCACTTTAGCACTTTCCAACCCCTAATCTTTTCAATTTTATATGGCCAAGACAACTAAATCATGATCTGAATCTGCATTCACATCGGAGAAGCTGTGTTGATAATATTGTTTCCAAATCTATGTGAAGCCATTATATAATCCAATCTAGTTATTTCTCCTGGCATCTTTCATGTGTACTTATGCCTGTAATGAAATTTGAACAATGAGTTAGTCAATACGAAATCCCTTATTTTCAAGAATTTTACTGCTTTATTTCAAATTCCCCAACCTCTCCCCCATCCCTCTCTTCTCCTACCACTGGGTTCTGATCCCTCGTTAGTAGTAGGTGCTTCCTTCCTAGCACATACCCAATATTTTTTCAATCATTGAACAAATTTCTTCTGGGTGACTGCTTGCATATGCACCTGGGTTAGTAATAGATTGGTCAGGTCTGCTTTTTATCTCTACCATTAATATTCAAACATTCACCCACTGTATATTCACTACCTTTCTCCCCAGTTTCCCATTCAGTATTATGACCACTCCACATTGGCTTCCCATCTGCACTATAAATAAATGGATAACTGTCTCTCCAATTCACCTCATTTAAATCTAATGTAATCCCCTTATAAAATCTAACCTACGTCCCCTTCCTTAATATTTTACGACTTCCCTGTCCTCATCGTTCTAACATTATTCCCTTGCTGGTCAGCACAATACTCAGCCCAGCGGGCTGAATCCCTCAGCTGCCAGGATGCATTTTCTCTTCATTTTTATCATGAGATAGATAATTCAGGGTTTCACATTGGTTTCCTAATCATTGTTTTTAATGTGACACCGTCACAAAATGACCATCCCATGGAGTAAGGTGCCTTCCCTAAGCTGCCAGTATGCATTTTCTCTTCATTTCCATTCATATTTATCATGGGATTGATAATATAATTCAGGGTTTCACATTGGTTTCCTAATTTTTTTTTAATGTGGCACTGTCAAAAAATGACTGTCCCCTGGGGTTAGGTGCCTTTGCAGCTGCCTGACTGAGGAACAGATACTTCAGGACTATATTTCGTCTGATTCCTACCTTTCGACCTATCTATTATGGGCTACCATATCAAGAGCAATTCTTATTACACCCACCAGCACATTTTTTACAGGTCAATGAAGTGTTCAAGCCCTTTCACCAACTCAACTTTGCTATCAATGGGAGGGATTTAAGCATTATACAAAGCCTAAAGATTGTAAAAAATTATAGCAATTTTTGATTCATAATACCTGCTAGTCAGTCAGTAAAGGAAATCTGCCTCTACTGGTGATTGGTTTCTTAAGACTCAGAAGAATTAAGTATAAGAATATCACATGGCTTATGTGTGTGTGTCTGAAGAAGTAAAACCACAAATATTTGTTTATAATCTTATAAAATAGTTTTATTTATCAAAATAATAAGACAGGTATAAAATTTTTTCAATGACACCACACTAAGAGCACCACGTTTATAAGTAGTATGTGTCTAGTCTCAGTTTTCCATCATTTTCAGTAAGGTACAGAAGATCAGCAGTGGTTTGTTCAATGATTGCCTCTTCAGCTTTTTCAAACATCTGAAAAATAAAAAAGTATAAATACAATGCCCATGAAAAATACCATTTGGCAAGACTAATTTGAAGAACATAGGTTTTAAATTTGTTAATACGCGGAAAAATTAATTGATAGCAGTAGTTTTAGGGGAGGTGACTGACAGCTGAGAACATTTGTGCCATTAGGGATGGCCGGGAAAGGATGAAGGGTTGAGAGGAACCCTGTGTTGGCATTAGCCTACTCTCCATGAAAGGCACCAGGGGGTCCGCAGTTTAACATCCCACCTGACGTACTCACTCAAAGTGCCCTGCACAAAGCACTCCAAGCAAAGATCAGGATACCACTGAAAAATATCTAACACCTCTGGGATACGAACCTCGGCCCTCTGGATGGGAAGCCAGTACGTTAGCCACTGAACCATCCCGATCCCAAAAGAATCGATATTTTCCATTATTATTATTATTAGGTAATCTACCGGTTAAGGTAGGTTTTTGGATGGACATAATTACTAATTAAATAATTTGTGACCCCTGATATTTTCCATAATTGGGAATAATTTAATTCCCCATGCAAACCTAAATGCTTTCAATATTATGAACCTTAATCAATCCAATTAGCAAAACTTTATTTTTTATTACAGAAAACTAGGCTTTAAAATTAATAAACCTGCCAAAATAATTATTACGGTTTCATATTTGGTTAGTAAAATCACAATGGAATTTTTTCTATACTTGAAATACTACATAAATTGACCTGAAAAGTTCCTGATTTAATGTTTTCGTAATATTCAGAAAAGAAACACTTGCTGCTGTGAATATTTATTGAAAATATATGCCTATGCATTGGCATTAATCACTGAACTGCTGCCATAATCTTTCTACTAAATCTGGATTATGTACTTTTTAGAAAGAAATGATGATGACATAGTAAGAATTGACAAACAATATCTTAAAACCAGTTAACTGCTTTTCTAAAGCAAAATTCTATTTTGGATGCTACACACATTTAGAACCATATTTTTGAAGATTTTTCATTTATCAAGGACTGCATAGGGTTCATTTTTGCATCTTTTTTGTAGATTATAAAAAACATGCTGGGACAGAATTTTTCATATTGTCAATTATTACAATGTAGCCTGAATCCATATTAAAGAAAAAAATTAGCGACAAAATTAAGACCTGTGAGAAAAGAACAATAAAGAGTTCTTGACTGTTCTACACATTTTTGACAAGTTTAATGGCAAAAATATCCATTGCGTATCCCTTCTTCCAAAGCTTACTACCATCAAGACCAATTAACAACTAAGACAAAATATTCTGCACATGATAAAGTTTTACGGTAAAAAGAGCACTGCCAGGTAAAATAATGTATCAAAACAAAATTAATAAGATAAAAAATTAGTTTACTCACTCCTCGATATTTGAATTCCTTCTTAGAGGGTGGGTGCTTAAAGTTTGGTCCAAAGTTCACAGAAACTGTAATACTACGATACAGAGAGACAGTCGGGAAGTAACAACCACCATAAATATCTTCAAATGCAACTCCCTGGCACTCTCCATTTCGGAAGAAAGAAATACTACTTTTTGGTAGAGTCCTCAGTGATTTTAGGGACTCTGTCACTGCATCCTTCTCTTCATAATATAAGTGGCTCTTGAACTTCACCAGAGGCTTCATAAATGAAAATAAAATATTTTATATTACAATACAATTTGACGCCAACAAATGCTACTTACACAAATCATTTGTTAGTAGATCTTCGGAAATACTATTTTAACATGATACACTGCTTATTATTTAATAACTACATGCACTCTAAAACTACAATATTATAAATTTCAAAGTATATAAAATGAGCATATGGGACTAAAGAATTTCTTTTCAGATCAAATGCCAATTGTGTCATTAAACTTAAACATACCCTGTCTTTGTACGTGGGTGGTATGTAATTAACATGGTCTGACTCCGGCAGATGTATGAGGAAACCCAGAGTATCTCCTTCACCATAGCTTGGACTATAAGATTTCCCTCTGCACTCATGAAATCTCGTTCCATGCCTAGAAATTAAAAAATATACATAACTCCATTGATAACGTCATATAAATCCACGACTTACCATGAGGTAGTTTTTTTTTTCAATCTAGTCTCCCTTTACACTAATGCACTTGGTCCAGCAATGTTCCAAGGTCTTGATATCCACTCAAAAATTAGATTCCTTTGGCCCTGCTAAATACCCATCTACTTCAGTTGTTAGTTCTTTAATTGAAGAGAATCTCCATCTATCAAGGAAAATTTTGAGCTTTGGATAGATAAAATTCTAACAGAGCAAAATTAGGCGAATAAGGTGGTGTAGTAACAATTTGTATTTAGTCCACGTATTTTTGCCATGGCAACAACACGTGTATGGCCGTGCATTGTCCTCATAAAAGATGACTTTCCTCCTTGCCAAACCTGGCCTTTTTTCATGCATCTTTTGCTGAAGTTGGTTCACGACGTTACCGTAGGATTTTCCATTAAGTTTTTGACCAGGGAGAAGATAATCTATCAGCATAATCCCTTTTGCATCCCCGGAAACTGAAGTCATCACCTTTCCAGCCGACCATACTGCCTTTGCTTTCTTTGGTGGAGTTGAATCAACATGCTCCACTGCTTTGACTGCTCTTTTGTCCTTGGGGTACAGTAGTGGACCTAAGTTTCATCTGTGGTCAAAAACCAGCACAGAAAATCTTGTCGGCTGCTCTTAAAACAGGTCAAACAATGTCCACAAATTTCGATTCTGATGCACTTGTGATCCTGCATCAAAGGTCGTGTCACCCATCTTGCAGATCATATCCAATTCCACGGTTAAAATGTTACATGCCCATTCTCATGACATCCCTACAGCTTCAGTGATTTCTTGCACTTTCAGTGCGTGGTCCTCCAATAACATTTAATGCACTTATGCAATAACTTCTGGAGTAGAGGTACATTTGGCCGACCACTAGGTGGATCATCATCTAAGCTGGCAAACTCGTTTGCCCATTTGGCAACAGGTGAATATGAAGTAGCCAAGTCCCCCAGAGTGTTCTGAACGTTGGCATGAATTTCCTTTACTCTCATACCTTTCTTTACGAAGTATTTAATCACCACTCGAATCTCAATTTTTCGAGTCTCATTTTCATTTTCTCAAATCACAATATTCACACAGGGAAACAACAACAAAGATGTTCCAGCACCACAGATCTCTTCCCAGAGCACTGAAGTATTATGGGTTTGCTCATAAACGATTACCTATTACTATGCGAGAAACTCGTTGTGCAAAAGCTGATATCCGATGGTGATTCCGAGAACCTCCCTAACTATCCTTGCGCAAAATACCCTACAATGTGATATACGGTAGAATTTGCATTAATACAGATAGTGAAACCAAACCATCTGTACAATATCATATAAAAAGTACCTTGATCTCCAGGAGTATCCGAATTTATCATATCCAAGAGGTGCTTGGAGATTGGCATATTCTTGGGCCCAACCAAGTCTGCAAGCAGATCCTTCCGGTATTTCCTCCACTGTTGCTTCCCAGTACCATGTTCCACGACTAACACCTATTTGAAAAAATAACACCAGAATTAGCAGAAGTGAACTTCAGTCTGTACACACCAGCATTGCAATACTGACTTTTATACTCTATTCAATTATATAATACATATCATACAATTAGTTTGAGAAACAAAATAATTATATCAGAAAAAAAACAGAATAATAGCTATAATTCATTTATTTATAAACATTAAAATATTTCTTCTTTTTAAATTTATACTGACATTGCCTTTTGGAGTTTATTTTATCATTTATAATACATGCTTTCAATGCAAGTTTTTCATTTGCTTAATTAAATTGAATGATGCAATCTATCAATAATCCAATTACACCATAGCTTCAATGGTGAATTGCGATACTATGCAGGCATTTTCAGTCTTGAATAAGCCACTAAGACCAGCTGTCACATCTAAGTAAACAGAATTTTGTCTGGAGAAAATTGGTATATCATTTACCAGATAACGGATGGCATCCACTGATTTAATCATACCTCAACAAGAAGAAATTGGTTAATCTCATAAATACAAAGAAGAAACCACAAAGTTAAGTAATGATAGTTTTAGAATTTTAATAATCCAGAATTTTGCACAGCTAGCATTCTAGTCCATTAGAGGTTTATACAATTTTGGGAGAAGATAGGGGAAGGATTTCTATGTATCAAACATAAGAAATAACAGCTTCCCCATATGACAAGATAGCCATCATGCCTAATTATAACAAAATAATGAAAGTGCAATTGTATTTTTAATTAAACCTTAATACAGAGCAATGCATATAAAATGATTCGTTCAAATTAGCATAAGGAAATAACGACACATACCATGAGTAGCTCGGACCATGCAGTAGCCTTTTTCACCAGTGGCAGCTAACCTATCCTCAGATACTCGTATTTGGGGAGCACGATCATGCAATGCCAACAGGACAGTAGATGGACTGAGAGTTCTGTACAGCCACCCAGGTATTGGCTTCCCAGCCCAATCACTGCTTTCATCAAATTCTTGCCTGAAATGTTCGAAAACCCAAATTTTCTTACGTGCTTTTAAAACCATACTACACATCCTTTCTAGTGAAAGAAATCCACCGTCCATTATCTGGTGATCCCTTTGTTAAACAAGAAATTTCAGACCACACCCCTTCGAAGATGTTACATTCCATTCCATGTTATCTCCTAGTAAAAAAAATCAAGCAAAATTGCATACTAGATTTTTATGCATATAAAATACAGCAAAGGCATAAGGAAAAACCATAAACATAGTAATCAACCCAAAGGTCGGTTTGATAGGTGATGGTAGACTTCACCCAGTACTAAGCCTGACAGCATGTGAAATTCACACATCAGGTTAGGGGGGCCAGTGCCTTTCCCTGTGCTGGTTCTGGTTTCCCAGGAAAATCTGGTTCCCAAAAAATCACACAGCTTTAGTGAAGCTGCAGGTGCCCAGAGAGGTTTACCTGGGAATTGAATACACACCCTCTGGTCAGTAGTCCAACGCTCTACCCCTGGACTACTGTGATCCAATAAAGACAATTTTACACACTAATTTATTCTGATTTACTGGTTTTATCGCACCATAGTATTTTCAAGGTACAAGGACTGGATGGGCCACAGGGTACATACAGACAGTCAAAATCATATAACTTGTTGGGGCTAACAGAATTGGAATCAATTTATCATATGCCTACTCCACATATTGTGAGACATAATAACCTAAGGAAATTGCTGTGAGAGATCTCATTGCACTGTTTTCAACCAGAAAAGTGGTAATATATGTTCAAGGATTGGCCTCCTCAACTAATTTCCAGGGTGGAAAAGCAGTCCTTGAAACATCAACATCTCTGACCCAAAGGTTTTATATGAAGAGTGCTGGAAAATCTTATTTTGCATTACTCACATAAAACTGCAGATAACATGTAAGAGCAGAGATTTCTCCAAAGCCATTTTTTACCTACATTTTCAATATAAAAAAAGAAGTAACTTTGTGTTCCAATGCAAGCTTAGTTCCTTTGTAAGATAGGTTAACGTGATCATATCTAATCTTCTTCAACTAGCAGAAATATGAGTATACCGAGTTCTGAGTACAAAATATAAATGCCAATGACAGGATAGTGACATGGTAATTCAGTAGGCAGAACTGGGCTGCTGACCAGAGGCCCTGGGTTCCATTCTTGGGCACACCTCTGGGCACCCTCAGCTTCATCCAAGCTGTGCGAATTTTTGGGTACCAGATCTTCCTGGAAAACTAGAGACACCACAGAGAAAGGAATAGGCTCTCCTACCATGTAATTTTTAGATGCTATTGAAATTACTACTGGGTGATCTCTACACCTGTCAAGCCGACTTTAGGGTTGATACCTGTGGTAAGGCTGATTGAGAATAGAAATTATTGGATTATTTGTGCAAAGTGAACATCGCCAACACTTTGAGATAGGAATGATGCCACATTTGAAACATGATTGCAAAGAATCTTCAAGCCATCATTTCCCCAATGCTAATCTTCATACAGCTATTAAAGGATATTTTTGACTTTTGAAAAGGAAAAAATAATTTGCTTATTAAGACTTAATGGACCCACAGTGAAAAGTTGCCATAAAATCTTGAATCATACATTTTTGTTCCCTGATCGCTCGTGAGCCTTCTCACCCCAAAAGGCTGCATTATTAAGAGTTCACCACATTTAAAAAATCAACCACCTCTAATAATAATTAATTGGTAAAAGCCACTGACTGATTGCAAATAATGGGATTATCTTTATGCATTCAGCATTAAGGAAATTGTTTGGCAAATTTCTACTTGAAAGTTATCATATTTTTCCTCTTGGGCATTCAAACCACAAAATACCTCACCTGTAGGGAGCATGTGGGTCAGGCTCTGCCAAGATATAACGGTAACCATCTTTATTGTATGGATGCTCTAAAGGGTAACCATGAGCAGGAAGTTTTGGTGCAGATAGATCCCCACCACCACCTCGGCCTTTCTTGCCTGAACCAGGCCCTTGCTCTGGAGCTTGCTTCCTCTTAGTGCTACGTCCTTTCACACCACCTGACAGTGGAACTGAGGGAGACAAACAATTATGCACATTGCAATTTGCAAAATTTTCAACTTTAAACTGCCACAGTATTTACAGAGGTTTTTTCCAAAATAAGTCTTCCTACACAAGACACGTTTGGGATGAATTCTGGTAAAAGACTATAATTAATATTTTCCCATAAATTAAAGAACATCATACATGCTTCAGGGTGTGGCAACATAGCTTCCTTTTTTCAAATGCAAAATGCTTTCAAAAGAGGAAGTTATGTTGCCACACCCTGTATGTACATATTGCAAGTATTTTCCCACAAAACTAAATTTACTTGATAATGACAAAATAACAGGTAAAGAAAAGCTAACTTCAGTCACCCTACACAGTTAATAAAAAATAATTGTTAACTTTGCTACTACCCATTTCATCTTTTCTCCAAATTTTCAAAATTGTTAATCATCAGATGAGAATGTACAGGACTTCACAAATTGATTCCAAATGTTTTACAGGGATGACAGATATTCCACAACAATTATCACCTCTTAACTCAATGGAATAGAAAACAGAATTTGTAAATTAAACAATCAAACTTCACCACGTACTTAACATTGTGTTTACCCAAGCCCAACAAAAAATAAAGGAAAGCTATGATATCAAGGACGTGATGAAAGATCTTCATAACATGGATGCATAATCACCATTGAATCATGGATAACAAGAAGAGTTGCAAAGTTTTGAACACATTTTTGTCAGTTTGATAATGGCATATCCTGATACCATTAACTTTTTAAGTAACAATAAGCATGGGTTCGGGAAAACTCACTCATGCATGGCACAATTAGGACTATTTACCCATGACTTACTTTCATTGGGCAAGAGTGATAGGCAAGTGGATGCAATCTTTTTGGATTTTTAAAAGGCATTTGATAAGGTTCCCCATGGTGAACTAATTCAGAAATTGAAGTTCACATGCATAAATACGGGTGCAATCAATTGGGCTGAAGACTTTCAGTCAGAGTAGGTACAGAGTGACCTTGGGTGTACCTCAGGGAATTCTAATTGTGACAGCGTTGCTTTTCTTGATTTTTGTAAACAATTTGAACCGTGAAGAGAAAAGTAAAGTTAGGATGTTCGCAGATGACACAACAATTTATCAGGAGATATCTGAGGATGAAAATCATTGAATACTAGCAAAGGATTTGGATGGCATTTAGAAATGGTGCATAACATGGGCATTGTCATTAAATCATAACAAATGTTCTGCAGTAAATTTCTTTGAAAACTCAATGGAATTTGTTTAAAAATTAGCTGGAGTTGACCTAGAAATAGTTGACATGGTAAATACCTAGGTATTACTATAACTAATGACTTAACTTGGGGCACCCACATACATAAAATCTGAGGGCAAGCATGTGAAAAACTGGGATTTATTAGATGAATTGTTGACAGGAGTGACTATAAGGCCAAGGAATGCAGTTATCATGCTCTTGTAAGGCCTCATTCAGAATATGCACGTAGCGTATGGAATCTGACTGGAAAATACCTCATTCAGGTAATGGAGAAGGTTCAGGGCAGCCTGTTTCGTTAAAAACTGTTAGGATAAAATGAATTAGGTCACAGAAATACTTCTAGCATTTAGAGCACCATGTTTCTGCAAGGAGGTCTCGCAAATTATTCTCACTCCAACATACATTGCTTGCTTGGATCGTGAAAATAAAATTTAGGAAATAATTGCCAAAACTAGCAAACTCAAGGACTACCTTCCGCAGACAATACGGAATAGTAACTGTGGGTTGGTGATCGCAAAAATCCCACTTTCCAACCACAGCGTCTAGGGAATAATTAGTTTTACCCAAATGCAAGCACTTTCCCTAATATTGCATATTTTGCTGTCAAATCCCTTCCTGCATGACTGCATGGGGCTGCCACTAGATGACTGTAGTGCTCGGTACAATGTTGCCTGCCTTTCTTTGTTCTTTTGAAGCTTCTCCTTCCATTCCTCATCTCTCTCATGGGGGATGGGGACACTGCATGCCATCCGCAGCCTACAGCGGGTCACATTCCCTATTGGTGACTTAATGGGTGGAGACTATGAGTTGCATGTCCATGTGATAGTAGAATTTTTTCCACTTACTTTTGAATTCTGAATGGCCCATCTTGTTATCGCAGAGGCCTGACATATAATTGTTGCGGTTCTTTTCTATTCTCTCTTTTCATATAACAAATAACTAATTTATTAGGTAAATTAACCCATGATTTGGATTGAGTCTTCCTCCAGAATGTACAGAAATTTGTATGTTATGTCATAGATTTTTAAAACATATTTTTCCCTTTCCTCTTCCATATCTTCCCTCATCACCTATCCCTCCCACCTGGTGCTTGCACCCCATGCCACACACTATTTCGGTGGATTGCAGGGCATTGATGTTGATGTGGAAAGAGTATCACCACATCTACAATAATTACCTTAATGCTTCCTACTTTAACCAGTTGGTTACTGATGATAATAATAATAAATCTGCATCAAGAAACTACATTTTTGGGAATACTAGTAATTGCTGCCATTAAGACCCAAGACCTTGAGATAGCAACCTGTGCTACATAGAAAAATCACATTATGCAAGCATGCAAAATGAGATCCATTGCTTTGTTTACTTCAATGAACTACTAAGGAGATCATGCTTCCAAAATGTGGTTTACATTATGAATAAGTATTAGATGGAGAGACCACTCTATTGATTACCATGCTGTATTCCCATATCTGTGACTTTCAGATGTCCACCACGTATCATAGCTTCATAATTTGGTTTGATCTGAGTCAATTCCATTGAAAGGAAGCCAAACTTGGGGTAAACATTATTAGGGTCCATTTCACCAGGGGCCAACTCCTCATATGCAAAGATAGTTCCTGTATCTTTCAGGAGTGCCTTATGAATCTAGAAAAAAAACTCTTATTAGTATGACAATACTACATATTATACCCACACACACATATACTCAAATATATACCTGAGTCACGGTAGTCCAGGGGTAGAGCATTGGACTACTTACCAGAGGACCCAGGTTTGATTACCGGGCACCCGCAAACTGGGTAAACTCTACCATCACCAACAAAACTGACCTTCAGGTTGATTACTGTGTTTATGGTTTTTATATATAAATATAAATATATATATATATTATATATAAATATATATATATATATATATATATATATATATATATATATATATATATATATATATATATATATATATATATATATATATATATATATATATATACACACACACACATTCATACATAACCTAATGTATTTCTAGATATAGCCTAATATTTTGTCAGCCATGCAATGCACACCTTCACTCAAAGGATATATCCTACATATGTCATGGAAAGCTCAGATTTATTTCACTCAAATCATGTAATTTAATTTCACAACTCCATCAGCTTTATTCAGATAATAAAACACTTCTGGGTCGGCATCTTTCATTTTTTAAGCCCAAATAAATGTATGTTCTGGATATGCTCCATGATTCAGTGACTCTATGGCAGTCCTTTACCTCTAAAAGTTATGATTTCAAGATTAATTACAAACATTAGACATTCATTATGAAAAAATTGCTTGCCTTAACTTTGGTTCAAACCTAGATCTCATGGTCTCTGCATTTAGAGGAAATCAACTCATTTGTCTATGCTTCACTTTGTGTACTCATCACATGCAAAAATGCTTTTTTGTAGTTACAGCCATTGTACCTCTAGAGGCTTTGATTGAATTCTATGTGATTATTAACTTAATAGATTAAATGTGGAGAATTCTAAAAATGCTTTTTTATTTTGTATGCACATGCAATTATACAGTAAGTACCTATTTAATTAGGTAGTTAACACAGTTTGATGAAAATCTTGAAGGTTATTTTGGAAAATTCCAAAGAAACTGTGGGAGATGCTGCAACAATTCCAGGGTGTAAAAATCATTTGCCTTGACTGGGATTTGAACCCGGATCCCTCAATGTCCGGTGGAGTGCTTTAGCCAGTTAACCTATTGAGGCATCCTCTTATCTTGTTCCTTTAAAAGGGCCCAAAATTTCAGAGTTTAAGAGAACGCCTCGATAGCTCAACTGGTTATGCACTCGACCGAATGTTGAGGGTTCCAGGTTCAAATCCTGGTCAAGGCAAATGATTTTAACACTCTGAAATTGTTGCTTTATTTCGGAAAATACAGATGAAGTGAAATGAATTACTGCCACTTCAAAATTGGGTGATTGAACAATTGATTAAAATCCTTGAAGGATGCTAATTCAGCGACTGAATGGCAGCACCTCAATATAATATGGATTTAATAAGTCCGCACATGCTGAAAGGAAATACTACTCACTGTAGAATGCCAGGATTGGGTAACACGCCTTGGCATTGTAGTCATGCCTTCCCAGTGAGAATCAATGAAGGGAATAATTTCCAGGTCCTTCGAAAACAAGGTTTGCCCAGTTCCTTCTTTCACACTTGCTTGAGTGAGATTACCCACTGCTGTCATGCACATTTGAGGAAACTCTAAGAAGGGAAATATGAAATAGTTAAAAAGCATCTCAAATTATCATTCTAAACATTAAAAGTACCACGATTCTTACGAGCTTGATTTTTCTTGAAGCTTTCCAAGCCAGTGGAAGAACAATTCTTGCAAACAAAGAAATAATTCATCATGAAGGGAACAAGTTTCCCAAGCTGGTAACCAATGCAGGATTCATGGAACCAACGGTTGCAATTAGCACAAAGTAGTTCAACAATATTGAGGTTGCGTTCCTTTCCACTGAAAAGTAAACAGTTTAGATTATTAACCAAAATATTTTCACTTTTGATGTGTAACCTACCCCAGGGAATATACAAAAACAACTGCCAGAATTATAAAAGCTTCATGTTGAAAATGAAAAATACACCTCAAAATACTGAATAAAACAAATGTAATTTTGCACTTTGTTCGAAGCTCAAGGATTTATAGAAAGGTCATTCTATGCTAGTTCAACCATGACATGAAACCCACCATCTCAGATTTAACAACGTTTGGCATATTTTATTTTCCCACATATTATATTTTATTCCCACAATTGAGTTAATTGACCATAGAAATGTTACTCATTTAAATCTAATAGATTTTCTAGGCTTCTGTAACAAACAGTAATATCTCAACATCTACTGTTTCTTGTAGTTGGTCACACCACTACTTCCCAATAAAATAATTGTATCTAATTTGATTCTATTAATACAAAAAAGCCATTACCACAACATCACTCATAATATGAGGATCTAGGAAAAATATATATGCACCCTTAAAATATCTGAGTCTTACAAACATTTTTCCTGATAACAATCTTCCATCCCCAGGAATAAGAATGAGTTTTTTATTTATTCTTTGAACATTTGTTTCACTCTTGTGACATTTTTAAGAAATGGCTGCTAAAATACTATTTTTCAAAGCATATATCCTCAAAAAATTCAAATAACTATGATTCCTGGCTGCCATTTTGTAAAAATGGCACAAAAACAGTAATAATTGACAAGGATGGCATGCTTTGGATATGGGCGAAGATGAGACGCGACCTTAAGTTTACGTGGCTAAAAGGTAAAATCTATGATAGGCAGATGAGACACATTCTGATTGATCAATAAACTCAACTGTGGGATAAGACACACTGAGTTTCGTCAAAATTTGAGATGATTGGTGTACAAACAATTTTTCGTTCGATTGACACGGAATGACGCAAACGGTACAGAGAGTCACACAATTAAGGAGTCCATCACACATTAATTATAACAATAAAATGTTTTACGTTAAATATATTAAATTAGTTTTACCAGTAGCAGTTCCCTCTTTCCGAGGAATGTTTTGATGAATTAGATGACTCCTTTTTCGAACTTTTTGAAAATGCATCTTCTCCACCAGATGAGCCCTCATTTTTCTTAGCGTTAACTTCTTCCTTTTCTAATTTCATTTTATCAGATGTGTCTTTCTTCAGACTGAAATCATCTTGATTTGATTTCTTCATCGTATTTTTATGATTGGTCGACTCCGTAAACATCGGCTTCTCCTCATTTTCTCTTCTGTTGGTAGATAGTAAAAGTTTCACAGTGGCATGAGAAAATCATGTTTTCGTCAACTAAATACATTTCCCACCCAATTGTCATTTTTAAATATCCACGACGCCAGGAATTGAAAGCGCACACTACACAAGTAATCTATCGTGAGAGGTTCAATCTATATACAATAAACTTGATGACACTGAATCAGTTTTTAAATCCATCAAAATATTATGCCGAACCACAATAAACAATCATATCAACTAAAATTTAAAAGATTAGAGCTTTTCGGACGTCAACTGTCACAACAAGGTTTGCGGTAAAAAACCAAGATTTCATTCTTTTATTTACAGCTACAATTATAACTCATTATAATCGAAAAAAAACAATTATAAAAAATAGAAAATAATAATATGTAGCCCTGGAATGATTGATACTAGTAAATGAAACTGAAACGTTATCACATTTCGCTATTAAATTGCTCGATCTTACCCAATTCTTCCGATTTCCGCCATGTTACTAGTAGGGATGAAAGGGGTAGTAGGGGTAACTCATACGTCACATTCAGCTGAGTTTTGGTTGGCTACGAGCTACAAAGTGTATTATTGATTCGCTCGTGTACTGGGAGGCATTCCGTCTGCTGCAAGCGAGCCTCAAGGAACTGTTCAGGAATGGGGAAGAAAGAGTGCACGTTTATTTCTGTCAGCATATATAGGTGAACGAAAAACTCACCTATGAAGCTTATCCGTCGATCGAAATAAGTCAAGTGCATCGCAATGTGCGACTCAGGCACAGAGGAACCGCTAATTGAAGATGATTGTCTGAAAGAAAGGAAGTGGTGGTGTTTTTTGTTATCTAGTATTTTTACGTTTTTGGCCGGATTGTTGATTGTACTTCTGTGGCGAGCTTTTGCATTTTTGTGTTGCCGTAAAGAACCAGAATTTTCTCCAAATGACCCGAAACAGAAGGAACAAAAAGCTGCGAGGCAGGGTAAACAAGAGTTTGAAGGGACGTTTATGACAGAAGCGAAAGATTGGGCGGGAGAGCTGATATCAGGTCAAACAACCACTGGAAGAATTCTGGTAAGTGTTCAGCTATTTTCCCTTATAAATGTTCAATATAGCTCCGCATTTTACCTCATTTTAGGGAGCATATAGTAACCCTGATGAATAGATGTAGTGATACATTCTGCTAATATTAATCGACATATATAGGATATAGAGTTAAAATTTCGCTGAAATCAATGTAAATAGTATATAGAAAAGTGTCCGGAAGTTTATCCTTAGAAGTAGACATTTTCCCACATGCTTCTAATAAATTACATTTGCGAGCAAATGCTAATCGATTCATTCATGTAGAAAATACCATTATTTTTAAATGTGAAATTATTGAACGCGGTTCATTCATTTCCCATTATCATTTAAAATACACATGAAATTATCAGTAGTGGTTCATTTATATCTACAAAAACGGCTATTTAAAAAAAATGTTTCCATTTTTGTATGACAGTGCTGCTTAAAAAGGGCGCACCGGATAATTAGCTCCCTGCGGAAACTTTCCTTGGCGAACCGCAAGCATGACCAGCAAACCTTAGTTGTGAAATTAACTCTAAGCCAGCTTTCACCTTTCATAAGTCAAATCTTTTCACCCATCAAGCCTCGGAAGTTTTTTGGTTACCTTAATTTAGACATCTAATTGTAGACTATTGCTTTACGAGAAATTATGCTTTCGATTAATAGCCTTTTTGAGGCCTATGTCGGTTACATAGTAATTCCGTTTCACTCACGAGGCCTGATCACAATTATGTTGGGAGTTTATTTATCTCGTAATTTGTGCATTAAACTTGCTTTGCTGGTGGTTTGTAGTTCGTGTAGTGAAGCTAATTGTTCAGCTGCGCACGAGTCCTAATAGGTGGATTACAATACATTCTTCTTTTTATTAAACAAACAATTGCCGAAAAAAATCAAGTGGCGTATGATTTCTCGCAGAAACTCTATTTTCCTGTGATTTTTACTACTGTGATTCAAATTATAGTTTTTACTAAGGAGATTAATACGGTTTTATTGAAATTGATTTTCCTATCCGAATTAAGTTTAGATAATTAGGAAATCCAAGAATCAATTTGTGTATCCGACTCGGTTTCAACTAATGTTTTCTTAACGTAGGTTTTACATATGCGCAGAAAATAGGGTACTAATTTTAGTTCGGCATGTTGGCATCATTAGAGATCGTGCAAAGAGATAAGTGGTAAAGTTCTGGTATAGTTTAAGTATTATATTCAAAGCGGAGAATTGAGAATATTCCACTCATATTACAAGTACTGTGAGAGATAAACCTGTGTGACTACGTAACAACGTTCATCCGATGTAAATGTCTTGTTATAAAATTTACTGAAGGTATTTTTTTAACAAAACCACGCCCAATGAACAAAGGTTCCGTTCATGAAATTGCGTGTAAAAAATCATGTCCAGCATAGTATTTCCCTAGCGGGATTCGAACTGAAAATATATCTGAATATTTCGTCCAGCAAAACTTTTGATCTTTAGGTGTAAACTGTGTAATTATGAAAACTGTTTTATTTTGATTATCAGAATGCTTAAATCAGATCTTGGCCATCTAGTAGGAACTTGGGTATTTATTTCTTGGGTCTTTATTGTCTCTTTGCGTCTGATACATTTTTGTAAACGCTCACATAAGTGTATAGCATATGAAAGTGGCAAAGTGAAAGTTAATTTTGAAACGCGATAAAAGTTGATGTTAATTATTTTTATGGCATGCTGAAAGTGCATATCTTTCAAGTAACATTCGTTGCACATGGCAAGGTCCTGGTGATTCATCAGTATTAAACTTTTTTAAATAATATACCTGAATTTCTCTCAAAAAATTGCTCAATCTCATTAATTCTTAAAAATCATGATAATTACTTGTCTTGTTTTTGAAGTACATATTTCACCAGTTGCAATATATAAAATTATTCATTACGGGAGAATATATATTTACATTCTCAGATTTTATCTTGTTTGCGAATTCTGAGGATAGATTTTCAGTTAGGAGCATTGTGTATGCATGGAAGCACACAATGTTATACACACATACAGCACACACACACAACACACACACACACACACACACACATATATATATATATATATATATATATATATATATATATATATATATATATATAATTGGCTGACACAACATAACACAAATAGAAAAGAATAGACACATATAAAAGAACACTTACACGGTAAATTGTTCGAGCTTTCGGCCCTCTCAGGGGCCTTCTTCAAGAGAGACTGCTCTCTTGTCTCCAGTCTCTCTTGAAGAAGGCCCCTGAGAGGGCCGAAAGCTCGAACAATTTACCGTGTAAGTGTTCTTTTATATGTGTCTATTCTTTTCTATTTGTGTTATGTTGTGTCAGCCAATTATTGTGCCGCTCGTATGAGTTTTTCCGTACAATCGTTATATATATATATATATATATATATATATATATATATATATATATATATATATATATATATATATATATATATATATATATATATATATATATATATATATATATATATATATATATATATATATATATATATATATATATATATATATATATGTATGTATGTATGTATATAAACACGCACACATACACATTCAAACACGGAAGCCCGCCATATGGCGGGCAAATATTCATTCATGGAAATATATAAAAGGAAAAGGGATAGGAACACATATGAAGGACGAACACAGGAAAGGTGGGGAAGGCGGAATCGAGCAGATCACAGGTGCAAAAATATTTCCTTGGCCGTGGTTTGAACCACGTATTTTTCGACTTTCTGGTCCGAGCATCTCAGAGCATCGGCCTGGAAAGTCGAAAGATGCGTGGTTCGAGTCCCGATCAAGGAAATATTTTTGTACTTGTGATCTGCTCGATTTCGCCTTCCCCACCTTTTTCTGTGCTCGTCCTTTACATGTGTTCTCATCCCTTTCCTTTTATCTATTCCATTTTAACGAATATATATATATATATATATATATATATATATATATATATATATATATATATATATATATATATATATATATATATATATATATATATATATACACATTCAAACACGAAATCCCGCCAAACGGCGAATAAATACTCATATATACAGAAACAGATATAAGGAAAAGGGATAGGAACACATATAAAGGACGAACACAATAGAGGTGGGGAAGGCGGAATCGAACGGATCACAAGAGTAAAAATATTTCCTCAACCGGGACTCGAACACCGGATCTTTCCACTTGCCGGGCGGATGCTCTTAACCACTTGAGCTATCGAGGATAGTCAATTTACCCTGAGATCCGTGGGTCTAATATGTCGCCAAGCGCCCCGATTCTTTCAGCCAAGAGATGGCGTCAGGGGGCTGTTTCACCCACCAAAGGAGAAATAGACAATACACAAGGAAAGGAAAGGACAGTGGGTTAGAATTCATACAACATCATACAGGAAAGGAACAGTGCGTTTCGTGGCACGCATAGCCAGAAGAAAGAGATGAGCCACATTGGCCAAATACACATTCAAACACGAAATCCCGCCAAACGGCGAATAAATACTCATATATACAGAAACAGATATAAGGAAAAGGGATAGGAACACATATAAAGGACGAACACAATAGAGGTGGGGAAGGCGGAATCGAACGGATCACAAGATCACGCACTGTTCCTTTCCTGTATGATGTTGTATGAATTCTAACCCACTGTCCTTTCCTTTCCTTGTGTATTGTCTATTTCTCCTTTGGTGGGTGAAACAGCCCCCTGACGCCATCTCTTGGCTGAAAGAATCGGGGCGCTTGGCGACATATTAGACCCACGGATCTCAGGGTAAATTGACTATCCTCGATAGCTCAAGTGGTTAAGAGCATCCGCCCGGCAAGTGGAAAGATCCGGTGTTCGAGTCCCGGTTGAGGAAATATTTTTACTCTTGTGATCCGTTCGATTCCGCCTTCCCCACCTCTATTGTGTTCGTCCTTTATATGTGTTCCTATCCCTTTTCCTTATATCTGTTTCTGTATATATGAGTATATATATATATATATATATATATATATATATATATATATATATATATATATATATATATATATATATATATATATATATATATATATATATATACATTCCATTATTCAGGAAATTTCCGATTGAAGAATCTATTTTTTACATCAGCCAGAGTGAATAATTTTTTTTCTTACATTTTGCAAGTTTTTGCCACTAATTGATGTCAAATTCTCGTATGAATATTCACACGAGCTTACCAGGGAATCTAAATTACGATATTGATAGCCCTCTATTGATCGAGTTAAAATCGATTACCGTTAAACTATTTTTTACGAATTTGAGGTTTCGGCAGTAGCGAGATCAGGATTATTATTCCTTTAGAGTTACGTGGTCCCATTTGTTTTTTTTTGGCTATGCCCTTTGGTTCCCATACAATGAGAGGCGGAGGAAGATTTAATTAGGAAATTCCTACTCGCGGGGGAAAGGAGGGGTGATAGACAAGTGGAGAGGGTGAGTCCTTTGTCTCCTTTCTTCTGACTACGCAGTAGGGTTTCAATGTTCGTAGTGATTAATCTCAGGGTGTTGCTATCGCAAAGGATAGCAACAATGCCTCCAAGGAAACGCGGAATCCAAATACTAATCCTGTATTTTGTCTGCTATACTCCACGACACTATCGCGTATTTGATTGACTGTTTTCTGTCATTCTCACGACTGGTTGATTAGGTAAAAAAGTGGTTCACCATTGGTCTCCGTCTTTCAATTCATACGACAAATTATATGCATCTTATCGAAATGTTCATTTCTTTTCATTCCATTGGGCTATTCTGTCATTCTTCAAATTCTTCTCTTGTTATCACTTTCGAGCTATGATCAAGCGATCTCATTTTTTCCAGCATCTCATCTTTCGTCATTACGTTTTTGGTTCATATTTCGATAAACGCCAATACCTTTATTTCCTCTTTTACTTCTGGAAGATCTTGAGCTCATTTTTTCTGCATTTTACTCCACGGGAATAACAAATATCTTCAGTAGTTCTTCCTGAACGTTTCACAGAAGCATTAATTCATTCACTCATCTCACATTCTTTGGCCTAATTGGAGCGCTGTGTCATCTGGTTCATTAAAATTGGAAAGAGATTATGTCTCATTACGTTTCACGTAATCATGTTTCTACTTTATATGCTGAAAAATATTGTTTACTATCCTTTGGGTAGGTGCAGTACTCCGTGAAATTTATTTTAGTTTTTCTAAAGAGTAGTTAAATAAAAATGATAAAACTGTCGTCAATTAGTTGAATAAAATTACTTAAGCAATGGAAAATTATTGTATCTCACGTTCATTAAACTCATTTTTACCCTCGTAGTCTTTTCTGAGGTCCGGGCTCTCTGCCCCAGAAAAAACCCGAGACCATGGCTACTAATGAGTGTATTTTGATTGAGAGGAAAGTACGCCCTCATCTCCAAAACCATGAGATAAGTCGCTAGTTTGAATCCTAAACGGCCGCTTCGCAGGCTTGAACAGGTACTTTGGTACTTATGGGCGCCGCTTTGAGGGACCCTGCTTCGTTGCCGTCGCACAGAACGCCGTGCTAAGCATATCTCTTACATTCACCCTGCGGAAGTCCGGGAGCTTCGAGCCGGACGTTTCAAAGGTTAACTAGATAATGAAGCACTCATCTAACTCACGGTTGCGAGGATCTTCGATATTTTAGGTCATATTATAGATTTTTCAAACAAAGAAGTCCTGGGCCTACTGCGCGCAAACCTTGCCCACCACGTATTTTAATATCACGGGTGATAATCGATTATTTTAGAGATTTGGTTTGTTTAAATCGGGAAATACCGATTCTATTCTATAGCTGATCCGTTAAATTTAAGTATAGCCGATCGTAGTGGAGTGAATATAAGTAAAAGCTATTTTTCAAATGTATCCTGCCTTTATTTTAGGTGATAATGAAGCTGCGTTTGCTTCAAAAAGTCGACCTGCAATTTTTGTTCGACTGCAATACTTAGCATTTCCCCCCCCATAGTCAGTTATCTCTCGATAATACCAAAGTTCTTCAACGGAGATCGGGCTTAAAAGTTTTCTAATTTTGGAATTCTCACTGCGCCGACATTTTTTTGGATTCTGCGAATGGGACTGATGCTGATGATTCACTCGGCGAAAGTTATATACCACCCTGAGACCAGTATTGGACCCACATTAGAAATAGAAAAAAGAGTCTCTGCAGGCAAATAGTTTTTTGAATACTGGCTTTCACATCGATTACTATCGTTTGTTTCATTGCTGATTTATTTTTATTACCTTTTCTCCAAACAAATAGTCTGGAGGATCCATTTCTCGAGGCAGGCTGACCTCAGATCCTAACTTAGCGTCTAAACAAACACTTACTGCTGGAAAAAGCAGTGATATGATCTTAAACACAAAAACCCTAACTTCCTGCGTCTTTTGGTCGCATACATTTCGCACAAACATAATGGCATTTCGTCCGTGCTTTTATATTAATGGGTATTCACACTTAGGTTCAATGTTTTTACGTCCATAACGCTGTCGTATGCCGTGAAAATTTAATTTAGAGCATGATACGCAAATGTCATGATACTTTCCAATTTTCTGGATTCGGTTTATTTTATGCTACTTTTTACTATCCTTAAACGGTCTAAAATTCCTTTTCACTCATGGTCACCCCAAGATTTCTCATTACCTTCACAACCTTTGACCTCTCGAACCCTCTTCAGTATATTTTCCTTTATTGTCGGATTTAGTGCGTATTCAATTGATTTTGTTTCCTTTTTCACCATTTCATTTTCCTTCAAACTCCAAAATATGCTCCTCATTTGTGTAAATTGAAGTTTCCCTACTAAATTAATGCTAGTTACACCCTCTTCTTCTCATTTATTTTTATGCAAATATGTTGTTTTATTTTCATTTTATGATATTTATCTGCTAGTATTTAACCTCACCTTACTTTCATTATCAAATGTCAATATTTAGTGTTAACTGATGGAAATGCCGTTGCGTTCTTTTCAGTATGCTATGTACATGAATAGCACACGAAAAAAAAGTTTTAAGTAGATTCGCGTTCGCTCACTAGTGATAGAAATACATTATAAACTGCAGTTTTCCAAGAAACTGATCCTTTATAATATTTGTGGTATCACCTAAAAAAATATCGAAATATCTAGGAATATTACTTTAAGTAACTCTTTCGAGAATGTCAGGTATCATGATTGGGTAAATAAGGTCTAATGACGACAAATATGATGAAACAAAGGGAATATCCAATGAAGTTACAATACATTTTAGAAAAAGTTATTTAAGATTTAAATGTGGCATTGAAATCCAGTGCATTTGAACCTTCTGAACAGCGATACGACGAAAGAAACCCGAACAGCGGAATACCCTATAAAACATTCGACAGGGAAATGGTTGACGGTTGGTGTATAATCAATCTTTCCGTCAGCCGTCATTTTATAAATGATTTTTCAGTGTGTCGCTCGAATGTAGCATTCTAGTATTGAATAGTGAAAGGCGTGATACATATTACACATCACAATTCGAGGCCATTTCTTGTGCGAGTTCTACGTAGTTTCAATCGATCACGTACCTTTCGTTTTATGCTTTCGATTGGAGCAGTAAACACTAAAATATTGAAGCTTCCTAAGAAACTGGGTCTTTTAGGCGGCACCCCTTAGCAGTATGCGCCGAAATTCGTCGCCAAAATTTCTTTTAGTCTTCACATTCCTTCTGTTCCTGAAACCGATGAATGAAGTTTACGGAGAGTTGTTGGCCATCGTTACGCAACAATTTTTTGCAATTCATTCACCGGATAAGTTTGCAGAGGTCTTCCATTCTAATGGTATAGATAAGAGTTTTTCGGTCGAGAATTCTCACCTGAAAGTACCCAGCAATACGGTTCCTGAAATTACCTGAATGCGGAGCACTGCCATCATAAATTCAACCGAGCTAGTATTTTTACATGGGAATAAAATTGGATTTCTTACATTTGGAAATCGTTCTGTTCTGGACTCGCATTTAAAAATTGCCTCTACAAACTTGCCTAACTTACTATCCAAAAAGTACAAATGACGTCCTGCGGTTCCACAAAATATTCAATGACTTCTCTTCTGACATGGTTTTCTTGGAAGGAACATTTTTTAGAGTCAAATATTTGGGTAGTGAAACTCACATTTTAAAAATTTTAACGTTTGGCATTTTTAAAAGACTACCATCTCCTAAGTAACCGCTTTTATTCATTGAAACTGTTTAGTTTGGGTCACGCAGGCACCGTATCCATTACCTTAGAATCATGAACACAAGAAATGATTTCCTTCCAGAAAGATGACTTTTTAATGCACTTTGAAAGTTAATTAATTGAGCCAATTAATTGACCCAATATGCGCCATTCTCTTTCAACAGCTTTCGGTTTCGTCAGGATTATCAGATTTTGTAATACTTTATCATACTTTAAGGGCATATTTTAGTTGTTTCGATTCTCTAGTTGGTTTCCCTATTGTCTGTTATTACTCTGTAATTACCATTACTCGTAAATTACTAAATTTCTATACAATACTGTTATTGCTTATAAATTCAGTAAAAGTTCCTAATTCTTTCTTGAATGAAATAAAACAATCGTACTTCAGCAACTTCATTGGCCCGCCAATGGACTACAATCTTAACGTGGTGGAAGGGCTGGTGAGTTTCGATGACTCCTAGAGATGTGCTGGCAGAAGCAATGAAAATTGATTCTGGTAGGGTCACCCATGCCAAATAGGACGAATGTTAGGAGCTAGACGAAAATTAGCCAACGCAGCGTCTGTTCCTCAGTGGGGCGGCTGCAAAGGCGTCTGACCCCAGTGCGGCGGCCGTTGAGCGATGTCGTCACGTTCAAAACGCTATTGAGGAAGGCAACGGGAAACAATATCAATTATTATTCCCAAGATTTATACGATGGACGCGATAGCGAATATGAGTCCGAGCAACTACGGGACTCGGCCCAATCGGCCGTGCGTCGAAACCGGCAGCGGGAGAGGCAAGGCTTTTGCGGTCGTCATCTCACGTAAACCTTGCAAAGGAATACCAGCAGCAGCTGAACAGAAGATGCAGAAGAAGACCAAATTAGTTAGAATCGGAATTTGAAATGTTCGGGACAATGTTGAGGACAGGAAAATTAGAGAATATTAAGCGAGGGATGGGAAGAGTAAATGTTGATATTTTAAGTCTGTGCGAGGTGAGACGAAAGGATAGCGGGGATTACTGGAGTGATGGTTATAGAGTAATATACAGCGGCGGGGACGAGAGTCAACGAGGGGTTGCCATAATATTGAATGAAAAGGTAGGAAGTAGCGCAGTCAACATAGAGCAAGCAACAGACAGAATATTACTAGTAGAGATAAAAGCAGAACCGACGAACTTGATAATTGCTCAGGTATTTATACCACCGAGCAACCATACGGAGGAAGAGGTCGATAGGATATACGATCTGTTAGAGGATATGATCGCGTGTGTTGCTGCTGGAAAACATTTGATAGTAATGAGGGATTGGAATACGACGGTAGGCGAAGGAAGAGATGGTGATGAGGTGGGGGACTGCGGTTTAGGCACGAGGAATGACCGCGGGGTGAAAGCAGTTGAGTTCTGCAGGAGACAGGGCTTAGTCATCACCAACACATGGTCTAGACACCACAAAAGGCGGAGATATACAGGGAAAATGCCAGGTGAGTCAGAAAGGTATCAGTTAGATTATATTCTGGTTAGAAACAGGTTTAGGAACAGTGTGATAAATTCGCACAGCTTCCCGGGAGCGGATGCGGACCCTGACCACAATTTAGTTGTTATAAAGTATAGCGCCAGTTTCAAAAAAATAAGACAGGGGCGGTGGGTTACGAAATGTAATAAAGTAGCATTAAATGGATTGAAAAGGAAGAGGTGCAGGCTGTAGAAAAAATGATGGATGAGGGAAAGGAGCTGAATACTATCGAGGCAAAATGGAAATTTATTGAAAAAGGGATATCGAAAGCCGCAAAAGAAACTATAGGGACTGTTAATGGGAATAGGACAAGGAAAACATGGGTCACGGATGAGATGATTACAAGATGGATGAGAGAAGAAGCCAAGAGAGATGGAAGGAATGTAGAGAAGAACTGTATGATAAAAAATTGGTTAGGGCCAACAAGGTTAGACATAGAAAAGGAACATGACGTAGAGGAAGATAGCTTAGGTCCAGACATACTCGACGATGAGATAGAAAGGGCATTAAGGGACATGGAATCAAAAAAGGCCGAGGGGGTAGACCACATTTCTGCGGACTTTCTAAAAGGTTTAGGTAAATATGGGAGGAAGAGTCTATATGGACTGATTCGTAGCATATATGAGGAAGGAATCTGGATGGAAGACTTAGTGAGATAAGTGCTAGTTCCTATTCCGAAAAAGATAGAGGCTTCATTATGTGAGGACTACAGAACAATAAGTTTGATTTACCATGCAGCTAAATTTGTTCTCAGGTTCATCAAAAAAGGATAGAGAGTAGGGCAAATGATTACTTAGGGGATGATCAGTTTGGGTTTAGAAAGGGGAGAGGCATAAGCGATACCATTGCAGTAATGAGATCACAAATCGAGAGGAATATAGAGTCAATACATGTATTTGCCTGTTTCATAGATTTCGAAAAGGAGATTTTTAGAGTTAATTGGGAAAAATAAGGAGTATATTGCAGAAAATAGTAATATATTAGAGGGACAGGAGGCTAATCCGCAACCTGTACATGTACCTCAGACTGCTCAGGTGCGAGTGGGGGCCGGAGGATTCGGATGAGTGGAGGTAGGAAGGTAGGGCAGAGTTGTCCATTATCCCTGGTGCTGTTCAACCTATACGTGGAGTTAATCATTAAAGAACATGGAAAGAACTGTAACTAGGTATGAAAGTCGGTGGGGAATTCGTAAAATCAGTTAGGTTTGCTAATGATCAAGCTTTAGTTTGTCAGTCAGCCAAGGAATTGCAAACATTGCGATAGAAACGGGATGAGAATCAATATAAATAAGACAAAATTAATGCGATTTTCCAGAAAGAGAGAGTGATTTGCCAGAAAGAGAAAGTGCTTAAAACTTAAAATAATAATCAAAGGGCAAAAACTAGAGTATATGGAACATTTTACATACCTTGGAAGTATTTTAGACCAAAATGATCCAAGTAGTAGGGACGTAAGGAGAAAAGTTGCAAATTGGTAAAGAGGCTTTCACAAGGAGGAGGGAGTTGATGGCAGAGACGTTGAGTTAGGATGTTTAAAAAAGGCTCGTGAAAACTTTGATATGGAGCGTAGCTACTACAGGTATGTACGGCGCGGAAACGTGGTCATTGAAGCAGGATGATAGACGTAGATTGGAGGCTTTTGAAATGTGGGTGTAGAGAAGAATGGAGAAGGTGAAATGGACAGACAGGAAAAAATGAGAAAGTACTTGGTATGGTGGGCGAAGAGAGGTGTTTGTTGGGAGAAATCCTATAGAGGCAGGAAAAGTGGATGAAGGGCGTTTTGATTGGTAGTGGGATGTTGAAGACTGTTATAGTGGGGAGAATTTTAGGCAAAAGAGGCAGGAATAGGATAGGAATGTTAAATGGTATTAAGGGAGGAAGTGAGTACACCGAGATGAAGAGGGACTTGTTACAGAGTAGGATATTGGGTTGGCTTTGGTAGTAGTCACAAAATATTCATTTGGTAGTTGTTCATCCAAAACCTACCTTAACCGGTAGATTACTTAAAAAAAATGAATAAATGAAAAACTCCAATCGCCATAAACAGTTTACCTTTCAAAACGGAGTACAAATGAGATTAGTTGGCTAACGCGACAAGTCAAAGGATTAGGTAAAGGGTAAAAAAGGAAAGGGGTGAGAAAGGTGAATACGAATACGCGTATTTTGGCCACAAAGTAGCCCTCTTCAGCGTACTGAAGGTGAATCGTCACGACAACTCAAGTTGAAGTGAGCTAGGAGGTGAGCCCCTCACTTCAACTTGAGTTGTCGCGGGAAATCATAGGCGGCACAGAGAAAGAGCTAGACCCCGACCCTGATGTGTAAATTTCACCCGCATTTGGACTTAGTATATTGAACTCTACCCTCACTTGTCGAACCAACCTTCAGATTGATATCTGCCCGGGTGTGGTGATACTGTGCGAAAATTTGATATTGTAGGAATTGCCGTTAAATTGGGATATTATTAAAGTTAAGTAGAGTTTTTTTTCGTTCTCCTCGTAGCCTCGTTGTCATCAGAGACTTGCGTCGAGGCCAAATTTGTTATCTTACTATAATGTTACTTTTATTTGAAATATATTTGATTTTTGGAAGCTAATTTAAGAAATCTCTCGCATTTTAGTCATTTGCATCTAGTCTTCATTCCCTTTTCATGTGCAATGGAACATTGTCAAGTTGTAGGTAATATTTCGTTAAGAGAGTACGGTAGTAATGTGGCGACTTAAACGTGTGTATCAGAAATGTAATGGATATTTGCGAAACCAATGAACACTCGTCATCATATTGACTGTTGAAAAATATCCCTGCGTGTGATAATGAATTAATCGCCCCGTTGGAACCAAGTTAACACGTTAACATAGGACCAAATTCCTTCGTCATTTTGGTGCCGAGACGTTTTTCCTCGAGTTCGACTTCGGTCCGGTAGCCCACGTGTGTGGAAGCGAGGATCTTATTTTTTCGGAGGTTAAATTTGAAAGGGAACGCCATTCGGATTGGTCAGCATGTTTTTGCCTCTCCATCTTCTCATTTATCTACCCCTACGAGCTTCCATTTCGGTCTAGAGACTTTTTCTTCTTTTTAATAGCAAGAATACGATCTTCTGGTATCTCGGGTCGGGAACGCTTTATTTCAGATTGCGGCCGAAAACTTAGTCCTCATACTTCCCCAAGCACGAAATTTCAGACTACAAGTAAATTAGTTTTGGCCCAAAAAGAGAATGTTTCTGGCGATAAGCTTTACTTTATTTAGTATGAACCAAATGCAATTTCTGAATGCCGCACAAACTAACTCAATAATGAGTTATTTAAAGTTGTATACCATTGAGATTTTTAATCGGACGTTCTATTCAACCACTCTGTATGCTATGTTAATGGACAAAAGTAACTAGTTTTGGTCTTAAATAGATTACTGGAGGAATAATGGCGTAACATTTTTTTTATGCTCTTCTGAGTTATTTATGATTGAATTTTGATTCATATGAAGTGTTGTATACGAGAGATCACAGTGCATGAGATTTGTGAATGGAATTATTTGATAATAGCGTTACATTTGTATTTAGTGAACTTAATGCTACTTCGATAGGTTTAGTAGCAATTATCTAATGCTGGATAGATGTTTGAACCCCATATCTTTACGCCGAAAAGGCCTCAATGGCTTTCCAAAATTACATGACAATAGATATTTTGTTTCCAATCCGTCTGGACGGTTGGCATGCCCCAGACCTGGATAACCCTACCATCAGCCACGGAAGCTGTTTTTATCCTTACTGCATTGTGAGCTATGATAACAGCTAGAAGTCTTCAAAATCCAACTTTTTGTATCCACTCTCTGAGGTATATTAGGGACATACTTGCGAATACAGATAGTATACCATTGGTTTCGACTGTCGTAACGTGCACCGGATATACCCTATAGAATTTTCTTTGTGCAACGTGACTCAATGTAAAATTGGAGCAGGCCAATACGGGATAGCTAGATCGGCTCTGCCCTTGTGTTCGACCCTTCTATACCCCTCGATTATTGAGCAAATCAAAACCTATGTCGAGGTCAGCGTACTGTATTAGTGCAAGTAATGATAATAAAAGTTGGTTGTAATTTTCTACAGAATTTATTGCGTACTATGTGTTTCACTGCACATGTATCTGAAGTAATCTCCATATGATATTCAATGTCAGAAATAATTGGCACGATTCACTTAATCTCAATGCTGAAACTATCCATCAGGGCGATGAAATGAAAACATATTTCGGCATCAGTTAGCTTGTAGTTGTAAAAAATACGGTGAAGTTCTATTTTTTCTTCAAATGTTGCGATATGATAATATAGGAAAACGCTCTCACTTTCTTACTTATGCCGGTGACATTTCATTAACTGGCCTATTTAAATCTCCTGAATCCTATATTTTCGTAAATTTGTGTAGCCTTTAAGTACAGTTGATCTAGTTTTGGAAAATGCCTATTCGCAGAAAAGTTTAGCTTGTAATGGAAAGATATCGTAGTGCTCGGCTCCTCACTTTACCTGGAATATAATCTAGCGAGGAAGGGAGAAGAGAAATCAATTCGTAATAAATATCCAAAAAAAGTCGACTGTTTGCCATCTCTAAATGTGAACACATGCCACTATTTATGGTGCCAAAGGTATTCTGCGACAAGTGTATTTCCTGTTTTCAGACATCAATCCGACGAATTATCTACTTCCTCTTCCGCTCTTCAGCCATATAACCACGATACGAGTGCGTGTACTATAACACAAAAAGCATAACTTCTCGATAAAAAATCGCAGCTATATTCATGTTGAAATATGAATGATTTGTTTTAATTTTTTATCGGCAATCGATAAAAAATGCTCTTTTGTTCAATTTTGAAAGCACCGTTGAAATATTAGCCATTTAGTTTCATCGTGGTATTACCAACGCATAGAGTATCGGCACATAACATTTATATTTTGCTTTTCATCTGGTGATTGCAGAATGAGAATATGAATATCCAAAGTGATAAGAAATAAAGTCGCTAGCATTGGTCAAAAATTATTTTGGGGAAATTTGATTATTACTTTTTTCCGTATTTAGTTTTATGTTTCGATTATGGCTGAGTAAACAATGCGTTTGGCGGCAATCTTATGAAGTGATATCATTACTTATTTTCTGTAATCATCGTTAGTTCATAGCGTAACCCAATTTGATTGTGGAATGAAATTTCTAGGACACACCGAGAGATATTATCATAAATTTTTCATATTATATCAGACATATAATAAATAGGACTAGAATAGATTGGAAGCAATGGAAACACTTTGCTGTTGTAGACTCATGAAAATGAAATGGACGTAGCTTATGTCTTATAGCTTATAGAGGTAGAACATTTCTATTAAAAACTCAGAGAGGAAGAAGGTCTGTTTTGCAGAATAATAAGCATACGGAATAATAAGGAGTTAATAAAAACTAGTTTTTGCTCAGATCCAGGATTTTTTATGACGGTTTTGTGAGCTACACAAATCTTACATATCTTTTCGGAGACTCTCAGTTATTACATCTAAGCACGTAAAGGTTGCCGAAATAAGAAAATATATTCTTATTAGGTAGGGTGTGAGTTTTGTGACGTTTTAACTCCTTCTATATTTCTTCTTGAGTGGCAATGAATTTGACAATTTTTCTTCTTAGAAGAGAAATGGATTTTCGGGTTGCAGTAATCACGCACTACAAGATATCCTATTGGCTTTGGCTCCTTTGTTATCGTTGGAATAGTTGGCTCGTGGTACAATTGTTCCGCTTACTGTATTAGTTCTTTCATTTGATGAACCGACCCTTTCGTAATAAGTACTATAAGGGAGTGGATGCAATTCATTAAGCTCGTGTGGACTGTTAATTTTATTAATATGGAGATTTATACAGTGTCTGATGCACTTCCTACCCTCATTAAGTCTCCTGGATAATTATTTCTTCTTGAATAGAAACTATTTCGAATTCTTGGCCGTGAATTTTGTAGGTTTTTAAACAATGTGATGTGAAGAGAATCCATTAATTATCTGAAGCTTTTTTCTAGTTCGATACACTTTAATTTTAATATTGCAGCAGTAAGTTTTTTCAAGGAATGGGATTCTATTTAGTTTTTCAAAATTTTAATGATTTATTTAGAGTTATGATGTTTCACTCGATGAGCCAGTCTACAATATGCACTCCTGAGTATATAAATTATATTATTGGAATAATAGAAAATTTTTTAATGTTATTAATGCACTCTCAGTATTCAGTAGGAACAAGACCAGCAACTATAATTTTATTTATAATCTATAAATACCATTTTTACTTTATCTGAATGATAAATAAAAACAACGATCGTGAAAACAATAGGAAAGATCGAACTAATCAAATAATTTTTCAAATCTTAACATGAGTTTTAAAAACGTTTTCTTATCGGAGAGAAATAATTACTAAATTTGTGATTTCATTAAACAATTGTGATATAATTTCTCTCCAATTTGGAATGTTTCCTCAAAGCCTAAAACTATACGGAACTTTTTCTTATTTTTCTATCTAAAATTCTTCAATGAATCGTAATGTAATTGATGAAATCGTCGCAGTTACTAAACTGTCACCAAGCTGATTAAAATCATTGTACGAATTTGATAATCTTCGGAATTCTCTGCGCCATATTATGGAGTTTCGTAGAAATCTAACCTCCATTGTTTTTTATATAATTGTTGTCTCTGATTCTAATTCATCTCGTCCGTTTTAACTTCCTGTAATCCTATAAATGTTGTGATTACTGCGTTCAAGGGTAATCGACCAGTTGTCATCTCAGATATCACATACGAGAAAAGGTGAGATTTTTCAGATATCGCACCGGAGATCGATACCCATTTTACAATAGTTACCGATCTATATTTGCGTCATCAGAAACCGATAATGGTAAAATACTAATAGAGGTTACTTTTCCATTGGTACAGTATTAAATTTGAAGAGATTGGTTGCCTATTTATCCATACCGCAGCCAGTTCTATATTTTGCGTCATACCGTCACAGTCAATCCAGTTCCAGTTCGAATCTTAGGTTGTCTTTCTGTTAGAGAAAATCAAAGCGCAATGGCTCCTAGAATGAGTCTAGCAACTTGTTCTAAACTGACACTTGGTGAGAAATATTGTCATTCAGGCATCAAGTTCTACTTTGGCATTTACTCTCCGCAAGGAAATAAATAGGGAACCAAAGAATTTAGCTTGCGTTAAGTTTTTGCTCGGAATACTTGGGAAAGTGAAAAATTCACTCGCAAGGACATCCTCTCGCATATTCCGCCACCATCGCCTCTCTCTTTCTTCCATACCTGCCCTCTCGACGTCTGTTTAAACCCGCAGATTTTCATTTCCTTCACCCTGTCCGTCGACCCACTCCTTTTCAGCTAGCCTGGCATGTCGTCCCTCGCCATTTGCGTGATACGAGGGAAGGTCACAGACAGCCTCAGCTGCCCTGGCGACCAACTCCCCTCTTCCCTTCTCTCGTTCCCTTTGTTCCCCCATCGCTCCATTCATTCCACGCCCACCCTCTTCCCACCCACCACGACCCCTTTTCCTCTCCTCCCGCTCTCCTCATCATCACCAACCTCCTCTCAAACCCATTCCTCCTTCCTCCCACCCCAATCTCACCCGAAACCCTATTTCCAAGTCGCTGTTCTCTCCACCACGCCACGCACCACTCCTCGGACTTTCATTTGGATTTTTGGAGTTATAAGTGGAACTTTTTCTTTTTTTTTAAGGGCAGGCCAAAAATTCGACGAGATGAGAAAATCCCTCAAAAATTCGCATTTTTTTTCCTAACGTGAGACATTCTCCATACTCTCCGGCGCATACCGTAGGTAAATAGCATTTCGGAAGGGGCGTGATATATTCTCTCGGCTCATTTGGAAGGAGGCCAATTATTCGCTTCTTCTTCTCTCCGCTTGGAACCTGGCTTAAGATTGTTTAAGCTCTTTCACGCTCTGTTCCGTGCGGATGTTTATACCTGCAAAAAAAACTGTTTTTAATGTTGTTTGAAATGTGAGAACCACCAAAGTGCTACACACAAAGAGGTTTTGTATCGAAAGAAGCGTCGATACACCTTACCCACCACCGTTTCGTGGTGAAAACTTGTGTGGGATGTTTTTCAAAAGAAAACAATCTTAACTTTTAAAAGACTCATTTAGTAAACCATGTATCTTCACCACTTCTGGCTATCCTCACCTTTATCTTTGCTTAAAAGTTCTCCTTAAACAAAAAGCAAAAATTTGTATTCTTGTCTGATGACCAACTATGAAAATTATCACCTCGTCGGCCTTTTTTTATACTTATATTTGGTCCCGTTTCTAACCCTGTAGGTAACTACTATTATTTTTTTCGTTGAATGAATAAAAGCATTTTACTATGGTAAATGCTATTTTTTTTAAACACTGAAGTAATATTCTTGGTTGAAAAAACTCTTCTTGTCGTTTTCATTTTCTTGAGATACAAATTCATAATTTCCTTCACCCGTGCAGAATATGCGTTTCTCAACATCCACCCCTCATTTAAAAAAAATCGAAATCGCCATTTTCGCAAATTTCTATTGCCTTTCTGCTCCATACTGGAAGGTTCTGACTGTGAGTTCTCATTATAGTAGTGCATTTCTACTACTCAAGCCATTAGGAATTACGTTCCCAGCTTAACATTTTTGCAATGTGAACACAAGTAGCAAAGATGGTGATGAGGAATACTTCCAGGAACTATTCCATCTGTATTTGAGTCAACGACTTTTTACGTCGGAAACTCTTTGAGCTATGTTGTTACGCCCGAATGCATTTAATAGTACTGTACGTCGGATAGTCCATTTCAGTAATCTAATCCCGTGGCTTACATATTTCAAATAGATTTTACTTTGCTCGACGCCACCGGGACTGCTTAGATGCTGCAAAATTACATTTTGGTTTGCCGTCAGTTATAGAACCCAAATGATTTGTCTCTACAAAAAACTCATTCCTATCGGGAGACAGAAGGTCGGATTTTTTATTGCTGTCAGAGGCATCCTAAACTCAATCGACTATCGTTGTCGCTTTTTTTAACGAATACTTATCTATTTCACCATCTATTTTTGCCAAAACCTGATAGAGGATCAAGTCATTTCTGTCGACATGTAAATGCAAAAATAAAACTGCAATATCATATTTTTCATCAAATTGGAAATGCCAATGATACCACTCCGTTCCAAAGAATACATGAATTAAACTTCGGTAATGATAATAAGTATTTATGTAATATGAAAAACCACATTTCACTCAGCGTATATTATTTCGCTAAGACCCACTTATTATGTCATTACAGGCAGGATTCTTCTTTCAGTTGAAAGTGATTTACGTATTTGTTTCAAGCTTAATAATATCTGTGACATTGCTACATTTTGGGGCACATCAACGGATGTCTACGTAAACATAACTGACACGGTATTTCCCGCCGTTCTTTGAATTTAATAAAGATGAAATTAGTGTTCTATAATATTTTCAATGTATGGTGGTAAATATTAGTTTACCTTAGTATCGATAATTGGTGAAAACGAAAAAACTATTTATCATCGCTGTTTGGTCGGATTCTACCTAGCTTTGCGTCTTCAGCTACTAATTCAGGAACGACATATTCACTATGTTGCCTAATATGTAAATTTTCAGGAGCCAATGAAGGGAATCACGGAAAATGTTGAGGTTTGGAAGCAGGGATTGAGCCCTAACATAGCGAATGAATATATATGCAGGGGAACGCGAATTGCATTTGACTGATCCTATTTAAGTTCAATAAAAACGTATCAGTTCTATAGTAATACCTGGCACTTATGTTCATAAACAGAACGTTAGAAATAACTCCGCATATCGATTTTTTTGTCAGAAACTGGATCAGGTAATTTGCTTTATAAATGGTCTCTTATTTTTTTATCAAAGTTTACCCCTCCCGCATTCCTCTCGCTTTCCCCGAATTCTTGTTTTAGGTTCCCAGGCGTTAATTCGTGGCTTCTATTTTTCCTTGGTTCTAATGGCGTTCCAGCGGAGCGCATTCTTCGCTGCGTAGATTTGGGGCGGTTTCCAATTTTTCCGCGAGGCTGCGCATTTTCGACCGCCACAACCTACCACGTCTGTAGATTTGAAATTTTTTTAGTTATTTGTATTTCTCGTGCCTCCTCGGCTCCCTCACTAATCCATTCAGTGACCTATAAGATTGGTCATTGTTGCATACGATGAGGAAATAATCCATCTCTTCTATTTTTTACGGAGCATGCTATACTTTCATATTAGCCCGACTCCACACTGCGGGGCCAGGCCATGACCCAAAATGGCGGGTCCTGTCTATATTCATGTTATTTCCCATTTCTTTACTCTCGCGTGCACATTTCGATGCACCTGGAAGGAATTTCTCGGGCATTTTTTCTTCTTCTTCCTGCCATTGCGTGAACCATTTCTCAATTTGTGAGACTCAGCTTGCCTTCAATTTATGTGCGTGTGTGACAATATTATAACAATAAATTGGAAAAACAGGAGATATTTAGATATTCAGCAATCCAAGAACACAGAAACCTTTTTAATTATTCCTTCCCATAGTACATTAATTTCATATTAATATTTCTTTCTCTCATGCCTTTATCCTCTAGATTTAGTAGATTAGCAGGGATGGAACTTATTTCCAGCAAAAATGTCACTATTTACCTGCCAATTATTTCTCACTCTTCAATCAAAATTCATTTTATGGCTCTGGCGCAAATTCGAGTGCAGTAGTTAGCACAAGCTTGGAGAATTTAATCCGCAGAAATTTGCGGGCGTTGTTTCGAGAATTTTCAAATTTCAGCCTACCTTTCCAAGCGTCGATGAAAGTTTGTCTCAACAGTTAGACGCCCCTCGAAATTATCTTTTCATTCCTCTCCCTTCACTGGAGGTGGAGAGGTCATTAAGGCCTAATGACTTAGGATAGCAAGATCTGTTTTCTTTGGGTACTTACGAACTTTCCTAAAGAGGCCCACGTTGCTTCAGAAATGTTTAACCGAATTTTGCAAACTCTATAATATTAAAATAGTAACAGATAATTATTTAGCTATTTGTATTACCGTAATTAAGTAAACTGTTAATTTACCAAAATATATATCATTTGGCGTCGTTTGAATGCAGTCAGAATTTCCTTCAGGCATGTACCTCCTGCTGGCCTTCTTTGGGCTCATTATTATGTTAGCCTGTTGGACTGAGATATGAGTCACAGGAATGCCATTCGTAACATTCTCTCCATCTAAATATCTTTTGATTTTTCTCATTTCAATTGTATCATTTCAGTTAATCAGGTTTCTAAGGTTTTTGTTTTTGATTTTTATATTAAATATCTCAGATGTAGTTTGATTGATTCGTAAAGTGGCATCTCTGGACGAATGAATGATTGATGAAATATAATAACTTACATAATGAATGGAGATAATCCCAATTCCATGAATATGAAATGCATAAAATTTTTCAGTGAGGCGTCACCAAGTGCGAGAACAAATATTTATGCCTTTGGGCATAAAGGCCTTATAGGATAATTCACCTGTGTGGGTCTTAAACCCGCGATCATCATATTGAGACGGAGTACTGCCACTCCCACGACTAGACTGCACATTTGCGGAAATATGAAGTCCAAATTTCGCACGCGACAGAAAGGTCTCGCTCCTTGATAGGCCGCATTTTATCTTCCGTGCTGATTTTTTTAGAGCAAAAATGCGGAAGTGTGTGTGATTAATGAGTTCCATGAACGCTGCCGTAGTGCCTGACATACTTCTCTGTTTCCTATTTTTGCATAAAATTTTAATCTGAATCTCACCCGCAAAATAAAAGCATAACCATTCAAGGTAAGCTGTCCTTCATGTCCTTCTTTTCATCTAGCGAGAGTGCGTAGGAAAGCACATGTATGGCAGTCTTAAACGCCCACCCTATTCTCCCCTAGTATCCGCTGTTTCTTAACTCCCACGCCTCACCGAGGGTGAGGAGGTGGCGACGGAGAGGGCTATGTCCCTCGCGGGCTTAATTTGGTGAGGAGCAGTGACGTGAGTCTGGGAGGTGCCACCTCACTCCCATCGGGAGGATCGGCCGGCAAATTGGCGACCGGTGCGAGGGAATCGAGATCAAAAAGTTTTCGGAATTGATTGGCCAGAGTGCGGTGGGGGGGAGGGAAAGAAAGGAAGGATGGAAGGCGTGGGAAGGGTTTTCGAGGGCGAAGGGATGAAAGTAATGAGAAAGAGTCGAAGGGAGAGTTCGGGTGCTTCGAAGGATGGGGAAAGGGGTGGGTCACCCAGGGGGGACAGAGCGGAAGGGTAAGAGCCGCCCCCACCGCCACGTGGTGTCTCCTTGACACCACCTCCCTTCGCTTCCCTTCCCATACTAAAGGCTGTCCCAACGCCTATCTCCACATTGCTCTCCCTCCCTGCCATCCCTCGTTCCTTCTCTTCGTGGCCGGTATCTACATTGATGCAAACACGTCGTTCACGTGGAAATTCATCGCCCCCCCCTGAGTTTAACATTAGCTCAAGGATTAAAGCATCTATATTACGCAATAGAATCATTGAAGTCACCGTGATCACCCTCCTAAGAAATTTAAATCTCTATCCAATAGCAATCGATATGCGCCACGAGTATTCCAATCATACCTTAATCTACCTAGGTTGTTTCTCTGTGTTAAAAAATCTAGATCAATTCATTACCATTTGTAAGTTGTGCCTTTTGATGTGGTAGATATCATTGAAATTTATTTTAGTCAAATATCAATCTAATAAATATACATGAATGATTTATAATTTATTTTTCGTTTTTCTCTTACTTCTCGGTATGTTACTCGTAACGCCAATATTTTCATTTTGAGTTCTGGAATACGTAATTTAGTAAATGATAAAAATTTGCCTTACTTCAGCATAAACTTAAAAAGTTGGAGGAATCACGATCCTCAGATTTGCTCAAGGCAAACATTTCTTCTACCCTTTACCGCTCTACAAATTTAGTCCTTCCATCGGCTTTTCGTGAAAAAAATGATGACCTGGCACGACGCTTCGTGTACTTTTTCTGGGTGGAGTCTCTTCATAAAGTCCTAGAGATATCGGTAGACGTGTTTTTCATCTCGGCGGACACCGGTTAAGGGTTAACTTTTGTCGGCGTTATTGGACCAAAGCCTGGGAGAAAACTTCCTCGGCACGAGTGACTACTTTTTTTTCGGCTGTGACCCACATTCACTTTTGAGGCAACATAAAGTGACTCAAACTTTGGTTTTGGAGCTATTATACTCTATCTCTCAATGTGTCAGTTCCAATGTAGTTCTCCAATGACTCTGCTGACAACTCACTCGCCGCATACCGTATGAACCATTAAATTTCTTCAGCAAGTTATAACTTAAGGACCAACTCGCTTGGTCGTCGTCAACTCCTGGCAACTTTATTTAAGTTAAATGAGAGGAATTTTTTAATGACTATCGCTGACTAAACGCTGTTGAGTTTGGATGAAGCTGGTTTTGAATCTTCTTTGACCCACTTTTTCCGTTAGATATGAGTCACTTGTCAAGGCTGTAATACGATGTTCATGTCTTGGAGAGACACTTGATGCCACATTTCATAAAGTTTTGCATACATTTGTTAAAATTGTTTTAATGCATAAATGCTCCTGCTGAGAGTTTGCTGCCTGTTCAGAGAGAAGTACCCCTGCGACCCTCTTGACCTTATTACGTCAAACATTTCATAAGCTCTTATTCTAGTATTATTTCCACATACGAGACCCACACCTACTGGCTTGCATTCTTCAGTATAAGTAAATTTCCTTAAACTCATAATTTGCATACTTTTTTCCATTTAAGGCTTTATTTCGGATCTAGGCCGGCACTGTGAATTAAAGTAACGCATGCTAATATTTAGTGTTAACTCGGTGGTGTTTAAGCGTGAGCTGTTTCTATTTCCTTATTCAAATAGGGAAACCTGGAAGGTGGTTTTTCTTAACGTATGGGGATTAGGATTTACGTTTTTACTAATGAATATCTTAAATAAAAAGCTCACCCCTTTAGTACACACTGGGTTGCCTAAGTGATATTAACGTTTGTGCCGGAGAGGTTTTTGCCAGGTGAACAGATGTAACTTATCCCAGGTTTGCTAGAAAACCTTGTATGTAAATAGCTCATTTTACGGGTAAATTATGGAATAATTTCTTGGGATAAAACATAATTCTTAATTATATGGTTTTATTTACTTGGGACCTTCTTGAGACAGTTTTTTACTTGAGACCTTCTTTATACTTTTTAGTTTTAAGAAAGTTGAGCACGATCTTCATAGTTAAAATCAAAGAATCTTTCAGTTCAAAATGTACCTATATGAGTTCTTCTATCACAGTTATTTATTTTCTTACATTGCAATCGGTATTTCTCAATATAGCAATGATCTCCAGAAGTGCCCGGCTTCAAATCCACATAATTCCTGTGAATCGGACTGAATTTCATGCAGCGTAATCCGAATGATCCTTATGGTTTTCAACCTGAGTGTCTGACCCCATCTTACCTCGATTGATTCATTTCGATAGAAAGTTTTAGGGAGTAAGTAGTTTACTTTTGCTTCTGTATGTATGTGGAGACCACCAACAAGCTTGTGTGGTTCAAACGAATATCAGTATATTCTTTCAGTATTTTTTAGCTAGTTTTTTTGGAATGTATTTAATAATTGAATCCCAGCATTAACGGTATTTATTCAATGCTCTTCGTCTGATTTTCAAAATGACGGAGGAATCCCGGACCTTAACACATATCTTTATATCTCACGTTTCAATTACGATAACTTGTGTTCACCTGCATCAATTTATGGTAGAAATTAATTACTGACAGCTTCGCGTGAAACCCCGTTTGTCGCTTCAGTTCACTATAATTGTGCAGACGAGGATTCGCAAATCTATTTACTATTCACTCTCTTCTAGATGCACACATGAGAAATAATTAGAGACAGCGTTTGCTAGATGACCCGAAGGTCGTCAGCTCGTAATCTGCATCACGCTGGGAAGTTATTTGCTGTACTTTGAATAGTCCTTCGTTACGATTACAGTAAAATGTGAACTAATCTAGTGGGGATATCTCAATAGTACCACTAATGCGATCAGCACTGATGGGGTGGATTCACCCACAGGTGCGACCTGTTTAGTTACATTCTGGCGCTTTTTGAGGTGTTTTTCACCAGTATTTGTAGGAAACGTTCAGCTAAGTTCTAATCAAACATTCGCTACGCCTCTATGGATAGGTCATTGCCAATGTTTCGTTTGGCTTCTTATTCTCCTTTATTCATGCCTCCATCTGCTATTCATGTCTTCATGCGTTTAAGGGCACAAATTTTTCTGTCACCTGCTCCCTTTTTCAAAATAACCAGTCTGTTGCGGATGGTTGTTTCTTTAGAAGAGGATAAAACCCACTTGAAACTACCCTGTCCTTCCGTCGGTGAAATTCACTTTCGAGCTTGTTCATTTCCCTGTGCCGACTGTTTTTTCTAGAAAGTTTGGTGGCAATAAAATCTTGGAATCTCTCAAATTTGAACCTGCGGCCCTCGTGTTTATTGGCTTAACTCTATAAACTCTATATGCTACCGCATTGCCACTTCCCACTATAGCCAACACAAATATTGCTGTCGAAAAGATCGATGGGTAACCCTTGAATAATGAATGTGGATTTTATTGAAATTGAATTGACGGTGCAAAATAACCTGTATTTAGTTTATGCTAGCCAAATGTTTTATTACTACTGAAAATACTATTGCTATTGCCATGCCTTAGCGGGTGCTGAATAGTCTCAAGGAATTTCGCTTTATTTAAATCAACAATATTTACGCATCGACAGTGTGAGCGAATTCAAATGAATACCAGTCGGCTCGCGTGAAAGACATTGGTACATGTTAAAAGGAGGATTGATGGAACGAGCGAGTAAGCGTTTCGATGGGAAGTTCTTTGATCGTGCCGACAAGGGGTGATCAGTGCTGAGGTCGCGTTGTGTGGGTGTGTCCATTGGACTGCGCGCGCGTATCCTCTCTTTTCCCATCGGAGACCGTGAGCGGGTGAGTTTAGGCCCACGGTGGTGTTGAGGAGGGAGAAGGATGGGGCGGGTGACGTGGGAGAAGATTGGAGCTGAGAGGTAGTCTAGGGACGGGGTACATCGCCCTCTGCTCGCGTGAAGAACAAGGTAGACTACGGAGGGGCTCCCGCTCAACGTGATAATAGTATGACTCGATAGATTACGCGGGGCATAATTTCGCAGTATATGCCGAGGCAATCCGGAGTAGCAATTTCTACTCAAAGTTTGAGGTTTGTAAATCTCAATCCTATTAAAACTGTATCATAATAAATATTGCCTCTCTCGTGGTTGCCGAAATTACCTACGCTTTATGGTGCCAGTAGGTGAGGATTTTCATGGAGCATTTTCTGGATGCTTCATTGTGAATTAGCCAACATCTAGTGTTATTATTACCTTTGAGGGATCTAGAAAGTCACCTTACATATACGTCTAATGAATTGAGACAAGGCAAAGTACGATGTAATGTTTGTTAAAATCGGTTAGGTTGGCTGATTCTTCCACTAAAATGTCTTTCATTGAATGCACTGTTTAGTTCTCTTGATTATAATCTTTTACCGATTTCAGGTCATTATTTACCTCCACAAGAGACAGATATTGTGTAAAGTTGAGTTCACAGAGCCTCAATTCAATAATATCTGTACATATAATTGGTGTCCAAACCGAGTGGGCTATCGGTCAGAAGCTCTGTGTATAGACTATCGTATTAATGTAACAATTAATAAGCGAAGCGAAAATGCTCGGTGAATTTTTCGTAAAGGCAAACGGGCGCCTTGCTCTTTCTTCGGATTTACCGGGATGTTTGGCGTTACTGTCGTTTCGATCGCGAAAGATGCAAGGAAACAAAATATGGCGAAGTCTGAAAATATGGGAGTATTTTTGTCTTACTCCATCATAGCGGTCTAAAACAATTCAATGCGCATATTTCCGCAATTATTATTACCTCGAGGTTATTAAGGTCCGTCCCAGTGTACTACACCTTTCTAACAGCCTCATCGTAAGCCTAACTTGTGTTCCTTATGACTGGAGAGGCTCCATCCCTATTTCTCTAACTTTTCTCTATCGAAAATAGTAGAATAAATCATTCTTGACCAAACCCTAGTTAGAAGTGTTTTAGATTCGTTCCTGCACATAGTGTTTTCGGATATAAATTACCAATAAGTGTCCCAGACCACCGACTGCTAAGGATCAAACCTGGGTCATCTGGGGGAGTCAGTACAGGGGCATCGCTCAAATCCCCGCAACGAAAGGAAGAGGTAGAGAGGGACCTAGGAGGGGCGAGGATGCGAGTGGGAGGAGAGTGAGGAGGAAAGGGAGAGAGAGTGAGCCGAGGGAGAGAGAGAATCGTTGGGAGCGTGGAGGAGGTCGGGAGGGCTGCCTTCGTAACATTAAAACGCGCACACGTATCGATCACCCGCTCTGAGGTCGGGCGGGCTCGTTCCTCCCCTCCCATTCCTCCTCCGAATCACTCCCTTTTCCTCTTCTCTCACTCCCTCTCCTCACCCTGGTATACCCTTCTCCGTCCTCTTGCCTCCAGCAATTCCTTCATTCCCTTTCCCTCTCTATCTCTCTGCTTCTCCGCCTTCCCAGTTGCGGTCCAAATGAATTCAGGAACCCCACCATTCACTCTCCTCCTTGTCCCTACGTAGCTATAATTCGATCGAGTGTAAAAAAATGATATAAAGCTACATATAGCGTGGGATTTCGCAGAAAATTTCGCGTGAGACGTGGTTGTAATCGAGGGCAGGAAATGGGAGAGGTGCCAAGCGCCGCATTGTCGGAGAGAGAAAAAAATCAACGTTTCTCCTTGTAAGGTTGTCAAATTTTATGGCTCCAACCTTCCGAGAAGTCCTTCTGCGATATCGTGTAGTGACAGGTCTCTTCGTCACTTTGAAAAAAAATCGTCCTCTACGCCGACCGCAAAAGGTATCTCTGGTTGATACACTCCCATTTGAATTATGCCATCCCCCATTCCTAGCTGTCAACAGTTGCAGGCTTGAATTGAGCCAGAGATCTATTGCAATATATTGACTGTAAATGACGATCTCCATACAGATTCAAAATGCAAATTAAGTGCAATTTTGCACTGTTAATGTAGTTGGTTAACTGTTCATATTATGAATCGTCACCCATATAAATAACATCGCGGTGAAGAGAGACAAGTCTATAAGGTCTTTACGATAACATTAAATCCTAAGTCCTTCCTCTGGAAGTGAAGAGATATGTAAATGGACGACCACGCTAACAATTTAATCATTGTCATACCTTTATTTGAGATGTGTACTGTATGTATTGTCGCCCATTAAGTTCACATGCTTCGTCAGGTCTACAATATTAATTTTATTTCAAGATCTCAAGGGCTGGTCTTAGGACGTTAGTTTCCCTTGCTCTCTTTCCCAAAGGTACAAGCGAAGGAATTCGCGAGGAAAGGTTGATCCTCCGGACGCTAGCGAGCCAATTTGGAAAGACTACGTAAACCCCGTGGACGCCTTTTATGGTGTGGATGGCCATATTTATCCCAGCTCCACTTCGAAGAGTTTATCGTTTTATGATAAGACCTAGAAAGAGCTCGGATCCGCTGATTCCGAAGTTCCGAAGCGCTGAGACCTATAAAATGAAGTATGATCGGCGAAACTACGGCGCCCAAAAGAGGGAGGACACCGCCGAATCTAGCGACCGAGTCGCGCGCTTAATTGACGGGGCTGGTCTCTCCCTGCAAATTCCTTCTCCCCCACCCTCTCTGTCTTCTCCCTCCAATCAGCCCACATAGAACGACACCCTCTCCCCTCCGCTGAGACCTCTCCTGCTCCTCATTTTTCTCCCGTTTTCACGCACCCTCTTCCTCTCTCCCTCCTTCCCGACCTGTTCCTCGTCGCTCCCCTCTTCTTAAATGATTTTGGATACAGACGAATTCTGATGTGGCACAAGTTCTTCGCTACTTCTGATGCCGGCGCTGAGAAATAATCTCGCTCGTCTCCATCTTGAGCTTCTGTTTCAAATCACTTGGCTATAAGCTATTTCTTCACGAAAACATACCTAGTTTACTTCAAGATGTGGATTTTTTTATCGACATAGCTCCAGCGTTGATTTAATTGTAATTTTTCCTCGTTAATTGCTTGTAATAAAAAACTTATCTCTCGTGAAGTCTTGAAATAAAATCATTGAGCTGTCCTAAATATCCCATGTAATAGAAAATTATGAAACTGAATTGTGAAATGAATATGAAAAATTATAAACTGAATAATATATAAGGATTGCAGCTTATATTTATCTAAAATTCCATAAATAAAACAGTTTCTGGCGTGACTTGGTGGAAAATCTTCATATTAAAATTGAAAATAAACAACTTGGCTTTTCCCAGCAGAAAATGTTTTTGTTTATGACCTATGTTTCCTTATTGTATAACAGAGCCTGACGATGTTGCACCATCACGAAACCTAGGTCGTAAATAAAAAGAAAATTCCACGTGGAAAAGCCAAGTTGTTTATTTTCAATTTCACTAAAATTCCATGCTTAATCTTAGAAATACTTTTCAACCTTTCAACTCGACAGCAAGATAAAACTTCCTCAATGCTTGTGATTACGTCTATAAAACCTCCTTCTTTGCCTACCTAGTTTATTAAATTATATGAGGGAATACCCTGTGAGTTCACCTCGGATTTCGCGAGGGTCTCTTAATCGGTGATGGAAAGTCTGTCAATGCTGTTGCGGTGAATTGTCAAGAAATTAGGTGACGTTGAGAAAAGGAAGGACGTCAACGTTTGCGTGCACTTCTAGAAATGTAATCGAATCGTAGCTGGTCATCTAGGCAGCGGTCTTGTCCAATTACTTAATTAGACTTTCCGTCTGCACTGTGCTAACGGAACGCTGTTGGATATAAAACATGAGTTGTGGACGGGAGCACACTGAGTTCTATAGTGAAATTAGCATTTTCTATCCTTATTTAACTTGTCTTCGATCTCATGCTAGCCTTTGTGCGCAGGTTGACTTGCGGGTGGGTTCGCCTTTTGCTTTTCCGTACCGTCACATGAGAGTATTTCCCGATATTCTTACTCTTTCCATTCTCTCGATATTAGAAATCGTGTCCATTTCGAACTCATTATGAGCCATTTAAGTTATTATAAGAATATCAGTTAAGCACTCTATGAAGTGCTTGTTCTGTGAAATCAAGTTTCCTCCACAGTATTGCCTTTTTTTTGCACTAATCGTGCGGAGCTACCAGAAATAGACTTTCCTGGGCCGCTTAGCGCCGATCAACGGCCCTCTCTCACCCCCATTACCCACTCTGAAATTCTTCTTTGGTTATTCACTGTCCTCTTTGCCTTCTCTACTTACGCTTTCATCAGCTATCTATTCTATTTTCTCACTCCTTCGTCAATTTTTTTACTCCAAGGAAGGGTGTCCTGCCTGTGTTCAATATAGCCCTGGGTACTTTACATGGGATGAGCCATGATTTGGTAGAGAAACGAGGAAACTTTTCCTCTAAATAAGGGATTGAAAATTTCTTAAATTACTGAGACCTCTGTCCTATGGATGATGTTTATGGAGAATATTTTTCAGTTGGCATTAATTTGTCCTTTTTCTCCGTTCAGAGTTGAAATAGAAGTAATGTTAAAAAATGCTGAGTTTCATTTAATAGTAACCCCCGGTTTTCTTAAATAAATGCATCATATTATCCATGAAGTATTTGAACAACTCCATTTTTTTCGTATTTCACCGGGTAAAGTAGGTTTTGGATGGACACAGCCTATTGAATTTCTCCTAACGGAACACACAACCTAAAGTCGGGCACAACATTAAGCCCACTTCAATTTCGCATTATTCTTTCCTCCCTTTATTCCAAATTCCCTATCCCCTCATCCTTCCCCTTCATTGCTTGCCTAACATTCTCTCCTCTATCACGATCTTCAAAATCACCTTCCCACTCGTTTGTTTTCCTTAAAGTCCTCTCCACCTTCTCCATCCTGCACACTCATATTTCAAAAACCTTCAATCTACGCCTTACCATCCTGCTTCAATAACCATGTTTCTGTGCCGTACAAAACCACGTTCCATATCAAAGTTTTAATGAGTCTTTTCCTAACACCGTTTCTCAACATTCCTGTCATCAATACCTTCCTCCTTTTGTAAGATTAAATATATAAAAGTACGTTGACTCAAGACATTTTTTCCCAAATTATCCGAGTGGCTACGTGTGAATGTTCGCTGTGTTAAATAATTCATCGAAATAATAAATCAAAAAACTGTTTATTGCATTTTAACAATTTTGTCGTCAAGTAGTTTTCGATAATATCCTATGGTTGATGGTACCTCATTCGCCCTGTTAAGTTTAGGTAAAACCGTGAAATAGAATAATTCCTTATGCCTATTTCTACTATTTTCAATGTATTATTTCAAGAATCACGAAAAAAGAATCATGCTATTTGCCTGCACGACATTGTTAAGTGTAAAAAAAGCTTGAACTGTAGTCAAGAATATATTATGCGTATGAACGGAAATGGCAAGCTACCGTCGACATTTACGTTTTGCGACATCTTTTTTTAGCATTCATAACTTATTTCCCGAACTGCACTTTTAATTTGCGCTACAAGGATCTCAGGAACGGAAATTTATTTTTCTTTTGTAATAATCATGGATTCGTTTATTTTTACTAAGGAACTTGCCTTGTCATTTACGTCACGCATAGTGGAAATTACCAACTAGAGCCGAGGGAATAAAACCGGAGGCTAAATGCACTCAATAATCTCAATTCACATTCATTATTCTTGCTCTAGCCGCTCTTGGCGTTTATTTGTTCTGCACGCCGTTTTAAATTCTTCCATACTCATAATAGGATACTGTAGTGGCCATTTTTACGACAAGTAATGGAAATTCCGGATATAAACAATGCTATGCATCCTGGAAATATATGCCGTGGCTGACCTAAAATAACTTATTTTGATGATAGACATTGACGAGTGACATGTGCAAATTCAGAATAGTTCAACAGATAATTTTTAAGTGGTGAGGTGATTGTAATTTGGGGAATGGAACTTTCAGTTGAGTAAAGGAGTAAAAAAATTTCACTTTCAAACGAAGACGAGTGGTGGTGGTAGAATTAAAAGAATCCGTAGCCATTAATTTATAGTTTTGAATATTGTCAAACAGTATGGGTTTCATCGAAATCTAAACTCAATACATGAAAATAGCGAACCGTTTGAAACCTTGATTTTTAAAATGTTCATCGTATGATGGACGCATACCACACTACTCTCTACCCGCGAATTTGATTAATTATCCGTAGAGCGCTAGCAATTCCATCACCCTGTTCCCCTGAGTTGCTCAAGGGTTTGGAAGAGGCGGACCTGTTAATACGTATTGCCGCTTGATAGAATTCCACGAATCAATTGCAAATGCTAAGACGAGGGTGGTGTTTTATCTCAGAATTTCCCCTCCTGTCTCCCATTCTCCTCGTTCATCACGCATTGCCACGCCCACCCTCGAGACCCCGTCCTCGCCCGGGGAGAGATACTGCACGCCAAGGCAGATTGGGATTGCCGGCAAATAATTGCCGTTCTGGGGAAACACCTCGTCCTCGTATACATGCATCCCCGAGTCAATTGGGTGAAATTTGAAAATTCCCATCCCTCAGTTTCTCCATCTCATAGAAATGATCTGATCCCTTCAGAATCTTTAATGGCCAGCTCTTTCTCACAGGACGGTAATCTGCACTTTTATGAAGATCATACAGTTTACTGCTTTAGTGGAGAGATATCTGTCAACTCCAGTTAGAAGAATTAAAAAAAATAGAATGGGCTTCATCTTCCAATGACGGCAAATGCAATTTTACGATAAATCTTGTCTATGCGTTAGATACAAACGTGAGCATATTCTTTGCCGCTGAGAAGGGCAGTTTTGTTGTTTACATGTTTTTCCTAGATCTGATCTACTACTGTAGAGAAATGAATTAGTATCATCGTCAATAGCGATGCTACTTCATTAGCAATCAAGCTATTAGAATCCCAAGTGGAATGGATCGAATAAAGGATCATGGTGCATAGATTACAGTGTCTAAATGTAGCTGAATAGCTCCGATATAAGAACGCTGTAAACTTACTTTTTAAGTCTGTTCATTTTGTGAATTAATGCGCAAGATCTATAATTTTTTTGCTTTATTCCAATCGTGCCGCAATTTATCTCCAGGGTGATACAGGAATCATTACTTATATCTCGAAGCCTTGTCGGAGACTATCCGCTTGTGCAGTCGATTATAATATTTTTCACTATCATTAATTTATTTTTAATGAACTTTATAGAAGTGTTATAGCTCATTTAATCAATTACCTAGGATATTTTACAATATCGAATGCTATCTTTATAATTTGATGAATTAATTTTTTATCTTAAAAAATTCATCTGCGTTCTAGATAGTGCCCTACTATCATTCAGCAAAGGCGACCTGTTGATTCTCATTTTTGTCAAATCTTTGACAAAATGCCTAGTAAGTAAAATCAAAATTAAATTTTTGTGAATTGTGTCAATACGGAAGGCACTCCTGTTTGAATTCCGGAAGCAGCTTCTAATTGTATTGCCACTTGGCCGAATGACGAAAATGGTCAATATTTTATCATCAAATGAATAAAAGATCAATCTGGTTATAGCAACGGCGGAGGGTAAAACTCTTGGAACACAATGATACATTGATTTGGCAAGAACGCTCCTGTTGAGAGGCTATTTTAAACTCTTCGTTTTTCATTCTGAATCTGGAGGTATTTTTACTTGCAAGTTCATATGTATTTTCAATATGCCTAGCCTCACAATTAGTTTAAGTTTACATTACTATACTCTAAAAAGCAAATATATTTGATGGCGAGAGATTCCGTTGGAACATTATTGACGAATGCCATCCATTGGCATTAATTACTTTCCTCAATTTTAAACGTCCTTTTCTATGCGAGCGGACACTAAATGTTGTGCATATGCTGTATTGGCTGTTTTATCTGTACTGATAAAGCTCGGGCCATTTCGTAACGTCGTACATGATAAATAAAAATACTGAAATTAGAGCAAAATACCCTTACTAGGGTTAAATTTTAAGCACACGGACGTCTGCCTCATTAAATACTAACTCTCACATTCCGTATCTTGAAGGTTATTGTACTTGTAACTCAATGTTTAATACCGAAAACAGAACCATGAACGATGAAGTTTACTAAATTAGGAATTTAATGATGCGCGTAATTATTATTTTATATATGAAAAAGTAATATTTTTTACTACGTTCTGGATCTCTCTCAATACATAATGAAGTAAGAACAAATTGACTCGGTACCATGATTCCTCCCCGACGATCTGGCTTCGAATTCCGCCGATGGCGAAATTTTTCTGAGGTATCCCGATCCCTATTTGAGTGCTAAGTGGTGAGCACCTCTAGTAGGACATCCGTCATGTGAGATGTCATATATGGACTTCAATGGTCGTCTTTCGTGAAGAGTGGGCTAATGCCGACGCCTTGTTTCTCTCCACCCTTCCCCCATTATCGAAAAAAGCCTACTTCTACCACATTACCCATCTTTCCCAAATGGCAAAAATTTCCTCAGCTGCTAGTCACCTCCCCTAACAACTACATACATATGCACTCGCAACCACAATCGTTTTTGCTTGAGCAATATTATTGCTTAAATTAAGGAACTCGATATAAATGTTATGCCTAGCACTTTGGACTTCGATAAAAAACTAGGGATGTTTCTGTTTGAATGAAGTTTCATCTAAACCTTGCTGTGTTTTTTTGATGAAAATTGAAGAATTTTACTAAAAATATTTGTAAAAATAAACTTATCACTTTCATACGCAGCTTTGTGAAAGTAATGAATATTCAAAGGGAAGACGGACATGATACATTTCCGCAGTTTTCATATTTACTAATGCCACCGGTTTTGAAGATGTCTCATTGAATTGAATCCAGTCGCATTTCTAAAAATGAATACAGTGGAAAATTAATATATCTGTCACTAATTAGTATAAAAAATAGATTTTTATTTCACGATAAAACACGGAACTTTTGTTGCTCTCAGTTTGCGCGTAAATCATAATTCTACCGAAGTGCTCTATTGTGTTGTAAAGGAACAATTATTTGTTCGTGGCTCAGAATGACTTTGAAAAATGAGTGAAGTCGGGATTCTACCTTGGGGTGCAATAAGTACACCACCCACCTACTGAGTTAAGATTCCGTCCTAGGTGAAGGCTGGAAACACTGTCATCCTCAGTTTCGGTCCTCATTTGATGCCTTACCGCTAACGGCTAACTCTCATAAACGTCTTGCCGCTTTAGCTTCCCTTTTTATTTTACGTGCGCTTGGGTTCACCCATCCAACCTTTTCAGCCCTTTCCCGAAAACAACCGAGCCCCCCAAGCGTCGGCATTTATTATTTCTTTACTTGTCCTTTAAAACCTTTATTCTCCCCGCTGCCCCACTCCTCAACTTTCATCCCAAATTCTATTTGCTCTCTGCATCCTCGATGAAATATGCATCGTCTCAAGCGACGGCATAACCGTCGATGGCACGGGGGGATAGGAGTAGAGGGGGTCAGGAGAGGCGGCTACCGTGAACCCTGGCGTACGAGGCTACCCTCCCCTGTTTCCTGCCACTCGTGCTCCTTTCTCCTCGCTTCCCTTCTTCGCCGTCGTCTTCTCTCCCGTTCCAAACGCCCCCCCCCTTCCATTTCCCTCCGGCACCCTTATTTTCTTTCGATCCCATTTGGGCCTTGTTGGCGCCAGCAATTAATGTCTGTGGCGGGGACTGAAAGCCTGGGTCGTCGCAATCGTCTGACTCTAAATATTTCAAAGGCTCTGAGTCTTATATGAAAATCCCTCGAAAAGTAATCGCGCTGTCCATTTCATACGCCGATGAAAGTGGTCTTCTCAAAGCATTACTCTTCGTAAGCGAACCCGTCCGTTTTCTTTTGAGCAAGTTCGTTCGTATCAATAACACGTGTTGTTGCTCCTTCACTGGAAAAGAAAATGAGTACCAGCGGTGTTTGTTAGAGCTGTTTGTAGTTTAAGGTTGGGCCGACTACAATAAACATATTGTACTGCACATAAATTAGTTGCAAATGTCCTAATTGAGAGGTTAGCATTTTATAGAATATACCTATAGTAGGGACGAACGGAAAATAATAATTAATGATGGCTTAATTTCGTTATATGAAAAAGCCCAGAAGGAAATCAACTGCTTGTACACAGGCTATAATGAGGCTAAGGGAATCGAAACTGGTCGTGGTCTATGTTGAATTAATCGATCAACGTTCATTATTCGTCTAACTCTTTCAGAGGGTGACTGCGGGAGATATTTGCAGCCATAGCAATTAGATTCCATTTTAATTCCAATTGGAAATGTCATTTAGTCAAGCGTTTACTGTGGTATCTCTTTTCGAAAAAAGGTGCCGGCGCCATTGGTTATTTATCGGATTCATCCATTATTTTCAAAGGATTGTTTTTAGCAGAAAAATCATCACTGTATCTTTTAAGTTACTTCAGAAACCACATGAAAAGTGAAGACATACAAGTATCCCCTTTCGGAAGCCTTTTATAAATCCACGTTTTTTTTGTAATTATCATCTGTAACACCCAAATGGTAGGATTAATTTCACAGTTTGAAATTGGTTGGGATCAACAGTAGAACATTTGCCTTTAGATTAACTCCGCATATTTCGTCCAAACCCTCCCTCCATTTAATGTTATTTTCTTAAGGGATTAAGGAAGATCACATATTTGTATTTGAAAAGCGTATCTTATCAGTTCGATGAACGAAAATGATTAGCTGAAATCCTGATTTCCGTATATTTCCCGGTAGAATAATCACTTTGCGGCAACTTAGCAGAAATATCCTTAAGTGGCAAGATGTACACCTTTAAATATAATTACCCTATTACCGGGTTCCTTTCTCATTATTGTGAAATTTTTCTTCTTAAAAATATTTCAACTTCTATGCAGCAAAAGAGCGGGCGACTATCCCTGGAACGCATTATGTGTTTAGTTAATGGCAATTTTTTTGTGTCGTGGTTACTGGCATTGTAAATTTATTTACTAAAGCTTTTTCTGCGCTCAGTTTCCTCCACTTAAACGTGAATAATGACTGTGGGTGTATTTCCTCTTTTTGCATTCCCTCATATTTAATTAAGTAATTTTGCGTTTAGCTGCCTTGACAAAAAAAACTAAGCCTTTCTGGGTTAGCAAAAAAATTCTAGGGTGCGGCTGTTGGGGTTTTCAGGTCATGCTTTTGCGTCACGACCGCATTTAATTAATGTCATAATTTTTGCACTGGAGCTTATTTTCATTTTATCGCTAATGATAGCTAGTTTTGCAAACTAATTTACATTCCCGGAAGTGAAGAACAAATGTCTTCTCATCAGTAGAAAAAAGTGCACTCCTATTTATTTAATAATTACTTACAACGGATGGTTCTTTGAGTTTTCATTCACACTTGATTGTTTCAGCAGATGAGACTTGCCAGGGAAAGCGTTAAGAGGAGCACACATCGTTAATCCCCAAGCGCGAATGATCAAGCAGCATCGCGGATCATCGACTTTGCGAAATTAAGATCACAAACGAAGTTGATCGACGGTCACTTGCAGCTCAAACGTAGCTGGGTCCACGCAACAATCAGAAGCAATGCATATTTGTTTTGCGTGCACTTCTTTTATTATTTTTTAACTTTTCTCCGAATTTACGTGGCCGCAGTCGGCCGAGTGACTGTGATTTCATTGATATAAAAGTCATGACGAAGGAGAATTATGATATTTGCAGTTTATTGAAACCTTTTGCGGGGATTCCGCTCGTCGCTTGGATTGAAGCTTCTTTAAAAATTCTTCACTTTATATTAATCACTTTATATTAATCACTTTAAGGATTATGGACTACTCTGCAAACTCAATTTATCCAACTTAGAGTTATTTATGACACTTTTGACTGTTTTAATAAGGAGAAAGAGGAGTTAGTTCCCCGAAAATAAACAAGTATTCTATGATGCAATAGAAAGCAGCCAATTTTGATATAACTTTTGCAGTTGGGGATGTATATTGGGGAAGGACCCTCCCGCACACAAACACGATTGAGGGCCACACCATTATTTATAAAACAATCGACAATAGTGCGCGATAATTTTGTTTCAAAATTCACTGAGTTTCAAACGAAGATATAATTTAAATCTTGTTAGTAAATTTGAAATGAAATTTGTTAATTTTTATTGTAATTTTGTCTACTAATCTTTTACTTCATATTCTAAAACATTTAAATTTTGAATCAATGAAACATACTTTATTACCTTAAAAACCTTCGATTTATAACACCGCATGTAAGTTTCTCATAAAAGGAAGAGTGGATATATATGCTTTAGAATACATTAAAAAAATCAATTTTTGTAAACAAATATTTTGGTATGCGCAGTGCCATACCCATTTACTGATAACGTAGTTCATTCTCCACCAAACAGACCAATCCCTTATCGTACTATGCGTCTTGAAATATATCGACGAGCCACCCACCCAAAAGCTGCCTCCCCCAACCAGTAGCATCCCTGTATTGGTTCAATAGCTGAATCGAACAAAAAATCAATCCCTCCGAAAATTGAATGCGTTTCTTCCCATTTCATTTACCTTCAGATGCTCTCACGATTTCTTTGGCAGGGAGGTAGAAAGTACATGGGAATTTGAGGAGCAGCGTCGGATTCCGTGTGAATAAAGCTTTTTTTTCACTTTCACTTTTTTTCTGCATTTCGGATTGTGAGACTCACGCTCATTGTTTTCTTTAGTTTGAAGCCCATTTGATGTTTCTCGATTTTTTTCTTACATGACGAAATGATTTTGCGAATTCGAGTTCTGATTTCTATGAACCAACTTTGATTTTTTTCATGGAATTACCTATATGTATGTATATATATATATATATATATATATATATATATATATATATATCATGAAGGAAAGTCTCACGGATGAGAATAATAATTTAAACGGAGAACTCAGATAGCGCTAGCCAACAAAAGCACTGAAAAATACATACAAATGAAACACACACGTATTCCAAATTTTCGGTGGCTAAACCACCTTCCTCTGAGGAAAGAAGGAACTGAAGGAATACTGTTTAAATTATATATACATAAAATATTTATATACATATTGAAATACATATATGTGTGTGTGTATATATATATATATATATATATATATATATATATATAAATGTATGTATAAATATGCATCAAATTGAAGTCTTCTCCTGCTTCAGTTACACATGGCTTCTTTTTTCACTTATTAGTTTTTTCCTAACTTTCTTAACTTTTATTTATTCATGTAAAATGTTTGGTATATCATAGTATATTATTTAATCTTATATGTGCTCTATAGTAAATGTCTAGCGCAATCTAAGTGTTTCGTGTTCTCAGGCAAACGCTTTTCGGTTCGCAAAAGGCCTCATTCAATGTACCTCACCGCCCCTGCGTATCGTTTTTGTGAACCCTACCCCTTTCCTTCCCTACCTTACTTCATATGCGCATACTTATGCTTCGCCATATGCCGTATTTGATGTTTGAATGTTGTTCTATATATATTGCTCAGTGTACTTAAAGTTTGTTCTTTTAAGTGTGGAACATTAGATGAATGTTTTATGAGGAGATTACTCATTCTATTTCTATAAAATTAAAATTTAATTGGTGTTGTACTATGATGTAGAATAAGAACTAGATAGTCTGTGTTATTAGTAGTAGTAGTTGCAGTTGGTAGAGCTCTGCTGCTGAGGTCATTAGTACTATATAGATTAGGTGAGGTGAGAACACCAGAGAAGGTAGGTACTGAGGAGCAAGAGAAAGGGTTGAGAAACCCGCTTGGGCGATAACCTATTCCTCATCAAAAGCACCTGAATCAACACTTGAGTATTCCCCTTTAGAACTGTGCTCTGCACTTAAAATATCCATCCACTGGATGACGAATTGAGACGCGGAACGTGATTGAAAATTTACCATCTTCGAAATGTGAAGATAACCCCTCAGCGTAGAAACTATTATTATAAAAAAGTGATTCCAAGAGTTTAAAATATCGCTTCCCTTCCCATTCAAGGAGCGTTTCTTATGCATATTGTTTGGTTGAAGGGACCTTTAGTTTCGGTCAATAACAATATTTCAGTCTCAGTGTCGTAAAAAGACATTTTATCATTTGCCTTTCTCCTGATTCACAACAGCGATAGTATTTAATCCCTGGCCCTCAGCCTCAGTTAGTTATTAGGCATACGGAATGAAGAAAAACACATTTTTACTTCTATTTTTGAAGAAATTTGATAGAGAAAAAGTTAAAAAGGAGTTACAGGCGGGTGGATTAGGAAATTAAAATTAATGGGCAATATTCAATAATTACTTGCATTTCGATGAGAGACACGGAATGTGTCAATGCCTCCGGGACGTTTTTATATGGACGATTTGCGTATTTCGGTTGGTGACTTTTCTGAGGTAAAAAACATCAAGAGAACGAAATTATCTTTGCCAAAATTAATAACTCATTTTCACTACTTAGGAAATGCGGACATAAACCCCTGTGAGTGTTCACAACACTCCAATTTTGGGAGTGAATGAAGTTATATAATATATTTTTACCTCCCTGATTTTTTTGGGAAGTTATAATCTTACTTAACGAATTAAATCTTGCTTGTTCTAACTAATACACATAGTATTCAGGTGCTCAAGATATTGGTTACCGATACCCAAGTTGTAATTGTTGCCATGTTCGTATGAAATAAATATTTTCAAACTCTAAGAAATGGCAAAAAGGCCTCATAGGTGCGCCATCCTTCATCATTCTGTTTTTTCTTATTTTCTTTCATTTCTCCCACGGTTAACTTTCTCGTGGATATTAATATGAAGCTACGAATATGGCCATATGTTTAAATATGGTGCATTTTTTTGGTGTCCGCAATCGACCGATCGGAAGCCGGGAGGATAATTCAGTGTGTGCGGGCGGTGGCTCGCTTCGAGGGAAGCGCTGCTCGTTAGTGAGCTCATTCGAGCGATCCCGCTTCACTCCTTCCCCCCCCCCCCCCCGACGCCTCTCTCGTCCCCCCTGTCCCCCTCCCACTCCTCCCCCCAACCCCCGACGAGTGAATGCGGAGGGACGCACGTTGACGTGGATTTAGAAATTTGCGCCGGATCGAGGATTGGCAGGGGAATTGGAGTGTTTCCTCAAAAATGGCAATCGATAGCCTGTGGGTGGGGAGAGAAGGGACGGTTTGAGATCCATCCATCGGAAGGATCTGATCTTTTTTTTTCCTCTCTCCATGGTATTCATTCATGTATCCGAAGTTGGAAAAAGTATATTCCCGTGCTTAATGCGGCCAGAGATGGAACCTAAGTCGACCTTTGTGGCATGCGTCCGTACGCAGAAGGCGTACCTCTCATGTAAATAGAATGCATTCAATAAATTTATCATTTCGATGAATTAGATCCTACTTTGATTTTAGATGTATATTTCCAACTTAGGCTAGGATTTTCCACATCTGTGAGACTTGATTATTACATACTTCAAATTTTCTTGGAAGTTGCATTCATTTATCTCTTCAGGGCTCCCTTTACTCGTTTCTTGGAATTAATAGAAAATTTGCGCTTACAGAAGCATAAAAATTTGTAACTTTGTCATTATTGCGCTTTAACATGGTTACTTTCTAGATTAATTAAAGAATTAACGCGAGCAATTATTTTTTAATCCTTTAAAATTGGATAGCATGATAAATAAAATAATGGGAGAAATCATAAGGAGGCAGGAAAAATGGATGAAAAGTATATTGATCCGTAGTGAGATGTTGAAGACTGTAATAGAGGGGAGAATGTTCGGAAAACGAGGAAAGGGCAAGAGTAGGATAGGGATGTTGTACGGTGTGAGGGTAGTCAGGAAGTACACATGTCAGGAAATTGTTGCTGAATATGATGTTGGATTGCGTTTCGTTAGGAGAAACAGAATATTTATTTGATGGCTGTGTCGATCCAAAAGTCTAACTTAACCTGTAGATTACTTAACAATAAAAATCAATGAACTCCTATATAAACGGTTATTTACGAGTCAAAGTTTGGTATGTGAATTTTTACCGAATACATTTTGATAGAGATATTGGATGCAGTTCCTCAATTTAAATGATGCATGAGGGATACGAGGGTAGGGTAGCTTTATGGTTGAAGTGGTGCTATTTCAAGCTGAATTTGAACCATGGGTCACCAGTTAAAGTTTGAGTGCTCATAATGGTGGCAGCCTCGGAAAATGAGAGCGGTGGTATTCAAACTTATTTGCCGGCTGACCGCTTCAGTGCTTTTGGATGGCGTCGTTTCCCCGGGAGCGTAACACTGCTAAAGTGCGCTCTTGATTAATTATTTGGTTGAGATATTTCGATCGATCTCGTAAACGTTGGCCGCAGTATGGTCAGTAGGTAGCGCTGAACGTCTATGCAGATGCGGACGGCCTCTAACACTGGGCGAGTTCTATCTACTATGCTAGGATGAGATGGGATCCTGTTAGGTCATGCACTACAGGGAACAAGCGTTATGCAATAAATATTTCAATGAAATTTCAGAAATGATGTTAGAATGTAAATATTATCCCATGAACAGTTAAAGACTCTTAACAAAGCACAAATGTATCAATCTACTGATGATTTCCTGCTATCCGAATCACCAATTTAATAATTAATGTCAATCTCACAATACTGAAGGGAATTGATGAAAGGGACTGAATAAGGGGGTTAAAAAGCTCTTTAGAACTTTGAAAAGAAGCGTAATTTTGTACGGCGCGGAAACATGGCTATTGAAGCAGGATGATATACGTAGATTGGAGGAGGAAATTTTGAAATGTGGGTTTGAAGAAGGATAAAAAAAGTGAAGTGGACTGAAATTGCCGATCCCGGGGTCGGCGAGGTAACGTCCTCGTCTGTCATTCCAAGGGTCGCGGGTTCGATTCCCGCCTGGGTGAGTTTTCCTCCACCGAGGGCTTGGGGGTTTGTAAATGTGACCATTATTATCGTTGTTAATAGTTCGATGTAAAGGCCAAAATGTGCTGTTTTCGGACAATACTGAATAAATAAATAAAATAAAAACAAACGAGGAAGTGCTAGGTATGGTGGGGAAGGAGAGGGAATTGCTTGGAGAAATCAGAAGGAAGCAGGAAAGATGGATTCAGAGCCTTTTGACTGTGAATGGGAATTTAAAGACTGGGATAGAGAAGATAACGTTAGGCAAGCGGGGAAGGGGAAGGCATAGGAGAGGCAAGTTAGTTGGAATTAAGGGAGGAAAGAAGTATGCGGAATTAAAGAGGGAATTACAGGGGAGGGCAGAGAGTTTTGATTGGCAGTGGGATATTGAGAATGTGGTAGAGGGGAGAATGTTAGACAAACGAGGAAGGGGCATGAATAGGAAAGGGATGTTGGATGGAGTTAAGGAAAGAAGCAGGTATACAGAGTTGAAGAGATTTGTTCATTGTAGTGAAGGATTGTGTTTAGCTAGATGTAGTTTACCGATAATGATAATAACAATAGAGGTCGGTCGGAAACACTGTCTTCTTTCGTTCCACCGACTAAAGTGTCGTAATTAGTACACTCCTTCAACACAAATGAAGGAACACGCTTATTCTGGCAAATAGTGGAATGGTTACGCATACGATGGGGAGAATTTTGGTAGGGCTATTGGCACGACTAAGTTAATGAAAACTCGATAGCCGAGACCGCAAACTTGTGAGTTTGTAAGTTAATGCCCTGATACCCGTTCCATGAATACTGAAAGGTTGTGTCTGATTGTGTTGATCTGGAACCAACGTGCACAGCATCCTTATACCAACAGGTTAGAAAATTTTCTCCTTTAGGAAGTGAGAGGGAACAAAAAAATTAACATGATGCATAATTAAGAGGTATTTATGTATTAAATATGCGCGAAAAGCATAATTAAATTTTATTTAAAAATTAAAATAGATTTCTCAAAAAAAATGTGTAAGGTATTGCATACATTTTATCCCTTTCCTTGACGGTGAAGTTTGGATTTCCAGTTTGTCAAAGTTTGGTATTGTCCTCGGGGTTACATGAGTATCACTTTTGTGAAACACCCTCCTAAAAAGTAGAAATGCCTCGGTACAGTTGATGAGTGGAACAGGGTTGGGTACGGGCTCTGCTCAAAGTTCCACGTTTGAGAAGTTTGTTATGACTGCCACTTGTTTAAGAAAACCTCATAGACTTGGGGTAAAAATCAAGTCTTACGGGTATGGTGTAGTAACGACGACAACTTAATGTGTACATCAGGTGAAATTCAGTTATGTGGTTTCATAGTGCCTGTGGCCAGCACGTCCGCCACTCTGGTCACTTGGCGGAGTGGTAAGTTGATTTGCACATGCTCTCCATCCAACCGCTCGTCTCCCACTCCTCGGCGAAGCGGTCTTCTACCAGTTGGTCGCATTCCGTTCATCTGTTCTAACATCCCTATGATCCACCCATGCGCTCACCTGCGGTTGTTTGAGTCCAGAATCCGTTTTGGGAAAGTTAAGAGACGTGCTTAATTTAATTTCACGCTCGGAGTACCCGACTGAAAATTCATTTAGTCGAGATTGCGACTGCAGTTCAATCGCAAATCCGGTCACTAGAGCGCCCAGCCTTCCTTTTACTCTCACTCTGATTACTTAACAATCTTTATAGATATCTAGCTGTCCTCGGATATTTACCGATAGGTTCCTTGAATTTAAAATCTCGACCTTAGATAAATACCAATACCACCTACGTAATAGTAGTTAGAGATTGACACCTGGAGGATTATAGTTAAGGTCACCATTTGCAGTTAGTCAGATCTCACTGCAGTTTAGCAGTCTATGTTAATATGAAATGGGAAATCAATTTGGGAAGGTAGCTTGAGTCTCAAGAAGTATAAACTTCTTTGATATGTGTGTGTGCCTGTGTGCCGAATCATTTTCATTAGCGTTGATAACTTACAAAGATCAATTTTATTTTTCGCTAATGGTGAATATCCAAATGTGCTAAGTCATAAATTTTGAATGAATATTGTTTAACCGCGTACTGTCCACACCTGCAGTAGGTTCATTTTAGTTTTTAACAGAAAATGTCAGTCGGAAATCATAATTGTATTGATCATATTTTTTCTAAACCGACTAGAGACGCGAAGAAAGGGAAGCATATACGAGTATGTTATTAGCCAAGGTTTTGAGAAGTTAGTATTCCTGTCTACCTTCACCTACATATTATATCTACCTTCACCGACATATCTCCTATGTTTTTCTTCCTTTATATTTCTAATGTATTCTCATATTTTGGTCAGTTCACACGTTTATTTACATTATATTTATATTTTTTTGTATAATATTCCATTTAATTCACTCATCCATAGTTTTCTTTAAATGAGTACTGCCATTAACCGTCAATAATATGCGTTATCCTGACATTAGTGTGTAGGATTTTCAAATGTCAGAAGCAGAATGCTCAATAGCAAGATGCAGAATTTCTCGTATGTAAAATTTTTGATCATGGAATCCGTAGGCATGTGTCTATATTTTTATCGTTCGTGAAGAGTATACTCTCATTAAAAAAATTAAATCGCACGTTACTTTCTCGTTCAGTTTTGTTCACAAAGATGTTTCTGAATCGGTGATGTGATTCTAACTTGCACCATTACACTTTGCCTGTAACGCCTCTTTCATCGAAACTATGAGAGGAAATATGATCGACCACGGCCTACTTCATGCGTTGCGTTACATTGGCTCACGCAGCGTTACATGGTGGTAGTCTAATGAGGTCCGATCGAATGATTTGCGATGGTGTGAGGAAGCAGGGAAGCTTAGCATTCTAGTCCCACTTATGAATCTTTCCACGTCGAGTGAACTACGGTGGGAGCACCACTGTAGAGGATTTAGACCCAGCGCGTGGAAGCTCTCCCGCTTTTAAGTACCAACCCTGTCTATGTCCGATGCTTGAACCAATTCGCCTGCTGACGTCGCCCTTTGTTTTTGCGGCTGTTTCCATGCGTTAGCAAAGCAGCGGGATGTCGTAATGAGTACTGCCCGATAAACTCCACAAATGCTTCTTTCTTGCTCCTTCTCCCTTCCCCCACAACCATTAATTTCCTCTACGCAGGCCCTTAATCCGAGGCGCTGTTACTATTGCAGGGTGCACAAAGTCGATTTATAGGCAAAGCGTCCGGAAAATAGCGTGCGTAGGATCTGTGTGAAAATAAAGGTCTATCGCTTACTCTGTGGTCCCGAAGTCGTTACGGCAATGATTAAGTGGTGCAATGGATATCGTTATGATTTAAACTCTTGACGCGCGTAATTCCGGTAATTAAATTCTATCGTTTGGCCTTTTATCCTAAATCCAACTGTTACACGTCGTTAGAAGTTCTGAAGAACTGAAAGTCTTTTTTTTGGCTGGTAATGAATACTCATTGCACAATCGTTTGTAATTTACATCTCCAGCAATTATATTCAGCTTCACTTCGCTGACTGCATGTACAGTATCAGGCCAAATGCAGGCAAATAAATTAGCTATTGGGCTAGTTTATTTCAGAAATCGTCTTCAATGGTTACTCTGAACTTAAGAGTATAGACTCAATAGAGACATATAGAGTGAATAGACTCAATCCTACGAAAATATTCTGCTGAGCAGCAGTGTTCTAAATGTCTGTGTTCTCGGTAAGCTTATTTGTGCTTAAGTATTTCCTGTGCCGACATTGCATTATTCTTCTTAGGTTTTCGCTAAATCTCTTGGGAGAGGAATGGAATGAAGTTTCCTGTTGAAACCCTCAGGTTCAGGAAATTTAAGATTTCAAATGTCAACAACTTCATTTTTTCATGAACAAATATCAGTTCTCGAATCAACACCGTGCTCTCCCTATGTTACCGTTGGAATGAAATTAGTTCGTCTTGCCCCAATTTATTTTTTGACAGCTGACTCGCGTTTATCCAAGGCAAATAGGCCGTGACTACAAATACGTTTTGAAGTCACATAATGTCTTCGTGTAACTCGAATAAGTTACAAAAACTATCGGAACGGAAAACGTGGTTGTTGAAGTTCAGAAACAAAATCGAAGTCATTTGGTTAGAATTTCTCGACAAAAAATTAGTCTCCTGAGTTTTACCTCGGCTGATTCGATATTCTTAAGAATTTTATCTTCATTATTTTGCAATGCCAGAAAAAGGTTCTATGATACCTAAGAACAATTTTCAAAACAAAAATATAATTTTCCGGTTTAAAATTAGTCTCAGAGGGTCAGGCGTCGGGCGCAGTTCAATTTTGTTAATTGCTCTGCATTATGAAAGAAGGAAATTTTATTGAATCTCAATGTAAAATGAAATATTATTTGTTCAGTGCTTTCTAACTGCCATAGGCCCCAATATACAGGTATGTATACCTGCATATATAAATAATAATTTAATTTAACATTTGCGTGTATTCATAATGGTGGTGTCCTTGATTTTAAGGGTGTGTCAGGAAGTCTTCAGCGGACAATATATTTTTAATCATAGTTTAGTCATGCCTGCTTAAAATGAAATTAATTAGGTTCTTCAACTAATTCTAAATTGATGGAGTAGTTAAGAATTCATTGCACACCAAAATGTTTAGCCAAATTAGGTCAGTTCGTCTGCAGAACTCACTCTCCTATCCTCACCATTAAAATCTCTTGATGATTGTTTTAGTCCATGTATATTTTTCCATCATTCGAAACAAATTTCATTAGGGGAAAGCCATTTTATTCTAATTTACCTAATTAATTCCGCGTAAAATACGCTCCTATTCCTTGACCTTAAAGTATGCCGTGCTCTTCGTGTTAGAAAGTATCCTCTTCAACATTCCATCAACATTTACTATTTATTAAAATCATTATTGATATAGCACCACTCAGTGGAGACTACATAAATTCACTCTTTTACAATTCATCCTTATCCGAATTCGGAAGGCCAATGCTAATAATAACAGTTCATACACGTTAAAATATTACCTGTACCTCATCTGAATGTTAATTGGATGTATTAATAACATGAGCAGTAATTGCAATTTCGAGTTGATCCTACTCAATTCAACCAGTGATAATCCAACATTCTTGAATAAATGTAATTCTGAAATGAAACTTTATCCCAAAACTATAATTATTTCCGCCTGCGCGTTGTACATAAGGTAATCTCTATTTATGGCAAAATTATTCATGTTAATACATTATTTGCACTTGAATTGGAGGAGGAGTCATAATGAATTTTGGAAACCATAAAACATGAAATAAAGTTCTGAGATCGAGAAAAAATCCCAAAATAATTGGAAAAATGAAACAGGAAATTTTGAAAAAGAATTTTGCGACGTTTAATTACAAGAAATATGGATTTGACCTCTGGTAGATGGTGAGAATAATTTCATTTGAATTTTGTCAAGTTTTGACCAAGGCTAGCACTGGATTTTTATCAAAAAAAAGTTTTCATGCTTTTTTCCCTTCTAGACAAAATATCCCTAGTCTTCCGTGTGTTGTGGCCTACCCTTCTTTTCAATTTGGTGATTATCTTTTGTAATATTTAATCTTTGGGCCGCAAGGTAGAATCCACGCGAGCTTCCTCTTCTTCATTTGATTCGGCATCTTTACAAGCTATCTTTCAATATCTTGATCCATTTTCAATAGCCACACTTTGCATATTAATGGAAAATATTACTAATGTATGCAATATACCATCATAATCAACCTCGGCAAGTTCATTGACAATTATGAAATCTGACAAACACCTTATATTCTACCAGCATCTTAATATAATTATATCAACATAGATGTATAAACCTTAAATCAAAGCTAAAAAGGCTAGGGATAAGGTCTAACTTAAGACGATCGAATATATTCTGACTCTTATTAACCTCGTTTCCTGTTTCAATGGTGAAGATGAACTTAAATTAGTACATACTTTGAAGTCACGTTGAAATCAACCACGAATATAGAGAAACCCACCGAGCTTTAGTCCAGACACGTTTTTTCCATTAGTAATATGCAAGCAAACTATAATTTTAATGGATTCCATCCGTTAAAAAAATCCATTAAAAAGTCATAAAACGTGAATTATACATAGATGATAGACTGACATTTATTTCCCTTGAATTTAAAAATTCATATAAAAGCAGAGCACGAGATTTCGTTACACCCTGCTAAAAATTTACCAGTCCCCACAAAAAAACTACAGAAATTCTAATGTCCATACTGCAAAATGCAGACGTGTGATGGGGTGGTAGAGAGGATAGAAATGCGGTCAGAAGAGTTTTTATGAACAAATCACAAGGCATATTTTTCTTTTAAAGGGGAAGAGATGAATGCATCCTCTCTCCTCCCACGTAGTTTGCTAACCGGTGGGGGGCGGCACTCTCTTTGAACGACTCGCTTCGGCCCTCGTGGCCGGAATGGTATCTAAGGCCATTGGCATTGAAAGAAATCAAGATTCGATTGCCGATCCGTGGGCTGCCGCGTGAAAATACGAATCCTATATGCAGTTCACGCGAGACGGAATTCGCTTCGTCACCTCCCTCCATTCTCTATATCCGTTAAGCTTTCGTTTTCGCTCCGATCTCCTTCATAATTGACAAGGGGCCGTCGATCGATCGAGGGGGGTGCGCGGACTTAGTGAGGAGAGCGACGTCGAGTCGCGAGCGATCTCGCCTCTCCCCCCAACTCACTCGCCGCCCCAAAGTCCCGGATCGCCCCTCATCTTCCTCTCGCCCCGCTTGCCCCCCTCCCGCCCTGCCCCAGTCGCCTGACCACTCGTCTTGCGCCGCGGACACCTCTCCACGCCATCTTATCAGCCTCGATCCTCGATCCCTCAGGCCAAGGGGCCGCCACAAATTCTGAGTCCCCCTCTCCACTTTTCTTTTGCAACCTCCCTCTCCCCCACTACCCTCTCTAGGCGCTCCGGTCGTTTTCGTTCTATCAATAATTTGGAAACCTCGTGGTATCGATAACGGAAATAAACTACAACATCCATCTCACTTTGAAAACGTATCGACAAGGTAAAAGGTCGACATTGAATTGATGGAATTAAATGAAAACTTACAACTTGGTCCTAATAAAACTCAGGCTTGTATTTTTTTTAATGTCGACAATGCTGTTTTCGCTCATGTGTCCTCAAATAGTACTGCTTTTTGGTCTAAAAAATCATTAAATTTCTTGGAGAGTGACGCATTTGTTTGGTTAATCAGGGTGTAGATCTGTGATTGCTGTGTTATTTTCACTCTTAACTCACAAAAAATATTTGAGAGCGTGTTTCCGAGCAGATAAACCAAAATTCTGCTCCTTTGACCTAACGGTGTTCGCACGCATATAGGCTGTGAATTTTATTATTACAGTTATCGACTTTTGCACATTTGGAAGAACTGGTGAAAGCATATTAATGAATATGAAACATTTGAAGCTAGTAATTATTTAATGTTCCGCTTTGTGTAATTTACGTATATACATCAGAATACATTACAAAAATACTTTAACGGAATTACTTTATGTACATTACAGCCTTAGTTTGAACATTGATGAAGTTTGTACGCTTGGAAGCGGGTGCTCATATGTTGTTCTATTAAGTGTAGGCGCATGCAACGAAGCCTTCTGCTGAATGGTATACGAGTGAAGGACTTCTAAACTAGGCATGCATTTAAAAATGAGATCGAAGTGCCGCATAAGGTGTGTTCTCATGCAGGATAATTTAAATGAAGGCTCATTAGGCTTATAAATGATAGCAAAAATTGAAAGTTATTTTTCCGCCATGATAAACTACCTACATTTTTCTTTTTAATAAATCACTCTTTCAATCTGAAGATATTTTGACTTCAGCCATTCACTCTATCATACGCAATGCCAATTATTGTACGTCCTGATAGTTCTTCTTTTTTGCTTATCTTTTCAATTTTCCTTTGTATATATTACTTAAAGCAAACGCTTATCTTTTTTTGGAATCATTATTTGTTTATTTGATTTTGTTAATCGTATCTATTACTTGACACCAAATAGTGAAATAGCATAACATGCCTGGGAAGGGAATTGAGTCATATACTCAAGCATACGCAGTATACTACATAAATCGTGGCGATTCATCGAGACACTTGCATTTAGCCTTAAAGCTTGAACCTGAGCCTTAGAGGTCACCCAGCGATATGCAGACAACACGTTCATTATGCCAGGGTATGATAATCTTGTATTTCTTGCAAATCCGTATTGACTTGCGTGTTCGACGTTTAATACTACCGAAAATACTTATCTGAGAGTATTTTATTCCATTGATCCCTTATCGTTTAGGCTTAAAAAATATCGCATGAAACATGGATAAATACATTGAATAGGTAGTAACAATTTTTATGGAATTCTACTGTTCATAAAAGACATTTTTATACTGCTATATTTTATCTAATACCTAAGTAGATCGTTTTGTTTGGTGCTGTTAGGGCTAAGCACGACGGAACGGCTGAACTAAGGCATCACCTAGATTAGCAACCTAATCAACGGCGCCGTAGATTGTGACCGCAGCACTTTACTTTTGATGATATGATATTATCGTCGAAATTTCGGTCAATTGGTAGCATACTGCAAGGATATCGTAATATTTGGATTTTATGGACAACGATTTGCGCAAAAATCAATTCTAACGCTTTCCTCGTATGGTTACTCTGGCGTCATTCCGCGACGCAGGTTACTTTTCTTTTATCTCCGTGATAAAAAAATCAAACTGTGCCCCAGAGGGAAAAAAAACCGTGACTGTGCCCATGAATTTTCAGATATGCCTTGATAATTGTTGTAATAAAAAAAGACTCTCAAATCGTTCCGAATGCTTCTTCACCGCATGGGGACGTGAAGTGTCCGATTTATGGACTGTAAGCGGCGTGTGCCACAGCGATAGTTCTCATGCGAAGTGAGTGTCCCAGCCCCACCCACCCACCCACCCCTCGTCCCGTGCACGACTACTCGCCCCCTCACACTCGCCTCCCCGAGTTCTCAATCGCTCCTCCTTGGCAGGCTCGGATCGATGATCCGGTGGAATCCGCCGCACTTCCCCCGCCCCCTCCTTATGGCCCCCACCGAAAATTGTCGTGTCTTTAGCTCCCACGCAAATGCTCCCCCCTCCCATTATCTCTCACTCCCTCCTCTTCCCCCTCCCATCCCCTCTTCCCCACTCCCATAACCTTCTCCCCCTCTCGCCCCCACCAAATCCCCCTTCGGTTCATCTCACCCCCCCACCCACACCCCTTCTCTCCGACCGACGACCTCCTCCTCCCATCACCCGTGCCCTTCCCCTTGGACGTCCTTCCTCCCTACACCGCCCTTGATCGATTATAGGTTACCCAATAGTCGATGACGGCCGTAGGTACGGATAAACCTGAAGCCAAATCTCGGCTCGCGGGGGACGTTTGCTTCAGTTGAAGCCCCTTGTGTGAAAAACTGCGACTTTAGAAGGGGAGTGGGGATTTGAATTTGAAGGCCGTGTCAACCACGCCACTGCCCTGTGGATTTCGTGGCCGGGATTTTTAGGCGGATATACGAGAATATGCTGTTCATTAATAAATTCGCACTCATCCTTCGGGCTAATTCACGAGCTATTCCGAGAGATATGATTACAAAATTGAGTGTAACCGGAGATGTTTCGTTTTACTTAAAATATTTTCCTATGAGATATTTTTAGTAAGATTATTTCCTCAGCCAGCCACCCATTGAATTCAGACACCTCCCGTTGTATTCGTCTCCCTTGTGCTCTAATCGGAGAGATATCATTTGACTCTCAAAAATAATTTTACCGGATATTTTAGCAAGATGATTCCCTAACCAATCACCTCTTGAACTCAAGGCACCTTCCTTCTATTCTTCTTTCACACAGTACTTTTTTTTGATACCATATGACCCCCTCACTCATTTCCATCTTTTTTATTTCTTAATTATGAGAGATAATAAATGTTCGTTTAGGGGTCGTTTATGAAACTTGAAATCTATAGGAATGCGTGTATTGGCGGTGAATGAAATACTTGTGAGTTTGTTTCTATCTGCTTGAGACCGTACATCATCTATCTCATAACGTTTTAATTGGAGGTGTTGGGATTTATATTGCTCCTGAGGGTGATATTTTTTGCTTTGGGGGGAATTTATTTAGCATGTACTTTTCGGCGTATAGTAATTTCTTCGTATGACAGTCTCTTTATTGCGCTTAATTTTTAAACCTTCTACCTTGGGATATAGGACTAATACTCCGATTGACTGTGTGGTTTGTATTAATAAACGGAGGTGAATCACGGTAAATGTTGTGCACATAATATTACTGAAATATTACGTTCGATCTCTTGGCTGTAAATTTTTCTTCATCTTTAATAAGGTAAATAAAATTCCGTTAATGTTTCACATTTGGTATAGGGTCGGGAACAGTCTGCGTACATCCCGTATCTTCACTAATAGTTCAATTTGCACAAAATAAATACCTATACCTTAAATAGGTTTTATCAAATATGGCGATACCAAATCACCGATGCTGTTTCAAATATAATTGCAAATATTTGTACAAAATCAAAGTGTCGGATGAGTTAAATCTTGAAATAATTGTAGGCAAAGTAAAAATGTATGAAAGTAAGAGCTCAGATTGAATTCAATTTTATTTTATTTGGAATTTAATCGTCATTGAAATTCAACACAATTGAATTTCTGTTTAGTATGTTAGAAAAAATTACTGTTTGCTGGGAATTTCCTCCATAATTCCTTGCAAAATCAATCAAAAATTTTACGGGCTTAAATTTCATTTTTATAATATTTGAATATTATTTACTTTAGATGTCTAGCTATGATTTATAATGATAAGTGTTCCACTCTCCAGATATCTCATGTTGAAATTCTGATTCTCTCGCTGTTTGAAATCATCACACTTTCTGTGGTTCTTGTGTGTTTAGCACTGGACTAAATCTCGTCATGAACTTTTATACTCACCGAATTTAAGTAACCTGTCGTTATAAATTATATATATATATGTATATATATATATATGTGTATATATATATGTGTATATATATATATGTGTATATATATATATATGTGTGTATATATATATGTGTGTATATATATATATATATATATATATATATATATATATATATATATATATATATATATATGCTTAAAATGATATTAGCACAAATGACAATCGTTAGTTAGCGATTTTTAGACACCATCATAATTACGTATCATTCAAATGGTTTGTTGAATTATTCATGTATTATTTTTCGCACACTAAAACGCAAAAGTAAAAAGCTTTTCTTTGTTTAGCTTAACCAATAAATGTACGGAGAAATGAAGCAATAAATATGATGGGGAGCGAAAGAAAGACCAAATTAGCAAGAATAAAATTATGATTTTGGAATATATTGGAAAATACGGTTGCAAAATTAAAAATACAGTATTTTATACCGAATTAGCGTTTCAAAGGAGGAATGAATCTGAGTACAGTTTTATGCAAAATTACCCATGGATGATAATCGCAGGTTTAGCGGTAGGATTTTGCGAAATTCGTATTCGGATTCCAGACAAGATTTCTAGCTTAGGAGATTGGTGTATTCCTTGCAATCAATCTCCGCGCTCACGTACCGCTCGAATTTTTTCCTTTAAGAATTTGAATAGAATTCCAAAGGATTGGAATTTTCTCGCGCATACTTTGCTCGCGTTATTCAAAGTTGAGGCCCTTTTTTGTAAGGGACCGACCATAGGCAGATTAGACATAGGCTTCGGGCGAGAAATATGGTCCTTCCTATTCACGCTGACACTTCCGTGGTATCTCTCACTCCCATATTTTTTTATTTCCACTCCTCTAGGCCCCATTAAGCTTAAATAATTCCGGCAACCGATGGAGAAGGTCACCTTTTCTCCGTCATTTTAACTTGAGCTGCGACGAATTATAAAATGGGCGCGCAGGCGTGTATAAATTACACTTCTAATAATCAAGATATTGCTTTATTATTTTCTTTTTAATTGACTTGTGTTGACGAAATTGAAGGAAGGAAGTTAGATAAAAATTTCACCCGCTGTGGGGGTTCTGTCCTGTAATCCCCACGGTATTTTTTTTACTTCAAAAATTATTATTTAAGAGGGAACACGCAATTTTCGCCGAGATCAATGAATTTTCGGGTTTGGCTCGCTTTCTTTGGATTTATATGTTATTTGAAATTATTTTCGAAGCTGAAGCTTCTGTTGAAACGTATTAGCTGAGTTGGGAATACATTAGATGACAAGAACTAACCATCTTTATTTATGGACTTGTTTAGAGTTGATATTGAGTGAACAAATCAATCCTTTAAATATATTCCTCGTCACGTGAACTCAGGCTTTTAAAAGTAGAATTCACATTCAAGTCATTTGTGGCGCGGCAGTTGGTATATATTGATCGTGAAATAAGAAGAGTGGGCACGTTCTTCAATGCGTAAAAGAGCAGATAGGGTGGGTCAGAATGAAATGTTCAAACATATTAAACGTTTTTGATATTAGAATACTGTTGTCACATATGAGATGATTGGTAGATCAAAGGATGTGGAACAAAATAAAATTTCGTAAAGGGGAACTTTACTTTTACTAATCTATGTGGCCAAAGGAATTTTGCGGAGGAGATAAATGCAAAATAATCGATGGGAAGTTTGAAAGTGTTATCGGTAGTCTCATTTTTTCCGGTCATGTTCCAAGGTATAAAAAAAGAGGAAGTCCTCGAGAAGGCAGTTAAATCAGATAATTCACATAAATCAAGTAATTTTTCCGGAATTTAACAGTTACTCTTCCCTCATGGGCTCTTCATTTCCTCATAAGATTCAACATTGGAGTCTCTCATTATCAGTTGAGTTTTTTGTATTCTTCTTCACAATGTTGTCAACAGATCCCTCGCTTCATTTACTCTCCGGAATATTTTTTTCATAATTGCCTCCCCATGTTTTAACTTCATGACTACACCCTGAATAGGCGATTGCTTTTAATCTTTGTGATAACTGGTGCTTCCATTGTCCATGTCTTGCTCCACAAAGGACAGTGTGGTTGTTTTGTATCATCTGATCGGTTCATCCCTTTTAGGCAACTAGCTCCTAGAAATATTTAAAAAAATTCGGGTTCTTTATATAATGTCAATTCATCTTCCACTTCTCCTGTTCCCATCTCTGGGATACTAATTCGTATACATGAATCTAGCGTGTTTGATAATTACAGATTCAGGCTCATTATGATCAGGTTGAAATTCGGTAAAAATTTTTAAAGTAAAGATATCATTGCACTTGGGAGAGCATTGAAAAATCAACTCTGATATTTCACCTATTAGTTATTATTGTTATTGGTACTCTTCTCCTGTATGAAAGGACTCCTCTAGTGCGCGTGGGATAAGAATCATTTAATTGGGGAATTTGAAAATCAAAACAGGCAATATATACCTTAAGAGTCATGCTACAGGGGCGATGCAATTTTCAAATCATTTTTTAACACCATCGTTATTATTAATTTTCTTCGTTGTCTGTCTTAACCAAACCTAGGTCTGAAACAGAATCCGTTTGCTGGACTCTGTCGTTTGAAAATGGAAGGCTGAGAAAAAGGATTGCGCCAACAGAGGCCCAATTATTAAAGGCCAGCAAAATAACACGGCTTTAATCCTTTATTGATCGTGCTTTATTTTGAACTATTTAATCTTACATAAAGGAAATGTGTTAAAATTACTGGAGGATTAGATTTATCCAGTGGTTTGTGTAGTATACATATCACAATAGAAGACTTAAATGCAGATCTTAAAATATGGACGATTTTTCCCGCAGTTTTCCCATCCGTCTCGTTGGGTTGAAAGAATGTTTCATTCTTGCTTCTTTTTTGAGGAATAAAACCTTTGTTTCCTATTTTTAAGTGTCTGTTGATTCTCAGAATTTTCGCCGCTCTTATTTGCTCTCTCTTCAGAAAGTCCAGACTTTATTTTAATCTTGAGTCCCTCACATTTTCATCAGTCGCGCACACTACCCCAATTACTGCTTGTCCTAAAAAAATAATTCACTCCCATCATAGAGCAGTTCGCTTTGATTCAGAAAATACGATCTTGATATTACTTTCTCTTGATTTCATCTTTTTGGAAAGCTTAGGCTAATCGATACGTACCTACGTTCTCATAGTTCTCATAACAACTTTTACTTGGTTTTCTCGATCTATTTTCTGAAATGAATTTTCTTACAAATACTCGTCTTTTAGGTGCGATGTCTTTAGGTACACCTACCAAGACCTCAGCAGATTTATGCCTATATTTCTGCAACAATCGTTTAAATGTTTCTTTGGCTTTCGATTGAAAAGTTTCTAAGACGTTTTCGGTTTAGAAAATGTTACGTCACATTCATTTGTCATGCTCATATTCCTAGGGGTCATTATTTAATTGATTTCGGATACAATATTTCTTACATTATACGTATTGGCGTAATATCGTAATGCCAGCGGACATGCATCACTGTCAATTGGGGAATAACGCCTTCCCGAGTTTCGAGACGCTTCCTATTGAGAAAAAAATTGTTACTTCCTCCCGAATCCGGTGACAGATTTTCTTCTCTCTTTTTGAATCACAATGGATGAGTATACGGGTGTGGTTAACAAGGGTCAAGGACAAGAGCAATTTATAAGAGAAATCAAATGAACAGGTAGAGCGAAGAGTGGTTTAGAGTCTTAGGCCTACTTACGTTCGGGAGATGGTCTATCTATATCTCCCCTCCGATACCTTCCCATTCCGCAACCTCTTTCTCTCTCTCCTGCTCTCTTTTCTAATTCTGTTCCCATTTCCTACTCTCACCCTCCCTCTCCCTTCTGCCGCCCGTTCTCCTATTCATGTTCTCCCTCTCCTTTCCCCTTCCACCTCGATTAAACCCATTTTCATGCGTCGCCGTATTTATTTTCACCTCTCTCCCTCCCCTGTCCTCAGAATTCGCCCCTTTCACGTTTTATTGCTACCGTTTCCCTCGCCCTTATCCTCACCTCAACCCTTCTCCCTTCCGGTCTCCTTTCCGTTCCCTCAAACCCGAGATTTCGTGCATCCCACTTCCAATTACGGGACAGCTGTCCCACACCGCCTTCTCTCGCTAATCCAATCACTTATGACAACTCAATCGGTCGACGGAGTTGATGTGGGGGACGCACGTGAGGTGAATCGGTTTGTGAGAAGTGCGTCAACGGGGGGTGGGTTCTCACGCCCCAACCCCCCCCCCACCATTCGCAAGTTGAGGCAGTTGCCCGAGTGGGCGGAGAACTTAGGGTCGACGGAGCGGGGAGGCGATTTTGAAGACTTGAAGGCGGGGGGAGGAAGTGTGGCATCGCTTATTCTCTCGATTTGTGTAATGGCTTCACCGGCTCTTTATTTCTCCGCCCTCTTCGTCTCTCTATAGAGCCAATACGCGCTGTGGGACCGGTGGGACAAGTGGCCTGGGGCTCTCGGGTGACAGGCGGGCAAAATACCGCAAAGATATATCTCACCTGATTATCATACACACATACCGCTCCGATGAGTCATCTTTTGCGAAATTGAAACGAACATGCAACGGGCGGAATAACGTATATATTCCGAGGCACGGCATGGTTTTCACGGTCGTGGTTATTTTGGAACTGATTCGATCTCTTTTCTCTCCCGTTCGAGTGTTTGCGAGCAAAAATTTCAATTCTTAGAGCAAGAGAGAATTAGCTTTTAGATAATTAGTGGCAAACCACGCACATGACTGCTGGACTCTCAACTTGAGATGAAATTCGAGCTAGGAAAGACGAAGAGATCTCAAGGGATCCTTAATAAGTGAACTCGCTTTAAGTTTCCGCTGTTCCGCAAAATGGAGCGTGAGTCAAGTGAGGAATTGATTCGCCGCAAGCACTGTTTTTTTCTTCAGGTATTCGTGAAAAAGACGAAATTGCTCTCTTTTCAGTTCACGTTTGATTTTAATGATTGCGATTAAGACCAATTTCAGATTACAATTTTATCTCTTGTTTTGTCTGCATTTACGTAGCTCTGAAATATTTTTAGCACCATCATGTCAAAGCATTCTATAATCGAATTAATTAAACCCTTCTATTCGGCTGAAATTAATAAATCGACTTAGAATAAGAGATCTCGTAAAAACTTTGTTGGGATTAAATAGGCCAATTATGTAAATCACAGACTTAAGGCTTGTATTAAACACCAGTATGAAGATGGCATGAAGCGATCGATAGAGTGTAAAATAAGGGTATTAGCTGTACCTTAATTAATTATAGCGATTCATAGTTGAAATAAACAAATTAAGAAAATTAGAAAAGGGTAAACTATATATTTAATAGCGATACTGATCTAATGGAAGATTCACAAAAGTAAAGTTTTTAAAAGCCAATAGAGTATATTTGTGCTTCAGAAATATACAAAAAGACTGATATAATATTTTCAAAAAAATTATGTTATTATCAAAAATGTATTTTATTAGTAGATATATAAAACCTCCAATGATGATAAAATATCCCCATTAATATTTCTGCTGGAAAATTTTTTGATACAGATGTTTTCTAGATAATACGTAATGCTGACAGTTATATCCAAGTTTTCATTGTCTCTTCCTTGTCACCATTCGTTGTGATGGTCTTAATTAAATGCACGAGTAGAGATATAGCGTGACGTGAGTTTTTATAACTCTGAGTGGGTTATTAGCGTCAGTCATATATGCTTATTAATTCTAAATTCACGTGCCAGTCCTTCAAGCAGTAAAGTAATTTGCCTTAAAATGTAGATCAGCGGATCAGCACTCTATTAAAGTAACTGTCACGGTGTCTCCCACATTTATTTGAATTTTGTGTCTTAATTAAATAATTCATGCAGATATGGCGGGCAGTATAAAGTTGAGGGGAGAAATGCAATCGAATGACTGGCGAAAGCAATTTTCACAAATTAATGGCGGTGCACAAAATAAGGCAGAGCGATATCCTTTCTATGTCGAGTACGGTATCATCCGTCGTTCATTCTGAAACCTTCGCTTTTGTCTGCCTTTTTTTCAGCATATCCATTCATGCTACCGTACTTCACAACACACAAAACAGGGCATAAACTACCACGTGCGACCCAGCTTTACTTTCGTAGGTTCAGCGGATAAAATATACCGAATGAGTCAAATAGCTCTGAGTATTCTGGCAACATTCATCCGCTCAGAAGTATCTCGCTATCAACGGAGCTATATTTGCTTGGACGTTAATTTTAACGTGGCCTTTGACTTATATTTTCCATACGCTACTCAGTTGCTACTTCATTTGTATTAACTGGGCGGGATTAATTATTCTTTTTCGTGCTCAAAGATTAATCTCCTTCGGCCTGTTTGGATTCCTTGACAACTCCACACTGAAGCCGTAGTCTCGAAGAAGAAGAAGAAGCCATTTTGCTTTTGTTTTTAATTTTATCCCCAGCAACCCCTCGCCTGCCATCTTCCCCCCCCCCCAGTCCTCACCCCCAATCCTGTCCATCCCCACTCCGACACCCCTCCTCGTGCCTTTCTTTCCTTCGACATGCCGCCCTCTTTTTCCTTCCATCCCACCGACCCCCATTCCCTTCTCCCCCCCTCACACACACATCCCCAGACTCGCCTTTATTTCTCTCGGACCTCAGTCCCAGGCAACTCTCACCTACTTCCCCTCAGCCTCCCTCATCCTCCGCCCCTATACCCTTCAGAACCGACGGACGAAGAGAGCGTTTGCCGCAGTGGGACGGAGTGTCTCCTCAAGGACTTATCCCTTCTCTCCTCCTCCTCCCTCTCTCCATCGCCACATTCCCCGCCCTCTTCCCTTTCTCTTTTTACTCCCCTTCTCCGCGCCCCTCCTTCTCTCACGTCCTTAATCAGTGACTCTTCTTTCTCATAATCTGTCGCGAGCCATTTAGCTCCGCTGGCGCAGATCGCAACCGTCCCTTCCCTATTTCCATCCATTCTCCCCTCCGTTAACCCGCCCGACTCTCTCCCCATTCCTCTCCTTTTCTTCTATTCCTCTTCAGCATCCCCTTTTCGGCTTTCAATAGTTTCCTCTCTTTCATACTCTCCTTCTCCATCCCTTCTTTCCGTCTGTTTTCCTCACGCCTCTGGGTGGCGGCGGCGTCGCGGCCTCCATTGCCCTCCCCGAAGGGCCTCTAGTTCTCCTTCGTCGGCCTATCGAAGGGTTCCTACTCGTGGATACCCCCCGCATTACTTGCCGAGAATCGTCTGCCCTCGTTGTTGGTTGAATTGACCTCTTACGCAGAGCCTGATCCCTAACACTAGCCTTGCCTGGCGCCGTGGTTTTACGAATGTTATGTTATTAGACACCAGCGGAGTCTGGCGTTTGCCCTCGATCCTTCATTGTTGTGTGCGTTCCTTCTTTTTTATTTGTTTTTTGGTCTTGATTTTTTTGCTTCTCGACATTATTCTCCGCTCGGCACCTAAAAGGCTTCGTGCCCTCTGGATGTTCTCCGTATGTCAAGCCTCATCTCACACTCGAAGAGATATCGTTACTCTCCTAGACTTGACGTGGCCGCAGAACGCGAGATCAACTGGGATCAATGGGGAATACTTGGGATAACGAAACCAATTGGGTCCAATGAGTTGAAATGTTAGAAGAAATGACTTAAAGGGAGAGAAACTGCGACATCTCTGGAAGACATCTGCCGGGCCTTCGTACGGCTGTTATTTATGAAGATAGAGGACAAAAATTTCCTCGAATGCGCGGGCGACGTAAAGCAAATTCACTCTTGTTGACCAAAGGAGGACGGTCGATGCTGCAAGCATTTTCCTGAGGTTAAACTGACGTGTTTTCAAGCGTTTATCGCGGAGGACCAAAACAGCCGTCTCGACTGCTTCCCATGCTCACAGATTTGCAGCGCTATGTGTTTTGGGGCGAACGGATTACTTGCATCCATTGTATGTATGTCAAGTGAAGGCAGTTTGAGTTGAAGGGAGGAGATAAGCTGATTTTCGGCATGAATTACAGAAATGCCTCAATGGGATGAATGCCTAACGTCCTTTTAGACGGAAATTGCATATTGCGTAATAGGAGTGTACATTACTTGGGGTGTATAACGCAAGGCACATGTGAATGCGGTCTATTCTCTCCGGATACACAATATCGGCTTAAACAGCCAGTCAAAAAGCTGGACTATAAAATTGTTTTCTAGAGTCAAAAGCACTGTAATTGAATCGAAATTAATTATCAATCGGAGTAATAGGCTGCTGAATAAGATTTTTGGAAATTATTTGCTTCGGTTAGCGCGTATGGTGTTAAGTGAAGAATAATGTTTTATTTTAAATTTAGTACTTAGATTTCCACGATCCGTGAACTGAAATTTCTTTTCTATGGATTTAAAAAAAATTTGATGTCGTTATTACACTTAAATCTTTATTTGGAAAACATGCACGAAATTTAAATAATTATAATCATGTACTCCATAATGTATATTTTCTACTTGCGCACTTGAAAGTTTCCGCTTTTACATGATAAAATTTGAGCATAAGAAGAAACGCGTAGATAAATGCTTTTATGTATGTATGTATATATGAATATATTCGTATGTATATATATATATATACACTCACGACCGAGATATATAAATGAGAGGTTATTATTTTCTCTATTAAGAGGTTTATCTCTATATATATTGACACATGATGAACACATACACACACACACATACATGTATATATATATATATATATATATATATATATATATATATATATATATATATATATGTATATATATATATATATATATATATATATATAGATCTACCTCTTAATAGAGAAATAATAATCTATAATTAGCCTTTCATTTAAGATATTTATTTTTATGTACATTCCTTACTCTCAACTGTTTTATATTAGTCTAATCCTTATTCTGAACTTAAATACATTCATTTTGTATATTGTTATTTTCATTCATTTCCATTCATTGTGATCACCTCTATTTCATCTTATTTTTCGTACAATATCTAAAGATAAGTTGTACAGGTAAATTTAACTCATACCATCATCAGATGTGTATGACACGGTGTATTATATCATTTACTCCTCTAAATATTTCATTGTTAATTTATTCTTTTCATTGGACCGTTACTTATTTAAGAGTCATCAACTATTTATACCGAATGCATAAAAATATTAATTAATGGTTATATCTGTATTATATCTAATCATCAAACATCTCCTAAAGGCCTATTATATCATTATTGTCATCTTAAAGTGATTTGAAGACTACTGGAAAATATCTGTAAAGCATTTTAGAATGAACCAAAGTTTTGAAGTTCGATCAGCGTACGTTTTTTCATATCGTAATGAACTCATAAATTATTGTTTAGCATTATTTAGTTTGTGTAAAATTCACACAAATAGGTTTTACGAGTGAGAATGAACGAAGGCCCATCAGAATTAATTGGGTGAATTATCTTTATATGTAAATCATTTGCCTCAAACTTGCATAACAAAAATTTACTTCAAGTTAAAAATAACTAATTCGTAGGAAAATTGCTCGAATTAGTGAGTCGCGATATGAATTTGCACCTATATCCGTGAATATTGTTAATATACAAAAAATATCCACTGCGTAGAAGGCGAGAATACCCAAAAGGTGAATTTATGTACCTCCTTTTTTTAATAGTTTACACCCGACGGAAGGTTCGTATTTTCGTAGGGTTTGACATCAAAAGTTCATAAACCGTGGTCAAATGATTTAGTTCATTTGATCATTGAATGACGACGCATCCATTTGAATTGACCATCACTGTTGCTCGGAAATTATTCTTTGCGCACCAGGTTGGTGACGAAATTCACTTCGGTTGATAAAAAGTTAGGACTACGATTTGAATCACATGATTTTATTTTAAGCTTATACCAGCGCTTTATGTTCGCCATAAAGCGATGGGTCAAGCGTAAAGTCTCCCTTATGGGTTAGTTTTGGATTAAAGTAAGTTAGCTCTAAGTGATTGTGTCGAGCAGATATGGTCGCGATACGACTCCTGAGTAATCTGGAAGCGGGGCTGCTGAGAGCCGATTGTATGGTAACCACGTCAACTATGCGGGCGTCGAGCGGGATCTGGGTGTCCGCGGAGAAGGTCGAGGCTGGAGTCGAAGCTGCGACGTCGTTGGGGATTACGGAGGAGACCTCTCAGAGGGGCGGGGAAAGCGACGGGGAGGGGTGGGCGGGGGAAATCCGCCGGCATAGGAACGCGAAGGGCGTAAAGGGGGGGTTTATCAGCGGACGAGAAGGGGCATTGAGGGCACACAAAGGGGCCGGGCTAGGATGAGTGGACGGCGGCGGAGGGAGGGAGGCGGTCGGATGCGGCGCTCGGATGCATTACTAGAGAGTATTATCCGTCGGCGAGGGATAGATGGAGGGCAATATTCATTCCGCTTAGAGATATGGGGGAGCGGGAGTGGGCGTGGAGAAGAGAATGGTTCGGGGGATGAGGGTCTCGGAACGACGGAGCGTCCTGCAGAGGCGGTAGGCTATGAGGAAAGGGGGGGGGGGGCGGCAAGCTATGTGGAACGTTAAGGGAAGGGGATCTGTTGTGTCAACCATCTACGAGCGGGGAATTTTCCCTCATCCTGCGCCACCCGCGATCTTTCGCGCGATGAGTACACCCCAGCTCACACCACCGATGGTGACCCCTTAAGTCTTTCAAAATGGGCGGTCGGAATGCGGGGAACGGAACGGATCCACATTTAATTTATGGAGGATAAGCCATATTTTTTGACATGTTTTTCATCAAGCATTGGGTTGAATCATAACTTAATTATCCAATAAATCATAACTGGATAAAGGAGAAGAGAAGCTGATAGCCCGAAAGTGTGCGCAGTTAATATCAATGGTGGCTAGACGACGATTTATGAAAGAAAAATTTCAGTCTAGCCAGCTTTTATCAGGTCGGATTGCGAGACTTCATCCCAAAAGTTTTCTCTCTTTAATGAATGATTTATGGGTTGGTTAGTCCTAGTAGTGAATAAATGCATTTAATATGATTGCCAAATAATCAAATAGATTCAACTGTTTTAGATTCAGCACACTCAGCCATTAGGACGATATAAAAAGGATAATATTTTGTAGTGTTCGGGAATTTTATGGTAGGCTGAGGTTATTACTCTTTTTTGCGAATTGTGGTGTGTGAGAGAGGAAACAATCTTTCTCGAAGGGATTCGATGTCGAGAAGTAGATGAACGGAGTCTGTCAAAGCCGACCGCCTCCAATTATACGCACATGCATGCATACAAGTGGTAACGCGCGGTGTTGAGATCAGCGATCCTCGGCCCTGATGAGCGTGCTCGTAGGACGACGAAGCAATCCCGAGGGATTGTTACGTCGCAGCGCAAACGGTGTCTCCAAGGGGAGCGGGTCAAGCGAGAGTTGGGGTTGCCCAAGGCCGCTCGACGTGCGTGTTGACCATTTGACCACGATGGTGACCTAAGCTGTCTGAGTCAACAGTTTATCATGAGAATTTGGGAAGTGATGTTGAAATTATTATTTCTCTTTATGCCACCGACGAGACAAGATCTGAGCGCGGACTTTGTCACTTGAAACCCTTAAAAGATACTTATTTTGCTCGTCTGTTATGTCATCGTAATTGGATCATGCACACGCTTCATCTCATCGTAGAAATTCATGTTCATGCGAAAATTTTAACCGCACAATTTTTTTTCTAAAGAAAGAAGTCATTTATTTCATTTTTTGTCAGATTAAAAAATAATCAAAAGAATTTCAAGCACAGTATTTCCATCATTACGCTATGGTGGTACACATTCGTGTTCCCAGTGTAATTGAAAATTTTTGACGGAAATGAAATCATAGCAGTTTTATAATTTTTTTTTTAAGGAATTGACTAGCTTGGTTGAATTTCGTACTTTTTTCACTTCGAAAGTTGCCACGAATTGGTTTTGATTATGATGACTTCAATAGCTTTCCTCTCATTTTCCAGATTCGTGGCAAGGTTTTCGTAAGTACCAATTACATCTAGTTTTCCAACTTATTATATTTCTATGCCACCATTTTGAAATCTGCGCCTCTATTTATATATATATATAATATAATATAATTATATGCATGGCCCAGCTTAGCCCCCTTAAACCATTGGCTTTAAGGCATGGCGATTATCCGCTCTCGGGCTGCATTCTATTTCAACCCTTTTACTTACCAACTTCTGCTCTTGCCAACCGCGGTTTTACCAACCACGGTATTTTTCAGGAACGGAACGCCCGCGGTTGGCGAGAGTTTACTATATCTCCTTACCCCGACATGTTCTACCAGAATTTTTTTTTATTAAGAAAGAAGCCTGATTTGAAACTGTCGATGACCTGTAATAGTAGATTCGTACTCACCAGCTCGTGCATGTCAGTTCGCTTCCTTTAGAAACTGGGAGCAGAGCAACACTTTCCATCGAATTGTTACGGCAATAATTTTGATTGCGTGGCAGGTGTGGGGATGGCCACGCAGAACTTCTCACGACACCTTTATGCACCTTAAACAAACGGAGCCCCTCGATCATCTGGTGGGAGTTTACCTTTCCACCAGAGGGGTTTAATCGTTGACCTAAGCTCGCAAAAATCGCGGCATTGGCAACGCTGTTTGGTTGATGGAGGAGGAGGACGAGGTGGGTATTTGCTAGAACTCCTCCTCTGGTCTAATTAGTTTTATCGATTCCTTGGGCGATGATTTTTCCCTTTCCACGGCTGTGAAACGATTCCATGCCGGGGGGTCCATCGAAACTCCGCTGCTCTTTTGGGGTAACGTAGGGTGCAATCGGGCGTGGTGACCCTCTCGACCTCGTATGATTTATTGCAGGCGATGTATGGCACATGAGGGCTGTCGCAGACATCAGCTACCTGCCGTGCACCCTAGCGAGTGCTCGAGGAAGAAAAGTGATATAGTTTGAGGAAAGCGGCACTTTTGCTCGTAGTGTCTTCTCCAATATTGATTTACCACCTCAATGTGCTCCATTTTAGTTTTTAAATTTCCCTAGAAATTATTTTCCCTTAACATTTACTTACCATGGAAAGAAATACCCCCGTGAAGTAATAAAATGACGTTTCGGTAACTCTTAAAAAGTTCGAAGCACAAGTAATCTCTTGATAGGAAGTGCTGGGCATGTTGAGATAATGCCACGCAAATAACTAACTAAATTCACACAAGAAAACCCCAAATGTGTATTATTAGGGTGCATCACGAGACCAATGCCACATTTGCCTAATTGTAACTAAATGAAAAGAATGATAATAATGAAATCCAGAGGTTTATCTACTTCGTGCACAACCACTGGACTATTTTCTTGAAGAGATGCAAATTAACTATGATAATAAAAGAATGTCTAAGAACGACTTAATTTTTCCAATTGATGGGTGACTCAATTTCAAATAGTAATTTGTAATCCATTGCCATGATGTCGAAGTGTTTTTCCAGAAACTCTGCCCTCTGTAAAGTACAAACTATTTTCTAATATGTAGATATATTTGAGGTGGGCTCTTAGACCAACTCTTTCCTCTAAGAGAAATTAGGTAAAGATATATTTTTTTCAAGCGGTATAATCACATTTTATAATGCTTTGCTGGTTAACATTTCATTTACCAAACCTAATTAATGTTTTATTCTCGATTAAAAGACTCATTTTTTTCCTGAAATCCCAAATCCAATGAATGGTTGCTTCGATTTGAGTGATTAACGTGTAGATTTTTAATGCGATGAACTAATTGCCCAACGTAGTCGGTCGTGGAATGTGCAGTGTATGGAGGCGCACTGTGGGCCATGCCATCCAGATATTGAGTTGTAGGCTGGTGGCTAAGGAGAAGATGATGGGAAGACAAAAGGGGACAACAAGGGCTAGCGAAGAGGGGCTGGGTGGGCAAACCAGGGGCGAGGGGTGGAATGCAGGCGAAGGATATTCTTTTTCCCGCAAGAGCGCACTTTTTAGGTCTAAAAATAGACTTTAAAACCTTAATATCGAATCAGTCTGTTCCCATTTCCCCGGGAGTTCCATGCGATCCGTATTTACTCACCCTCAAAAGTCTTGATTTTCTATCGACTGCTTTTCTGCCGGGGGTACACCTTCTTTTGTGCCTCTCTCTTCTCTGACGAACTGGTGCATCGTCAGTTCATTTAATCAGATCATTAAAATCATGGTATTTACCTAGGTTTACATTCGCGTGCAGTGTTCCTAACTAGAAAGGGAAAATAATATTTTACAGTCACAGTAAAATTATACGAGTAAGTAGGTTTGCATAATAAAATTTTGAATAATTCTTTATCACGAATGAGATTCATTTTCACTTTAAGTGAAGGCAAATGTAGCAATAAGATTTCCTGAAGTGAAATTTTAACAAATTTTAGATCTAGGCAGAATAGAGTATAAGCAGGCACTAAGGCCTGAGTAGTAAGCATAGATAAGATAAGGATAGAGCCTTTGATTAAAAGCGTGTAGTAAAATTGTATTATCAGTGGATTCGAATAATGAGGTGGGTTTTTTGACCGAAAGACTAGCATAGTACATCTCGTATATAGTAGTGGTTGTTGAATGGTTTCACTTCAAAAAGGCATAATCATCAAATTCTGCAGAAAATCCAAAGCACCAATGGGATGGAAAAATGAACGGGAGGGAAAAGAGAGCGTAATCCTCTATCTAAGAAGCAACGTAATCCAAGGCCAGTTTAGCGATAAATTAGTACCGCTATAATTTCAATTGTGTGTCTCAAAACTAGTATTTTTGGTTGGTCGAAAGATATTATTAATGAAAACGATAGTTTTTATAAGGTTATAAGATATACACTGCTCTAGTTATTTTTGCTCTCCTAAAAATTATAATATTTATAATTGGTAAACAATATTAGATTAATTCCAAGAAACGTCGTAAGATGCCGCGACAGTAACTTTTTAATGGAGTCATCCGCTAATATGCATTACAATGCAGAAATTTCAGATTGTAAATATCATTCACCTCAACCAGGATTTGAACGCGGACCTCTCGATATCTGGCCAAGAGCTTCAGTCGGCCGGTAAGCCCTCGGTCCGAAATCGAGGTATTCGGGTTCGAATCTCGGTCAGGGTGAATGATTTTTACGCTATGAAATGTTTGCATTGTAATAGTAGATTATTATGGCTATAAGTTACAGAAAGGGGTTTCACAAGAGGTATTCAATGGATGGGAAGGGGATAGAAATGCCATTGGGAAGAAACATAGGCATAATGGAAGAGAAAATAATGTCCAAGTAGGAAATGGCTAAAAGGTAAACTGCCCAGCCGTTTTTCTCTGACCCAAGCCATAGGCGTAGTAGCAATTGAATCTAGTAGCCTGGTGAACGGTCTGCTATCATCTAGCCTCGAAGACCTGGAGTCACTCTTCTGTAATATCCTTCTCTCTTTGGTTTCATGTCGAGAGCACTTAAAGTGCATTAGGCCTTTCGTTCTTTGCTTGGGATGTTAAAACCTAAAATCTAAAAAAAAGGTCCTCTATTAAGAATGGGCTACTTCTGACTCCGAGTTTCTCTTCATTCTTTCATTGCTCCCTAAAAATTGCATCTCTTCCGTATAGTCCAAAACTTAACAAATTGTTTCCAGAATTCAATCGATTATCGCAATAATATCGTGAAATTACAGTAACTTCAACCATAATGCAATGGTTATTATGGGAGGTGACGGAGAACTAAGGTAATTTACATTAATTTGGAGTTGTTTCTCTTTCCGTAGTCCCCCTCCCTCGTCCCTAACCATTTCATTTACTAATCCTTTTTCACCTTTAACCGTTTTTTACATCTTTTGTACTATTGTGCCCATATCATCCCTCTTTTACGTTTTACAATTCTATTATTATGGATTCATTGCAAAGGAGATCGTGAAACAAGAGTATAAGTCTTTCTGGGAAATATTTTGGAATACTATGAAGACAAATCATTAATGATGGGCATCCATTTCTTCTAGCAACTCACACTTGACAGTTATAGGTTAATTTATTCCGTAAATTTAAATATTAATTTTTAAAAACTGTTGATGCATGGGTGTTTGTCGTCCTATAATAAAAATAAGTCCTGCATCTCTTGCGGCAATCGAAGAGTGGGTAAAAGGGTTAGTGAATGAACGTTTCTCAGGGGAGTACTTAAAGGGAACAAGGTGAAAGTCACCACTTGTCCAAAGATATAGCTTCAATATTCAATATAATTCAGTCTAATAATTAAAAAGTTGCATTCATAAAATAATGCACCTCTAAAACGTAATTTTCAATCGACAAACGTTCAGAATTCCTCAGATTGGTGCAACGTTAGATGAGGCCTTTGTTAATTCTTGTATAAATGAGTCATTATATTTAATTGGAATTAATTATTATTGAAAAATCACAAGTTTACGTAAAATTCATTATTAAATTGTATAATAACAGTTTTGATCTACATTTCGTGCTTCAGCCGCGTGAAGGCTCAGCAATTGTGCAGCAATGGTTTCTTATAAATTCATCATATTTAAGTTGTGTCGAGAAAAATGAAAAGTTTTAAAGAATTTTATGTAGCGAGACACTCTGACACCGCAAATTGCATTGACCTGTTCTTCAATGCCTCACACTGCCTTCCTCTCTTCATCCCGTCCAACATGCCTATCCTTTTCCTCCCACCTACTTCTCGTTCAATAAGGGTCTGATTTTCTATGTTTCAATTCAACTTCTTTCGGAAATGATTAAGGTTCATTAAACAAAAGATACACTTTATAGTAATTTTATGGCAAAATTGTTGTGAATCCAATAGTAATCAAACCAAAGGTTGAATAATCCAAAGCAATCTATACGGGTAGAGAAAGACCAGTATGAAATCAGGATTGGTTCAACCTTGTGCCTGTCTTGAAATACAACTCCTCCTTCTAAATGAAAGTGCTGAAATATATAACGCGAAATGGATTCATCCCTTTTTAATTGGCCCGATATTTTCTTCACTTTGCGCCTTCGCCAAAGAAATCTAATAATTTTGAGATACGAAAATGTTGTAGACAGGTGATTTCGGATGATATGCTATCAGTTCCATTAGAGAAAGAAAATTCAAAGGAGTGTTCTCAAACTCCAAAGCTTGTTCATTATTAAAAACAAAATATTTTATTCTGCCAATGGTGCCAAATTATTTTGGCACGACTCCTCTCTGGGCCGGTCGAATACGTTTTTTTGGGCAGCGAGTTGGCCACAGCCCGCCCTGGAAATCTCCAACGTACATTTTCAGCTCGCGGGGAACAGCTGGAGACTAAATCTTGCTATTATAACAACCACATGGAATATACGCAATTGGATTTCATTATTTAATTATTCAACGTGTTTACACTTATTTTCCCTTTTTGCACCGGTATTTATTGAAAAAAAAACATGATTCAATTAGAGTTATATGGGCGCGTTGAGAACTAAGGCATCGCCACAAGAGCTGCTTCAGTCGGAAAAAAACATTTGAAATGAGAAAATGCCCCTTTCCTGGCAACATAATGGAGTAATTGGATGAACGGAGCTCCGTATTTTTGAAGTCTTCTCGGCCCTTTCCGATCTCGTTATCCGCGATCTCATTGTCTTGGCTATTCCTTCCTTTTTCTGGGTACGTACATGCAAGCCTTCCTCGCGCTCGAGGCGAGACCAATTTGCGTGACCGAATATCCATTTTCCGCTGCCTTCGAAGCCAGGTATTCTTAATGGAAGGAGCCACCTTGCGATTGCCCTAAAGAAGGGAAAGGGGAGGAGGGTATTGCTTCATTGTCGGATCTTCCGGTCGCCGGAAAAGGGGCTCGATCGGAATTCCCACGACCGCCGTGTCGTGATGCTCACTTTGTCCTGACCACCCCCCGGATAGTCATGGTTTTGTGCTTACATCAACAATTTGACGCAACACGCCAACCTCATTTGAATATCGCCTTTACAAATCCATAGCCTCTGCCCCACTGCGCCGTAAATGTTCCTAAATTAAAAATGATTGAGTGGCGCTGCAGTTTCAATTGTGCACGTCAATTTCATTACAACGGGGATTTGAAAACGTATATTCCATGACTGGGGCGAATATTTATTCCAGTGGCATCCTGTTGTCATGTAGTTATCTACCAATCTCTTTTCCCTTGGGTTGCCCTTTTTTGGAAAAAATGGGCTTGTGAATATCGGGGTAAAAACTGTTGAATCGTCGAAAAAGTTGCAAGAAGCGGAATTTAAAAGAAAGAGAGATAATTTTTGCATCATAGAGAGTTTAATGAGGGATTAATGCTGACTACTAACTATTTTTCAATCGATTTTCAATTCCGACAGGATTTAGATATTTTCCGACGAGTTATTTTTTTAGTCTACTCCTGCCCTGGAGTCAGAAAAATCACATTTGGATGGATAATGGGTATAAATACGACCTCTTTTGAAAAAGTGTTGGTTGGAGCGAAAAAAACGAATGTTTGCTTGAGCATCGATGGGAAGGAAGGACTGAATACCGATGACAGTTTTTTTCAACCAGTAGTATTGAAGGGTATCAGTAACTTCCCTGGTATGAGCAGCAACGGTACGATTGTTATTACGGCCTCACCGCATTGATTTCACCAACGTTTTAAACATTGATAATCACTTTCGTACAGTTTTAGTGCCGTATCGCAGGCATACAATTTCTAATTACTGAATATGAAATCGGAAAATGTCTTGTATTCTCATTCGTGATCTCTTTTTAACTCTTTGCCCACCGCTTGCTAGCAGTTCTTTCAATGCAGATTAATAGTGATAATATTGCATAGCTTTCCTATCTGGAAGCTAATTTTGTAGGAAGATGGATGAGATTCCGATTTGGTGAGGACTTGGGGAGGGAATCAGCTTTAATTTTGAAGGTTAAGAGAGCCGTAAAACGTACTACGATTTCGACGATTATAATATCTTCTCCACGGCCATAGTTTTCCGTTTAAAAACAAAAGAGGTGTGTGGCGATAATGTTTCCTAACTAAACTGGGGTATAAAGTATAATTTTGGAAATTGAAATATTTTCAGTTCTTTAAACCTTTTGATATTCCGTGATTCTTCTCCACCTTCAGTGTAATTTTCGTTCATAATTTCAGATAACTCTGTGTTCTAAGAGACAAAAAATAATTCAAATTTTGGAAAATATTATTTTGTGATAGTTAATAGGTAACTTGCTTGCGCTAATTTTTTCATTATGGCTCAATATCTGGGGAAAATTGCCCTCTACATCTCCAAAAGACTTTTATGCGCCATTGATAGGCAGAGAGTAAATTTTGGAATTTCGTTTGAATGGTAATTTTAATTTCCTTTTGAATTGCTTTCAATCATTCTGAAAATTTTCACGAGACTGTCAAGAAAACAATCAAGATCTCAAATGTCTTTCTTTTCTGAAATGTTCGAAGTGCTCAAATTTCGAGTGACATACTATCAGGGGGTGCAAAGATTTTTTCGTGCATCTCAATCGTCAATGGTAAAATATCCGAAAGGGGTGTAAGTTGATAGCATCGGTCAGTTTCGCAGATCGTGCGTCGAAAATATATGATGATTTTCAATGATGCAGATGCTATCGTAGAAAATTAAGAAATTCAATGAAACCGGAAAAGGTTCGCTTTGAATTTGAGTGGGCGTGCGAACACTTCGACAGCCATGCGAATGTAATCGAGCGAATTATATAGAATACTTCAGCACGCAAGTTGAATGATTGGCCGTCCATCTCGAAACACCCGGGGCCTTTTTGTTTTGGGGCAGAGTGGTTCCCAAGGGGGGGGGCGTCACCCGTCTACAACGCATCACTCTCCCGTGATGGTGATGATTCGAGCTTCCCGACCCACGAATGAATTTTGCCTCGGTTCCGCTCCTAAAACCGACCCACCCTCCTCGCCCGCCCGCACTTCTGGGAACTCTCCGCTCTTCCCACAACCTCCTCTCTTCTCCGAAGAGGAAGGACTCGATTACGGCAATTTCCTCGTGCGTGTCAGCAAAGCGAAGGGGTTAGCGGGGGATCGGGAGAGTGGGGGGCGAAGCTACGGGCTGGTGTGTGGGAAGAAGTGCAGGGAGAACACGGAGCGTGCCCCTGGGGTGAAGGTGGTGGCGGACGGGGCGTGGCGGGGGCGGGGTGCTGCTAGTTATGGCCTCCTCCTCCTCCTTCTCTCTCTCTTTTACGTATCGGCCGCCACCATCTAAACGGCCTCTGAATACTTCCGCTTCCGCCAACCCTCCCCTTCCATTTCCTCTCTCCTTTTTCTCTCACCCCCAACTCCCTCTCGCATCGCCAGCCAAGACCGAGAAAGGAACCGGCCAATCTTCTTCCAACCCACCCCTCGCCACCTCCTCCCGAAAACCCTTTCCTTCCCGGATTCCCCGGAGAAGTGAGTGGAGGTGAAGGACGAAGGAGGGGCACCCTCAAAGGTTTGCCGAGCATGACTCGGAAAAATCCATCCCTCCTCACTACCAGCCTTCCCCGCACCCACCTTGCATCCCCGTCCGCCGCCCCCGCCGAAACTCTCTCCTCTTCGCGTTAAGGCTTTCCCCTTCTGCTGGACTCGCTGTCGGATGTAATTAATGTAAGGAATGTGGGGATTCGGGACGAGGCTGCGGGAGGGGAGGGAAGGTTGTCGGTCGACGGGGAGGAGGGCGATCGACCTGCGGCGGTGGCGACGAGTTGCGGCACAAAGCGTGGAGGCGGTGCAGGAGAGGGGGGGGGTGCGGGGAATGGAGTTTGAAGGGTGGCGAGTACTACTCCCCCACGCCCCACTTCGCTCCTCCCTCCCACGCCCGAACTCTCCTCCCCGTTCCCTTCACCTAGCACCAATTCCAACCCGTCCCGGAACGCTCTCATGACTACCGCACCACCGTGTGCGCCATTCTGGGGGAGCAATATTATTTTTTCCCCCTCTCCCACTCTCTCCCATCATCAATGCTCTCCCTCGTTTTTTTTATTCAACCCGAACGTCATTCGCTGGAGGAGCGAATGCGGGGAAATGGGGTAGTGTGGCAGCGTGTGGGGATAGGGTACGGAGGGGCGGGGGATGGCGTGGGGATAAAAGCGGCCGGCCGTGTTGCACACGAGATTGACGACTTACCGAAACGGCGACCTTCCCCACTCGCTGATTGCGAGATTCTCCCCCTGGTCGTCCCTCCGCTTGCCTCCCTCCCGCTTTCTCTCTCGCCCCGTTTCCCCTTTTCCACCGGATGAGGAAGGTCGTCGAAGGAAAGGCGCATACGAGGTGATCCACCAGGGTATCGTATGTCGAAAACGATTTGAGGTTTGCCCCGGTTTTGCGAGAAAATGAGAAAGTCTCTCGGTCGTTCCCCGTGCTCGTTGACGTTTCGAAAAAAATAAAATAGAAGCCACCCCCGTCCCGTGTTTATGAATCATTTGAATTGTGAGTCATGGGACTCCTTTTTAGCGTTTGCATTATTATGCCCAGTCGTGAAAATACCTGTTGCCACTTGAATGGCAAAACATAGCCCAGGTTGGAGATTCAATCTTTTAAGTATACAGCCGTTTGGTGGAAATGACATGCCTCTCTAGGAAGTTGTTCACAAATGCCGAACCCTATCACTCGTGTTCGTTTGAAACGAGCTTGGGTGTAGCGAGCTCAAGGCTACATTGAGTGAATGAATGCTACATCCCAAGTTGATGGAATGGAAATGAACGTGCAAACGTTTCAAGGAAACAACGAACGGTATTAATGGAACTTTCGAGGAAACATTGCCCGCTCCACTTCTATTTTTTAATCTAAACGTGGCGGTCAACACCTTCAATCCTCATTGAGGCCCAGGGTCCCTCGATAGCCCACGAGTCGTTGGTTTCCCCTGGGTGCTCGAGTCCAATTTCCCTACAACCCTGTGATGAGGCTTTTGACCGCTGCGCTGTTGAACAAGTATCTCTCGCTAATCTACTTTCTACTTATATATATGCACGTTTACTTATTACAATCCTGACTTCAACATATATGCATGAAACTTTTTCCATTCGTATTACAAACATCGGCTATAACGAGCAAATTTCACGGTCTTGTGGCGCTCGTTATGACCGAATTTTACTCTACTATTTTACTCGTAAAGTACTTTTACAAAAGCACTCGTAATAACGTTGGTTCTTTGCTCTGAAATGACACTTATTTCCTTAAACCTATGTAGTTTTTACTGTAGAAATTAAGATTGGCCGATTATAATAGGCAACTTATTATATCTTTACTTCATTATGTGCATGCATGATTTCGTATTCGCAGTTAAAAGGGATAACGGCTATGGCAAGTGAAGAGTATCCCGTTCTGAGGTGCTCGTTATAGCCAATTTTTAATCTTAATTTTTTAAGCACAGTTCACTTTGGTAATGCACTTGCACCAAGTTTATTCCTTTCTCCGAAGCCGCCTATTACATTTATAACATATGCTAATAATAATGACTAATTCGTCCAAATTGTCATTAAAATGGAAATTTTACGTCAATCTATTAATAATAAACGGCGTATTGTGTTATATAGCATTAATATTATGATACTTAATAATGAAGTTGTATGTGAGGGAAAATATTATTGTTGTATTCATTACAGTCTGAAGAGTATATCCAAAAGGTATTTTGCTCACTCTGCAATTATTGTTACAATGTTTTTTCTTCGCATTTTAACTATTTTATTAGAATGAGAGCTTGGTTTAATTCGCTCATAGAAATGGTATCAATTATTTTAACGGGTATCACTGAGCTCTCATTTTTCACATAAAGTCCGTATGAATTAATTGAGGATAGACCCAAAAATATCCACTCTAAACTGCAAGCTTGGATCGCAGCCTTTTATAATAAATTTATCCTAAGCAAATACATGTTGGAATTTTTTTAAAATGAGCATAAAACAATTTAGTATTAAAAATTTTTCAAATATATTACCTAAAACTGAAAAATTAGAAACCGATGAATCATAATGAATAGTTATTATTTTTCAGTATACATTTAACTTCATTCGCAAACTAATTGTTGAATAGTATAATTGGTTTTTTTCAAAGATTCTGGCACCAAATGTTAATGATTCAATTTTTTTCTCTGTTAAGATGCTCACGTAGGGCTTTAATAGTAAATGGAAGATCCTTGCCGTCAAGTTTTTATCTCATGAGTGATTCTTCCGGATTTAGAGGATGCGATACTGGTATTTTGTCCTAGTTTATCCTGCTTTTTGTAATTTTTTTTCCAGGAGTATATTACAATGAGGCCAGAATGTTAAAAAAAACAAATCATTCTACAAGCGTTTCTTCCGAATTCAATAGAATTTTTTCAGATGAATTCGCCCAGCAAAAGTTGCAGTGGAAGCCATCTGCGACTTGCTATTCTTATCGTCTTTGCCCATCTGTTTTCTTTTTAACGCTGCCAAGTTTTAGATTTTTAATATTGAAGCGACATTACGTATTAGACGAGATTTCCTTGACCCGGTGCTATCCGGACGTTACCACCGCTTCGGCATTGCCACTTTCGTGCTCCGCTCTGGCTGAGCCATGGCTGTTTCCGCTCCAAGGGTGTTATCGAATTTCTTACTGAGCATTAACGTAAGTACAACCGATAGAGTAGACTGGATGATTTTTTTATTTCAATAAATTTGCATTCCGCCAAGAGCATGATCGCTTCATAAAACAGTATTACTTTCACAGGGCGTCTTTTTTTTACAAACATTCTTTTTTCAGCTTCCAGTGATGATAATACTGGCCTCGGTCACTCGGCGAATAATATTGAAAAATAAAATTGATTTGATGGCGAATAATGGGAATCTTCACGACACATTCGCTCCGCCGTTTCACTGTGGAGCTCAGACGTAATACGCCGTGCATCCCCTCAACTCCGAACCCTTCCCCCCCCCTATTTTTTTGTTACAGCATTCAACGAAGAGAGCTTCGCATTCCCTTGAATAGCGGCCAGACTGGAAGGTAAATTGGTAGAGGATCGTCTGAATCTAGGTGACACCCCAGCATTAGGCGCATCAGTTGAAATTATTCATAGGACGGACGCGAAGCCGCCTTTTATGCGCCGTTCATCGCCGTGGAAATCGGGCTCATTTCGCAAAAAATTACTCCTCGGTAGTAAAAACTGATTTGATGGAGGATCCATATAACTGCTATGTGGTTACAAGATTGCTCCGATGTAGGGAGAAATCCAAAGTGATCCCGAAAAATTAATCCCTTCCCCGCGCTCGATGGAACGGCCAGTACTTCCACGAAGCGTCCGGCCACTGGATGCAGTCCAAACAATGACCATTCCCATCGGATGTTCCTCAGAACCGAAATTCGCCGTCTCCAATACTTACCCACCCCCACGACGCCAGGGAGAGAGGAAGAAAGAGTGAGGAAGAGAGGGTGAAAGGGGGGGAATGGAAAAGAAGGGGGGAGGTCGCCTCGGTGGATGATGAAATATGAATCGCGGAGTCGCTCACATTTACCAATCCCTTTTGCGTGTCCCATTGAGGTCGTGTCTCCTCGTGTTGGGCGGCACTTTCGCATGCTTTATCGATGAGTTCTCAAGCCTCCAGCTCCGCCAACACCGCCGTCCCCTCCTCCCACGCCACCCGCTCTGCCGTCGCGCATGCCGGGTCGCGTGGGAGGAGGCGGCGGAGGAGGGTAGGTCGTCTCCAGGGGGGGAGAGAGAGGGTGATCTTTTTTATTTCAGCCATCCCCGTCGTGCAAAAAAAAAGTGACGCAGGGGTGGTGGTGTGTGCAAGTAACACGGAGAGATTACGAAGATCGTGATGGAGATTGAGGGTGGGGTGAGGTGGGGGCAGGTGAGGGAGATGTGGGATGTTGCAGGGATGTGTGGAATGGGAGGGAAACGAAAACTGTGTTGGAAGTGCCATCAATTATTGACGGAAGAGGTCACGGGCCGATGCGGGCGATGGGGAGCGAGCTGTGCGCGGGAGGTCAGGGAGGAGGAAATGGAGGGGGGGTGGGAGTGGAGGGGAGTGGTGGGACTCGGAGAGGGAGTAGTGGAGGCTGTGAACTCTGTGAAAAAGAGGCCGTGGCCAAGTTGAGACTCGTTTGAAATTCAGGAACGGAGGAAGGCGGAGCGGGGGCGGGCCGTATTTTGGAACAAGCAAAGGAGTACGGCGTAATGAAGGAAAACCGCGGGCCGCACGTGCCACTGGTGGTACCACTCCCTCCTCCGTTAGACATAGTATGACCTTTTCCGTTGTGTAAGGATCACTAAAATAGGCACCCTCTTAGTGCGTTGGCGAATAAGAAATGAAAGGCTGCATCTAATACGCTGGGTAAAAGTACGCATCAGGTGCGTGGTCGAGAGTGGCGAAAGGGGAAATTCTCCCCTTAGGACCCCCACTAAGTGTCTCCTGGAGTTATCTTCAATAAAAAATGTCTTCAGATTTGATTAAATGCAAAGCATTAGTTCGACATTGGAGATCGTGTTTGCCCATTTTTGAGAGTCTAATAAAAGAAATAGGCTAGTACTTGACTACTATATATTAATATTTAATGACTCAGTATTTTTTGGTAGTACATAAACCGTTTCATATAGGTTTTGGATAGGCGCAGAAATAGACACGCCTATATTTATTAGTCTCGCTTTGCAAAACATAACCTGATACCATACACTAGAATAAACTGTTCTTCATTTTCACATACGTTTTATCTCTCTTCATTGTGTCCAACATGGCTATCCTTTTCCTCCCCCTACCAAGCTCGCCCTACATCCTTCCATCTATTACAGTCTTCAGTACCCCTTGCCAATAAATCGCAATATCTAAAAACGTTTTTGTGAGATGAAAAAGAGATATTTTGAAAAATAGTTTTAATCCTTTCAAATATATTATCTTCTCGAGTTCAATGCATTGATTTTTGGCAATTGTGGTCAACTTCAGACTCAACTTGCATATAAGCAGCACTTCATCCTTTTCCCTCCAACTGAACCTAGACCATGTGTCTGATCAATATGGAGCTTTAAATATTTAAATATATTAGCAATCATGTTGCTCCTGGATAAAGAATTATATAAATTGAGATGTTAGAATTCTCTACCTATCAATAGGTAGTCGATTAAAGCCGAAGATGAAGAATTTTCTATGATTAACTGTTGAAAATGATTGATAAGCTGACGAATGTGAATGAGTAAAATCGATCATCTCAATATTGTTTCTACGTGTGTTTCGCTTACTTAACCGTTAATAATCATTGACCAATTTTTAGAATAAGAACAGCCTCTCTGTAATGCCGTTTGTAGTTTTCGCCCGACGAAAGATTTTGTCGAATACAACACTTTTACTTCAACAAAATATTATTTATTCGTATTTAATGTCCACTTTGGATAAGCCTTTAGATTCGCTCCTGCTATTTCTAAGATATTTGCAAATTTTACTCACAAAACTATTCAAGATTTTGGCACTTTTTAATAGTCAACCTGAACTTGATTATCATAAACAACATGGTGATGTTTCTCGTGAATGCCATATTCCGGAGGAAATTTGAGAAAAATAAAAAACTCATAATCTAAAGGAAATGCTTCAAGCGAGGATGTTTTCGTATTTTTCTGAATAGTAAATACAAGTAATTCATTTAAAAGCGTCAGACAAAGGTCCGATGCGGAATCGCAGGGCAGGCGAAAGAGACAATGTGCGTAATACACGGAACACATTTCTTCCCATGATAAAAGATTGCCCGACTCGCCTTCAGTTAACCTTGTCTTTTTCCCGACAAACATCTAATTAAGCGATCCCTAACCTTCTCGAATGTTGCCACCTAAACTCCTATACGCTCATGACTCTAATGACATTCGAAAATCAAATTGCTTCCATTTCACTTCCAAAATAGAAGTGGGAAATCACTAAAAATTACATGGAACCATGGATATGAGAAGTATTTCGAAAAGACCTGAACAGCGTTCTTTCTTATTGACAAACCAATTAGGCACTGCTACGCCAGTGGTCGCACTACTTAAAATTTCAACAACATTGTGATGTTGTAATGTTTTAGACTAAAATTCAAGTAAAACAATAACATTTGGAATATGATCATAGGTATAAGTGCATTTTGTTTCGCATATGTGGTATTCTCCAGAGCTAGAACTGCTTATGATGAAACGGACAAATATCTCCAACGATTGGAAGCAGTCAAATTCCGACTTAAAGAGGGTGCGTCCAGGCCCACTCTTATGATAGGGGGCTACTCATTGGCATCCAGAACAAATATTGGTGACGCCAAACCACAGTTAACAACCCGAATGCTTGTTAGATCAGTTAACGTAGAACTCACCCATTACAGACAGTGATAGAAATTCACATGTCAGGGTAGGGGGTGAGGCAATTCTTTTCCCAATGGAACCTTTGGTTTCCTAGGAAGATCTGGTAACCGAAAAAATCACTCAACTTAGATGAAGCTGAGGGTGTCCAAAGGCATCACCGGAAATCAACCCCAAGCCCTCAGGTCAGTAGCACAGAGCTCTACCTACTGGACTACCACATCCAATGCACTGATTTTGTAAAACAACACACTATTACACTGATTTTATAAAACACCGCAGCAACACAGTGATTTTATAAAACACCACATACTCCGTGTTGATCCGTATTTAGTGAGGACGAACTCAATTGCTTTGGTTCTGAATGGAATCGGAGAGAGCATGAAGGAAACATTGCCATGGAGTATAACCTTCAAATTTTGGTCTTATTGTGTTGGTCAATGTAAAAATGGAAGAATGTTAGTGGGATGAGGGGATAGGGAACAATATCTGAGATATAAAAGCCGGAAATAAGTAGACCAAAATAAATAATTGGTTTGCAGCTTGAGAGGCATTGGAAGAAGCACTACGCTGAAAATGCCTAGGTTTTTACAGAGGCACTTTAAAGATAATATGATGAAAAATTGTTTGATGGAATGGAGGAAGAATTAAATAAATATTTCCACCAGTGCACCATAGTGAAAATTTTGGGACATAGGAGGAGCATGTGATCAACGCACGTCGATGATAATGAGTGGAAGCGTATATAAATCTGACATATGACAATTCTCACCGTGTTGGAACTGTACTCGTATGTTGTTCAACCAAAACCCCACAAGGAATGGATAATTGACTTAATAAATGAAATATAATCAACTGGACGTACAAGAGGTTTCGAATTATATGAGGATGCTGTGGAAAAAGAAAGAGCTCACTCAGTGCATCAATTTGAAAAGGAGATTGACGTGTTGAGGGAAATAGTGGTGACGGCATCCGATAAGTGAATATACGGAATGAAACTGTGGCCATTGATCTCTCATAACACATGAGCGTCAAAGAATGTTGCCTCCACTCGTAAGCGCTACATACTTATTCTGCTCGCGCTGAGAAGGGAATGTGCAAATCTCAGGTTTCGTATTATGCATCCGAAAAGCGCCACTTAGGGGCCGGGCTGGACGAGTGGTAGCGTGTTCAACTCTCATTCCGAAGGTCGCCGGTTCGAGACCATTGCACGGAGAATATTTTTCTGGATATTCTGCGGGAGAAAATTATTCAGCGGTCGACGACTTTTACGCGCAGCACAAAATGACCCCACTACTGAGAGGAAGCAGCTCTCAGTAAAAGGCAATGATGGCGCAGATCAAGGAGATCGGTCCGGCATCAACTGCCACAGCTTCGGGCGAGAGTGAAGTTCACGGAATCGGCTGAAGTACTGCGATGCGGAAGGCAACGGGAAACCACCGCATTAAACTCCCGAGGAGATGCAGCCCTGCACCATGGAGGGCTGCAGTACACCAATTCTAGGATTGTAATAATAAAAAAAAAGGTCTTCCTTAATAATTTACTTGATGTATAGTTGGTCAAATAATATTTGGCAAAAGAAGGTTTTGCACTGATAGAAAAATGTACGACAGCAACAAAGCATGAGTCACTGATTAGAAAATACTCTATGTACACATAAAGAGTGCGGCAACTTAACTTCCTTTTTTCAATGCAAATTTGCATTGAAAAAAGGATGTTATGTTGCCACATCCTATATATGTGAAGTGCTCTTCTAAACGGACGCGTGAAATGATTTTTTCCTCTAGCATAGGAAGCTATGGAAATATATTGTTGTAGAAGAATGATAAATGGCTACGGCCGAATAGACTCACGAACGAAGACCTACGGAGAATGAGGGAAGAAAGATGCCAATAAAAAACACTTAAATGAAGGGACATATAACGGCTGGACAAATTTTGAGGAACGAAAGCGTAATGAAGATGATTGTGAAAGCGGAAAATCACAAGAGGAAGAACTTGATGAAATGCACGAAGTATACGGTCAGGCGAGAAGATGAAGAAACAAGCACGCTGGTCGATGGAAGAAATGAATGGTGGCGAAACCAGTCTTGAAATTGATGATTAGTAAGAATGAAAGTAAGTTTCTTTTATACAAATATGACCTGTGAGGATACAGTTTACTAATTTGGCTAAATCAAGAGGTAAAGAAGCAACCGATTAGGTAGCTGGTTTTGCGAGACCAGGGGAAGGTACGCGTAATGAGAATAAGGTGCTTTCTTTACAATTTGTGGGTAGGAAAGAAGATATGTATTCTGGATAAGTTGTGCAGTAAAGGGAAGGGAAGGCCGAAAGAGAAATAGGTAGAGTGTATAAAGGTTGTCGTATAGGAAGATACCTGATATAGGAATGAACACAGGGGAAGAGAGGCATTTCTGAAATATTTCTCGCATACAGTTGTGATAGTGCGAAGGAGAAAAGTTCTGATAGATATGGAAAGGTTTGCGCTTCGTGTAGGTTATTTCAACTTTATATTACCTTAAGTGGTATCCACTCCCTCGAACCACTTCAGTTTTCCTCCTGAATTTCCGAGGTGTAGCGGTGTTATACGAGGGTCATCCGGAAAGTAGTACCCGTTCGTGCCGCATGAAGTGCTGACGACGCGAGTAGCCGCTGGACGAGGTCAGATAGCTTCAGTGGCTTGTCTGCCTTCTCTGAGCCAAGTTGCGTGACGCTAGCATTGCCTGTGTTGTTTCTGTGATTGTTTACAATGTTTAAAAAAATTGAGAACGCCGCCAGTTGTGAAGTGAGGGCAGTGATTAAATTCCTCAATGCAAGAAACGTTCGCCCATGTGATATTCATCGCCAATTAAAGGAGGTGTATGGAGACAATGTAATGGACGAGTCGTCTGTTCGGTGGTGGTGTCGCAACTTCAACATGGGGAGGGGGAACACACACGACGATGAGCGTTCGGGGAGACCGTCTGTCATTACAGACCAACTGGTGAGCTCAGTTGACGAATTCGTGAGGAACGATCGGCGCGTCACAATTGATGACATCTGTGAGCATTTTCCCAATGTTTCTCGAACAATTGTTCATGAAATTGTTAAACACCATCTGCATTATGCAAAAATTTGTGCAAGATGGGTCCCTCGCGTATCTCAATGAGCTGGCGGCGAAGGACTATGCAGCAGGAATACAGAAACTTGTCACACGTTATGACAAATGCCTTAATTTGCTTGGAGATTATGTTGAGAAGTAGTTTAAAGTATCCTCTTTCAAATAAAATTTTTTATGTTTGTTAATATTTACTTTTGTGTCTTTATTTCACGAACGGGTACTACTTTCCGGATGACCCTCGTATTTCTAGAGTCATAGTTCTCTCGTTTCTTGGCTCTGAGGTAGCTACCAAGAATAAATTTATGCAAGTTTGGATATTCAACGAATATGCGTTGTCATATTTTCATTTCTTGACCCAAATGCTTATCTTATCCGTGGCATTTGCAGCTAGCTCTAGAATACATACATAGGTTACTAGTGGTAGTATACATACGGGTAATGGTTGGGTTTCAATGGAAAAAGGGACGAGTTACTTCGCGCACTTCTAAGCCACGACCTGCATAACGCTCAATACTGTATATCCCATATTGCAGTAAACCTTTTAAACCTTTCACGACCTGCATAACGCTCAATACTGTATATCCCATATTGCAGTAAACCTTTTACAGCTACAAATAATTTACATATCTCTTATTTCAATCTAACATGCCTTATTTTTCCTCTGGGCTTCGATTAACCGACATTTTTCTCTCCTACCATAGTCTACCAAATCTCTTCATATCTGTTGCATTAACTGTTCCTGCCTCCTCCGAATTTCTTCAAACAATACCCTCTCTTCCCCACCTCGTAGATTATTTCGTTTATTTTCCTTCCGTCCATTTTATTTTTCTATTCTTCTCCAAAACCGCATTTAAAAATCCTCCAATCTACGGTAGCCATCTTGCCTCAGCAACCGGGTTTCGGAGAAACGTGAAACTGTTAACCCTATCAAAGTTGTCACTAATAGTTACCTCAAACCTTTACTTAAGGCACTTGTGAACTCCCTCCTCTTTCTAGAAACTACTCTACGAAATATATTTCTTCTTTTAATTGCTTTACTTCTTTTCCTATTATCTTTTTAATTACTTCCTAAATAAATGAGCTCCAACCGGTTCCTTAATCCGACCATCCAGCTTTTTCTTCGAACCTTTACTTAAGGTACTTGTCAACTCCCTCCTCTTCGCAGAATTTACTCTACAAATGTATTTCTCCTTTTAATTGCTTTCCTACTTTTCCTATCATCTGATAAATTACTTCTTAAATAAATGAGCATCCAATCGGTTCCTAAAGTAGACTATCCAAACTTTAATGAGTATCTAAGTCGTATTTCTTGAGGATCTCTAGGGATATCTTTTCTTATGATTGATACTCTCCGCATACTTATCACACTGATTCCGTAAAGCGCTCAGGAATGATTAAATTCCATTGGCTGACTGGTTAACCAAAGCTTGATCACTGTTTAACTGACTTGTCACACCCCTTTTATCGCCAGTTTAGCTCTTCTCATGACACGCTTAAAACCTGCTAACAGATGAACCTACCTTGTTCCCCTGCCTTTACCTATTGCCTCTTCTATCTGTCTTCGTCTCTTCTGTCAGTGCCGTTTGGTACATGTAAGCATTTTGAAAAATCCACCACTCAGTCTATTTCTATAGCCTGAAATACATCTATTAGCGTCGTATACCCCGCTGTCTCAAACGCCTACTCTAAATCCACAAAACGCAAATAAATCATGATTATATTCTACATTCTTTTCTATAAATGTTCTCAATACTTCAATGACGTCAAGTATTGCCCTTCCATTTTTAAAATCAACTGATTAGTCCCTATGTGATCATTTGTCCTTCTCTCCATTCTTTTGTCGATGACCCTAAGTATAACCATAACTACATGCGGAATCAAACTTGTGATCCAAATCGCTACCCCTGCTTTTCCTATTTTTGGAAAGAAATTAATATTTCCTTTTGTATATAAATGAAAAGCCAATAATAATTCCGTTCCAAAGATTAAATTTCCTTTTTCACATCCCATCTCATTCAAATATCTTGCCTGATTTTGGAATTCAAAAGTTAAAAATAATAATTTTCCCTTAACTGGTCCACGGTATGTTTCGTGATTAATTGTTGATAATTCATTGTTTTCGTTTTTAACCTTTTCCCTGTTTTTTATTTAATTCGCTCCTTTTTATTTCATATATATTTAATTAACGGTTAAATCCGTATTTAAAAGATTCCTTATCTCATTTTCATGGAGTGTCAAAAATAATATTTTCATGGGTTATAGGTTTAATTTGGCACGTTTTGTTAAAGTCTTTTACTTCAGTTCATTATATTGTTTATATTTGGCTACTTCTGTACACGTTTACTTGATTATACTACGACTTATTTTGTTCTAAGGAATCCCAGAGCAAAAAACTTTTTTATTCAATAAAATAACTCGATTTCCGCGCCTCCACTACCAACTCATGTCGTAAAATCGTAGTCAACATCCAGAGTAATTCCCTTTGCATAGCACTATTAGCGGTCACTTTATTTAAAACACCTCGTATTCCCGTTTCAAACTTTCTTGGGACTTTATATACGGCCATGCAGTATACTGCACAGTTTCCAATCTTAAGCGTTGCCTTGGTGAGAATTCCTTGGGGAAATTGAAAAACTGTAATGCCCTTGTAATAGCGTTGGGGCCCGGCATTGCGGGATTTGTCAATATAGTAACCTTTCCATGGCCCTGCGGAATTTCCTAATGCACATCTAGTTCTTTATATATATATATATATATATATATATATATATATATATATATATATATATACTATATATACATACTTCGATTTTTTTTGTAAACGTTAGGGAAATACTTTAACATAACACTAAATTTCTCCCCCACTACCCCCATTATGAATACAGGTATATCTCACGTTGTAGTGTTCATAGCCATTATCCCTTTTATCTATATTTATTCCATTATTTATCTCATTTATGCAAATTGTAGATAATCATCATGTCAACTCTTTACCGGTTCATGCGTTGTCCTTTTTAAAGGAACTAATATTTGGTCTCTAATTTAGTTGTTATTTTTTTGTTGTTACTAGTCTGAGGTTGAGGGGAAATGCAAAAACCTTTTTAAGCATTCAAAGTGTTTTCCTAGCATTTCCAGTTTCATCCGTTGAAATAAAGATCCGAAAATGGACAGAAAATACTTCATCTGCGTAGGTTGATGGAATGAAGGAATAAATTATTTGAGCATAGAATTCCTTCTGCACAAATTTTTCCAAACTTACTCAGAATTGTTATTTTATCTTCCTCCGGATTTATGGAAAAAAATAGGCGTAGTTATTTAAAATAGAGACAAATTAAACGTCTAGCTCAGGCCTGTCTCGTAATCACACCTCACTCTTCCTTACATTCCTGTGCTCTCCAGTCGGTTTCACCTCCGCTTTCTATTCCTCTCCGCACTCCCTTTCCCTTTCTCACATCCACTACCCTTCCTCTCGATGCGTCCCGCGCTTATACTCAGTAGACCAATGGATGCGCAGACTAGAAGTTTACGCTTCTTTCATCCTTCCGGTCGAATAAATACTGTCGATTACAAACATTTTCCTACGGTTTTTTGAGGAGATGCCACACGCATGGGTTAAAAATTTCGTTCCTTTTCTCCTTTTGAAATGCTGATGTGGCGAAGCTGTTCCCGCCAAGGGTGGGAAAGCCTTCCTCTCCGCCTCCCGTAATTCCAAATATGCCGACGACTAGCCCCATTCTTTCCCATCGCTCGCCCCCACCCCCTTTCTCTCTCTCTTGCCAACACCACCTCTACCTCTTTCTTTCTTATTTTCTCATTCTCATCCAATTTCCACCATGTTCTCCCCTCCAAAGCCCTGTTCCATTTTCCCCCACATACCGCCACCGACCGTCGTCCAAAAGATTCCTCACTTTCGCACCTAAATGCGTATTGTAGGTCAACGCCGCTTTGCGTCCCGCGATCCGGATGAGGTATTTATACTCAAACGCGAGATAATCCCACGAGCGATTGCCATCGGGAAAAATTCTAGTAACATTCTTTGTCTTGTGTAAGTGAATTTTTTTTTCACGCCTTCCCAGAGATTCATCAATTACTATTTTTTTCGTGGGGGAGAGAGATGGGTAGGGAAGAGGAAAGGGCGTGTGACCCCAAATTCACTCCATCGGTGTTCGGCGTTAAAGATTGTTGACTTTTCTCATCGCGTTCAAGTTTTCTCTCACTGCCCAAAGATTACGACGTCGCTAAAGACGCCGAATTAGTCTTCATACCGTTGAAATTTATTTTACACGTGCGGAGTGTTCAATTTAAAAGAGCTACGTGATTATTGGCCTCGCTTTGCCCCGGATGTTAAAACTTTTCTCTATTCTCTTCCATTCTCCATTCTCTCTCCTCACCCACACCTCTCCGAGAGAAGAGACGCTGGCGCCGCGCGCACTGGACCCCTGATCAATACTGCTGGATATTCCCCTCCTCACCTCCCTACCTCTCCCTCCCTCACTCTCATCCCTTCTCTCTCTCTCACCATCCCGTCCTCGTCTCACCCTCATCCCTTTCTCCCTCCACTTCCCCCGGCGCCTGGTCCCTCCGAGGCCTTTCCACCCCTTCACCCAATCCTCACACACTCACACACACATGCGCATACAAACACATATCCCTCCACTCCCTTCCACTCTCCCTTCCCCGGCTCGCTAATCCCATGTGCTGTGCTCTGCCCTCTCTCTCTCCCCCCCCTCGGCCCACAACCAATTCCTCCTCCTGCCCCTCCGCCGCTCCCCGCCCCACACACGACCTCCTCCCCTCAGCTCCCTCCAAACCCCTTCCTTCTCTCTCTCTCTCGTCTATTTCGCTCTACTTTTCTCCTTCCTTTGCTCTCCCCCCTTCATCCCTCCTCACAACCTCCTCCCCCATTCCGATTTCCGCCTCCGTTCCCACTTTCCATACCCTCCTTCCCCTCCCTTCTCTCCTCCCTCCCTCCCTCCCCCTCCCGCACCCTCCCTCCGGACCACCCCATTCGCTCCCGTTTCACTGCCCCCGCTTTCTCGCTACCTCTGTCTCACTCTCGCCTTCCCTCCCTCACTCCCTCCTCACCCTCTTTCCCTCTCTCCTATCTCTCTCTCTCAAACGCCCCGTTCCCGCTTTAACGGGGTGGCCCCCCGAGGAACGTGAAGCGGTGCTCGTTGCGTTTGGCGCATTTTTCCCCCTCCTCCCCCTCCCCCCGTCGCCCCCTTACCCTCCACCCCGTCGCACATAAAGGTTTATTTGTCCAGCCCCTCATATTAATTCGCATAGAATATTTGTGCAGTAACACTTTCGCTTCCGCCCGAACCGCACCTTTCAATTGTTTTATTTGCTCTCCCGCCCTTTTCGCGAGGATTCATCGCTAAATCACTACCATTATCATTTAGTCAGTCTTTTGGATAATGCTAGTCTGGTAGCTAACTCCAAAGTGGCAGGTTTTTTGTTTTTCCTCCTAAAAATAATAAGCGTCCGTCCTGATTTCGGGAGCCTGCGAATATATAAATAAATGGAATGTGGATGGAGCGATGTTGGCTCCTCTCTATCATTGAATATTCCCTCGGACGGAAGAGAATACAGAACGGTAGGCCTTGCTCATTGGCAATGATCTTCCCACACCGCTCACTACAGTTTTTAATGATCGGCATATTATGGGGACTTCATTTGCCTTCCTTAAGCCATTTCCTACAGTTTACATTGCTGGTGTTTTTTTAAAAGATCCTTTTGAATTTGTAAGTCAGAGCGTGATGCATCTGATGGAGGGAGTACACGATATGTAGATCCCGGGATCGGTGCCGCGGTTGCCTTTAAACGCTTTGCCCCGGGCACTTGCCCGCCTCGCTCTGCTCCTCCCCCTTGCCCCCGCTCCACCTCTCTCCCGCCCCCGGGTCTCTGCCCCCCAGACACCCTTTCCCCCACCCTCCCCGCAACCGCTGTTCCCGTACTCGCGTCCTGGCGTCCGTACTGCCCTCTCCGCAAATCCCGCACGCCCCTCCTCCCCACCTCTCCCCCATTCCCTCCCTCCCCTCCATCTCGCCCCAATTCCCCCTCTTGCTCGCATGGGGGGTTAAACGAGAAGAGGAGTCTCTCCCAAGGCCGCCTCGGGTTTTGTTCGCAAAAATGTCCCTTTGTCTATTCGTCTTCTCTCTTCTCCCTATCAACACGCCTCGTCCATGGCTCCACCCGTTTTCTCTCTCTCTTGCAGCTTCCCTCCTCAATTCCTCTCCTTTTCCTTGACCCTCTTGCGCGTTCGAAGCGCTTGCCGAAGGGCGCTTGAGGCCCGCGAATGTACGGCGGGAGGGACGCTGAGCACTGTGACCTCTCGGCGCCTTTCGTCGCGAATGACGCTGACGCCAGATTCATCGCCTATTTGGACAGGCACAACCGACTTCTCTCTCTCCCCCCTCCCCATACTTATTTCAATTGTTTTTCGATCAAAATGGCCAATAATTTCGCCAAATTCGTATTACTGGTGAAAAGTCAGGTTCTATTCTAAAAAATTGCTATCACTTACGCGTTGGCCTTTTCCAATAACTTCTATTTATAATTTTGTATTGCCATCTTTCATTCAGATCGTTTTATTTCATAGTGCCACTCCTTGATTATAATTAATGCTATTAAATCTGTTGAACTGAAAGGGGAATACAAAGGAGACCTTCCCAAAATCTGGCTTTTGTATATCTTGCCGTATTTCATGTGGTTCATTGTCTCAGAGCCATAAATTTATAACTAATCCCCTGCACTACGTACCCACCTGCCCGAAGGTGTAAATAATCCCAGATGTTGAGCACGCCAATCCGCTATGTGCAGTATGTTTTTTTATTATTTTTTCTTCGCCTTTTGGTTTTGCAGACCGTGCACATTTCGAGATTTTATCCCTCCTGCAGCCTTCAGATCTCAATTGAATTCAAACTTATGGGTGAACTATGCTATCTCTTAAAGAGCTGGATCTAAGTTCAGTGACCTCAAGTCCAAAGTCAAAGCACTACCCATTTGGATATGCTGTGGAGGCTATTTTCGTGAGCGTACATGCAATATCAATGCTAAGAGCGCGTGTATCACGTCCATGTTGGCCCCGTCATTGAATAACTGAAGTCTATAAAAGGATTTTATTCCCAAAAAATAGGTCGTTTTTCTGATGGAGCGTCACATGTAAAGCCTAATTCGAGGTCCTCCGGGGCTTTTATAAGTGTTTATGTGACCCTCCCAGTGTATATGCTCGAGGGGAGAGTTTGAACAGCAGGAAGAGTTTATAGTTTCAATCCCAACCCGCGTCGTAAATGAGGGGGGGGTGGGGGTGGGAAGACATTCGATGATAAATAAGTGAGTGAGTTCTCTTTTCTCCATCTCCCGTCCCCCCCCCCTCGCTCGCCCTCACTTCTGCCTCCCCCCGCAACTCCCCTACCCCACGTTTTCCTTCTTTCCATCCTCCAACCGAATCCCACCTTCCCATCTCCCTACCGCCCCAGCTCATCCCAACATTGCACCCACTCCGTAGCGCCCCCCCTCTCTCCACGTCAACCTCCCTTCGACCCTGAAGCCCATTCATTCCCTCAGCCCACCCACGCACTCGCTAGAGCAGCAGCAGCATCCCTTCCTCGCGGTCCACGCGCGCGCTCCTTGCCTTTCACTTCCTTCCTTCCAGTCTGCCTCGCCGCACAGACCGGCTCCTCCCACCCACATCCACCGACGACCTCCCTCCTCCCCTCTCTCAACTTCCCTTCCCCACCTACCCACCTTCCTTTCCATTCTCCGTTCGTTTCCATTAGAATCACTCTCTTTGGTTCGGCAGGTTAGATAACATTACGCTGAAGCGGTTGGGAGAGGAGTAGACGGGGATCTGCCCCAGACGGAAAACCATTAGAACCGTTGCGGTTTCCGGAGGCTCTGGGGATATTCAGATAAATCAATTTCTGTTAGTACGGTTACTGAAACGGATAAGCATGACTCATTTTTCAGGGTGGGCGGATTTGTTCGATCTATCGTGATTTCGTCTATAGATGGCGCTTTTTTTTTTGGAGTGATTTGCTCGGATACGTGAAAAGGGATGCGTGGGATTATCATTGAGTGCCAGAAATATTTGAACTATTCTTCCTCCCTAGTAGGCTTGTTACGAAAGTAACTGCCCTCGATGCTCATTTTCAGCTGTAGCTATGTGATTATATGCGTATTCCATCGTGAAGCGTGTAAAGAGAAGTTACTCCTTTAGACACTGCAGTAGTCAAGGTGCCAATGATCACGGAATTATATAAAAAAAACGTGAAGGGTATGCCTAATCATTCGTCTTGCAGTTCACGCTTGAATTGCAATACCAAAGAATATATCTAGTTACTTTATTTATAAATTAAATATTGAAGAATATTTTCCATATATTTATACTTAATACTTGCGAGAAAAAAAAATATCAATGTCAAATTAATTTATTCGAAGTAAAATTAAAGCTTAAATGCAGATAGTATGTAGGTAAAATCATTGGTTCAACCGAAAAAATATGTATTTTTGTAACTAACGGAGTTTAAAAATTAAACACATTGTACCTATTACTTGGCTGTAATAAAGGCAATTATGATGGGTACTTGAATCACCTGAGTCGCGTCTTTGCAATGTGAAAACAGTTGCAGAAAACAAAATTATTTTTAAAAACTAATAACACAAATTATATGAATGATCAAATTCAAAAAGTATACATAAATATCTAAAACATGGCCTATGTGCGATAGGCAACTTACAATAGCTTTTGCATTGACATGATTCAAGACAGCGCATTGGCTTTACAACTCCCTATTTCCTACCTTTATTAATGCTGGATGGTAGGCTTCTTGGACCTTAACGATGACAAAATTAAGGAGCCTCCCAGTGAACCACTGGAAGTGTTTTTGAGGCCTTGTAGCTGTCCCTGCCGTGGAATTCATTTTCCCGTAAACCGCTGCAGGCAACGGTGTTCTTTTTGGTGCTTTAATGTTTTTGTTGAATACTCGAGTTGATCCCTGGCGTCAGTCATTTCCCTGCATATCACCAGTAAAAAGTTAAGTTGAGTGTTTAGGTTATACAGCTTATTAATATTAATTTTGATATTTTTTAGTTTCATGATTTTTATCGAACGTGTTCATGGCCAGAGGGTTCCTTCCCCGTTACACTTAAGCCCACTTTTTTGGCTCATTATTGCAACTCCCAGAATGGTTCACGTAGACAGCTACGCCTTAGGCCTTTCGAGGCTGTGGCCAATATATCATTCCTTCTAGTGCAAGTATTGTCATGATCGGCTCCTGGCAAGACTTGAGCGACAGCCATTATGCGGCACAATGGGGCTTACATCCACGTATTTTTATCGACTTCATCTTTCGAAGGGGAATATTAAAACCGTGCAGATGGAAATTGAACGGAAATAATCAGCCGACTTCGCTGGGTGAACGAAAGCGATTCTTCCAATTGCCGTTGGGTTGCTCCAACCAATGAGATACGAAGTCATCATTTGTTCCAGCAATTTCCAAGCGAACTCTGATGACGTTTTTCCCTCCGCAATTTCTATTTGCATATGACGGCACACGGCCTTTCGGATCCTCGGAGGAATGCTTTTATATTTAAATCGCTGGCTTTGCCCATCGCTGTGAAGGGACAAATGCCTCTGATCAATAAAAATGTTCTCGTTCTCTCACCTCATTTCCCATACGTATATCTATCACCTTTTTCTTTTTAGAAGTTTGTTTTGTTGCACATATTATTGGTTGATTGAGGAATGGCTTCTGTTGTTCACAACCCTTTAGATATAAATTAATCAAAAATGTTAGAATTTCTGATTTGCATTAAAATTATCAGGGAATGTCATAAATATTAAATCGAAAACGCTAAGACGTATTTTCCACTACCTTTGTTATGAACGATATTGAAATGGGTATTGAAGTACTATTAATATTGTGAAATGAAATGAGACTAGTTTGGGAACTTTTTTTATTTTATTACGCATTTCATGGTCGTCTAATGAATATTTATTGTCATCCATAATGAACAAAGAGATTCGAGAGTTGTACAATTAGTGTATTCTAGACACTATATGCGTTTTGGTAGCACCTGTTTTCATTCAGTCATCTGCAAGCCAACCTGTAATCAGAATATTTTAAAGAATCGGGAGCTTTAACTTACGGCAAAACATATCTAATACCTTTCACTTGGTGTTATTTTTTAATAGTACTTAAAATGCGCATAGAGGGTCGATACTTAATCTTCTCATTTCATTATTTTCCTTCGAGATTAATATCCCTCTCCCTACATTCCGTAAATCGAGATCCAAATTTTCGTGATTACGCTGGGTATCAAAAAGGCGGAACACATAAAGTAGTCTTCTCTCCTTTCTCTACCTTCACAGCAAACTCTTCCCTTCTCGCAGCCTAGTACTTCTGTCCCTTTACCACCCAAATGTTCCCTTCCCGTTTTCGGATTTCTCTCCTACCTTCCTGCTGTTTTCGTCTATATCCAATGCCACTTTACTTTTTAATATTCGTCCTTTTTTATATCCTTTCCCTTTTTGTTTCTTGTTTTCCCCGCCATAATCATATATCTCCACCAACCACCATCCAGTCCCATTTACTTTCTTCCCTTTCTTTATATTTTCATCCATTTCTCTCTAGCAGTTCTTTCTCTCTCTCTCTCCCGTGGTGTACGCCCCCCATTCCCTTGAATGCTTTGTCCTCCCATTACCCTCGCTCCCTCTCATTTTTCTTCCTCCATCTCCTTCGAAGGCCGACCTTCTTCCCTCCTTCTCTCCCCGTACCGCGGCCCTCCTTCCGTCCCCCGCGCCAACCGAAGGCACCTGGGGTGATGCAATACTCCGCATTGTCCCTCCCCCGCGATCCTTCGTCCCCCGTAACCCTCCTCCTTCTCACAACTCCCTCCGGCGTTCTCATTCCATAAAATACCGTCCTTTTTGCGTTGCTCCACGCTCCCGCGAGAGAGGAGGGATATCCCCGGTGAGACAGAGCAAGGGGCGGGAATGAGAGAGAGAGAGAGAGAGATGGAGACGGGAGTAGGAGACCAACACGGTACCGTACCGTACTCCGCCCCCTCTCTCACTTCGGGGGTCCGCGCCCCCCTAACCACTCCCCTCGCAACCTTCTTCCTCCTTCCCGCTCAGAATTTCGCCAAATGTTTCGCACAACCCAGCCGCCGCTGGGATTCGGGTATCTTTTTGGAAGGATGGGGGAGGGAAATTAGAGCGGGGGACACTTTGGGGTCGCGCCGGTGGAGGGCGCAGTGGTGAGGAAGAGTGTCGCGGGAGGGGGGACGGAAGGAGGAGGGAGGGAGAAAAGGAGAGAGAGAGTTTTTAAGAGTCGGGAGAGGCGCGGGAGATGGATGGGTGCCCAAGTCCCCAGTGTCTTTCCCGGGTGCGCGTTGCTGTATGCGAGTTGGGAAGGAGGTCGCCCCCGGGGGAGGGGGGGAGGTAGGGATAGGGGTTAGAGTGAGGAGGAGAGAGGAGAGATTGGAATGGGAAGAGGGAGAAAAGGTGGTTTTGCGTCTCTGGCCGCAGGGAAGGGTTATCCGATGCGAGAAAAATCGGTTTTGCGGAACGTTGGCAATAAAATACGAGCTCGGCTCTCTCTTTTTCTCTTCTGCTTCGCGTCGGGTGTTCGCTCCCTCTCCAAATGGCACCGAACATCTTTGGGAGGTAATAGCGCCGCCTTCGTGCCTCGGAGCAGAGGAAAAAAATCTTTCACCTTTTGGCTATTGATGGCAGAGCATTTGGCGCAGCATTTCCTGGGGTTCGGGAGGGAAATGTGTCACCTTAATTCACTTTCGGTTCGTTCAGCGACAATTTTTATCCCGTAGTAATTTTAGTTGGTCATAAGTCAAGAAGTGAACATTCTTTTTGTACAGAGTCCTTGTCGAGCCCATTTGGCGGGACTAATGACTGTTATTATTAATTTTTTTATGGTTTTTATTTCCTCGTACAATGGTCATTTCAATTACCGTTATGGAACTTAGGCAATTTAGTGAAGCATGAGCGTCTCAAGAATTCCTTAGTTTAACCACTGTTTCCGCAGTATTTCTCTTAATTACTTATATGCGAGTAATATTTTCGATATTTGAGATAATCACGATACTCGTACAGCGAATCGTTTAAGATGTAACATAAAACCGGAAATCCCGAGAAGTAGAGATGGATCGTTCGGAATGTTGTTCAATTGCTAAATAAAATAGTGTAAATGTATAAATTTTTGAATTGCTCGTTTTATTCAAAGTTCATAAATATTGGATAATAAATTGTCACCCTTAGTAAATTAATATCAATGTTGCCACAGCCTAAATTTTGGAGTAAAAGCTAAAAAAAAATGGACAGAATTTAATTAGAATTTTCAATATTTCCTCGGTGAGTAACGCGCATTCCAACTTGAGATTCGCGGGCACGGATACGTACGGAAAGCTGTTTGATTATTTAGTCAAAATTTAGTTGTTGACTTTTATTTAACATCATTACATCAGCCAACGTAATATCTTAATATACCGCAATCGAAACATGTACAGGTATCTTAGGTTTTGTTTGGTGTTAAATGCCTATATGAGAGTTTCTTTTGATAGGGATGAGATCATGTGTCTGAACTAGTACCTCTTAGTGCATTCATAGAGTTTTTATTGACAACTTCCTCCTCTCGCTAAAAAATGTCTGGTGTCTCGGAGGATATTATACTTTGAATTTCATTTATAATCTTACATTTGGTATTATAAAAAGCGCATATTTGAATGTACGTAGTATTTTATTTTCCATCCGCAATCGGCAATTAATTAGGAGGTTAGAGGTAAGCTCAGGATATGCAAAACAGAATGGAAATGTCCATAGATGGCTGAAACCTGTGAAATCGATTTTGAGTTAAATTATCGATGATCGAAGCTGTGACGACATTCAAAGGAAAGGCTCAATGACGTCGTTCCGCGTGGAACTCGCAAATGGTGATCACCCAATGATGAGCCAGCTAGTCAAGCTATCGGTGATCAGATTTCGGAGATAGCACTCCCTATAAATGGAGCAGAAAGTCAAGAAATTTTCCCTGTACCCTGTAGAAACTTATCCTAAACTCGATCTCCGAAAATAATACGTTTATCCGAAAACTGTTATTGAAATATCGTTATTAATTTAATGATTTCAAAATGTGGTCATTTCCCTACAAAATAAGTAGATAGACATAGCCTTTTCAGCTTTGAAAAAATCGATTATTTTATCATGCCTGGAAAAAAAATTAGTGTTTCATGATTTTAATTAATTTCGTAAAAAAGATGAATTTTCGGGTCTACAAAATGTGAAGCGCCTTTGTTATTATGCTTTTTGTGCATTTTTTAAATCGTACAACGTTTAGTGGCTCTCAAATTAGTATCTGCTGAGCGATTTGGGTCGTGCTGGCGGAAATCTATCTTATAAGAACCTCAGCGTGTTGAAATTGTTTTCTGAAATAGTAAAGCCACATTTTATGTGAAAATCCTATTCTTCTTTTTCGCAATGGATTGGCTTAGATTGCGTACGTCCGGGGTAAAAGAGAGTATCATTCACTCATTGACGGACTTAAAAATCTACTCCTAGATAAAACCGGCCATGTTTAGTTACTAAAATTAAATTGATACGCAGTTGGAAAATGACGAGTGTCTAGATACATCAAAAGTGTTTGCGTATTTTATCTATCATAGTATATGGTGACTTAATTAATAATAATTTTTAATAAATATATATAGTCAACCATGCACTCTTTTCAATTGAATTCGTCCTAGGGGATCAAAGCGTTTTGGGAGCATTTCGATTCTTAATCCCTCTTTCACTACAGATTTATATAACATCGAAAGATTTTGAGGCAGTATCATTATTTTTAGAGTTGCGTTGACGATATGAGTAAGAATAAATACTTAGCAACGTTAACGCCCAACTTATTTTCTAATTGTTATCTTATTTTGAGAGACATAGACTGATATTCAAAGGCTGAACTATGATTCCAAGAACGGATCAAAAGATTGAGAATTCAAAATCTGAAATATGCCAATATTTTTCACGTTGATGAATGAGTCTTTACATCTCACACATGCCGTAATTATTTGTCCCCATACAATTGAAATTAAACGCATCACTTACATTGATCGATCGTAAAACTAAATACATTTGCGAAGAAAATATATGATATAAAAATGGTACCGTAAGCCAGCAAAGAAGCTATAAGCCTCTTTGTTGCAAGAGGAATTAAACATTTTTGTCAATTTTTTCTCGGAATCATTGTATCCCCATTGTTAATTCGCGAAAAACATCCAATTTCCATTTGCTTTCTTGACACCAATTATGGGGATATTCATTCTGGCACTACTGTACTCGACGAGACTTCAAATAAACGCCTGCTGAACCCTAGTGCGACAAATAACGTTCCCTGCCAATTCTTTGCGTATATCCCTCCGTCCATTGTTTGAAATGTTAAGCTTTCCAAGGTTTTGATATTCATTAGGATCATACATGCGCTTTAATTTGGCTTTTACTCTCCCATTTCTTTTCCACCCTCCCCCCCCGCGGCAATTATCTCGTGTTCAGTCACGTTAAGGCCGTCAGCGTCGAATGATACCCAAGGCGTTTCTCTTTATAACGAGACTCCGTATACCTCCAGGGCACCTCCATCGGCTATCCCTGTCTCCTCCACATTTTCCCTAGAAGTCCCGTCCTTCGCGAGAATTCCCATCCCCTTTTAAAAGAGACCACATCCTCCTCATCTCTTACCTCTCTCTCTCTCTCTCCCCACCCCCTCCCCGCCGCGCAATTCTCTCGTGTTAGATCTCCCATTGTTTTTTCCCCCGCCACGCTTATTATCCCTGCCTCATCCCGCCCAAAAACTCCACCCGACCTACCTTCTGCCCCACTTTGCACTTGAGCTTCCATTTCATTTCCAGCCGTTGTTTTCTGGACTGCTGGAGTGTTCGGGAAGGGGACGGTGGCTTTGGGAGGTTTTTGGGGTCCTTTTCGTGGTATTTTATTGCTCCATTGCTCCCCCTCCCTCCCTTCCTCAATCTCTATTTCACCCGCTAATCCCTCCCCCCCCCGCCGCCGCCACCCACACCGAAATCCCTCCCCCTTTCCCTCGGTGACCCGACTTCCCTGCCCCCCTTGCCCCAAAGCACAAACCACCTCTTCGACCCATTCTTCACTCGCGCGGACACCCGCCCTCTTCCACATCCCTCCCCCAAAACCCACCCCCTCCTCCCGACATACACACACACACGAAACCGCTCTCTTTCATCCACCAATCCATCCATCCGAGACCTCCATCCCACACACTCCCGACCACACACGACCTGCCTGCCTCATTCCCACCTCCCCCCCTCTTCCGCTCCCTCCCTCCTCCCCGTCTTTCTCTCCCCCTTTTTATTTCCCCTCTCCCTTTTCTTCCCCGTTCTGCGCCACCGGAGGGCAAATGGGTGAGGGAGATAGGTCCGAGAGCATCCGTGCGTTCATGCCTCGCTTCTCCGCGCTCGGAGCACAGCCCCGTTAGGGGAGGAAAAAAGAGGAGGGTGGCGCTTGGCTCCGATGAGGGGAGGGGTGAGAGGTCGGTCGGGTCGTGAGGATGGGGAGATCCGTCCGAGTGTGAAAAAAGAAACACCATTATGATCATATTAACTAGGTAGTGGACGGAAGGGGTTTCCGCACCCCTCCCACCCCCCACCCACTCCTATTTTCCGAACAACATCCTCACCCATCCCATGTTAGGCGCCCTCTGAAGCCGCAAAGAGGGAGTGTGAGAGAGGGAGACATCGTTCCCTTTACCGCGCGCATTCGTCAAGATTTTTACGAGGGACATAACGAAGGCCGTAAAGGTGGGTCGTCTCTTCCCGCCTCCCCACGCCTCCCTTTTGCCCACTTGACGGCCCACTAAGTAATTGTTCATCACTCTCTCGCCCCTCTTCCACTCTCGGACCCTTTCGGAATCAGTCGACTGAGTGGAGGGACTTGCGGGTGGGTGGCAGGAGTTCTTTGCGTGTTCCGGCCGCAGAGGGAGAGTAAAGCCCTCGCCCCACCCCCTCCTCCCCCGCCCCACCCCGCCCCAGGCGGGCCGATTAAGGAAACGCCCGCCGATCACTCGTAAACAACCCACATGGAAGGGCGATCATTGCGACCACTGAACTGTTAATTCCTTTCCGAAAACCTATCCATTAATTTCAATTGGCCGTGAATTGAGTGATTGAGCATAGAAATATTGCCGATAAAAATCTACCCTGAGGATGATAAAAGCCATTTGTTGTCTATTCCAAGAGTCGAGTTTCTTTTGTATTTATATACATTAGATAAATGTAAATGAAAGCTCGTCGTACTTTTATCAGATTTCACCTCAGAAGGCAGGTTTCCCAAGTGAATATAATCAATTATCTGATTTTTTTGCCCAGAGAAACTGTTTGAAAGATGAAAGGAGATTGTCATATGAATTATCTGAAACATTTGGTCGATTGAAGTGGTGACGAGCATAGGGTACAACTAAGCAAAGCCCTGTGTCATTTTAACAATGGCAGGAGGAGACTAAGCACGCAAATTAAATACTAATACGAGTAGTATGTTGATGAAAGTATTATATGAGCGTATGGTAAATTTTAACGCTTTATTGTTTTCGGCAGAAATTTTAACTATCCGAAGTGCTAAAAAATTGCATCATTATTATTTTGATCTACTTCTCCATAATTTTTATGAAAAAAATCAACTGGATCATTACTAGACGCTAATAATATAATAAAAAATAAATAAAAACCTGAAGATCTGAACCCCCGAAATCCATGAATAAACGGATGTTTATGTTTCACAATGGAAAAAAATAAGTTTTATAAACAATTCTACACATTACCATGTAAGGTATGCATCAATACTAGGATTTAAAGTGGAAATATTCAGTTTTTCTTTTAAAAGCAAAGAATTCTACGCTATTTTAGCAGTGAAGTCTATTTTCGACAGTCATTAGAGATAGAGAATCGCGGTGTACCCCACGTGATGTACGGCCTCTCGCCCACAGCATGTTCTCTGACGTTACCTTCCCCCCTCCTCCTTCCATGGAAAGCTTCGGACGTGTCACATCTGTGTCCTCCGTATAAAAGCATTTATCTCTCTTCTTCATCCAGACCCTGTCCTTGATGTTCACGCCTATCTCGGTTGAATCTACTTACCCGTCTTGGCGGAGTCGGAGGTTTGAATTAGAATTCCAGAGTGAAACCAACCTGGCCTGCATTTTCCGCTGCAGCTATGGTAACGTTTGGCCTAGAGTTAGATTGGAGGGTCGTGAATTCTTGTCGTGGTGGATTCTTGAATTCACGATTAGTCAAGGCTGGAGGTTCCAAATGCAAAGTGTTGCGCATCAAATTTCTACCTAATCTTCGAAAAAAATAGAGCAAGCACCAATGTGTCGTGAAGATCTCAGTGCACAATGAGATGGAAGAAAAAGGAGGAGATAATTCCATCAATGATACCTCATGGAAGTGGTTGTATAGTCGCGGGCTTGTTTTTTCCGATAAAGCGACACCATAATTTTTATTCTTCATTTTTAGCAAGCAGTCGGTTAATTTAAGAGGAGCGTAAAACATGAGCGATTGTTTCTTTCGTATTGTACAAATTATCTATTTCAAGACTTCATGTTTTTAGATTATTTTTAAATATTAAGTTCTGGGGGGGGGGCATATGTTTTGGGTAAATCTAGATGGGATGAAAGACTAATTGGAATTTAATTATGGATGATTCTCTTTTTAAAATAAATCGATGAATATCAAACTATGCTTGATTATCTTATATGTGTGATAATCCCATCTTTGTATGGCAATGCAAATACATACTCGTAAGTGTCAGATCTTAAACGAGATAAAAAGTCTTAATTTAATGAGCGAATAGTACCAGTAATGCATTCGATTAAAATTTCATAAGATATTTAGTTCAAGAATGCTTAGTACCTTTAGCGTAAGTTAGAGTTTTCATAGCTTGGACGGAATTATTATTTTTTATTTATATTTTATGCATCAAATTATTTTATTTTCTTATAAATAAATGTAGTCTTTAATCATAGCTATTAACGATAACTTCTAATAGGTAATGAAAACTTGGTCGCATATGCATTATTGATAGATTGATGGTAATTAATGAAATCGATTATTTTGAAATCGCTGAGTATCTTTAAAATTTGACCTGAAAAATACCATAAAGCTCACATTTTCCTATATTTTTTTTCTAATGTGCCTTTTTATTTTTACAGGTAAGTGTTCATGGCCATCCTTCCAACCTAGTCTATACATTGATTCTAGTGCGTATTTGACGTGAACATATCCAGTTCTAAGGTGAGCTATTGATAATAAGTGTTGTCGAAGTTAATTTTGGTGGCAGGCATGACGCAATGGACTACCTGAAGATCAAGGAATAAAAAAGTATCTATGATATTTATGGCTTTTTGACTCATCAAAAGTTTTCCCTATGCAATAATCGTTCAAATTGACTTTTTCTGGAACAATAATTGGAATTGGGAACACTTCGTCCGTTCACCCTATGTGGGTTCCTAAACCCTATGTTATAATAATAATTCTACAATGAGTACCATAACACCCTTAGGCATAACGATTAATTGGCGTTCTATGCATAAAAACTAAATTTTAGGTTAGCATTGAAGTTTTTACAATTGGTAAAGACAGTCATTCAACCTTTTTACGGTGTTTTATTATATGTCCCATGTTTCCAGCATGTGTAATTCATAACAGATATACCTTGACATTGGCCTTCATCCACTGTAACCGCGGTCGATGAATTGTAAAAAGTTTCGCAGGCATAAATAAAATATTTTCCTTCCATATCACCTTTCGACAAAATTATGAGATCAAAATTTAAAATAATTTTGCATGCGGTGGCTGACGTCATAAGAGTATTGTCCGGTATTGTCAGGTAGTATATATATTTCACATTAAATGGGTGAATGGAAAACATTACCTGAAGAGAAACTCTCATATAGAACTTTCGCTTTCTTGTCAGATTGATTTATAGAAAACATTTAATATCCTAATCTCTATGAGCTGTATTGTCATGCTTTTTTCGAGCCAAATATTGATAATAGGGATGAAGTATTGTTTTAAATAACTTATTGTTGAACTCTAATAAAACATCTGCATTAAATTTTTAAGATACTTTCAACTGAATAGCAAGTCTTGACTTAAGTATTGAGTTATGCCCTTTGTCAAAAATGGGATATTTGTTGTCATAGATATTAAAAGAATTTCATAGAGATGTCTTCAGTTAATTCCAAACACAAGCTGTGGATTTGAAAAAAAAAGAAAAATCTGTCGGAGTTCCCATCACGTAAACCTTCTTTTACGAGGGGTTCCACTTGGAACACCCCATTTTACCGATGGCTGCGACTGTTACACATCTTGAGGAGTCATCGGATATGCGTCGCCCTTGCCCTTTTAGCCCTGCTCTAGTATAACAAGTCTGTTTGGCACCCGTAAAATTTGGGTTACAGATTATTTTGCGCGTGCGGCACAGAGAAAGGGAAGCGGGTGCGATTGTGGCAAAGGGGGAGGGGGGCGGTGTCGGCAAAAGGAGACTGCGGGGTGGAGGGAGAGAGATGAGTGAGGCCATTCGCTTTAGTATTTGCGAGGCGTGGTGGGGTCGCCCACGATAAACACGGACATCTGTGTGTGCACGCACGCTTCTGCCGCTTGATCTTTCCGAGGGCGGGCCGGTTGGTTGCCAGCACTTCGGGGAGGGTGGCCCCATGGCGATTCGAAGATTTGAACGAAACGTGATAGCCATTAGTTTTGTAGTCGTGAGTTCCCTCATGCTGGCAGCTGGGATGGTAAGCTTGAAGGGTTGGTCTGTGGCGGAAGAATATCTTTAAAGGTAGGGGAAGCCCCGAGACACTCCGGAAGGGAAGAGAGTGGAGGGGTTTGGGGTGCAAGAGAACCATTCGGATGCCTCCACGCCCTTTTTGTCCTAATTTAAATGCCAAGCAATTTGCGGCAGTTGAAAGTAATAACTCAATGCCCTCGCCTTTGTGTGTCGACGTGCCCACGGATTGGCCACGATGTTTCCCATCAACGCCAGTGCGCGCTAGTCCTCCCCGCTTGGGGATTCAAATTACTCCGCGGTGTCATCTAAGCCCAGTTGTAGAGAGCGTTACAAAAATACTGCGCGAAAGTTTTCGCGGTGGGTGTAGCACTCCTTGCGGTCATTTTCTCCTTCGTTTCCTTTCGCTCTTTTTTATCATGAAAATTAATGTTTGATTTTTTCGAATGCTCATTGAAAAGCGAGGTCGTAGCCTTTGCTGGGATTTAACCACATGCGGGGGTTTAACGACAAAAACCAGCTATTCGTCAAAGTCGGAGTGAGTTAGGATATCTATGGTATTTACTGAAACAATAGATTGGAAATGTTAAACTGTCACAATTTAGCTTTATATGCAGTCGAGATGAATGGCTTCTCTTTCTTTAAAGCAGAACCATGTTTCATTTTACACCCGGAGGGAACTGGACTATTTTTAAGTCCGTATATATCCGATGAAACTTAGTATAACCGAGGTAATAATTTCTATTTTAATATATCTATGCAAAATGGTCACTCTCTTATGGTAAAAAAGGCAAACAATTTCTATTTTTCGCTAAATTACCTTTTATTCATATTTTATACGCTTTACTTTTAATAAATAGGAAGATAAGGGGTTCGAGTATTAGGATAAATACCAGATAGCACCTAGAGAAATGCAAAATGATGAAGAAAACCTGAGGATAGCTAATATATTATATGGCGAATAAAATGAAAATGTAGATATTAAACGCTGATAAATAGATACGCTTCTTTTATAACGATAGTTTCTTGGCGAAATGGCAAAATATAATTGAGCAAGGAAATAGGTACGCGTGATTCTTCCCCTGAAAGAAGATCAGCTGTTCCGTAATTTGCATGTTGCTCTAGAAAACGTTAACGGCATAATTGAACGATTAGTTTATAACTGCAATAAATGAATCATTTACTTATGAAACACATTTTCAGATTTTATCTAGAAAATGAACGTTTAAGATCCATATTACGCGAAAAACGCCCAAATCGCTCCCGCTTTACGTTATTAGGAAATAATCAATTCGTTCATTGAGAGAAAAAATTTGCTTTTGTACTTTTTGCTTAGTACTTTCATCCACTTTATTTTCACTTTGGAAAACATACTCTACGCTTGGTTACTCGCGTGATATGGCGAGTATCGTGTTTTCATTATTGTTTTGATATTTGAAGAGGAGTAAAAAGAGTAACAATGTCGAGAGTTTCTATTTAAGTACTTTTGCGTAGGCTGGGTCACTCATAGAAAGGAACTTAAATGTAAGAATATGAGTTTTAATAGACCACTTTTCCCGTAGTAAAAGAAGAAATCCAATTCATATAACATCAATATAATTATTGTTTAATCTTTAGTTTGTGGAATAAATGGACTCCCATAAATGAAATTCTATTCCTATCACCTCTCTGGTAATTAGTAAGTTGTGTATTATGGTAGCGAAACTGTTATACTTTTAAGGGTAGAAGAGGCGTGCAATTTGGGCCAAAAAAGAGCGATTTCGAAACAAACCGTCGACCTCATGCCATATTCCTCGACAAACGGTTTAACTCTAATATTGATTTCGTTTGTGATTTAAGTCCTTTTTTGATGAATCTACGTATGAAGAGGTTAAGAATTTTGACAGAAGAGGTGTCGAAAATAACAAAATAAAATTTGGAAAAAAATAATTTGATAAATTCAAAACATATTTTTGTTGTAGTTTCCAATTGGTAAAACACTGCAGCATTTATTGTATTGAAAGATTGTATCATCATTTAACTCCATTTTTAATTCATCTTTGTAGCTCGTACGGATTTATTTTTCATTATTACATATAGGCAAGAGGGTAAGACATGGTTGTCATTATAAACCGTGATTTTTTACTTATGCTCAGAGGCAATTGTAATAGTAGTGTGGGTAGAACTTGAGGTATGAATTAATGTAGATGGTGAATTGATCAAGTCATTTTTGCGGATGAGCAAGGTTTAGTAAATAGATCTGCGAAGGAATTGATTGCAAATATAGCTAAGCGCATTACAGAATCAATGTTATGGAAATGTGATGAAATGGATCAAATGAAAACTAAGTTAATAAGACGATCAAGATATAGGAATGCAAAGAAAAATATCAGAGTTGGTGTATATAGTATGGCAAGGGGAACAGTTAATCTATTTAGTATATATTTTATACGAACGTGAGACAAGGAGCAAGAACAATTGGTGGATTTTGAGATGTGGGCGTTGAAAAGAATGGAAAGAGTTAAATAGGCTAAATGAAAAATAAAATAATAAGTGCTGCGTGTGGTAGGTGAGGAGAGACATTATTGTTGGGAGAAATACAAAGAGAAGATAATACAAGGCATAGGTAGTGGTAATTGTAAGTTGAATACTGTGAAATAGGGGACAATATTGGGTAAACGAGAAAGAAGGGGTGAATGATTAGGGATTTTGGACAGAATGAAGGGAGGCGGTGATCTAGTAGATTCGAAGAATGGTTTACGATTGTGAAAGGTTTTCATTATTTAAATTTGTGTCAAATGAGGCTTAGAAGTGTCGCTTTGGGCTAGTCACTGGGTTCATCAAAAATCTAGCTTAACTGGTAAACTACTATTATTTTCAGTCTATCATTTGTGAATTTCACACAACTATACTCTAAAATTCCTTCGGATCATCCCCGATATCCCGCATACCCCTGGCATTCCGATAACGCACACTTGATATGACACCAAGATTCTTAGTCATCGAATTATTATAGATTAAGGAAGCCCACGTGTGAGAAAGGACTCGAACTGTCGGACCCTTGGGTGAGCAATAGGCCGTGTTAACTATCGGGATCATATTTAGAAACCTTCAATGCTTTCATTTTTGCGATTTTTCATTTCCTCCGATTATTTGGAGATGAAAATGTTTCACATTCGTTAGGCGTCAGTCTTTTAGCGCATGAGATTCCGTCGGATTATGGCACGCACCAGAGTTTTGACTGCTCTCTCGCCAGCTATCGCCTTTCCCAAACACGGGCTGTCTATCCCTCCGCTGACGGCGAACATCAAACCTTTCGCCCGACCTTCGCGTCCAGATCGACCTCCTCGCCGCGAAACGCCACACACTCGGCGTGATTATGACTTCGCCGAACCCTCGTCGTTCTAGCCCCCCCCCTCCTGCGAACATTCTCTCTCCTTTTGTCTCCTGTCTCCCTAGGACTCGGCTCTCCTCCCGGTGATAAATGGATCCCGTTCCTGAAATATCTGACCGGAGAGAAAGAGAGGTAGGAAGAAAGAGAGTGAGGTATTTCCCGAAAGTATACCTGTACGTGAATGTGTGTGCTAGAGAGGGAGGTTGAGAGAGAGATATCGCGCCGGGAATAAGAGGCGATGTTTGGGAAGGGACGATGATGTGAAGTGAGGAGAGCGTGGTTGGACAGAAGGGAGTTACCGTTTTGGGGGAGGGTATTAATCCAGGGGAGATGATTAAAAGAGGGTGCGACGGGGAAGGAAGGAGAAAGATTTGAAGTCGGGGTGACGTGCATTTCTTTTCTCTCCCTAAAACATGCCTCTCAACCCTCCCCCCCCACCCCGTGAACCTCGTCCTCCCTGCCTTGCCCTTCATTTTCTCCCTCGCCTCACACGCTCCTCCCAACCTTATACATATACACTCACACCTCGCCTCACGTCCGCGATCCCTTCCTTCTCGCTCTTCCTACGCGACTCCGTGACGTGCACATGACGTCACTCGCCCACTGCCTCTGGAAACCAAGTCAAGGGTGCTCCGACCCTTCCCGACCAACCCCTCGGCCGACACCGAAAAATCCCTGCTCTCCGCACTCCTTAACGCTTCCCTCATCACCCCACCATCCCTTCGGTTACTCCACGACGGCGGGGGAGGGGGTGAACGGGGGCGGTCGGGGGAGGGGGGGCAGTGCTGGGTTCGTGTGCACGGGCGACTTTGAGATGAGGAGGAGGCCACCACGGTCTCCCCAACAAACTCTCCTGCCCTCCGCGCCTCGGGCGGCCGGAAGATTCGGGGGTTTGGGTGCGGGGAGAGAGAGATTTCTCCACCTTGTTCTTCCGGCGGGTGACGGATGGGACCAGGTGGTGTCGGGAGGAGGATGGCTGCGCGGAGGCAGTGGGAACGGGTGGGCAACGCTGGGACTGATGAGGGCGCCGCGAGGTGGGGCGGGGACAGCGGCGGTGGCGCATAGGGTAGCTATTCCAATCGGGGTCGGGGCACGCGGAGGGGGGAGAGTAGGGGGCTGCACGTGGTGGAGGGGGGGATCTCTCTCTCTCTGTCCCCATCACCCCCTCTAATTTCCCTTCCCATCTCATCCCAGGGGGTGGGGAGGGGCGGTGTCGTTCCCCTCCCTCGGTGGAGGCGAGGTCGACGGTTACGGGGTGCGCGGGAGGGTGGGGGCTAGAAGGAAGAGACTCCCTAGACCGTTCGGACCGTCTGTTCAACGCTACACCTCTCTGACAGTGTGGCCGGATTCTATTTGTGAGTGCGCCTGCTCGTGGCGCCTCGTTGTGAGAGAAGCGGAAGGAAATGGAGAGGGGGGAATGACACACTCATGAGTATGTCTGTGTGTGTAAATAGAAAACCAGGAGAGGATTACGATGATATTTTAAAGGTGGGGATGGGGATTGAGGTGGAATATAATGGCTTTAGTTTTCTTGGTCACGTCAAAGTTAATGCAATGGTACGCACCGACGCAATAGCGGATCCTAGTAGAACATGGAACTATGGCAGCTGCATTCGTTGAGGAATTACGGTGAAATTAGAAAACAGTGTGAAGAAAATAAGGGAAGTCGTAATTTCCCCGCCATTTCAAATCTAAGCGTAGTATTCTCAGATTCTTTGTTCCCCAATTCCAAGCACGTCATAATTTTGGATCAGACTTCGACCTGTTGGAGAAAAATTAGTGACGGACGAAGAGAAACAATTTCCAGCCCATCCCACTAGTGAAATTTTCATGGATCTCGTCGTCTCTTTCCATCGAAATTAATATAATGGGTTTGTTCACGAGTTACTGTTAACATAGTTGGCATTAAATCAACCTAGAGGAAGAAATTGAAGGATTCGGTCACACGAGATTTCACTTCACTTGCAAGTCCCTCAGTTGTCGATCTTAATTCATAAAAAATATTGAGTAGCTAATTGCAGCTAATGGATTCAAACACTTCCGGTGGTAAACTAATCTGATCTGATTACTTGCACACTTATAAAATTATCCATTCTCAAGACCGAATAAGTAACTTTGGTTCATCTAATGAGCGTATGATCAATAAATATTACTCAAAGCATCTTATTTTGAAGATTTTCAGTGATAAGAGTATCATTACTATGACGTGGGAAATGAGGGGGTGATGAATTCAAGTGGAATATTTTGAGGCCTGATAAATTTAAGATTAATACATTTACACGGTTTCCTAGAGACTGATTTCTGAAATTGGGAAGGGAATTAAATATATTGTCGTTCAAACCACTTCATGAGTTGATGATGACTAAATTCAGCATATGACGGAAGAGAAATAATTTAGGTAGGGTTTTATCATTATACAAAAGTTTTAATTATAAACGCCCATGCTTCTGATTTCGTTGTCGTTCAACGTTGCTACTAATTTCCCAAAATAGCTCACTAATTTTCTTCTCTTATTAGTCCCGCACATCCTTCATAGGTCATTTTATACGGCGTGTTTGCCTCAGTTGCAGCGCAAGCAGTCCGTGTGTGTGTGTCCCTGGGAGAAATTTTGTGGCTATTTCGATGCACTGGTCTTCATTCTGAGCTGACGTTCTCGGGGTTGGCACACACGTTATATGCAGATCAAGGGAATTCCCCCGACGACGCTAAAATCAAATTGAGTGTGAAAGCCTCGTATTCTTCTAAATTCCGTGAACTCATTTGTGAGTGCAAAACACTAATACTCGGAACGAACAGTCCCCAATAGATTACCACCAGACTTTGAATGCGGGCTTGATTTTTCAGTTTTTTTTCAAGCTGGTTTCACTTTGTATGATAATTAATACTACGTACTTCATTCACATCTGGATGAACCTCGGAACACGCTCGGCCAAAACTTTTGCTTTTGTGATTTCCGTGCGTAAATCACATTTAATTGGGAAGACACTGCCGGCAGTAAGAAGTTAACTGACCCTCTCAACCCCTATATACGTAATTTATCCCGCCGCAGACTTATTAAAGAGACTCATACACTCTCTTCAGTATCAAAATAGACATCTAGCCCATGTATATTAATACTTTTTCAATTGTATCATATTATTTCTTATTTTACATGTAGATTTATGGCACGATCTTATATGTACCAAACAATCTTGGTCAATAACAAATGCGAATGATACGAATTAATTGGCGTTTTATTACGATCATGGCGCTATAATGCAATTAAAGTAGAAACCTCTCAAGTATTAAAGGAAATCCGAGGGAAAAAATAGGAATCAGAAATTAAAAAAAAAAATTAGGTTCTCCGAGAAAAGTTCATTCAAGTAAAATTTCAAAAATTAACGATGGGATCTTACAATTATTCCATAGGACGCTGGTTTACAATGCAGTAGTGATAGCTACTTTTACAAATTACTTCAATTACTGTAATAACAATGAATTATTGAAGAGCGTGTTTTTAATTTTTCCATACTTGGTCAGAGCACATCTCTTTCTTCAATAAGGGTTTAGCTTTGGAATTAGTTGAGAGGAAGTAATGGATAGGAAATTCCTTTATCCTTGGAAAAATCATATTTGTGGTAATACTTAACCGCCTGAAATACTACATGGACGAGGGAGGTCTGATTGTGAGAGGTAGAGGAGGAATTTGAAATTGGGGGTGGGAGGAGGTGCGCAGTGCGGCCCAAGTGACTCTTTGCTGTCCTTCTCCTTCTCACGAGAGCGGAAAGGAGAGAAAGGTGGAATTGTGGGATGAGTTTTGGGAGAGGCACCAAGTGTGACGTGGGAAGCAGCCGCCATAACCTCCTCGCCAGATGTAGGTGGCGGCTCTTGGACGTGGGAAGCAAGGAGAACTGGGTGGGTGGGGACCGGGGTGGGAGGGGAAGAGCGAGGGATTTCGGGTTTCCAGTCGCATGTGCGTGCTCTGGACGGAGGATTTGGGATCGGGAGGAGAAAGGGGGGACGAAGGGGGGAGGGGGCGAGTAGAGGGGGTGGAGAGAAGTAGGGAACGGTCATATTTTTGAACCAGATGGAAATTTTATTTGGGTTTGGGGAAGCTTTACGTTTTTGAAAGAGTTTCTCGCCCTTCGGTTTGTTTCCGTTTTTTCGCATTCTCAAGTTTCACGCGATTAGAAGCTCAATTAATTTCGGGTTCTCGTTCCCTGTCTGCGGAGCATCTCGGTGGTGTGTCTTAACTGCGCACAAATTCTGGCGTCACATTCCGCCGAAGGCCTCCGAGGGTAGTTGCAGCTTTTTGCCATGTTATGAGTAATGAACCAACGCTCGTCGCACTCCCTACCTATAAAAAAGGGCTGTGTGGGAATCTGCGGTCCTTCAAATAATATCTCCAGAAATGCTGCTAGGATATACTTTTTTTCGAGTAGTATAATTAGATTAATAGGCATGACATACGATTAATCGAAATAATTTCCATTTATATAATAATACTCAACATTCTTAGGTACTTGCGTACTCGTACTTAATGGTGAAAATGGTATTCGAGCATATCATATGATGCCGCACCGCTTAAAAGGATGAAAACATTCCTCGTGTTGAAATATTTATTTTTATTTTCATTCATGCATAAGCACGAATGTTTCATTGAATAATATCTTTGAGAATCGATCAAATGGCGCACCATTTTACTCTCGTTGTGGGTGCATGCATCCGTAATTTTATACGCTGTCACTGTTTGACTGACCATAGATATTTTCTCAAAGAGTGACATGCTAATTAAAATAATTAAGGTAAAGCACCTCGGTATTGTCCATTAAAATAAATACCACTCATATAATCCTGAATGTTAATCGTACAAAAGGATGATCAGCTATACTTAATTTCTTGCAATCGGGGATGGAGAATTTTCGGAAAAAAACAATAACTACCACAAATATCGTGCAGAGAAAAGTGGATTTCGGGGTATTTAATAAAGTTGGTTGTAAAAGTGAGTGAAGAAAGAGAAAAACCGATTTTTACCACTTCCTTTTTCTTTGAAAATTCTGATGTGAAATGTATGGTACAATTAAATAACTGGCTTCAAAATGTGCTTCTTTCTCGTTCTGTGCATAACTAGGTACCCTGCATCATAGCACATGTATACATAGCTCGGAGTTTTATGAATAAGTGAGTAAAATGTAATCTTTGAAAATCGCCGAGTAACAGTTTGAAAACTTTTCAATTAATTTGAAAATACAAAAATATTTTTGATACTTTTAAAAGAAAATTAGAATTAACACTCATACACCCAACATACGCACATTTGAGAAAGCTTAACATGGTATTCATATCCCTTACCCTAGTATTACCATCCGTACATCAGGTCCTCGAGAAAGGATAGACGACGAAAGAATATCAATGCGTTTGGGTGCAAGAGGCAATAAATCTGTCGGACAAAAAATACCCCAAAGCGACAGAATATATTGGGTTCAAGAAATCGAGGGACAATCGGTCGTCTCGCTCATTTGGATTCGATTAGTCTCGATGTCCCCAGCGGCCGTCTCTTCATTATCCAACCCCGCTGCTTCCCTCTTCCCCCCTCCCATACAAAACACCCACACACTTTCTTCCACCCTCTCTCCCCTCACTACCCCCCCTCTCGACTCCATCTTCAGTCTTCATCTCCGTCGCCGCCGAATCCTGATTGGCAAGCTGAGACCTTGTCCTCGATGCGAAATCAGCCTATCAGCCTAGGGGTATCATCTGTGGGGTAGTGGACCCTTTTTGCCCTCCTTTCTGCCCCCTCACTCCACTCGCACGAGCCGGGGGGGGGAGAAGAGGCGCTGAGGGAGCGGAGTGGAAGAAGGGGAGGAAGGCGCTGAGGGAACGGAGTGGAAGGAGGGGAGTGGTGGAGGAGGGAGAGGGAGTGAGAGGGTCTCCGAGAGGCAGTGGGGAGGGTAGGAGAGGTTCGGGAGAGGAGATGAGGGAATCGATACGATCCTTTTCTGGTGAGGTCAGTCCCGCGAGGGCCTCCTTGACCAGGGGCGCCCAGGAATAAAATATATATATATATATATATATATATATATATATATATATATATATATATATATATATATATAAGAGCAGAGAGCAGTCACACACTCTCACGGACAGGCACACGCACCAGTTCGGCCACCCTTTTGGTCGCGCGGATCGAGAAAACGTCGATGTTGCTCCCCTCCTCCCCTCTCGCCCATTACGAGGTTGTTTCCCGTTGAATATCGCACGCGGCCATCTTCGAGGGGCGTGATATGTTGCGATATATGCTGCGTGTGCGGTTGCCGTTGTCCGTGCGATACCGGAATGCTCGTGAGTTTGCTGCGGTAAGGAAAGGTATAAAAAGCGGAGTGTGGGGAGGGGATGGAGGGGGATTCGGTGACTACCTGGCCTAGGGAGAGAGTCCTGTTCCTCGCCCGGTTGGTGCTGGAGCGACCGTTCTAATTTTATTAATAATAAAGTTCGCTCCCCTTTCCCAACCGGCTCTAGTTTTCTCTGTGGGCAGCGTTTCCGTTGTTCCCCTTTGGCGCGCACGTATTTGCCCAACCTTAAACCTTTTCGACTGCCAACTGAGGAGCAAGTGTCGTAGTTTCTGCGAAAAAGATCGATCCTTCAGATCGATGGAGATGACTTAAAAATTCGCTCCTCTCGAGCGGTTGTTCTGCCCGTCAATAATAAATCTTTTGCCCAACAGTAGAAATTTCTCAGTCGTGCGTTTTAGTGGAACTACGTGGTTTTGGAACTAGTGTAGATTTTGTGTGAAAATGGTAATAATTCATTTTAAGGTCAGTGTGTATCGGACGTTTATGAAATTCTTTTGACTCTTTTTAAAAGGCTGCAAAAATAGGAGGGTACTATACTACACACCGCGGACCGCAAAGGAAATTCCCTTACGTCCTGTGGCCTCAAAGAATACGTAAATATTATCGAAACGAGAAATACTTAGCGCACAAGTTAGGCCGATGGGATATTTCAGTCACCTGCTCGCCATAATGCAAGCTTGACTCCAGTGAGAGAAGTCACTGGTGCACATTCACGTGTAGAATCCAATGGAGGATTATAGGAAAATTCTTATCAGAGGCCAAATGTCTTTAAAATATTAATGGCATTAATTCTGAAGTACTTGTTTTTCGGTATGCTCACAGATATCGCGTTTAGCATGTTGGGGTCGGATTTTTATATTTTCCGTTATCTTTTTGACTTTTCTAAATATTGTGTGCCATTATTGGTGCTTATGTCGCCCCCTTTGAACAGGTGCCCATTGTGAGTTTGGGGAACACCGAGCGATAAGAGAATGCAAATAAATTACCTCACAAGGCTTCAGCTCTTTGTGGTTTTATAATGGTCGTGTTTAAAGTTTGAGATAGAAGAGATTGTTTGAGATTGGTAGTAACGATCACGTAGACGCCTTAAGTGTTTCTTTTCCCGCGTCATGTAATATATGCTCCCATATAACATCTGATAATTTTTATTTGCATGAGAATAAAAATAGTATCGATATTGTTGGTATACTACCTTGATCAAAAAGTTCCCGGAATAACCACCGTGTGGCGCTCCCATCGTTCCGATTTGAGTTCTGTTTTTTTTTGTTAAATTGGTACATCTGTTGTTGATATTCCCTTTAAATCTTAGTGTCATAACTTGACATTTGCAAAAGTTACGTAGCCAAGAGTACATCCATCCTTGTGTGTGTTGGCGATTTTTTACAATTGGAGAAATGGATTTAAATTTGCAACAACGAACTTGTATTAAATTTTGCGTAAAAAACGGATTTAGTGGCGCACGGACGTTGGAAATGTTGGAAAAGTGTTTCGGCAACGATTCTCTAAAAAAAACGGTCGTTTTTATATTATATTATATTATAAATACACATGTGCTAATAGACATTGTCAGGTGGCACACAAGTCCCGAATAATTGCAAAAGATAATACATAAAACCAGACAAACACAGATCTCTTTAACAAAACAAGTGAATCCTCATCCCATTTACAACCATTGATCAGCAAGAAAAAAAAAGATACATAAAAAAAAATTAAGCTATAACATATAATACCATACACCACACATAAATCAAATTTTTACACATATACCTTACATCTATTCTTAAAAGTATACACTCTGTTAGGAAAGGGCTCGAATATTTTTGCAGGTAAGGTGTTCCACTCAACAATTCAACAGTTTACCAGTGGCACGAGCGGTTCAGAAGTGGTCGTGAGTCAATCGAAGATGATGAACGCAGTGGCAGACCATCGACATCGAAAGTCGGTGAAAAAATTGATAAAGTAAAAGAAATGTTGGTCAATAACCGCAAATTAACCATCAGAGAAATAGCGGAGGACTTGAACATTGCCTATGGATCCGCCCAAGACATTGTGGTTAATGATTTGGGTTTCCGTCGTGTAGCAGCAAAGTTGGTGCCAAAAGACCTCAATTTCGTGCAAAAAAGAGACCGTGTTGACGTCGCAAAAGACATGATTTGCGAGGCTGAATCCGATCCCACATTCATCAAAAGGATCATTACTGGAGACGAGACGTGGGTTTATGAGTACGACACGCAATCCAGACATCAGGCAAGTGAATGGCGTTCACCAAATGAGCCGAGACCAAAAAAACCACGTCGTTTTCAGTCAAAAAAGAAGGCAATGCTGACGGTTTTCATGGATTACAACGGTGTAGTGCATCATGAATTTTTGCTAGACAGTAAACAAAGAGTATTATTTGGGCGTTATGAGACGTTTGCGTGAAGCAATTCGCCGAAAGAGACCAGAAATGTGGGCAGAAAACTCGTGGATTTTGCACCATGATAACGCACCGTCGCACAGTGCTATCATTATTCGTAATTTTTTGACGAAAAATGCAACAAATACCATCCAACAGCCACCGAATTCACCTGATTTGGCTCCCTGTGATTTCTTTCTGTTCAATCGAGTTAAAAAACCATTACGGGGAACGCGTTTTAGCAGCCGAGAGGAAGTAATGGAAAAATCGCAGGAAGCACTGATGGACATACCGAAAACCGAATATAAAAAAATGTTTCGAGGATTGGATCAAGCGCTGGCATAAGTGTGTTGCAGTCGATGGGGATTACTTTGAAGGGGACAATATAGATTTAGATGAATAAACTTGTATTTTTAATTTTCTGAATAAATTCCGGGAAATTTTTGATCAAGGTAGTATATTACCATTCGCTCACGTTTAAAATTTCTGTGAAATATTTTTGGCAGGTGATATTTATAATTACAATGAACCCTATTTCTCCACTTATATTACTATCCTTTCCCCACTTGCTAATATCATGCGCACTTGAAGTATTTTCGGTTAAAGTCATTTGTAAATTGAAAGAAATGGAAAATTCTCTAGCAAATAATTTGCAAGCTTTTTCAAACTGGGTAAAATCATTTTTCTGGGCTTTTACTTTATTGCTATATGATGTTTTATCTTACATTTTAAAGTAATTTTTTAACCTTTTGAAAAAAAGAACTGTTTTCCTATTGTATTTTTGGACCTTGATAGTCATTCTTGTTAAATAAGTATTTTTTGACCTCGGAGAAAGCTTTCAAATCGATATTTGGCTAAATATTACGTCATTTATGGAGAAACATGGTATCTTTATTTCTCAAAGTGCTTTATTTTAAAGATTCGAATGGCAATGGGCTATTTTTGATCCCAGAAATCCTATCTTAATGAACTGAATGGCATCGGCGTATTGTAGATTGACAGCATTTGGCGAGACTTCAGGCGAAGGAACATAGACTCCTTTCTTCATGCATATTGATACATTGATTTTATTTTTGCTTGCAATTAATAATGCTTTAGAAAGTTGCGCCTAAAATAGTTTTGAAATATTCTTTTAAAATTTATACTATTTTAGCGTCAAATTTAAATGTGGCATACAGATACAATATAACGAAAAGAAATCTGAAAGTTTCGATTATTAAAATAGCATGATCGAATGAAAAGTCCTGTCTCTAAGAAGCAATATTTATTTTGGATAATGGAGGGATTGGTCGGTTTTCAGTATATTTTGAACTCAGTATTTTTCAAACTTCAGAAACTTTACTATGAATCGTTTTAAACGTTTACCAACGGCTCACGTTTTGCTCGAAGCCCGGAAGTCGATATCAAGTTCAGCTACTCTACGGCGTCCTTGGCTTGTTCTATTTCTTTAGACTCCTTACGCCTGTGTCTAGGTCTGCTTTTATTTCCTTTGTTACCCAGGTAGTTTCTCTGTCGCGCGATCATATCTACCAGCCCTTGGCTCTATTGTTTTACACTTTCTCTAGAACGTATTTGCGCCAGGACCATGTTATCTTTTAGACTTAAAATTCTTTTCAATCTGACGTAAGAGCTCTGTTTCACTAATTAGGCAAAACGGCTGTTGAGTAAAGATCTCGTTCATTTCGTAAAAGTCACCAGAAAAGTTACTATTAATAGGTTACCCAACGTAATATGTGGAAATTAAATGTTATTTGCGAGCTCTCTGCAAAATCGGATGCTTACGTCAGGTTATTTCATATTATGCTATTGAATTTTATATTGATTAAATTACATATTTTGTTCCTCAGTCACTCATGAATCGTATATTACCCACTTTAAGCAGGCTTAAGATAATTCTGAGTACTGAGGCCTCTGCAATTGCATATGTTTTCATCCGACGGAGTTTATTTTTCTTCATCATCTTGGTAAATATAGTGAGAATATACCGGGGGTATCTTCTCTTTGTACAATAATAAGTACGAAGTTTTTAAAACTGGTACGTAAAGGTACATTAATACGTGGGTCTAGGTGTTTAATTCACCGTAGGAAACTGCGATACCAGTTTGTGAATTCTTCATTTATCAGGGTTTAAAGAAGTCAGGGTTATGTAGAAAGTCATCCTGCTGTTAAAAATATTGTTACCATTTGGGTCACAGCATTCTTCAAGTAGTAATTTCTCATAAATTACAATGCTGGGTGAAAATAATCGTTCGAAAGACATTATTCCAGTAAGAGTTAGGATGAAAAAGTCACGAATGAGTTTACTTAATAATTATGCTCGTAGGATCTTACAAAGGGTAAGATAGCTCGATTAAAATCCAATAGTGCATGTTAGTGGTAGATTAGAAGACCACATGCAATAGATAACTCCACTTTATCTGCTTAGTGCCCCTTTTGGCAGAAACTGGGTGAAGAGGCATAGGATTGCCTTTGGCGCTTAAGAGGTAGGCTCCCCAACTAGGATGATAAATATCTCCAGATTCATCGACGCCTCCCAATCGTATAGCTGAAGCCGCGGTTTCGTTAACAACTCCAGTTAAATTCCTAAGAGGTAAGAAGAAATAAAATTGGAATATATGGGGGAGGATGGATGGTATGAGATAGATATTGATGACTAGATTTAGAAAAAGAAGTAAAACCGTAAGACATAGCATGGGCTGTGTTTTTTGTACATTATTTATTTTGGAGTGTAATGTGTAGCATTTTACTTATTTTGTTCATTTAAATAAAGAGAATATAGCTCAAAAATTTTTCCGACAAAATAAACATTTTTCAGTGAAATTTATTATTTCGTAGTCATCTCAATCAGTAATATTTTAATTTGTTTTATTTGGTGATTTTAATGCATTAGGAATAATCACAGTAAAAATAAACGAATAACTGTACAGATCAAAGCTTAGAATCAACGATTTCAGCGTAAAATTTTACTGAAATTACAAATTCAAGATGACATTTTAAGATAAATGTCTCTACTTTGATTGTAAAATAAGTATGCACTAAAAAACTATACTCGATAATGGGCTTTTTTTAAGCTCACCTCTTACTCGAGGAACATTCTTCATCCGGCTAATGTGATAAATTCCTTCCGGCGAAACGTCTTATTTATATAATCTTTCCATCGCGCATTCAGTAATGCTGTGGATGTGTTTACGTGCAGTAAAATTTCTTGGAAAGTGAGGAATTTTACCTAGTGGTCTGGAGCTTTTAATAGGGCCTACATGTTTACAGTCAATATTCCTCATGTCCTCCTGCTGCGCAGTAGTCCCGAGTCTGTCAATATTGCCACCGCAGCAAGAAACCGTCGATATTCGTGATGGAGAAAGTCAAACTCATAGGAAAAGGAATCACCCTGAACCTTGTAGGAATTTTCATTTGATATGTATATATCGTGTGACAAACAAGCAATCACTTTAAAATATATTTTTAATTCATAATTGTTCTCAGCATTACTATTCAACGGTAATATTTTTGCGCTCATTTTCTTCTCAATTTTAGCTCCCGGGGAATGAAACGCTTGGTCGTTTTTGTTTATGTACTTGTTGGAAAGGGGTTTCTTCGTTGCGTGTCAAGAACAGGCTGGTTGATATGGATATAATTTAGTGTTCTGAGGCAGGCCCCGTAAGAAACGAGAAGTAAAAACAGCGGAGGGAAATGGAGAGAGAAAAATTGACCCTTGATCTTGTTGCAAATCATATTTTAGGTTAACTGGTATAAGGCACTCAAAATAGGTGATTGTTCGTTAGAGGGTGTATAGAGTTGGAATGGGGACAGTCTATGGATTTATAAAACAGCCATTCATGAACAAGAAATTTTATTTGTCCTCGTGCACTGTATTCGAATCCCTCCGTCCACCATCTAAGTCCAGTCATTCGAAGGACATCACTATCCGGTAAGACGGTTTCTAACGCCATATGCACCAGCCATTTTTTCCCCAAAAAAACTTAGTAGTGACTATTAAGACAACGAATACTGAATTTAAAAGTGCAGTTGTTTTCTAATGCATTCAATTGATAAGTGATTGTACGCGAGTTTTATCCTTTATCCGAGTACGTAAGTTTTATCCTTTCACTCTTCCTTTTCACGATTGCGTCGTAGAACTTTCTCTACCTGAAAAGCATGAGCTTTGCTGTCGGACTACATTAAATGGCGTACTTTGGTGCTTAAGGCTGGGGCCATTTCGTGTCTGTCTTTCGTTTAGTAATGAGAATCGGGAGCAGAAGGCGTGTCTTCGTCTCCCGGTATCCTTAAATGTCATTGTCAGCGGGAGATCTAGCTCATGTAGTAAAGGAGAAAGCGTATTATTTCCGCACCGATCTATTAAACAGATGAGAACGTGGATCTCCCACTCATCGCCATCCTCCCCACGCCCCACCATCCCCATCGTCCCTTTCTCATCCCTCGCTCTCCCCATGTTCGGCCCTTCTCTCCCGTCTCGTCTCTCTCTCTCTCTCCTCCAAACGAGCACTAAAGCTCTTCCTATACGGCTTACTCGGAATAATATCACCGTTTTTCGCCACCGTCTCCCTCACTACGCCTTGCTACTAAGTGCACCCTAAACTCTAGACTTACTTTCACTCCCCAAAATCCATCCTCGCATCAGGCGCGGGACCCTCTCGACCCACCCCTGTCGATAGAATGCGATTTCTTTGGCATGAAAAATTCTATTGAATCCTGCCGGTGGGTAACCTGGAGGGAATGACTTGGAGAGTAGTTCCTTCCAATTTTGGGGTGGATTGGAAGAGGCTCTAATGGATATTGGTGCGACGTATTTCAGGAAACGATGGTTCTTTGTTTCGATCAGTGTTTTTTCTGCAGAGGTAGCATTTCGTGTATTCACGCGGCGATCATTCATTGCTTGAATTCCGCAAGTTTTAAGGTTCTCAATTCCCATCAAGGATCCGTCGATAAAGAAACAATAATTAATAATCCCAGGAACTTACATAAAACTGGTGTTTCATATCATTGGCTACGTCCAACGAATATTACGTGAACAATAACGAACAATCACTACTACAATGTGTTTTTTTCAATTAATGAAATATTTCTCCCAAAGTAGTGGTTTCCATAGTGTACTTATATTTAAAAAAGGCATTTTGATTGGAATGACAGCTAACCGCAATTTTTCATGACAACTACGTTGAAATCCTTTTGAAAAGTGTGCGGAAAGTTTTGATCAAAGGACCGGCAACATTTTATTTTGCCTTTATTCCCAAGCTTTGCAGTTATATTGATTTGAATACATCAGCTATTAATAGATATTTTTCCTGCAGTTACTTCTCGATTACTGTTACATAAGCGGCTAAAATTATTCTAGCAGATTGCGCCACTCGGCAAAAAATATCAGAGATAAACTGCCAGCTGACAAATATTTTCCACTGCTTGATTAAAGCAAACTGATAGGAAAACCGGCGTGCACGCTAGCAACCAGCACTACCCACAAAATACATATATTATTTCCCTTATTAATGATATCAAATCAAAATACCTTCCAGTTAAATTGGTAATGAAAATAAGTTTGTTTCAAACCTATGGAGGCAGGCGCCAACGGTTCTGAATGTAGGGGAAACACTATTTCGTAACTTCGCATTGCCACTCTTCCGGATAATACTTTTATTACAATCGTACTCATGGATACATTTGGCTATAAAAAATACCATCTGTGAAGTGGAAATGGGAAATGAATAAGATTACTATTGTTTTTGTAATATATTCCTTAGAAGTAAACCAATTCGGTTTGACGGCGAAATAAATGAGGAAATGAGAGTAAGGCCAAATAATAATGAATTGGTCATTCTGTTAATAGATTTTGTAAAAGTTTTAAAAGTCGAACTTGACGAAAGACTATATTCTCAGCTGCTGACGCCTTATCTCCTTCTGTACGGAGGTATCTTGGTTTCCTTTTATTATTAAACTCAGCCATTTACAATGCAGAGAACAATGTGTCCTGCATATCTTTCGAGCGGTCTCAACAAAATCATTCTGCTGATGTAAGGGACGTCTACTGCTAAATAAGTACAATAGCCAAAATCTGAAAAAGGAAGACTAACGTGGCTAGAAATTTGAGGATAAACTATGACTAAAAGACCAACTTAAATACTTATGCATGCAGTCAATCTAGCGGCGAATCTTTTGTAGTAAGCATATCCGCATTATATGGAGAGCAATAGAGATTTATGGTATCATCGTGGTATTTCTCACTCAAAAAGTCAAGTCATTTTACAAAATTTACATAGGCATTTGAAATACCCAGCGTATTAAAACTTTTTTTTAAACAAAAATGGTCGTGCGCCTCCTTCAAAGTTGCTATGAACGGTGTCGCTCGATTATTAGTAAATCCTAGACGGGAATCATTCACAGTGCGAAGCTTTAATGACTAAATTGCCTTTATTATAAATATCTGAATAAGAATTAATTTTATTTCCACTTTGTGTTGGTATATAAGACCGTGATGTGCGTTATGAAAAATAAGGACTGCCAAACCGATCTTTAGGGATTCCTTTTGGCTCCAACTCAATGTTTGCCAACTATGTTTTCAAATATGGAAACATAAAAATTTATTTTTAATTTACATTCCAATTATTCCAACTACTGCATACTTGACTTTTACATCGCACGATAAAATTACCAGTTTTTCTTTAGCAGCTGAGGCCCTAACACCCCTTCCCAGAAAATCTTCGAATTGTCCCAGATTTTCCACCCAAGAAATTAAAGTCTCTTTTAAGTTGTTGCGACAAGTTATTTACCGTGGAGAAAACACCATGTCCTCAAAACACAATTGGGAAAAGCTTAACAACGTCTCTTGCACTTTATGTACGTATAATTTCAGCGTCGCGGCGCCTCTCTTCTGAGCTCATTGGGGAAAGGACGCAATAAATTGAGAATCCTAGCGTGGTCCCGGCGGGGCGTACGCGGATCCACTTTTCTCTGCTCCCCCATCCTCTTGAGAATGAAGCAGTGGGAGAAAGGCGCTGGCTGTGTGTAGGCGACTGGGATCCTCGTCTCCTCGACCCTCCTCAGGGTCACTTGTTAGCGTATGTCGGGGCGGGGGAGAGGGTGGAAGGGAGCGGAGAGGGCATGAGTGAGCGCGACGAGGCTTTAGAGCTGCACCTTCGTGAAGCTCCTTCAAACTCCCTTTGATCATTGACACGGCACGGGAAATTCTCACGGGCTGCCCACGAAGTAGCCTGCGGCAAGAGACAGAAAAATATAGGTTTCATTGCTGCGGAGCGTTCATGCGGACACGCACTTCCCCGCTTATTTATACTCGAGTCAGTACTTCGCGTCTCGGCGCGGTCTCGCTGTCGGGTTAATGTGCTAATCTCGACCTGTGTATGATTGTTGCATATTCATTTATACGCATTCAAAGAGCGAACGCCCACTCTTAGTTGAGTTGAAAGCCGGAAGTCTTTCCAAATATGGTTTATAAATTTATGCTTATTCCCTAGAACTTTTTCCTGATCCCGAGTTGACCTCATAAAAATTTACTGCGTTAAAGTGTGGCTGTCGTGAGACCCAATATGAAATATTGAGGTTAAATGATATCTAACCATACCGTCCAAAACAAAAGCCTTCACGATGGCGTGTGGCCGGGGGTGTTATCCTCCATGTACACTAGCCATGAAATTAGAGGGGAGAGAAAGTCGTCTACATTTATATTTAAAGTTTATTTTAGTTAATTTGACGGCCCTTATTTCGTTTTTAGCCATGCCCTCTCCGTAAAAATTCAATTAAGTTGAGATCTTTTGTGAAATTAAAAATTTTCTAAATTAAAATGAGACTAAAATGCCATAGAATGATGATGGTATAGGCGTAACTACTGAGGTTTCGTAAGTGCAGTCGCGCAGGGATGTTCATGAAGATCCCCATATTGCTCAGATTTGGACAAATAAATATTGCAAGATATAATTAGTGACAAGATCTCGTTATTCTTAGCCTTTACGACAATATATAAGACGTAAAAGTCAGGTTTTTACTACACCTATATCCTTGAATTGGGTTTCAGCTTGAATATTTGTGTAATTGTGCATGAGCTAACCCTATGGTTACTCCATTGAGCATCTTGTGATATTCTGCTATGAGAATTCTATACGCATACCGTTAACATATGGGGAAGCGGAAGTAATAGTGGCACTTTCGTAAAGACTACTGATACATTCAAAATTTATTTTTCATTATAGCTGGTTAAAGTTTTAATATTATTAGAATCAGTTTTATCTAATATCCTCAAGTTATAAATTGAGTGCGTATTAAGGTACATATTGGTGAACGTTTTAACAAATTCTTCATCTTCTAATTGTAATATTTTGTCCGATTTCATTTATTGCATCACAGCAATGATAAAAGATGGCCGCAGATAAAAGATTCTCATATAATTATGTATCTCTGAATGGATTTAAATTTGAATTGACACGAAAATGTCGTCAATAGAAATCGTTCTTTTTGAGCGAAAACGTGCATTTGCGAGATTACACCATGGAGACAATGGCACGGCAATCGTTACGCTGATGGCGTCATGCGTATTGCGGACCTTGACTGGAGCCCTCTCTCAATTTTACACCCAGGAAAAAAAAGGTAGTTACACTACTGCAGAAGGTCTAGAAGCCATTAAAGGAATAAAATAAAAGCGCGTTTTTATCATGAGAGATTTTACCCAAAGGACCCGAAAGTGAAAGACAAAATTCTGAATGATAATTGGGAAAAAAAAGAGATGGGATGATCTGAAACCAGAATTTATGTTGTCGAAAAGCTCTCCAGTTAATAATTAATTACAAAGACCCGAAGGGATGAAGTGGTACGGGGATGAGTAAATGGTAATGAGCGAAGGTTACAATACCCCTTGGCAATCGAGAAGTTGAACACTCTAATGATGACGGTGGAGGAATGCGTCGAATCGATTGTTGAATTCTCGACTTCAACAAAATAAAGATTGCGAAGGTAATGCAAGGCCTTAGTCTGAGGGGTGGAGAGGGGCAGAATAATCATCATCGGAGCAAATTTGAAATGAAGTAGGTCAGAATCGCGGTGCATCTGTGTTAGGGTGCTGCCTTGGTGAGTGCTCGGGGGATGATGGCTGGGGAGTTGCCATGGTGAAAACACGCTCGTAGGAGTTCACTTCGTTAGATGGAAGATAAATGAGATGACTTGATGTTGTTGATGACCTCAGACAATGTCGTCGGTCGAGTGCGGGGGTACCGCTTCTCTCTGGGGGAGAAGGTGACGTGCTGTCCGAGCGGTGAGGAGTCTTCCTCGAAGGACGACTTCTCAAATCACAGACCTCCCAAGTGCCGGCCTTGGTGCGTCATCCATTGCGGTCCGCGGATACTACGGTTCCTCATTATACACTTCTTCAGATCAGCCGGAAAAGGTTGGTAGACTGCGTTCCTCATTAGTGAACTGCTAACATCCAAGTTTAATTGTAGTACGTGGCTGTGACACCAGAAACGTGTTTTGAGTTGTGAGGAAAGGAACTCAAATGATAATAGAGCACATGAATAGACTCTGACTATCGCTGATAATTGTACGAGGTCCGCTGGATTTGTTTAGCGACGGACGTTCCCGAAGCTTGACACTGAGGCCGTGAGTTCGGACGCTACCTCGGATAAGGATATCTTTCTTTAAGCAATTTTTATTCAATTATTTACGCTGTATGGCTCCTAAAAATCACCTGAAGACAACACGTACAAAAGGACAAGAGTTAAGAATGCAACATACTACTGCATAAACGTCAGCCACGATAAATTCTTCAGAAAACTCCAATCCGATTCACTCGACTCATTGTTGGAGTGTTTACCACTTTATGAAAGTTAATATTTCTCTCGTTATTTTTGTTTTCTCTCAGCTAAATATATTACTTGCTTGTCCTTTCAACTTGTCATCCTACTTGTGTTTAATTTTCTTTTTCCTAACCATATTTTTTTATTTACAAATTAGTTTTCATTATAATAATTTGAATAGGGAATTATATTAAAAGGGTAGTCCTTCCACCCATCAAAATTCTGCAATTTTTTACTGCCATTTCCATCAATTAAAATAATCTATAGGCATGAAAACTCATGAGTTATAAAAATGAAATAAAAACGCCATTCATAGGTAAAAGTAAAAAATTGGCCGTTGTAAAATTAAATTGCAACTGTCGACCGATGGGTGAAACGGGCACAGCGCATAGATAGTTGACTATCTCTTAGTTTTAAATACATTACAACGTCAATGCCATGTTTTCTGTTGGTTTGTTGTTTTTAGGCCGGGACTAAAACTTACAATTGCACGCATCTTCAGCAAAAAGAAAATTTTCATTGAAATTTAACATGAAACAATAAAACGGCAGCTTGAATTTCTCAGCAAAACTCGTGCGCACGTTATTATAATGTAAATTACATCTTTCTGAAGGATCGTCAAAATGTAATTTTAGAATTTCAAAAGAGGGCAGTGTCTAATGTAAAGGTTAGGTAACTCCAATACAAGGGACAAATACGAGTTGATACACCGTGGAATCCGGGCATATGTAATGCAGGGAGTGTCCACTTGAAAGACTCGTGCAAGTCTTATTTATAATCACTTCATCTAATGTAACGGGTGATCTTCGTTTAATAGGTTTTATTGCACATTTTGGATGAAACGGTCAAACACACGAAGTAAACTAAGGTTCATTGAGATAATTAGAAAAAAGTCAGGGTACAGTGACATCATATCTTTCAAGTGTGTACTATTCAAAATCTGGATGAATTAGGAAAAGTCGAGATAATTTTTGGAATTACATTTAGCTATTTAACGTCCTACGTTAAATCGATAGATCTGTTAGTAATATCTTTCGAGATATTAATTATGGTAAATACTCTCTTACGGTATTGTTCTGGGCAATCATCGCTATTTAGCCCTCTGGTATTTCAGCGTCCAGAGGTTATTTCTTGGAGGGAATCGCTCAAATACACAGGAATAAATCTCGACCCATTCTAGATTATTAGCATTATCTTAACAAACCGAAAGAGAATGAATGTGAGCGTGGAGTGAGTTTGCATCGAGTATTTGTGTCATTGCAGTATAGTGGCCGGAATAGACTATGGCGCCATTAGAACGCTCTTTGCCTCGTAAGCATACTCTTATAAACAACCTCATGCCTCCGCAGTTAAGCTAATCGGGCGCATCAAGTTAAGATCCTTCCCTGTTTCTGTGTCACTTGGGTTGAGCTGGAGCGATTCGACACCATAATGCCCGTATTGATCTCGGAACATTCGCGTTAATGATTCTCGGAAGAGTGGACTCATCACTTTCAGCACGCTTCCTCGCGTCAGTCCCAGCGTCATATGCGTGGTCTGCCATAGAGTCCCCTTTCTCTTTTATAAGCCGGTTAATGAGGCGGGTTCGCGAGGGAACGGAAGAGGTATGCACATGAGGAATGGATGGAAATTAAAGGTGAGCGGCATATGAAGCATGCTCGCGAGGGAGGGATAGCCAAGAAGGTTCGAAGAAATGAGAATGGTTTGACGGTGGGGAGGGGTGGGGAGATGAGGAAGGTTTGACAGGGCGGGGAGATGTGAGCGGGTCGCCAGAGAGGCATGGGATTGGGAGTGTGGAAGGGGTGGGGGGGATATGGCTTACCCCGGGTGGGGTAGGAATGATAAGAGGGGGAGAAGGGATAGCCCCCGATAACACCATCGCACGCCTACTCTCATTGTTAACGCTGTCGCAGGGATGGAATCCCCGCTGCCGTATTTCCGATCAGATGACAGCTTCCATTCTTCGTGCACGCGTCGGGATGATCTCGAATCCAAATATACTTTTCATCCGTACTTTGGTGCTCTCAAAATCACTCGCCTTTACTCCGTCAAGTATTCAAGCGATTTCGGTCGGTATTCTAGTATTACTCTGCTTTAGTCCATGTGCGCTAGTCCCATAAAGAAATGGGGCCGACGTTCAGCAACCAACTTCAGCAAACTAGGCATTTAATGACGTATTAAAGCATCTATAAGTTAAACGGCCTCTTGCCAGTGAATAAAAAAACATCTTATCTCTTTGAAGTTTGCTAATAGGGAGAATAATAATGGAGAGATGATCAAAATGGGAGGTTGAAGTCTTAGATATCTTAGGCTCCATTGTTGATTTATTTTTTGAGAAATCTTCTGCACGGTAAAACGTTGAGGAGTTAAGCCTGTCTCTTCCGTTTATTTCAGTTCTACTTAGGCACTAAGTGAAATAAGTATTACTCTAGTCACTAGGCGATCAAATGTAAAGTATACAATCAAACTTCTATGTTCTCAGATATATCTTATCATATAATAGTATATATTTGAGCCGAAAGAAAAGACACGGGTATTATTCCCAAATATGCACATATTTATTTTTAATAAAAGTCCGCTGTACTTTTATTTTTTGATTCCCGTAGGCGTTGAATTAAAAATATTTATAACTTTATTCATGAAGGCAATCATTAATGCACTCCAATGCATTCTTCTGGATTTTTTAAAAAAATGTTCTGATTATTCTCTCTGTTCCATCTGGAAATGGAATCTTTAATTAAAATTTGTTACTCCCAACGGCATGTGTAGTTTTAAACCCATATATTTGGCTTTCTTTGTGTGCATATTTATACATCTACTCTCCAGAATGCGCTCACTCCCGCCCACTACTTGAGATCCAGTGCCATAGATATTAATGCTGCTTTTATTATTTTTCATTTTATCCGTATACAAGTCATGCCAGGTAACATTAACCTATTTCCAGCAGAATAAATTTTGGCATGAAGCCCAGCGCTCTTGAGTCGGGTTGGGTCTGGGGCAGGTGATACACCCTATGAATACATTAAATTTTATGAATGACGCCTGCGTTATAGAAATGCATCATATTTAAGACCATTAAAGTAAATGATAGCTTCTCGCGTAAAGTGAATAAAATTGTTTCCAATGTTTAGGGTGGTGTTATAATTGAATATTAGAAAAAAATATCATATCCGAGCAGTGTTTCATATTTTTTCCTATTCATTTTATTGCATTAATAGCTTATTTTAAAGTTAATGAATTCTATGAGGTTAAATGAAGTTTATCAGTAAATAAATCGAATTAAAGACAGTTAAATTTACAGTTTTTAGATGGTGTTTTCTAATGAAGGCCCTCGAAATATAATTACGTTATTATCAATTTACCTATTTTTATCTAAATAATTAACTGGAAGTAAGCATTCATGAAAACTTTTATTTTTAAATATTGTCATTCAGTATTTCGTAACTTTTATCCGTTGACAATGCATTCCCAGATGTTGATTAATGCCACTATTCCATTAATTTATGTTTCTTATTCACATTTAATTTTTATACCATTCCCTTAATTGTTTTGAACTAGGATTAATAGAGACATGAAGTGTGGTTTATGTGGAGGTTTTATTGACAATGAGGCACCATTGAAAATTATTGGCTGATAAGTATGCACGTTTAATCCATTTTATATCTTATCGTTTTTTGCTTGGTTTACTTGACTGGAGAAAGAAAAAGACTACTCTAACATCGACATAGGAGCTTATTCCTTTCCTTCTGTCTTCATTCTCATTATGAGACCGGAAAGCGGCTGTTGGTTTAAATACCATATACCGCGTCGTAGACTTTTTAACTCAATGAACATTATATTCCGAGGCCAAGTTTTCGCAAATTTCTAATACACGTATTATGCGCATAAAAATATTTCTTTTCCCTAAATAATTGCATACATTTTCTGATGGGGTTAAAAATCACGAGCAAAGGAACGTCTCTGTAAATGAGCGGCCAAGTAACGCTCAGCATACTCGAAATCCCTCTTCTTCACGCGTTCCTCCTCGCCCATGAAAATGGTGCTCTCTCGCCCGTTAGGAATGCAGGCCCGTCAGGGGAACTTTAGACGGCACATGCTGCAGTTCGAATATAGGCAGATAATTTGCAAAATTGATGAGCGAAATTAATCAACTAGATATACCCCCAGGATTCATCGTTAGTGTGTGACATCAAGCCGTGGTGGAATGTCATCGGCGGCGGTCGTTAAGGCCTCTGGGTCCATGTGGGAGGGGCGTGAGGGGGGGGGGATGGGAGAAGAGGGGGGCGGGACGAGGTCGTTGGTACCGGAGGGTTTGGACAGGTTCACGATCTCACGACCGTTGACTAATAGCTGCCCCACTGATAGTTGACGTCCATAGCGTCATGGAACCACTGTTGTCGCCTGTTAGTAAGTGAAGTGATGCGCTTAATCCTTTGCCTAAAATACTAATGCTAAATCATATGATTGATGAGTTCCCAAAATAGGAAGTTTTCACGTGTGTAAATCTAGCACGTAATCAGCTGACTTATTATTTTAATATGCTTAGTATACCTACACTAAACGGCAAGGATGCGTATGCAAATATATATATATATATATATATATATATATATATATATATATATATATATATATATATATATATTCGTACGAAGAACTCTATATCCTTATTGCTGCAGTGCACCATTGTAACAGACTTGTGTCACACCACTTAATGAGATCTGGATTTCAATGCTTTTAGCATTATCATTAAGTCAATTTATATAAGAAATTATTTCGTAAATTCTAAGGAACTGCGGGAGATGCCGTGACATTAATTTTTAACGAAGCCATCCACAAAAAGTGCATTACAATCCAACAATTTCAGAGTGTAAAATTCATTCGGCTTTATCCTGGATCCCACGATGTCTAGTCGACTGCTTTAGCCAGTCAAGCTATCGAGGCGTCCTGTTAAAATCCGAAATATTGGGGGCCTTAAAGGAACAAGATGTTGACACGAAATACCGTAAATGCAATGTCTCAGGCTTTCGCAGTCGTGTGCGTTGCGCCACAGTCCACAAGGTTAAACCCAACTTTTAAAAACTAGGGGACTTTAAACACTAGCCAACTTTTACCTTCGGCAAATTCCATGTCATTGAGGGATCCGGGTTCCAATCCCGGTCAAGGTGAATAATTTTTACACTCTGAAATTGTAGCTCGTAAATTTTTCAATTGAAGGTTTATTGTTTAAAGATTGATTCTCAGTATACAAAAGTTGAATTGATGATAAAGCCTTTATGAAATTAAGTAATTACCCACAACCTGCGTGCTCGTGGGACCATGAGTGCTCTTCTTATCATATCTTATCTCGGGTATAATAAATAGAGTAGAAGAGGAAAACACAATAGGCAAAACTCAGCTTCAAAGAAGAACTAGTGATGCAATAATTTCAGAGTGTAAAAAACATTCGCTTTGACAGTTTCTTTGGAAAGAGCTAGTAGGATTATACATGCCTTGAGGCACAATGAATTAGTTGAAAATATTACGGAAGGAAATACTGAAGGGATGATTTCACGAGAAAGACTGAGAGACAAGTGTAAGGACGTAAAACAGCAAAGCAATCAGGGATTAACATTGAATTGAGAAGAATTAAGCGCTGCACTATACCATTCTTAGGATTGATTTACTGATGATAATGATGATGACAATGGATAAATTATATCTACAAGAAGCACGAGTTACATTTTCCCACCTGTGATCCCTGTCTCAGGACGAGTATGTAATCTCATTCGTAAATCCACACTTAACTGGCGTCGCATTATTGCCGAATTCCCCGGGCCGTAATATGGTCGTTTATTTTGTCTGGAATGCACTTGGAGAACTGTGTCAGGGATTCGCCAGCAGCCATTCTAGAAGATGAGAGAACTAAATTACCTCCAAGTAGATTCTAGGAAGAATCTATTGCAACTATTTCTACTGCTATTACTCGGCATCCATGACCCGTCCATTCATGGCCATGTCGTACTTGACCTTCCGTGTGGAGAGTAATTGCCAGTATTTATTGAGGTTCTTCCTAAAAGCCTACGTATCATACATCTGTAATCTTTTCCACCACATCTAACCGTTAACTCGAAAAGTTAAATCTACCGTAATTTCATTCCCAACTATGTACGTCTTATCGTTGAGTGCTTTAAAGTATTGACTCGTAGTTATTTCACCTCTCGATTCTCTTTATCACTTTTTGAAAGCAACGCATCTTCATATTTTCGAGCCATTTTCTATTTGAGTAAATGAGGTTAATGTTTGCAATATAAGAGGGATGAAAATCATTGTCTAAAATTGTGATTATACTGAATTGAGCTTTGTCAAATCCGTGTTATCGGAGTTTTAGTGGTGTATCAACTAACAGATGCATTATTTTATACAATATTTCTATTTACATTCTATTTTAAGTATTACAATCTAAATACGGTGATAGAAACAATATGGCAATGTTTCCATATTATGAATGACTTATGTGTCAGCGTGCATGAATTATATGTTTCCCTGATGATTTCTCCGTCGTGGGCAAATGGCACCATTTATTATTTACAAACACCCATTATTTCCATGGAAATATAAATAAAGGAAAGTGTTTTTATGACCTTTTTCATTTTTTGGACACTTTACCTAATCATGAAGGATGAGTTCCCGAATTAAAACAATCACAAACATTTTTAAATCACTGTGCAACGGGAAATTAAGCTTGGTATCACAGAAGCGTCTATTTCAGTCTGCATCTCCCAAGCACAATATTGTTTTTGAGGGGGAACTGCAAATATTTTGTAATTTTTTGAGTGATGTATGTTATTTTGTTTATTTGTGTCAGTATTAAAAGTTTCGTGGATACTTTTGTGGTCACCTTGATCATCAGCCTGAAGTTTTGCTCAATAGGTGTAGATAGAACTCACTGCCTTTTACTATTCGTTGGTGAGATGTGTGTGATTCACACATTCCGGATACGGTATGCTCTCTCTTTCCATATGCCACCTGAGTTTCCGATGTGGTTGTAAGTATTCAGGTCAGGTTTTGCAATTTGAAGAGCGTTGGAAACCAAAATTTATCTTGCCAATAACCGCGCATATTACCTGCTGGGTATCCTTAACAATTGTTTTGGATAGAAAAAATATTGTCTTTAGTCCTAAATTATTTTTTAGGATAATATTATTCTTTTAGACAAAATGAATAGGTAACAGATATGAAGTGAATTACGGAAGTCTAAATAGAGGTAACGAGACGACACTTCGTAAAATCCTTGTTGCTTATCATAAGGATACGCGAGGGAGGGAAGGGGATCTCCGTTGAATCTTATTCCGCAATTTAGGATGCGAATGGACATTTAGATCTTTTATTATCTTAATAGATCACTGAACTTTGGAGATAGTTTAAATTTTTGGGCATACTGGCTTCACGGGGCTTACCTGAGCATAGTTGTGCTGAGTGATTGGTTTATAGAAATAATGAAATTCATTAATTACTGAAAAGGATAAGATAATTGAAATGAAACCTGCCGGCTCCTGCGACCCAGCGACCTATTTCATTTTGTTGACGATTAAGGCATTAGCTTCCGTCGCTGAAAGGGATCATGCCCAAATAGGGCTGGCGTACATCACTGTAGGAAGGATAATTGAGGTTGAGATTGCTTTCTTTATGCTAAGGCTGCCTGCGTTGTTGTGGCGGATTAATGGAAAGTGGGTCCCATTATCTCCCTCGAATTGATAGATGATGAAGCTGGATGAAATGCGGTCGGATGGCATGTATTTGTGCCAAAGAAATGTTTTTTCCCCGAGAATGAAATCTAAACACTTTTTTGCTCTCAATTTCAAAATTGGAAAAATGCTTTGATTGCTAAATGAAAGTTCGAACCTGTTTATTTTAATTAGTGAAACCTTTGAATATTTAATCGAGTTAATAGAAATGTTTCATTTTATTGCCCAGGTGGCTAAATCATTTAGGTGCTTTTGCTCTTAGTATTGCGTTATACTGATTCGAGTTGTAGGAGGCCGAGATGGTGGTTCCATTTGCATTTACTTCATTTTTGCATCTGGTGAAGCGAAATATCATAGAATGTGGGTGTGTGGGTGCGCGCACATACACACGCGCATAGAGATATATAAGCAATAAACACAGTAATCAACCCGAAGGTCGGTTTGGTAGGTGATAGTAGAGTTCATCCAGTACTAAGCCCGACGGCATGTGAAATTCACACATCAGGGTAGGGGGGCCAGCTCCTTTCCCTGTGCCGGTTATCGTTTCCCAGGAAGATCTGGTACCCGAAAAATCACATAGCTTGGATGGAGCTGCAGGTGCCCAGAGACTTTCCCGGGAGTCGAACCAGGGTCCCTTCGGTCAGCAGTCCAACGCTCTACCCTTTGGACTACCGCGATCTGCACGCAGTTACATAGATATTAAACAAATATAGTATATATGTATATATTGCTGAAAATGAATTGCTCCAAGAGGAACACCGGCTGCAATTGAGGAAAGGGAAGGGTTAATTATCTTTTTGTAAAGTGAAGAATGATTTACTGGCAAAGAATGTTGAAGATATTAGGAAAATCAAAATAGCTTAATTAGAACAATATAGTATTCGGGTAAGCCTTATCAAATCACTTTTGGGACCCCGGAAGATGGAAAAAATGTGTCGTTTCTCATTTAAATCGTCTAGTATGCTATATGAGATTCTTAAAGGTTAATGGTAAATTGGTTAATCCTGATGGTGAGAGATTTTCAGGGGGATGGATAGGATTTTTGGCATCCTAGCTCTAGTAGTTTTACAAAGGAGCAAGTAAGGGAAGTTGATCATTGCGTTTTGGGACTACGTTTGCATTGATTACCAACGGAGCGATCTCTATATGTAAGTATACGTGAAAATATTTCACGTAGTATACCATTCCCACGAAGTTTGTTAGAATCTCACGTGTATGGTGACTTATTTCCCGATAAAATTTCTTACAAATAAGAAAAAAGTTTTGTATTGGATCGAAGAAGAATTTTCCCAAAACCCATGCAGTGGACGTCAGACAACTCCTTCCATTTCCCCAGTTCTCTTTTTCTCATTAGTATATGAAACATTTTCACCGTAACAAGTGTTGTTGGAAACGCCAAACCACGGAGTCATCTTGTGTAACTTAGTGGTGCCCAAGGAGGAAGGACACATTACCAGTTTTACAGTCAAACCATTGAACTAAAACCTTCTCCGGAGAGTTAGAAATTCATTAAATTGCAATTTAGGTCACGATAATTCTCCCTTCAGTGGGTAATTCAGTGTCACGGCTCGGGGATCTTAATGTGAGCAGCCCATCCTGCGACCAACCACACGCCTTTCTTCACACATACGTGCCCACACCGCCCCACCCGTACTTTCAATTTATACTCTTATATATTTTTTTTTTATTTTTTTATGTTATCATATCTCCTCTCTGAAATGGGGAGCGGGAGAGGGATGTAAATCTCGCCCTGAACCACCTCCCAGGAGGGACTCCGACCTCTCCCTCTTCCCCAAAAGCGTCTGCGGAAGAAAGAATAGGCGAGAGATGGATGCGGTAGATGGCTTTTTTCGCAAGTAGGACGTTGGGAGGACGTGATAAAAAATGTATTCATGTATTTGGGGGTTGGAGTGTGTTGGAAAGGCTGTGGTAGGAGGAGGGAGGACTGACGTGTGTGAGGGCTAACCGTCGCCGCGGAGACCTCTGCCGTGTGTCCCTCGATGGGTTTGCGGATGCAGACGAACGCAACGCAGTGATACCAATCCAACGATGTTGTCGATGGGTGCAGCGATTTTTTTAACGTTCAAGCAGCCTGTACTGCTCACGGGCGTGAGGCGCTTTGTCGATCACGGGTGCTCCTTAGGTGTCGAGTTCCCGGGCGTGACCTTTTCCCACGTTTTTGCGCGCAACTTGTGCTCCAGGACATTTCGCGGTGGGATATTGCTCGCAAAGAATAAGTCCTGTATCGCCAATGTGTATATACTTCGTTTATGTTTAACTTAAAAAATGTAATACCCATTAAATATAATAGAGTTTAAATATTTATTTGCTACATGTCTCGATGTTGAAACCAGAAGTTCAACATTGAACAATGACATTTAGATATTACATCATGATACTGACATTTTATAATATAAAGACCAAGTAGTTTAAATGTCTTTTTTTATTGAATTGTGTTGTAGTTTTCGTAATATTGGCCGATTACATTGGAAATCTTTTTAGTGCTCAGCTTCCTCGTAGTACTATAAAAAAGATTTTTAAGAGAGGTTTTCAGGGGAGAGTTTAGGGATTTGGTGGGTTAGTGTCTAATCGAAAATTGGATGATTTGTTGGAGCCGTCCATTTGATAAGAGATGAATTTGATCTATGATGTATGTCACTCGGTTCCGCAAACCAGTGCATGCATCCATTCTATTCATGAAACGATGTGGTGGCATTCATTTTAGAAAGCGATTTCACCGCCTAAAAAGCATTCCCGGCAAATACCGATGGACTAGGATTTTAACTTGTTTTTCAGTTCGTTCGTTCTGGAAAGTATTTAGGCATTTACACCCCCTATTTGCAAACATAAAAGGGTGGATAAATGTAGGAAAGGGCTTGGATATACAGTTTTGTACTGATATCAAAAATATTCTGGACAATCCGTCGATTGCTACCTACGGATTTTAGCAATGCGAAGAGTAAAACGTTCTAATGAAGACCTTGAAACAAGATGCATTTACGCTGCAAATATCCGCGAGCCATATCTAGCCTAGGTCTCCTAGGTTAAAGTGGGCGTCGGAGCGCGAAGGTTTGAGGTCGTGCTTCTTGGAGACTAATTCGGTCATTCATTCCAGAAGAGGAGGGAACACGGTACGGCAGGATCAATAGGTACTTATCGGTCGACTTTGCCGTCAACCAATCAATCGCGACATCTTCTTCTTGAGGGACAGGAACCGCGCCATCCCATATCGGCCTTTCGGTGGAGTCAACGGTGACGTCTCACGAATTTGTTTTGGTAACACTGTCTTTCGCAGAGGGGAGATAGGGCCAAAATGGAGAGGAAGGGTGGAGCGTGAGGAGAAGAGAGTAGTGGGGGAAAAGGAGGGAGGAAGAAAAGGTTGGCGCAGGGTGGTAATTTGCCGTGGCAAGGGACAGAAGAGACAGTTAATGGGGAAGGGGAGGAAATGGGATTAGGAGGTGCCGTCGAGAGGAGTGAAGAGGTGGGACGGGTGTGGTGGGAGGGGGGGCTCGGGAGGAAACTGGCGAGGAAAGGGGGTGGGTGAGGCTATAGGGAACGTAAGGGAGGAAGGGGGATAGGGGGGTCGGGGATGAAAAGCAGTTTAGCAGGGCAGGCGTGGGTCACGGACGGGAAAAGAGAGAATAATGAGCGAGGCACGGGGCCATCTCCGACGGAGAGTGTTGAGGCGGGCGGGGAAGGCCGATGGGAGTAGGTGGGGGCGGGGGGCATGAATGTTCGGGTGAAGGGAGGACCGGGAAGGAGCCCTGAGCGACCGAACTCTCGCGAGAGCATGACTATGTCTCCGGATAATGAGCTGAAATGGTAACTGGGGTACAGAATGGGAGGGGAAGGAGAGAGTTTGGGTCTGGTGGGGATGTATAGAGAGGAGAGATGAGGGAGGGGAATGGAGGCAACCTACCGCATCGAACTGTTCCTCTTTCGTCTGAGGCCCGTTCCGTCGTGGGAGAAACAATTTCCCCCTTCCCACAAGCTAGCCCGTACCGCATTCTCTCCCGTTTCTTCCTTAACCCGCCGTCCCCAATCATCATCCCGTCCCTAGTCCGTCTCCCTTCCTTTGGCCTTTATTGTTCTCCAGCCCCTCATCCTTTTATTACTTTTTGATTAATCTGCGGAGTCACGCATATGCTTTAGATTTTCCAACTTTAGTGTGCAATTTAAAACGCGGTTTACGTATAGAAAGAGTCCTCATGGAACCCCTCATTCCTTTCCATTTCTTTACTCGCCATCTTGAGACTCCCATGAGAATTTTTTTAGATTATGGCCATTACCCCTCTATTGGTAATTTATTTGCTGTTCCTCACGTGTCTTTCCACATAAATTTTATTTCGACTTTTTTCTTTAAAATTACTAAATCATCCGAAATACGATTACGTTCTTAGGAACAATTTCGTACTAAATGGCTCGTTTTCTCACAAACGTACAGTTTTCATAAATGTTATGCATTCTGGTCTTTTCACGTTTGATAGCGGTGATTTGTTTTTAATGCATAGGGGAAAATAATTTGGAAACAGGAGACTAATGTCCTTATTCTCATTTTAAAATAAAATTTTTTGTCCGTGTCTTTCTTCTCTTCCTCATGGCTCATTTTTTTCAATCTTTCTCTCGTTTTAAGAAACTCATTTTCTAAAATCGTTTTTAACTCGATTTCTTTTTTGTCTACCCTGCCATCTTCACTCGCATTCTTTCTTTACTATTCAGCTATCCCACCCTCCCAGCTGTTACCTCCTTCAGACTACTCCCTCTTCCTCCATTTTCTGTAGTAGTCGGCAAGGTCAGTCCGGGGGTCGTCGTAGGAAACAAATGAGCAAAGGAATGAGCATTTCATCACCGGAGAACGGCGTCTCGCTGACGTGAATTGAAGTTAAAATATTATTCTGCCTAAACATGATCACAACGGACAAAAAATGGAAGTGTAGTCGCTCATACTTACCAAATACCAAATTATGTAGTTACATATGTCTATCCAGTGCGAATAGTTAGGGACAGTTCAAAATGATTTATGATTCCACAAGGTGAGATAAACCATAAGGCCATTGAGTGATGATCCCTTGAAAAGAAGCTTATGTCGCCATCTACGGCGAAACAACAGAATTTATATTTGAACGTTAAATTTCCATCTAAGGAAGCAAGAACTTAGATATCATTTAAGTATGATGTCAATGTTTTTCTTCTCAAGGTATACCTGATTTAGCTTTATTATATACCTTACGCCTAGGATTTCCACCATTCCCGTAATTCACTGAATCGTTCACGTTTCTAATTATTTTATCGTTGACCGCATCCCGAATGTAAATGGTCTTCTAGCGTTTTCCGGCAGATTTTTACAATATGCCAAATACTTCATGTTACCCGTATATTTGATATTGTCGAAAAAACCCGACCTTCGTTATCATCGTATAAGTGTAGCTTAACAATTTAACAGCTTCTTAGCTTACTTCTAAGCTAAGTTGTGATCTAACAGCTAACAACTAAGATATCTCTAATTAGTAAATACTTAGAATTAATGTGTATATTGCGTAGAATACCTCCATCCAACGTAAAATCTGTCCACTGATAAGATATGCTCTCGCAGATTTTTGTCTTCCGTACTTCCGCCCGTGTCTGCACATGTATTGCGTTTCCACATATTGACCATCTTAATACACACAAGTTAAACATCTTACATATTTTCAATTCCTTAGCTTTTAATCATATTCTTTAAAAAGAGTTGGCGACCTTAATTACACCATTTGTGGTATTGTACAGGGACTCCAAAGGATTTGAATTTCCAGAGATTTAACCAAAATGCTCAAATAATGCTTATAATACGTGGAAATTTATTTTTGACAGTCATTTCATTCCTTTTGTTTTTTTATGGGAATCATTCGTTGGACATGATCTAAACTTCATGTATATTATTTAAGCCTTTCCGTAGCCCCTATAGTGACTTTTCTATAAAAGCTCAGAACAATTTCCATTCCCAATTCTATTTAATTCACCTAACCTCCACCCCTCCCATGTTTTTACTTTTTGTATCGTTAAATTTGAGATCGGTCCTGGTAGTCACAATTCCACTATCGAAATAAGGTTGTCTAGCCATATATTCATCTTGACTAATTCCACCTTCCCCCCTCATTTGAGTTTTCTCCTCTCCCCACCCCACCATCATCTCCTCTCGTCGTTTCTTTGCCTTCCCTTCGCAATTTCCCCCTCGCCTGCATCCTCCCGACCACTCTCCCCAACCTCCTCACACTCCCAATCTCCATTTTTCGCAGCCACCCCTCGCTCTCACCTCACCCCCTTTTTGCCCTTCCTCCCAAACTCCACTCCCCGCTCTCCCTTTAAAGCGAACCTCTCTCACCCGATCCTCCCCCTCTCCTCTCTACCCGCGTAATGAAAAAAAAATCCTTCATCCCTCCCTCTCCGCAGTCTTTCTATTTCTTCTTTCTTACCCTAAAAAGTCCTCTTTCTCACTCCCTCTCCTCATTCCCTTTCTTTCTCCCCCCCCTCTCTACTTTTTCTCTCTCTCTCTGCCCTCTCGCCCAAAGCCTCTCCTCTCCCTTCTCCCTCTCTCTCTCTTTCCTTCTCCCTTACCTGCCTCGCAACCACGCTACGCAGAAAAGGGGTCGAGCGTAGGCAAGGACGGGGGGTGGAGTAAGGTCCTGGATGTGGATGTGGGTGGCGGGTAGTTTCGGTTGGGGGGGAGGAGGGAAAGGGTACGGCGGGCGAGGAGGTGAGAGGCTCAGGAGGAGGAGGTGCCGCCGCCGCCGGAGCGGGCTTCTTATCGATCCCAAAGCGTACGCACGGGGACGGGAGGGTGGAGTGGAGCGGGAGTGACGGAGAATGGAGGCCACGGAGGACGGGGGGAGGGGGTGAATGTGAGGTGGGGGGCGCCGCAGGGGGGGCGGGCAGGGTTTGGAGGTGTGGGGGTGAGAATAGCCGGTCTGGCTTACGGGCCACACGGGGAAGGGTTTCAGGGGGGGAGAGGTGGGCGGGTTTTTTTTGAGGGAGGGGAGAGAAGTCCTACAATGAAGAGCACGCGGAGGAAATATGGCCGTGTCGGGTGGGAATCCGCTCCTGGATAGGGCCTTGCATTCGGTATTAGGGAGGGACTCCTGCCCGCTCTCTCTCTTACCCCCCCTCACTCCCGCCCCCAACGCGCCCGCTCCCGCACCCCTCCTCACCCCGAACACTCCCGCTTCCTTACACTCTGCTCGGAGGTTTACGGTGAGCCCGCCCCACTTTTTTTATTCCCGCGATTTTTATTTTACTTCATGGAGCCCCTCGGTTGGGAGGTTGATGTTGGGTGCAGGGTTGTGAGGAGGGGTGGCGGTAGAGAGAGACATATGAGGGAGGAGAAGTGGGGATAGGTTAAAAAAATAGAAATAAGGAAAGCTGCGGGGAAGTAGTTTCGGGTAAGATGTGGGTTTGATAGGGGTGTGGCTCGTCGGAGGGGAAAGGGTGTTCGGTGGAAGTATCCCGCGATGGAGGGAAGGGTGCTGAGCAAGGGGGAGGGTGTGGGTGAGGGTAGTGACTGGTTGAGTGACATGCACGAGGCGCGCGGAGAAAGGGAGTAGTCGAGTGATTCTGGATGGAGTACGCAATGCACCGGCAGCGGAGTAGTAGCTGTCGAGATCAATGTCATTCCGGAAAAATGTAGTTGCCAAGAGAGAAGGAGGGAGATAGAAGGGGAGAATGAGGGAAAGAATATAGGAGAAGGAAATGAGCCCCTACGTTGCTGTTTTTTCCTTCCTTATCCTCGCATTCCTCGTGAATAAAGGGGGAGTGGGGAGAGAGATTATTTGTCGCTCCCGTGACAGTGGTCTTGGATACACTCGGATATTGTTATACAATTTTCCGCTACACTGGTACGGGATAAAAGAATACGATTCCTGTTGATGGAGTTGGTATTTTATTTTTTCCCTCTAGTTCTTCACGGAGCCCCCCTACTCCCACAATCTATGCAAATCGCTGTTCCGTAATATTTTCGTAATTGCCTGGAAATGCTGCACGTCAAGTTGAAATCGAATTTTCATGGAGTAATAAGTTTTCGTTTTTTTTTAGTTTTTCAAATTTATTTTCATCTGTAGATTTTCTAAACGCTTATTTTTTTGCCCTACGGTTTGAAACAATGAGTTCTGGTAATATTCCTGCCTTTGGTGGGAATTTCTTTTGCTCAACGCTTGAAATTTCACATCTATTCCGTTCATTATAGGATTAACACTGCAAAATTTTAATTAGATTTTATGAATTGATACAACCAAATATTCTTAGTCATTTTTACATATTATTTGATTTATATTTCTTCTCGTCAGATCTGATTATCTTTTAAGGAGTGTTACACGGATAATAATAAATATGCGATTTTATTCAGTATGCTGTCTCTTACTTTTTCCAGAACACTAAAGATACAGCAACTTTTATTTGTCCAACTATTGAAAACAACGTATGTAGACAATATTTTGCTCAAAGAACTTATTTAACGCAAATTGCTATGAATTTTTAATAAAACTGAAAGCTTGTAAATTTTATTATATTTATAGTGACGTTTTGGCTATTGAAGGGCTGAAATCTCCATTAATATTACTCTTTGGCTTTATATGTACATCTAGACACTTGACTTAGTGGTAAACTTAGATGTATACTAAAGTCCTATGGCCAATATTTAGCAACAAAACCTTTCCTCTATATTTTAAAACTGCGAAGAGATCTTGTTACCTGGGAGGTAGGAGATAGTGTTTAACATTATACAGTTAGGTTTTATAGAGTGATGTATTATAAAAAAAATCATCACCTTTATCAGTCCGAAGGTCGTTTTTATGGGTTATGGTGGAGCTCACCTAATACTAGGTCCAATGACATGTGAAATTCACACATCAGGGTTTGGGAGCCGGTTCTTTTCCCTGTGCCACCTGTGGTTTTCCGGGAATATGTGGTACCCGAAAAATCACACAGCTTGACGGGGAGCTTGGAGCATCAAATCCGGGCCCTCTGATCAGTATCTCAGCGCTCTACTTATTGGGCTACGATGTATCCAAAATTATAAATGAATTATAGTTTAAATAGATAACACAAAAACATTCCCCACTTGGTTATTATGGAAGAGAGTGGAGTGGTGACGATTTACGTAAAGCTTTGAGAAAAATAGCAGCGAGGGAGCAGTTTCGTAAGTTACAAAGCTGGGTAAATTCTGCCATAGCTGTCATAGTTTGTTGATTTGGCTCCAATAAATGCAATGGAATTTAATTTTATATTGAATACCGTCCTTAAGTTTCGTATGCAAATCCTTCCTGCGTAAAATATTATTGCTTTTTTCTAATTCAGCAGCACTAATTCAAATCTATGGGAAATGCGAAAATTTCTGCCGCATTAAACTTTTACTGAAACCGCCCAGCTTCTTCTTACTGTAAGATTATTGAGGAAGATTTAACTTATTTCACTCACACAATTCACCTCGGTTGTGCAGTTTAGGAAACAGCATTTATTTGAACGAGTTAAAAATGCCATTTAAAGAAAAGATATTCACTTGACTGATGAAAGTGTGAGATCTAATTGCGATGAACTAGTTTCAATCAAAGCGTTTGGAAAAAAATGGAGATTATTCATTTTGTATGTACTTTTTAGCTGAGGGAAAGTGAAATTTCCTTATAAGCAACATAATACGGATTCTGTTGACCAAAATGTTTATGAAATTTAAGATCGCCTTTTCGAAAAAATTATTTTGCATTATCATAACGACCAAAATCGTTTATTTTTCCTGGGCTCGCGTTTTTTTTCAAGGATATTTATTTTATGGCACGCCATAAAATTTATTTTCATGTGCTTTAGCCTTGTCAGGCAAAGAAATATATCGTTTTTCGGTCTTAATCCATCCGAAATCTGCCTTATTTGGTAGAATACAACAGTAATAATAATAATATTCTAGCCTTCTTATTAATATTTCAGTCCTAGAAATTGGCTTGTAATGTTCAAACACCAGGAATCCTATACACTTGTCATACCATTTTCACCCTAACATCATAGTATCATTCCTCGTTCTCCGGAACTTAATTTTCCGTGACTTAACCCTACCTGAACCACTGGAGAGGTTTGTTCGATCCGATGTTTTAGCAAACAAAATACACGTTTGCGACACGCAACCTGATCATGGACACGCAAATTTGTAATGTATCTTTAAGTTTCCAACTTATGACTATTTCGTGAAATTTCCACGAATAATATTCATCTGTTTACTTCGTATTACCTTGGAAACAGAAATATGGCATCATGTTCTTTGGCGATTGTTTGGCACGTGAAATTTACTGCAATAAATGACAAACACTTTGGGCCATGTCATTCAATGCATGCGCCCACTTCTGCGTCGCACCTATCACGTAATCTTGAATACTTTAGGGCGCCTCATCATAATCGCCACTCGATATCAATTGCCGATTCTTGAGCATATGCCATTGTTCTCACGACATTTCTTCTCCCAAGATGACACGCAAAAGAAATTAGTGGAATTTTTTCGTATTCCCTTTGAATATTCTCAGTATTCCAGTTTAGTATAGATTATTCTGCTGTGATGAGTATTTTTCTTAATTTTCATAGCTTTTATTATGTCCTTACACGAACTGTGCTCGAATTTTTAAACATGATTTTTTTCCAATATTTCCAATAGTATACTCTCTTTATAAGTATTCCCATAAATTTTACGCAGATCTTCATACATTAAACTCGGGTTAGATATAAGAGGTAGTAATGGCAGTAACTCATGTTAAAGATGCGATCAGGTTTGGGTCACCAGTGGGTGGAATATTGTGAATAAGCCCGGTAACCGGCGTTAATGTACCCTTAATTAAAATCATTGAGGAGTTCACACCATAATTTATCGCCTCAATCAAACCCGTCCAATGGCGTAAATGCTGCACAAAATAATGAGTACTCTAAGGTAATGTCAAGTATAAGAACGTATGGGAATCGAACTCGAAGCACGATAATTTGTATTTTTTTTGTAAGCCAACAGTATTGCTTCCCGCAAATCTTCCGCAGTGAAACAGTTTGGTACCATATATCTCGCCATTCAGACATACATACTATATGAACAAGTTCGTGAAATAGTTAGGAATAGACGTTAATCTGGGTTCCATAGAGTGATTTCGTAGAGCGATAAAATCATTTCTGTTTACAGTCGCATAAGTAACAACAAGACGTGGGTCTTATGAAGATAAATGAATGCACCTTGAGTATTTTAGGAACCAAAACAAAAGTTAACCAATCAATATCGTCATATTTACAACGTCATACCGTATTTAAATATTTTTGTACAGGATTTAATGCATGACAACTTGGCTTCAGACATACCAAATATAAATTTGCGTAGATTATTCTTGAAAGATGACGTCAATCACCAATCACGCACTCTTTGTCCCGCAGCTTGTAAAATAATAATAAGATGAAAGTGTTGTTAACAGAGACGTTCAAAGGTGGACATTTATGCTAGATATCGCACCCTTCAGATGTAAGGGTATAATATCAGGAGTCCTTCTTGGCAAAAAGTCTTACGCCCGGGAAACTTTTTATTTTAAATATGTCCAGAAAGCCAGAGTTATTTTTTCATCGTAATTTTTTACTTCATGAAAATTACCACTTTGCTTCGTGTTGTCAATTTTTCTCTGATCATTTGTATGAAAAATATATCCGGAAACAGTAGAAATATAGAGGCATGAAGTAAATCTTGTCTAAAAGGTTGAAACTCCTAGTTGATCTTATATAAAAATAACCGATGGATGGGCAAAGTAATACGATTTTTGAAATCTTTAGTTTGGTAAGATACCGCGAAACTATCGCATCTTGGCCTAAAAGAAACGTAAATGGCTATCTAAAATCTATGTGTGATAGATCCAGTTGGTTTCCGTGGTTATAATTTTTGTCATAGGTAATGGATGTGATATTTTTGTCCCCTTTTCTACTCGTAAAACTCTTTCTGGGCATCCGCCCTGGTAGACAGGTAGACAGTGTGGATTCCTTATTTGGCAGTCTATATTTTATGATAGGTTTTGAATGGACGTAGACTTAACATTGATATATTTCTTATGTAATGCGGAAATGTGAATTCATGGGTGAAATTGTTCAAAGAAGGCCTAAAGTCGTGTACCAACGGCCCCAAGAAGCCTCGGCCACAAACCAACCTATTTTTCCAGAGGGCTAAACGGAACCCCTACAGAAACGTTCTCGGAGGCCTAGGAATCACGGCGTGGACGTCTTAAAACGTTTTTGAGCAGATTATGTTGAGAAATACCAGAAGTTTTTAAGTTCTGGCGTAAATAGTTTGTCAGGAAAAACATTAGAAGACCTTAGAACCTGAATGCACCAGCGGTAGAGGGAAATTCGGTGATATAATTATTCAACTTCGGTATTAATGAGACATTACTTTACTTTTTTTGGTAGTTTGGAAGGTTGTGCGTAATGTTTTCTACTGCTTTAGTGCCTAGTTATGTATGAGATGAATAATTACTAGTATCAGTATGTGTGGTATTACTATCATCAACTCCAAACGCTGTTATTTTCTACCTTTCAAGGTAAGAAAATTCACAATGGCTATCATTTTGTGTTTATAATAATTCCCACGATGGCAGCATTGAAAATTGCGTATAGTTCGTGCAATACAGTAAGTTTGGTCTTGCATACAGTTTTCATGTATCTATCCTCTAATATAATCGATTTTCTACTAACATGGTATGACACTTTCCCTCCATTAGAGGAAATGTTTAATAAATCAATCGATAGTCTTGAGAATTTTCTTGGAGAAATTAGTTTTTTCGTCACCGTATTCCAAACTCTCTAATTGTATTGAAGAGGGAATCTAAACGATTTTTTACGCACGCTTGGACACACGGGTTTCAAGTTTTTACATTTAAATATTTTTCCACTACCCGTTTTTACGAGTTTCATTTTATTAGTTCAGCTCCACAGATTTTGCTAAAGTCTTTTCCTCACATTAAATCCAAATCTTAGAATGGCGCTCAAGTATTTTACTTGGTTCACTACATTTTTATCTATCCCTCCGAATCGATTGGCGCAGAAATGATTGAGGCGTATCCCAAGAGGGCAAAATGGTCCCAATTTTTTTTTTCAAAGATTTAGCGAAAAATTTACTCAATAGAATGAAACGCCGCCCTCCTGCGGGGATCACCGGGGATCCACTCTTCGGATGATGGAAGCCGCAATTCCCACCTGACAAAGCTCCACCTCGATACTTTCCTCTAGGTAGGGGAGCATGACGGCAAACGCGCAAACAAGCCTGTCTACGTTATGCCTTGCTTACCACTTCGCCTCGACCGCTGGGAGCCTTCCGTCTCCTTGGCCAGATGAATTCTCCACACTGCTTTCCTTTTCCTTCCATCTTTTCACTCATTCTTCGGATGAATATGAGTCAGGTATGTGATTGCATCATCCCATCACAGCACCAGGCCATTTATCCACCAGCCCTCATCTTCCGCCATGCTTTAGTTTCCCAGAGCCTGTGGATTTCCCATTAGCCTTTTTGTCCCTCCTGGTAAAACTAAACATTTCTCTTCTAGTGGAATCATTGCTCCCATACGAATCTAAGATGATGAATAAATCAGACCTGTTACGTATCATTAAGTTCCAAGTCTGTGTTGGGCAATTAATTAAAGAAATTGTATATATCTAGCGCCAGGCGTTTTATAACCACCCCTCATGTTCTCTGGCTACGTTTCAAAACAACCTTCTCAGTTATTTCCAGTCTCGTGAGGGTCCTCATTTTTCTAAGTCTCATCGTTCACTTGTGACATAGAATAACCTTGTCTTGAGATCATTTTTACCATATAATTTCAACTTCAATGTTTTTCTTGTGGCAGAGTTACGCAAAATTTGCTCCCTGTTATTTTTTCATTACAATGAAGTTCTTTAGAGGGAACAGTATAATAAAATTGTAATTTTTGAAATGCACGAGGATAAAAAAATGGAGCGTTTTCATTCATATTTCTCCATTATTATAGTTTTTTGATAATATAATGAAATTGACGGCTTGTTTGATTTGCTATATTCTAAAAATTATCATTGTAAAAATTCGTTTCGCGCATTTCAAAGTGATTCCATTTAAGTATGAGCAAAAATCAATTCGATAGTTCCTTGTTATTTATTTTTATGAAACAAATGATGCCCTTCTGAAAAGAAGCATTACATGTACTATTTACTTAACTAGTTACTCTACCCGTGTGTCCAAGGGGGCATCGTATACTTGTAATTATTTTTAAAAAATAATCGAGATAGAAACTTAATTTTTATTTATTATTCTTCAGACTTCTCTACATAGTCATTTTCCAGAGTTATACATTTCTCCCAGCATTTCTTGACCTTTCGAAGGCCGTCATGGTAGAACTCAACAGAATGCGTTGAAATACATTGTTCCACCTCTAGAAAAACATCATTTGTGTTGTAAGATCTCCAATAGATTTTTGAGTTCTAGGAACAAGAAAAATAAACTTATGGCGAGCTTGGGGGAAAAAGGCGGATGTGGATAAATTTCGAAGACACATCTTTTTGATTGCCGGTCGCGATTGCAGGTTGCAACGTGTTTGCTTCTGAAAATAAGTCAGTAGTCGTAGAACCCAGCGTGATGATGCCTTTTACATTTGCAGTCCTTCGTTAATGATTTTCAACGCACCATCGATATTAAGAACAGTCACATTGATGGTCATTTAGATGGTTGCTCTTCGTTATAATTGCATAGAATAAAGTTCTCCATTTTCTTCACCGTGGCAATATATTCATTGAGTGATGGTCTTCCAATATTTGGATCGTCTGTGAGGGACGTGGCCATTTGAAAATTCCTTCTCCACCTCAAAACTGTGTCATTAGCCGGGCTATCCTTTAAACAGCCATTTTTTCTCATCGTGGATTTGTCCGACACAACAACATTTTCAAATGAAGGGGCTTAATCAGACTTCCAACCTCTATCTTCTTTATACTGCGAGCCTTTATCTTCTCCATACTGCGATTTACTGAATCTACGGCTTCCTGAAACAGAGCGAAAGACCATAAATAGCTGTAATTTACAAAATTATCTACGTAAGGACCAACTAGTATGCAGAATAAATTTTATCCAGATATCTCGGTTATTTCTTAGCAACGATTTTTTAAAAACGATACCGATGTCCAAATGAATGAAGAAGGAGTAATTAAATTTCCGCGCGTGATTTGGCGAAAATGGTATTGAGATTGAAAGTTTAAGTAAGCTAATTGAATTATAAGAACCTTGACAAATAACTCCCGAGAGGCCGATTACCAACATATTGCACTCAGGGGGACCTGGTGATGGATAGGTCTACTTAGGTAAAATTTAAGCACTTCCTAAAACAAACATTGAAGACAACCACGAGCATTCATGCCTCTGGTGAATAATAGCCCACCGATTCGACTCCTAGATCTCCGAGGACTAGCAATTACCGCCCCTTCGCAACTACCTAGTCCCTCACTGTGACAGCGTCGCGAATTTTAAATCATCACCGTCATCGAGTCCACCAATCTCGATTACAGGGAATTGGATCGGAAACGAAAAAAAAAGAAAATAAACGGAAGACCGCGGGAAAATTCCATTTCCCCGAACGTCGTTAGAGAATGCAACCGAACATTTCCGATAGGGGGAAGAAGAAGGGGGGAGGCCATCACGCCCACGTGGCGAACCCTTTGTTCACGCCCCCCTCCGCAAGTCGCCTCCCTCCTTCGCCCATCCATCTTGACGGGGTCTTTCACAACCGCGGCCGTCTTCGCGATGAAGGGGTCGGGAATGGGGTTGGGGGAGTGGAGGAAGTGCGCAGGGAGGAGGGTATGTGAACTTAAAGGAATGCGCTCGAGAGGGTTGGATAAGGAGCGCGGGTGTGGAGGGAGGGCAGAAGACATAAAGACCAGGAGGAGGGGGCATTCGGATGCCCGAGACTCGAGTAAAAAGACGCAAGAAGAAGGGGTGGAGGCAAAGTAGGAATGGCCCAAAGAGAAAAGTTGCTCGCGGGATGATGGAGAGGGTAGCGGAGAATGTAGTGGGTAGGGGATGGAATGGAGATATGTGTGGAGGAAGGTAGAGAGAGAGATATAGAGAAAGAGAGGAGCGTTTCATAATGAATGGGAAGTTTCGTTCCCAAGGTGAAGTGGGTCGGGTGAGGGTAAGGAAGGTTGGGAGAGAGGCGCTTTAGCGTGAGAGAAGAGTGGGAAAGGAGTTGGAAGTCGGAATAAGGAAGAGTGGGGTGGTGAAGGGGTGGGATGAGGGGTGAGGGTGGCGGTGAGTAGCGGCGCGAGATGGAATAAAGGGTATAAGAGCGAGGGGTGGTGGATGCGGGAGACGGTGGCGCGGATTGGCTTTGACTCCCCACTTCCCCCTTCTCTCCCGGCACCCCTCCGCCTCCCCCCGGCGACGACCCACTCCGCCTCTCCCTCCCCCCCGGCCACTTCTTATGGGGAAGAAAGGAGGTGATTATTCGGGGCGATGCCGTTGGAGAAAATGAAACGGGGAGGCGGCGTGAGACGGGAGAGAACAGGTGAGTGGGTCCGCAGTTTCTTTCACGGGGAACGGGATGAAGTTTTTGGGGCGGTGGGGACGGGGGAATTAAAGGGGAAAGTGTGAGGATGCCGCTAGGATAGCGTTCGAGGAGTGGAAGAGGGAAGTGGGGTTTGGAGGGGAAGGGAAATAGGCAAAAATTTGGAAGGGAAAGAGAGAGAGAGATGTACGGGTGGGAGGGGAAGGCGAAAGGGAGGCTCTGAGCTGGCGTGGGGTTTTTGAGGGGAGCTTCGAGCTGGTGGGTTCGGCGGAGAGGAGGGGAGGGAGTGGGCTTGAGGAGGTGTAGGAGCCGAGAATAGCCTCAGCTGCCGCTCCTCCTCCCCACCCGTCCCCAACCTAACTTCAACCTCTCTTCCTCGGTCCCCTTCGCTTTATCCTTACGCCCCAAGACCCTCACCGCAACCCTCTCTTGCCAAACTCTTCCCTGCCCATCCCACCACCATTTCGGCGCGCTTTTTATTTCCGTAAACCCGCTCTAGGTCCCCCTCTTTGCCGACATCCACACCCTAGCTTCCCTCCCCCACCCCTCTCCCCCCCATGGTCCGCCTCCTCCCGGCTTCCCCCCTCGCTCTTCCCACGTTGCCTCTCGTCCACGCCCCCGAGAACTTCCCGCCCAGCGCGGCACGCGCGGTCTCGCGCGACACGCACACTCCAGGCCCTCCCTTGTTCCACTCCTCCCTTCCCCACCGTCTCCCACCGTAAAAGGGCCCTTTGCGGTCTCATTTACACCCTAATAAAGGGCTTGTCCGCCTCTCTTCCCCTTGCCCCTCCTTCCATCTCCTTCCTGCACGAACTCGCCCCGAAACACTGTCGCATACTCCTTGCCTACATTGGCACGAAACGGAGTGGAGACCATGAATTTCCTTGCACATGTCCACGAATAATGGGTGTTCCAACTTAATGTTAACACTCTCCCCATCCCCTTTTCTTGATGGACTTCATTTGCTTTGTAGCTTGCTGAGGAAAAATGTGGAAAAGATAGTGGAAAATTACCTGTGCAAGAGGTCTAAGGGACTAAAGAATATTAAAATATGTGGCGTTTAATGCTTTGGTCTTGACACCGCGATCCTCTCCGCTTTAAGGATACCCGCCTCTCAGTCATATCATAGCTACCGCTCTTTTCAAGTATAAGAAAGGTGTGACTCAACGGCTAAAAGGTACTCTAAAAGGTAAAACATTTGGCTGATGACCGATAATTTTCAAACTCAAATCCTGGTGATACCTCTCGTCACCTGAAGATGAACTCGCGTATTGTGCTTGCTGTTTTTAACGAAGAACTTGCAGCGGAACCGCAGACAAAAGGGGGGATGGTCCTATCTCCTATTCCCTGAATGCACGAATTTCACACTCCGCAGGGCGCGTTACTATGTTAGCCTTACCCAACAAAGTGACCTGGTTGAAGACTCTGGTTATGGTTGAGAGAATACGCATTGCTGCCGGGTGAGTGATTCATGTGTGCGTTAGGCGAAATTTCGCGCTAGCCGAGTTCTTACTAACTGTATTATGGGATCCCATCCACTCCATCACGGTGGACCCGTAATTCCAAGCTGGGTTAGCCCACGTTCTCCAATGCATTATTCTTTAACTCCGGTAAGAGGAGTAAATCTCCTTAAGGCCAAGTCCTTGGGCCATGGGAAAAATGCGCGGAGCGCCAGGCCGAGCACTTTGTTTTATTGACATGCGAAGGGATCTCAATAAATATTGGTGGAACTTTTACAAACTCCTTGCTGACTCCGTAGCAAAGGAAATATCACAAAGCGAAACTTTGTTTTGTAAGCTAACATAAGTCGCATTTTGGGCCAAGGAAAGCTATTCGGTTGGGGATAACGTCAAAAAAAGGAAAATTTATTATTTTCTCCGTATGTAGTTTAGGATAAAGTATCGCGTTTTGCGAAAAAACTTACTTCTAAATTATTAAGGAAAATTTCGCTATGGGTCCCCCAGAATTTTTTCCGACAACTTTACCGACAGTGCTTATCCATGTGTGTGTTTTATTGTGCGTGCAAGCATTCGTTTGACTTAGATTTTGTGATCTCACATTACTGTCGTGGTGGGCTGATTTCCTACGGAACTATACATATTCCCGTCATTAAGGAAAGCATGGTAAAATGACGGGTTCAATCTTTGATATAGTTAACTATGCCATTTGATGGGATCACCCATTCTTAAGTGGGTTGAATAGAATCATACATGCTGCCAGGGGACCGGTGGTGCCCGAAAAATTATTCTATGACGCAGTTTGGACGCCTGGGGAAAAGTGGACTGGTCCCTTAAATCATTCTGACGTAATAATTCAATCACGGTCCTGTGGTCTTTTCATCAAAAGTCGACCTTAAAGCAACTTTAATTCTTCCTACCTGTACGTCCTTGACCCCTTCAGTAGTCTACCCTTCTCGACCTTTTCTCAATTCTCAGCCTCTCTCCACATTTTCTGTCCTTGCTGTTTAAACAGTGCCTTTGTGGTAAAAGCCAACTTGTATCGGAAACTTTCGAGTCGATTTCGGCTGCGAGATGTGGTAGGAACTGAGGACGGTTGTCCCGTTGTTGAGAGAGGGAAAGGGCAAAACCCGTCTGTTTGTTTGGGATAAGACGTTCGAAGAGAGTGGGAGGGTACACGGAAGGATCCAAATAGGTAGTTTCCCTCCGGTAAATAAGAAAGGTGGGGAAGGGCGAGAGAGAAGTGGCGGGAATGAGTTCCGTTGTCGATGGGGGTGAGGAGTGGGGCGAGGTGAGGATTACATGAGAACACAACGGGTGAATGAGAGGAGAGAAATGTTGCAGAGGTGATGGCGATGAGGAGTAGAGTGCTTCATTTCCTGGAAATCCTCAGCTTACTCCCACTTTCCCTTCATCCCTCTTGATATGCGTTTACTGAGTTTTCCATGCCATTTTCTTCTCATCTTCCGGCGTGAGGGCTTTATCTCTTCTTAATGGGAGGATTATTATTGGGTTAACTTAGTCGGTAGTGTAATAATTTCGTGTGCAGGCTATTTTTTCTGAAGTTAACTTTTAAAAAATTTATTGACGAACCTTTTTAAGTTTGTGAGATTTCACAGAATAATCGAGCGACGTTCAGGCAATGAAATCATTCCTCATTCCGGTGAGCATATTAAATAAATGATACCGTGTTTTTTACTGCTCATCTATTTCTACTAGACACATTTTATATGGATGTTATGGCGTAACTAATATTTTCTTAGTCACTTTTTGAACTTAGCGTTTTTCTAAGAAAATCTTTTTCTTATTTTTCTCCCTCGAATTTTTCGAAGAGTTCCCATACTTAGAGGATAGATTTTCTTACAAAAATAGTAGAAAGTGAGCTGTCACATAACTGTAGAAGTTTTTCATGCCGATTTTTTATCTAGCACCCTCTGTGCAAATAGTGTAGTTACAAATTTTTCTTTTATGAGGAATTTTGTTTCTAAGTTACTTTTTGCTGAATAATTTATTGTTAAGACATTTTTCACGGTTAGGGGAAAACCAGTAATGGCGTTGGCATACTTTACCAAATTTGCGGGGTTTCTCTATTATTCATTGCATTTGGTGGATAAGGAGCTTGCGTAATATTTGGATTTTCGGATTTGTAGGTATTCCTTTTATCTTAAAGATGATTTTTGAAACAAAGTCCGAACGAGGGAAACCTGATATCAGCTTAAGGTTTAGCCCAGAGCAAAGGCGATAGTTTTGTTGATTCTTGGGAATAAACGTAAAAGAAATTAATCATTTGCCTCCACGTGATTACAAGTTATGGATAGGAGAACTAATTCAAAATTCTGTCAACCCTGGAAATCTAATCCGGATCGTCGCCGCGGTAAACTTGCACTCAGGTCACATCACCAGTCGTCCGATTTGGCTAACTTCTCGCTCCAACTCGAGCGTGTCTAGTTTTCTACGTACTTTGACTATCCGAATTTCAGAATCGTCCCTCTCATTCCTAATGATTTTACTCCCTGGAACTCCTGTAACTGTAAATAAGGTGTTGCTTTCCGTTATTCCATCATGGGCATCCCTTGTTGATCATCCCTTGGCCGGCGCCCTCACCACCGCCATTAGGCGACGCCCGACATTAACATTCTGTCCATATTCTCCGTCTTCCGCCTCCACCCTTCCTGCTCGACCTTCCGCCTCCACCCTTCCTGCCGTCACTCATCCTTTGCGTCTTTCTCCCCCTTAAAATTACCGCCCCCCGCCGCTCTCGTCTCTGCTTCCTCGTCACTGACGCTAAGACAACCCAATGGAATGACCCCAGTACTGCCTTTCCACGTACCACGCACATATTACGTGTCATTGAGGCTCGCTCGTTGAAGTATGCCATATCCAAGGCCGCGTCAACCGAGTCACCAACGCGACGTTCCTCCAAAAAAGGTGTTTTCCCCTACGTTATTGAAAGCCTAAACTTAGAGTCTGTCATCATTAGAACTTTTTGAGTGATAAAACGGTTATGATTATTTCCAGAGTGAATGATCTCATCCCTGATTCGGGCATGACTGTTCGGGGTAGAAAAGCTTTCTAAGGCTCATATGGTTCAGGGCTCAGATGAGATTCCCAAATATAGAATTTTAATTCGCCATTGGAAAGCAATTCACGGTGTCTTGATTAGGAAGTGATGATGGCCTCGGGGTATCCAGTACCCTTTTTTTGTCTGTATAGCACCTCTTCCTGTTTTGATACTAATTTGTCCTAAATATAATTTCCAAAATCGACGCGATTTCCCAAGGAATGTTTCCGCCGGAAGATGGTTATTTTAAAGCTACATTTCATTAAGAGACTGGGGCCATAGAATTATTGAGTCTATCTAAAGCAAAAATATGTATGTAGATCGCATCGCAGTTCGAAATTCGATACTATCGCTAACCCAAAAGCATGCATTGTGAAATTTTGATTGGAAATTAATTACTTTAAAGTACCGGCGAAGGTGGTTTTCAGTATATTGACAATAACGCTTTTACAAACAAAGTTGATTTAGCCAAGACAGCACTTCAGGGATTTAATGTATGAATACATATGCATGGTGTGTATCCAGTTTCCACTTGAGAACGAGGCTTTCCAAAGATCGCTAAAGAGCAACCATTGAAAAAAATGAAATTAAAGGACTTATGCTAAAAATAATCGCCTAAGTCATACTCGATAGCTATATAGCAAAATTTAGTGAATTAAAATAAAAAATTGAGATAAGCAGATGAATTTAGTTAGAAAATAATGGTGCTTTGGTTTGATGATAATGTTTTTAAGTATTTTATTGAATGTTTTGTGGATGTTTCCCTAGATAGAATAGGTATTTCCCATTTAATGCGCTACAAGCTGTTTTTCAGCACATTCACTGGGCAATTTGCATCCAAAACCAAGGCCGTCGCAAACAACCTTCTGCAGAGAGCGTCATGACGAGACGTCTTGTGTACCTAGTTTTGGTTATCTGGTAAGAGGAAACCCAACAGCCAAACTACCCGGTGGCAATCAAGTATGTAAATTATCTAAGTACAACTTAGCCCGCATGCATAGAGAACACGTCCGCACACCTTTGAATAAAATGTTTCTTAGGCTACAAGCTGTATGAGTACCTTGAGTGTAATATATTCTTACCCAAAGTTCCGTAGATACATCCACGAGCAAGTTTTTTCTCGAAATATTTACTCCTATTCGTGGGGTAGTTCCACTTTCATCGCAGTGTTTGACATAGGCGTGATATGCATCCTATTAAAAGCAACTCTTTACGAAGTTTTTAAGTTCGAGAATAAGCAGCACTTAGAAGCATTGCGGGAAATTCACTCGTCACAAATGCATGGAGGTAACTCGTATCTCAGTAACGTGCGTGAAACGCTCTAGTCACGAATTTCGTAGAGGAAATGGTCCACGGAAACAGGTAGCTAGTTACAAACCCAAATGATTAGAGCTATGCTAATAACGGCACAGACCTCTTTCCAAGTAATACTAAGACAGGGTCTACATTACGAAACAGTATATCTTGGGGTTCACACTGGGGAAACTTTCAGTTTACTTGATATGAAATTCGATTAAGTACAAGTTTATCGAAAAAACAGCTTTAATTATCGACCATTTAAATGTCCCGTGTAGCATTCTTCATAAATTCTTCCCCATTCGTCCTTAAGATTTCCTACGTTTACTTTTGATTTTCATTATGGTTTTTAGCAACCATTCACGCCCAAATATGATTCATATCTTCATTATTCATCGATTTTTCTATTTTTCAATCAAAATTGTCATTTTCACCGTTCTCTTCGACAATTTTGGCAATTTTTTACTCTTAAACGATATCTTCACTGAATTCCTTATTTCTTCTAATGCTTATACCAATTTAATAATTTTCTCAATGTGTTTACTTCAGTATATAAAATTTCCCTCACCTTCCGCTCACCATATATTCACTGTTATAAATATAGCCTATTCCGTCATTATCTAAAACATTATTCAGTTTATTGTCTGGGAACAAATGACATTTAGCGGGAAAATCTTATTCTAAACACCCTTTTCTTTTTTAAATCTTTCTGCAAAGAGCACATAATGCTTGCGTTGAAACTATATTGTACTTCTTTACGGAAATATATCCATTTCCTTGGACGGAAAAACTTCATAGCACGTATGTGTATTACTCGAAATGTATGCAACTTGCTTTCTTTGCTCTCAAACTAAGGTTTTCTAATGTATGCCGTATGATTTCAATATGGTGGAGCTCGGGAGAAACGTGCCGAAGGACCAGTTAATTTTTAATCTCCTAGTTCAGCATCTCTGACCAAAGGGGTAGTGCGCTTAAAATTGTAATGGCCCCTAGAAGGCTACGTCGCTCATTCCTGACGCTCTTTAGGGTTAACGGTAACGAATGGAAACTGCTTAGCATTGCCACGTTTCAGCGGACAAAGCGTTTCTTTGTTTAGCTGTGGAAGCCCCTACTTAAGGGTCCACGTGCCCCTAGCTTGGATAATTCCGCACGTTCCCATAACCTATATCTGCAGCCTCTCTCCGAATAATATTGCCGTTAAATTGTCCCAGCCCGAACCTCTAATCTAATCCTCTAAAATATACATTTTTTCAATCTATTTCGTTCGTATTATCAATGTTCGTAATCCCTACCAGCCTGGTGAAACTTTGTCACCAGCCACATTGAAATCACGTTAATTAGGCAAATAAATAAAACCCAAAAGGCCGCAAACTCAAAATCCCGCCTCGTTTATGGACGTCTTGTCAAAATGTAATTGTTGGCAAGGGACTCTGTTGAGTGTGAATGACCTCAGCCATAGAAAAGCTTAAACCCAAGGTAATACACTTTTGCTGGTACTAAATAAAGACATAATGACAATGCTGCGCTATAAATAATGACACAGTTTAGACGACGGTTGTCAAAACTTAAGTGAGTAGAAGCTACGACGTGCGCATCACGGACGTGTTCAGATGACCCGGCGGCAAAGGCGCGAAAACATAGAATAAATTACTCGCCAGCACTTGAGCTAAATATTTCTCCTGTAATATCTTGGTATTGATTCCTGATATTTCTTAACTTCCCAATTTCAGTCCTAAGAATGAATATTCTTTTCTTCGCCTAACCGGAATCATTTTTCTCTGCGTTAACTTAATAATGTGACGTGTGCACTTACAAATATTCCATTTATCAACATTTGTCGACTACAGTTCGAATATTATTGCAAATATAGCAACATTGCCTTAGGAATTAAAATATTCTTGGGGTTGATTGTTGGAAATATAAGCATTATTATTAAATGGAGATCAACTTGTTTTATGAATACCTAAAAACATTTCTCACACTAAAACTCTTCCAATGGGGAGTCAACTTTCCCAGTTGAGTTGAGTAGACATTAAACTATGTGTGCTCGATAGCATCACTGAGGCTTCCACGCCAATAAATATAAGTGACTTGTGCACGATCCAGTGGAAGTGAAACTCTGCATGAAGGGAGACTCGGTCTAATTATTAAGGAAGTGGTTATGAGTGAACGATTTTCATCCGCAGACCACGTCCCATTCGCCCACCATTCGCCATGGTGAACGGCAAAATCCACGCTCCCTTTAGACATCTTTCCCGCTCATCTCTCCTACACTTGGAGCCACCTCCCCCCGCCCCCTCTCAAATCAAAGCCTTTTCGAGTGATGGTTGAGGGAAGATGGGCTTAAGATGGTAGGAGCGGGTGGTGCCCCTTTCCAGAAAGCAAAGCCAATTGTGAAGTGACCCCCTTGCCCTCCGCTCCCCCCCCCCCCGCACATCACACTGCACGCTCCCCTGCCACAGCCCTCCCTCTCACATCTTCTCCTTCTCGCGGCATTTTGTTTACGCGAGATTTCAAAGAGGGAGGGAGAGGGTGGTGATGCCACGGGAGGCGGGAGGGGGTGAGTGCCTTCGTCGGCTGCTCGCGAGAGCGTCGACGACTGGCGGGCGCCATCTGGCCGGGGGTAGGCTCCCCTTGAAGTCCCCTCCTCTCCCCTCCTCCCTCTTTTTCCACGCACTCTCCTCCCCTCCCCTTTCCCGCCCATCCCCTCCTCCCGAATCCTCGTCGACTGCTCGTCTTCCGGGCCGTGTTTACTGCTGAGGGAAAGCGAGGGAGGTTTTTTCGAGGATTACGAGGAATTTTCCGGAAAAAAAATGCGCAGAAATCGAGAATTTGACAAAAAATACGTGCGTGATGACTGTGTTTTTGTTTTGTCAATTCCTTTTTAATTTTCGTGGTCTTCGGGCGGTCTTCGTAGTGGTAATACGTTTTTCTGAGCTTCCAATTGCTTTTATTTGAATTGGCTTCAGGGTAATAATCCCTTCGCATAATCATTAGACATAGGAGGATATAAGTTCATGGGATGGAGAACAAATCCAAAATCCTGAATTTGTGTTAATGTGGCACTAATTGCAGTATTCCCCTACAGTAACTGGAAATTCTAATGGATTAATTTACGAATTAGTTACCCAGCAAGAGTAATTAGTAACACCGCGCGTCGAATTGATTGGCACGTTCAAAAACTAATGCCCACGAATGTAGTTTGAGGATCGCTAACCTCCTTAAATGGCGTTCATTTTATTTGAGAAGCTATTGAAATACAGAAGCAATAATGAACTTAAGCTCGTTTATCCTCTCTGGAACGCTTGGTGAATTTATACATTTTATTCATTATATCAAAGTTTCTTTGTGTCCTTAATAGCGCGGAAAAATAATCAAAACTCCCTTACAAAGAGTTAAATGTTATCTGAAAGCTGTGTTGTTTATTTAGAAATGAAAAAAACAACATCTCGAGTGAAAATACGGAAAATTAATTCAGATTTCACATCTGGAAATAAAATATAACATACATTTTGTTGAATTCAAAATGAAATCCGTGACCAAAAAGCGGACTTTTAGGATCACGCATGTGCGGGAAAAATAATGCTAACGAAAGAATTATACATTTCAGGTTACTTGGTCTGTCAACGCGTGATTAGTTCATTAATTGTCGAGATCAAACGCCCAGAATAACATTTAAAACATAAATTTGGTGAAATATGTTAATATTTTCTGTAGATTAATAGCTCTGTAGTAGAATATGTATATTTTTCTCCCTAAGAGTGCAATTTTAATCTGCGAAAGTTTTGGAGGTGTATAGGGAATATAGGAATATGGCTCTTCATTAGGGGAAGAAAAGCATAAGATTTTTCAGCCTCGGGGTCGTGACCTCATTTGAGGTCAGAGTTTTGTAATCCCATTTTGTCTTTTCACACGGAGTCGCAAGCAGTTCGTGGATGTTTTGCATGTGAAAAGATTTGGGAAGCCTCGTTGCAGCGTCTTAAGTCCAAGCCATTCTCAAAGGCTTAAGTTGGCTGTTTATGGCCGCTTCCTCAAGTCTGGCGCCGGTTTCCGAGAGCGAAACCTGTGGCTGAATATATTTTCACACTCTCAGAAGTAGTCATAAGTCAAACTGTGTTTTAAGTATTTGGAATAGTTTTTAACACAAGTTTTTAAGTCCCGTTTTCCGTTTGGAGCCCCGCTCTTGCTGTGAAAATAGGTCCCGTTCCACTCTGTCAAAAGAAACCGACATTTACATAATTTTGGTTTTCCACTAAGCATCGGCTACTTGAATTCTTTTTAATCCTTCCATTTTAAGTGTCACATTATTTGCTTATGTCCTTTTATCAATTTTCAAAGCTAGCCGGGAATAAAAATGTGCCAAAACGATTATAAATTCAATAGATTACTATTGAAATAGGATTTAATTTTGTCGAAACCCATTTAAGTTCTCCATGATTAAATGTTTTGTTCGGCACCAGGTTAATATCTAAATGTTCGCAATAGCAAAAAATGGAATGAAAAAAAATGCATCTGGACATTCATCAATGCAATTAAACCCATCTATTTATATGACGCATCAGTATTCTTTGGCTACCGCTATGCTTCTATTTTAGATTGAGATCACGTAGACGTCAGCTTCTTTTGTTAGGTTCATATTTGCTAGCATCGTTCTCTAATTTTCTGTAACCAAGTAGTTCAAACCGTAGAGGGCTCTGATCAACTTTCCCAGATATGTATTTCAATGCAAGATTTCTCGGTCTATAGAAAAATAATTACTTAATTAGCATTTTCAGTAATCGAAAGTGTACTCATTGAAACATTCCCGATAATCATAATGAGAGGCGTCTTATATCTTTGTTTCTTCGCTCAATTTGAGATAGTGGTGTGATTTGGTAGAGGTAGTATTTTTAGCGTGCGAAGTGGAGGTGGAAAGAAACGGCGTGAGCATTAGCCTACTCCTAAAAGCCGTCAAGGGCTCTGCATTAAACATCCTCTCATCCGAAGGAGAGAGAACGGCACTCGGAAGTGATTTCCACGCGGCGTTCAAGTGTGGATAGGATAAACCCTTCATTCATCCACATCGTCAGTTTTCGAACTCGGGACGTCTGTGGGATGAGTCATCGGTCTCCATGCAGCTCACCGACGTTTCTTTACCCAAAGTATGAAGGAACTGTGAATACTTGGATCTGTCTTATTTATATCTTAGACAAAATAGAAGTGTGTTAAATAGGATATAGGCTCATGAGGGAAAACGGTCATAGAAGCCAGCTAAAACCAGTCCTTCATCTACTTAATTTCGTTCCTCCATTCCTATTTATTTTGATGTGCCCAGTAGGTGGGCATTAAGATTAAGATTCCCAGTTCTAAATTTGAAAAAAACGGATCGACACGTGTAATTTTGTGTTAATGGTGGCTGCTTCTGCCGCATCTAAAATATTTGCGCCTGAGCTGAACTTTTTCAATCATGGCGAGAGGCCTCATTTTCCCCGACTGGGATTGGTCAGTCATCGGGGTATCTGCTCTACCTCTCCATTATTCCTCCTTCATCTCCGCTGTGCTTTTTTCCGCCAATTCCCACCCATTCCCCACCTTACGTCCAACTGCCCTTCTCACCCCAACCTAGGAAACTATCTCCGCATGTTTCAACTTTTTTCATTCTCTCCACTGAATGAGAGAGAGAGAGAGAGAGAGACAGAGAGAACCAAATGATCCAAATATTTTCTCACGAATAAAATTGCGCGCTCCCGAATAAAGTTGAACATTTCCTCCCTCCCTCGGTCTCCCAAATCTCTTATCCTATACTCTTTTTTATCCTATTTTCTCTCACTCCGATCCCTTTTGCTTTCGTTATTGTTTGCCCCAGTTTACGATATGTTGCTTATGAGAGAGGTTTACCCTATTTTATTTTTATTTTTCGACCACAAAACCATGGCGCCGAGAACGGGAGAGTGGAGAGAGCTGCGGTAAGAGGGTGGGAAGAGGAAGCTTTCTATCTCTTTTCCAGGCACAGAGCGTATGGGCCATACATCTCTTCATCTGAAAATAAACGCCGTCGCATTTCGTTTGAAATGCAGCGTGGTAACCAACGTATTGAAAATCGCCGGCTTAAAATTGAACTACAGGTATAAAGCGTCCATACAAGCGGATTGAAGGGATGGAATTAAAAATAATTGGGCCTCAATGGCGTGAAAGCCGATGCTTTATTCGCTAATTTATGCGTCAGTCGGTAGGGTGCTTAAAAGTCCAATTTGATGAGTGGTGGCCTCTAAGTAGATTGCTACATGTTTTTAACAAGCTCGAAAGAAATGTGTGAGCCCTTACCGCATTATCGGGAAAGAAATTTAAGGTATACATTTTTAATAAGTAACCTCATCAATGTAACATATTGCCCTCAGCACCTGAAGGCATCCACTATGTTCCAGATGTAAAGCCATATCAATACCATCGAGAATAAGTCTCCACTTGGTAGACCGATTCGGCTGAGGATATTCCGTTATGGCTTGAGTTCAAACGAATCACTTCCTTTAAATATCATAAGACGTCAGTTCTTGCACCGTCAATATTTTTTGCTAAAATTAGATTGCTGAGAAAAGTGAGTATTCCCCTCTCTTCCCGAGGTTTTTGATTTGTTCTCTTCTCTTCGGGAAGGTTTTCTTTTTCATTACTCATTTTGATCTACTGTGAGGGAGGGTGTTCAAATATGGTGCGTCTTAAACAAGCTGAAATATTAATCAGTTGATTCTCACACGATTTACACAGATAATACGTTGACTCAAGTGACTGTTATTTCTTTTCGCTGTGTATATATATATATATATATATATATATATATATATATATATATATATATATATATATAGGTTAATGCGGCATTAGGGAGAAGGAGGTGTGGCTATTACTTATATTATATATATATATGTATATATATACATATAAAAGTAATAGCCACGCCTCCTTCTCCCTAATGCCAAATATCATGTGAAATATTCACGGGTTAATGTTTTTTTTTTCAAGTATTTCTCATGAGATATGAATATGCCGAATTAAAAACTTAAAACTGCTCTGAAAAATGCATCCCATTGTTATTAAAACCCGATTTCTAAACTATCTGAAACCATCGCTCATACCAAGGGGGAAAATGGTAAATAGGATATGCTACAAGATCTTATTTCTCAATCATTCTCAAAGATTAATAGTTAATTTTTGATTGGCGTAGTAACTATTTGTAACTTATTTATGACAAATAGCCAAAGGGCGCTCGAGAATTTGAAAGATCCAACGGTCAAACGGAACTGAAAGAACTCACTCGCTGGATTGAATCGTTTCATTATTCAGCGTTGATATTTAAAAATTATGCTTTTTCAGAGTAGTCTGGTCAAATATTAGTATCTATTTGGAATGTATTTCAAACTGCTCCTTCAATGGGGGAATTTAAGCTTGAGTCTATCTTGCTCTAATTAATTTCTAACATATCTTCATGGTAGTCAACATAAGAAAATATGTCAATGGTTTAAACCCTGTTGTACTTATAATGCTTTCGAGTGTCACTTTGCGGAATATTTGAATAAAAGATAATGCTTATTGTATTTCACTCAATAATTTATTTTTGCCAACTAACACTTGGACTACTCAGTAGTTCTAACGCTGAAATAACCATTTTATTCCATGGTGTTTAGCACAGTCATTTTCAATTCTCACGTATAATTTTACACTTCAATATGAAAATAATCTTGTTCTTGAGACCCGGTGCGGGAATTTTAAATTTTGAGTGTAACGTTAAAATTAGTCTCTGTAAATAAATTGCACTTTTTGCGTGTAATAATAGTAAAGGTTTTCAAACAGAGAATGTCAGTTATTGTGTTTTACAACTACGTGGCTATGACAGATATGATTCGGATAAAACAACAAGTCAGTAAAAATAGATCAGCAAGTTAGGCTGGTTCGCCCTGTATTTGCATTATCATAATTGGTACTGATTGAAAATATGCCACGTTCTAGGAATTTTCGTATATTGTTAATGAATTTTCCCCTGAATATCTTTTATTTGCTCGTTATTTTCATGAAATAAACATGATGATGGAAAGTGTTACTTACCTAGTCATGTCATTACTCAATGAAATACCAACTTTCGATTCCTTAATTTCGAAGAAAGTATGCCCGCTTTTTTCCTTAAACTTCGCGAACTTACATTTTCAATGTCTGTGAACGAAAAACATGACATTAACGAAGAAAACTGAACTTATCAACTTCGGCAGGGCTTTCATTTTTTCACTATTTTACGCATGTTTCAACATGTGAATAAGGACATGAATGTTATTCTAATTCTACCTCAGAAATCCAGATAAAACTGCTGCCAAATGTGTAGTAAACTACGTCGTATTGCGAAAAATTTCAACCCTTGAATTTACGGCCGCATAAGAACATCTCTATTTATAGACCTCCTAATCGCTAAGGAAATATATTCTACGAAATAAATGGATTTTCCGCTCGTTCTCTGCCTTACGGTGCATCGGATATGGAAGGGTATCCATTGAATTCTGCTCCGCAGATTTGTCCATATCTCATCTATCGTAATTTTTAGGAGATAATAAATGTGAATGCTATATCAGTTTAAATCCAATCCAAAACTGCGTGCTATATCTTGTCTCTCCTATTTTCTCCTCTCTTCACACACGATAACGGGCGAGCACTTAATGTGTCGGCATCCGTCCGTTCGAGTATTGGAAGAGCCCTTGCACCTCCGTCCGCATTCTCCTTATCTACACTCCCCTCCCCTCCCGCTTCCATCTCGGGCTCCTCCCCGAAACTAAGCTCCTGGCGATCCCACTTTTATTTAAGCCCTCGCCACGTCATCGCTCGCTCCCCTCCGTTCCCTCCCTTCTCGACCTCTCCCCTCGCGGTCCCTTTCCACGCTAATTTCCCACATCTTCGCCGCGCATTCATCTCCCTTCCCGAACCTCCCATCCCTCCCACCAGCTCTCTCCCTCCCTACCCCTGCCCGGCCCCGTTCAACCTCCCCGCCTCCCCACATGCCTCTCCCCATCGCAGGCTGTCGCCCCGTTTATTCTTCTCCCACCCCTGGCCACATTCCTCCTCCATCTCGAGCCCGCTGAAACTTTCACTCTTTCTACCTTGCCCCTGACATTTTGTCAAAATTTCGCGGCATTGTTGTCTTTGTTGGGGCGTAGTTATGAACCTCCCCATCTTTGGCAGTGGCACGTGATTGAGTTATAGTTGGTCCAAAGACTGGGGTCACATTTACCCACTTTGTTCACTTGACGATCGCAAAGTCCTGCGTTATCTTCAAGGGGGTGGGTTGGGAATCTAACTCGTGGCTTCGGTTCAATTTTATTACCAAGTTCACCGGTGGGTCCAGAATCACGACCTCATCGACGAAGAGGGAGGAAATTATTTACGATAAATGAAAATAGTTTGATACTGGGGCAATGTAATTGCATAAAAATTCCTTCATTCCCGAAGAAGTTACCACATATTTCATTGGAGTATTGTCTCATTATTCATAATAAAAACTCGTAAAAAATTGCCATAGCTTCCTAAAGTCATTTCTCAAGACTGGAGTATTTCAAAGTTTTCCCTCTGCTCGCCTTCTTAGCTCTATTTACTGCCTTTCCACTCAAATTCAACTCTCATTGGCTTGAAAAGGGATTCCATTAGGAAAATAACTATTTCTTACCGTTATACTTGAAATTAGTGTCATGGCTACTCTACATCCAAAACCAGGGATATCCCGGTATATATAATAAAAGGTCTGTCATGGAAGTTTTCGTTCAATAAGTATCGAACTAAATCGCATATTTTTGTTTCATTTCCAATAAAACTAAGTCTACTCCTCAGAAAGGACCATTAAGTAAATAATGAATCATTGGTGATTGATCGTATTAGAAGCCCTGCTTAGTCTCCTAATGATCACTTATATTAAGACGGCACAAAACGGGTTCAAATCCCGGCGGTGTTGAATATTTTTCAGAGGTATCTCGATCCCTACTTGAGGTGCTTTGTGGAGGGCACTTTGAGTGAGTACGCCGTCCGTCGGATGGGACGTTAAACTGCGGACCCCTTGGCGCCTTTCGTAAAGAGTAGGCTAATGCCGACGCCGGGTTTCTCTCCACCCTTCATCCTTTCCTGTCCATCTCCTATGGCGCAAATGACCTTAGCTGTCGGTCGCCTCCCCTCAAAACTACTACTACGGCACAAAATATACGAAAACGTTTATGCTTAATCGAGTCCATTGAGTCTTGCGGAAATCGGCCCGGATTGAGATCAAAGAGACCATAGCCTTACTCATTCTATATAGTATTCTCGTTCCCTTTCACCCTTACTCTCCCTTTCAATTTCTTGTCATTCTTATTTTCTTGGTTCATTTTTAATTTCACTATTGCGCCATGCTTACTGGACTATGTTGATCAAAACTTAAAGGTAAGCCGATGATTCTTCTTTATTTTTTCCGTGGTTTAGTGTATTTTAATTAACTCTCTCATTCAAGTTATATAGGCTGTTTTTCCCAAAATTTATTCTATTTCCTTTCATTTAATAAATACGACGCAGGGAATTGTACAGGATTTGTATAGCATTTGAGATAATATAGCGAACAGAACTTCCAGAAAAATTTTCCATAGTGTATTTTGTAACAACAAATTTATAAAACTGCAGGTCTACTAGATCATAGAGACATTAATTCTATAAAACACGACCTCTTGGTCTAGGAGTATAGGAATGGATAAATCAAGGAAAAACATGTATTAGACAAATATACCCTTACGATGCTTCGCACTCGAATTAATTCACATTCAATTTACCCGCAGGTAAACGCGCTGGCATCTTGCGGAAAAGTTTTAACTTTCAATCGCTATCTACCAAGGAAATGAATAAAATATAGTCTCAGGATGCCAAGAGTTAGAAATCTAGTCGTAGATACTTCCCATCATATTCTACGATTATGTGGACCCGTGCGGTTAAATTTATCTTCTATTCGCTTCTTAAATAGGTAATTTTATCAAGAAGACCTTTTAATCTAGTTTACGGGGGTGCAAATTATAATTTCCAGAAAACTTCTACTTTTCGAAATTTGTCATTCAGGTGCTCCCTTTCTCTTCTTTTGTAGACTTGCTTTTATTTTTTCAGAACATATGAAAAAATAGAGTTTTTGGGCAGAAATAAAATCTTGTGGAACCACAAAAATTGTTCTGTTTAATTCATTACGATATACTTCCATTCTACAGTGTAATCCTGCTTTCGAACCTATTGATTTTCATTTTGAAAAAGTTAGTATCCAATTTCCAACATCAATCAATTGAAAACAAGGTAAGATATAAATTAGTCTATGTTTCAAAGAAAGAATAAAATCATTTATCACCTCTTTCAGTTAATATTGTCAGTGACTAAATTGGCAATGAAATACAAAATTGATTATATATCCTCACAAGATTCTGAAGTCTCGTGACTATCTGATGATGTTATCACCATTTAGCGAGGCGGAACAATAGAATAATGAAATTATATAGTGTGGTGATATCGATCTTTACGTTGCGGTGCTTTTCTGCAAGATTTGGGTTTATCTATTATTCGCAAATCTATCTTGATTGTAGCAGAGTTTCGAAGAAGTTCCTCCCTCCGTCATGTCTCCGCTCGAAGTTCTATTTCTAGCTTGGACGAATAGGCCCAGGCATTAACTACACCCAAAGTATTTTTAGCGCAGAAAATCGCCAACATAAAATTATCATAATAATGTGCGCGATTTGACTCGATTTAGTCCCCGTGATTATAAAACTCAGCACGATAAAATGTTCTTGTAACGGTAATGTGCTTATTTGCGTCTTGTTTGCCCCCTGACTATTTACTCAATCACGTGGAATAAGGCGGTCTTCATTTCCCAGGATGACTATTAACTCAAACCTAACTCGCAATCTACTCTTAAATCCCTTCAATGTGCATGCGGTATCAATTTGAGACGATGGTGAAATAATCGATGCTTTATATGTAAACCAGTGGTCGATGTAACATTGGCAATTCATTTGAGAGGAATCATGAGCCTCGCCCGTTTCCATGTCATCGTAACTGCCACAGTGTAATCTCAGTTTTAACATATAAGTTGACGCTAACGTGTAGGAACATCACATGGAAGTATTTGGGTCGGGTACTAGGGCATGTCGTGCATTTTGATCGAACGCCCGTGTCATTCCCATTGGCCACATGGCGAATTGGATTTTTTTTACGTGCGTCCGAAACGATGTGGGATTATCCCTCCGTTATGAGGTGATAAAGATCCATGAGCCGGCACTCTTATATCATTCACCGATCCCCCCTCTCCCCCTCCCCGGTTCTTCATTCCCATTTGAGATTTCACTGAATTTCACCGCCGCCGCCGCCTACACTACCGTTTCCCCATTCTCCCCTCACCCATCTCCATTCTTCCATTCTTATTTTAGCTTTGATCGAAGGCTCCCCTACCCTAGCCGTATTCGCTTCCACAGCCCTTCCAATCCATCCTCCTCCCCCATCCACCATCCGCACGACCACAACCCCTCCTACCCCCGTCATCCCCTTTCCCCGCAACCAACCCGACCCCTCCCTCCCGTCCCTCCTCATTTCCAACCCCACACCTCTCTCTCGTCCCTTTGGCCACACGCCTCCCTCCTCCCCATCTCCTCCCCGCATCCTCCCGACCCCCGCTATCTCTTTGAGGGGGTAGCCCCGTCCTCCAGCGCCACTTTTCCCAGCCCGTTCTTCAACGGCCGTATTTTCATCCATTCCCTCTCTCCCGCCCCCCTTATCTCTTCCCTCGTCCCCCTCCCGTCTCTCTCTCTCTCTCCATCTTCCCACCATTTTCCATTACGAGTCACTCCATTCTCCCCTCCCCTTCTTTTGCTCTCTTTCTCCCTCCAACCCCCTTTTTTCGGTCTCCCTCTGTCTTAGGTGGTACGTCATCACATCGCCACGGTCGTATAATGAAACTTAAAGAGTATGTGCGCGTAGAATGGACGGTGGGTTTCCTTTGTCTTGGCACAGCTCTCGAATGTAAATTATTCCCTCCACGTGCATTCTGATGGCACCTCCCCACGATTGAGCGCTGAAAAATAAGTGCAGAGGATATTTTGAATTTTTTAAGTATCGGGAACATCCGAATCTCGTCGGAAAAACGGCCATCGCTGTCTGTCTGCAAGTATTTTGCATTCAAAAAGAATAATTAACGCCAAAATGTTTTCTTTTAAATGATACCGGCGCAGCATACGATGTAACTAGTATGTTTTACAGGTTTCTCTCTTGCTTGCTTGAGAGCTTGAGCTTGATGAAGTGAATGTACGCTTTCCGCTTTCAGCGGTGATGAATACCGTGTTTAAATGCATCCTTGCATTTCGGTTACACCACTCTGCGGTCATCAGTTGTCCAATAATTTATGTATTCCGCGCATGTATGCAAGATACATGCACCGTCGTACTAAGTCCTAGCATCGCCATTAATATCTCATTTAGGGACGAGGACATTCAAAATTCGAGGAATGCCTTGTGGGCAAGAATGCATGTTGAAATGCTGCATTATCCTTTCACTTGCATCTTACTGTACCCCTCCCTATACCATTCCTTACCCTAGAGAATGAAATTCATTCGTTTGTTTAATTCATTTCATTTATTTCCCCTCGCCTGGTTTTACTGTCTCCCAATTTTCCACATTCTCATTTCCCATTAGGCGTGCAAAACGCCCCATTTCCTTCCTATTTCCTTGTTCCATCCGAAAACCCTAGGAACACTTACTAGCCTCCCCCTGTTCCCCAAATCATTCCCCTACTTCTCCCTTCAAGGGAACCTCACGCGGCAGTGGCGACGTCGTCGTCTCGTCTTGTTTCCCCTTCCAAAACTCACCCTCAACCTCCAACTCTCCATTCCGATTCCTCCACCTTCGTTTTGCTCGCTCCTCTAATCATAACGATGGAAGTCTTCCTCCCGATACCTTGATACACCAATCCTCGTTTCCCACGCACGCATTTGAATTTGCTTCCAGGGTGTTTTGAAAAAATAAGAACTGTTGAGTCAAAAGAAACTATGGATTCATTGTTGGCGTTTTTAAATTTCTTTTCATCTTCCTCCTACAAAAACGGACACATCAAAGTGTATCGAGACAAGGAAAGCTTTAGATCACAACCAGCAGATGGACGGAAAGGTGAAATTTATGTGGAGCCTATGCTTGGCAGGCATTCTTACTACTTGTTTTAATCGAAAAAAATGGCTTTAAAATTTCGTACAAAAAATTGAGACATTGTGGCCAGACTTGTTTATATATTAATTCATTGATGCCTCGATTAATTTATACCTAAATCTAGCGATGTACAAATTAATTTAGACTTATTATACCTTTTATGTCAGGATAAAAAAGTAAAAAACTTAGAAGTAACAAAATTAGAGTTCAATCAGCGAAACATAATAGACAAAAATCGTTTTACCTTACCTAAGGTCAAATGAATGATTTTCTGTCTCATGAAAATATTCTGTGGAATAAAGACAATTTCGTTAATCACATTAGTAAATAGGCAAATGCTTGTATTAGCTTCCGAAGAATATGAATTGAACATGTTGATAGTTTCAGTAGTTGATATTTTACAAGAGCATACATTGTTTCTAAGGTCTTCCTGCGCGGTAATAGTATCAATAAAACGATTGTTTTTATAAATTACTTTTAAACCGTGAAAGTATATTTGTTGGCAGTATTATTGTAAGAGTATCATCTTAGTAATAATGACAAAATTTTAATACAGCTCGCATAAAACTAATGAAAAGTGTATTAATGTCCCGGGTGCCTCAAATATATTCCTAAATAGTTCGGAATCGACTATTCGAGGCTCTAGGGATATTTTTTTCCTAAGCAGATTAAGGGACTTGCTAAGTCTAAGGGTGTTCAATATAGTGTAAGCCGTAATTGCATGCTACTGTGCCAATGTTAATTTCTTTATGAGCAGCGATTCAACTGCCTCCTTAGGGATTTTCCGAAATAAAAACTTGGTGGAAATTTTGAACATTTTGAATGGTAAATACTGCCACCATATTACATTATCTGGTTCATTGTTATACCTTTCTGGGCAGTTTTTGGTGACCTATAAGAGGTTAGCTGGGAATAAATCCTCCGTGTCTCCTCCTTTGAATTGCTGTATATATCCAAGTCCTCCGTTTTACTTCCCCTCTATTGTCTCCCCACTCCTCTTTTTAGGATCTAAAAAAGTTTATCTAAGAGGAGAAGAGACTCAGAGTACTCGAATAAAGCCAACTCTTTAATACTCGCTTGTCTTTTCTCCGGAGAGACTCGATCAATCGCCGCGTTGATCCATTCCCTGTATAAACTAGCTCGTGAATATCGACGGATTAGGCAAACACGCCCGCTGGCATCTCGTGGATTTGCTCAGGCATTTGCTTACAAAGACGAAATTGAAAGGAGGATTCTCCAAGTTTTCCCATTTTTTCCACATCTCTCCTGCAGGAGGACATGGATCAATAGAAGAAACTAAGAAAGAGCTTCAGGGAAATCATTTGGCTGTATAAAGTAAAGGGAAAGAAATCGCGTGTACAAGAATTCCATGTTTACGATGAAACGTGTGAAATTGAATGGCAGCATCTCGGCACCAAGACTTGAAAGTTAGTTTGAAGAGTTATTTGATTTTATCTAATGATTTCTCTGATATGTTTTGGATGAATACTTCAATAAAACAGATTATACGCCGCTTGCACGAATGCACCATATGGAATCAGGAAGATGAGCCCTTTAAATATTTACTATATGCCATAAAAAGTAATACTAAAGTATGTTTTCACAATTCCACTGGGAAAAGTAAGCAAGATAAATTACGGGAGCTATTTTTTGACCAAAATATATCTACGTACATAATGCTCATTCGGTAAGTCGATTCTGCCCAAAACCTTTCCCTTAATATTTCGTTGCGTCGTATTTTTTTTCTTTACTGGACCTAGTAGTATTAATGGCCTTAAGACAGGAAGGTCTCTATCCGAACGATTTCCTCAGTAAAACACCATTTTTAAGAAAATTTAGGATCTTTTTATTGTTAACCCAAAGTTTCGGTCATGCTGTATAAGGTGCTGAATAGTGAATACAATCTAGTGAAACATTTATACAACCAATTTTTAATTGATAAAAATATTTTATGGTAATGTATTTTAATTCTATATTTAGACGACGTAATTATAATCCAGTTACCAAACCGCCTAGAATAACGTTCATGGAGGAATAACTACAATTATATGAGTGTACACAGAGAAAAAAAACAATTTTTTTGCATTACAGGGAGTGAGATTACCTTTCGAGTATAAATAACGAAATATTTTTATATTATGTCCACTTTTTTACGAGTTTATTTCCATTTACGAGTTTTTAGTCTCCTTTTTGTCACTGTCATCTATTATAGTGTCATAAAATCATGCACTTTCAGTCGAAGTTAGGAATGGAAAATATTTTATAGCTAACATAAAATATGCATTACAAGTACTCAGATTCAGCTAAGCAAAAACATTCCGGAAGCGAGGGGATGTATCTAAAAACACAGTGAAATTAACGACCGTCGCTCGTGAATGTGCTCGTACTTATATCGATTCATGTGCAAGTTAAACGTTTTATGTCGCTTATTTTTAACAAAAATTATTTTTTTACTCAGTATCTCTTTATCTGAACATAAATATTCTTGAATTCATAATTTTATACTAATTATATTAATTTAATACAAATGGATGATATTTCGTAGCTTCATATGTATCGTTGTCCTCATTGAAGTCACCGTCGAATTAAGATTTTTTTCAAATTGCTGCAATTAAGATTACTCTCAAGGTTTCGGCGTTTAGCTAAAAATGAGCATTGAATGAGAATCAACTAGAAAGATCAAATTATAAGAATAATTTGGTCCAAGGTTTGAATCTAAGCCGGTGCCTTACATTTACTGCGCTCACATGGGAAAGCATCCCGTTGCCGTACAGGCTCTTATAAACAGACAACATAAAAATGTTTTATGACGTATAAAGATGCTTAATGACTCGTAAATATCAGAGAGTCATACACAAGATATTTAATGTGATCAGTTTTTCTTTTTCTGGATAAAATAATCTATTTATAAACCAATATGAGGCTATATTTTCAATTGAAGTCAATCGTGATGTACTAGTTAGTCTAGCAGTTACATGTGAGATGTAATTATGCGAGAAAAATTCTGCTAAAATAATATCTGCAAAGTAATATATTCCCTCAATCCGTCCATCAATTATCGGGAGGAAAAAATTTTCACATTCCTGAAAGCCACCACGGACGGATATTGTAGACTTTCCATGGTCTTCTGGCTAAAACATTTTAAGAGAGGTTCTCTCAATATGCGTCTAAAAACAAACTCGTTCGGAAAGAGAATGGGTGACAAGTTCGACGAAAATGAGTAATAAAATGATAGCGCATCACGCAGACACAGGCTTTCCTCTTTTTGTAGACGTACCTGGCACATTTGGTAGTCTGCAGGAATTTACGGAAAAAAACACCGCCCTGAATGGATTTAGCTTTGAGAAAACCACCGTTAAAGAAATTGAGCGTAAAAGCACAAATATGAAAATAGATGACTCAGAGAAATTAAGTGAATGATTCCTAAACATAAGGAAAAATGTATTATTCTGTGGTACTTCGATCAGACTTTGTTGCACGGCAAACATTGAGACTTTGCAACCTAGGACTAAATTTTAATAATTGGATTTGGATATGGAAGTTTGTTCTAAATGTGAGAGATAACTTACGCGTTGGTGATTGGTGATATTTTTTTTATATGAACGAATGAATGTTATTCTTTTGTCATAATGATTGTAAATAATGTATTCCACAAATATAACATCCCTCCATTCATCTCCCATTTCCATGTCACTAACGCCCTTGTTACGCCTGCGTAGTAAAAATTTGACTGCGGATTTTGTTGAATCTGTAGTCCGCCAACCACATGTAAATGTTTTGTAATTGGATGATACCTAGATGCATTGCGATTGTTGCCGCAATTTGGTGTTTTGGTGTGGCGGCGGATGGTCTCCCTCTGTCCATGGAAACCTTTAACCAACCTTCCGAACAGAAGAAAGTAGTGGATCTACCAAATCTGACCCAGTTTTAGGTCGTTGGATAGGAAACATTATTGAGATGCCATACCCGGAAATTATCGCAAATATGTTTAAATCAACGGGTATTACCAAATGGAATGTGTTAGGAATTAAAGAGAAACAATCTTAAATTTCCAATTTTGTTTTATATTAAAGTGAATTCCTCGCGATACTTCATAGAATTGATTTCTACTTAGTAATTACTTTACATGGCTTTTTCCCATGCCTTCTAAATACATATATTGTCTTGCTAAGAAGCACACTAACATAATATTCAAAGACTTCCTTTTTAATGATACAATCCTTAATTTTTACTTCTTTCATTCCAAAATTATACTTCTAAGAAGCATAAAACTATTTAAGGCTATTTGAGGCTTCAGTCTAAAATATTTGGTCACCTCTGACCTTAAATTCTCAACTTTTGTTTAGTTTCTCATAACAAAATGGATTTTCACCTTCCTGATGTTCTACGTTCAAGTTCCTTTCTTCCTTTTGGTAAAAATTTTGCATGACGGTTTCTTGGACTAAATGGAATTATTCATTACACTATGAAAAATATCCCTGCTTTTTAAATTTGTTATTACCTTTATTAAACACAGGCATCTTAACTGGCATCTTCAGTCAGTGGGAATGTACGTATGTAAAGCAATTTGATTGTGTATGACTGAAAATACGACAGATATAATCGATTTTTTTTGTATTCTTGAAATCAAAGGATAATGAAGCAATTTTTCTCATCATGTCAGTATTGATGGATAATATTAAATCGTTTCACATATTTAGATAATAATTAGTAACCACAGTGCGACATATATATTGTGCTTAAATTACATTAAAAATGTGTGCAAAAAGTATTTACCAATTATTCATCGCATATTTTCATTTACTGCCAATGTTGAGATGAGCAAAAGAGTATTTAGATGCGGGAAAGATTTTGTTCGAAATTGTGTGTGGAGCGAACGAGTAACGACGAAGGTGTTGGTTGCGCCTCGCAAGATACCAAACGGAAAACATTTATACTCTTAGGTTGCATACTTTTACGGCGTAACTCTTTATCAGTGTACACAGGCTGTGGTGCTGGAACAAGCGAACTGCTTTGAAAAAGAACTTAAAAAACGATAAAATAATAATATAGGATGAACGAAAACATCGTCCGTTTGATAAATTTTATTTTTATCTCTTTAGGAGTTTTAAATTTGTTGAATTCGACACAAATATTTCATCAACTCTTAAAATTATTTATTGGTTATAAAAAAATATTTTTCTACATAGTAGAGGGCATGAAGACGTTACGAATTTTAAAATTACGCTATTTGCAAATAGGATTAGCAAATGGTTCGGGGCTGTCCTCATACTGCCTTTGTCCACACATGTTCACAATACATATGTCCCTCGACCATTTTCTTGCCGCCGACACCATTATCCTACGCAATGTGGCGATACGTTCCCGGTGGATCTGCAGCCGGGACGCGAGTCTCTCACTCTCCTTGTTCCAGCTGCCGAGAGGGCAAACCATTAGGGTGTCCCCGTGGCCCGTAGGAGAATCAGGATATAATCCTTTTTCCGCTTCCACACGCCTACTATCCCAGGATTTGGTGACGGCTTTTATCACCTTTTCCTGATTCATTTCAACCGCCAAACTCCTCCTGTAGGCTTCCCCAGTCGCCCGGCGGGTCAGTCCGCAACCTCTGTTTCGGGAGATCGAGGGAAAGCTTTCCTAATTTTTTGAAATGTCGTCTTTCATTTAAGAAAACTATTTTAATTGCCACTTAAGTGAATATTTCGGTGTCAATCACCTCTGAATGCTATAAATTTGCCCCTGAATATGTAAAAGAATTTTGCGATATATGAAATAGGCTGCTATGGGCGTTGAAATTCTAAAATCCAATCATTTTCTGACAAAATGGATGTAAGAAAAAGTTGCATTCTCATTTTCCACAATGTCCGCGCGATTTAATAACTTCCAAGAACGGTTGAATAGGAGTCTCCTTTGTCCACTGGAAAAAAGAGACTGGTCCTTGGCCGAGGCGCCCAGGGTTCGTTGTCACACGACTTTTAGCTTTCTTTGGACTCTCGCCCCACGAATAAACATTTTTTTGCATCCATAACGCCATTACCGCCAGTCTCACTCGATTTACGATGGATTCCGATGTTTTTTAAACCACTCAAGTGGAGGAAACGGATTATTACATGCTGTTTAACGATGCCATTTTAAGTATAGACATCGCATCTCCCTCTAATGACAGTCATACAAGCCATGGGTGCCTTACAAGGCATTTATATATGCCTTATATTTATAAATAGTCCCCGCGTATTGCAAGCTCAATCACATCTTTACATCGACTCAATTTCCGGAGAGCCAAATGCATTGACCTTTGAACCTGAACAAATATCGTGCTCTACCTCAATATCTCTCTTCCATACATCCTCTCTGATTTTTCCTTTATGTCTTTACTCAAAATATTTTTTACCAAAATCTCTTCTTTTTTATATTTTAATGTGGTTTACCTGATTTTTTCCGGTATTCGTTCTAATGCACATTTTTTATCAAACATTCTGTTCACACGGGTGAAATATTCCATTCGCCAAGTGATCTCCTCCTTCGATATCTTTCTAGCCTAGGGGTGGCATTGTGAAAAATTTGACATTGCATTTATTATTTCAAACACCAGTAGAATAGTGAGAACTCATATACTGTACTTAAGGCTGTTGCATATAGAAATATCAAATATGTTCCCTATGAAACGCCTACTATTACTGCGCATTCATCTATTATACCCCTGATGTATGGATCTTTTATCTCACTCCTTCTATCTGTTAGCTTTTACTTATGGAGACATTTCTGTGCGGTAACATTGAATTTTTAATTTGAACCTTGTTCTTATTAAATAGAATGAGTGTATATTATTGGAAGTATATGCTAATAAATCTAGTCGCAATAAAATAGAAACCTAATATTAAAATAAATGTACTGCGGAGTATAAACGTCTACCTTTTAGTGGGGTATTAGTATTAGCAGATTTTAGAAAGAAGAAATACAAAGTATTAGTCGATGAGATACATGATGTTAATTACTCTTTTGTTTTCACCATTTATATATTCAGGAAATTTTACAAGAAAGAGAGAAAGACGGAATTGATGACAGTGAGGTTATTTAGAAAAATGTAGTAAAAACTCTTATGTGACAAAGTTTTGCGCAGTGTGGAAATTTGATCGTTGAGGCAGAGGATCGGTGTTGACTCGAATATTTTGAGATGTGAGTGTGTAGAAGAATTGAAGAAATAAAATGAACGGAATGGACAACAAACAAAGAAGTACAGGGCATGATGAGGTAGGAGAGAGGGTTGCTGGGAGAAATGTTTTCAGTGCATTTTGATTGGCGATGGAATGTTAACAACTGTGGTAGGTCGTTAGACGTTAGGCATTTGGAAAAAGAAAAGAGGACAAGATAGCAGCACTCCACGCATCGCCAACGTATGTTATTAGGGTTATTAGAGAGGTATCAAATATTCGAATGACATTACTACTAGCAAGAAATTATTAATTTTAAAAACATTCCATTTCATAGGAATAATAGCAAAAACCTGCGAAAACATATACTTATTAAGTAAACAATATTTGAATAGTTTTCAGCTGTTTTATGGTGCCACATTAAAATAAATTACACATTTCATAATAGTTAGGTTCTTCCCATGCATACATAGTTCGAAAATAATAGATAATATCCAAAGAGAATATGTATGTAAAGACGGAATCTAAGGGACAGCCTCAAGTATGATGATTAGTAACCTAAAATCCTCAGGGGCCTGAAGCAGTTTTAAGAACACCTAGGGAAAATTAGCAAAGTTCATTCTACTCCAAAGTTTCTTAAATCTGTTTAGTTTTATCGAGTGAGTATCAATTCTTTCTTTAAATGCGCGATGGTTTTAATTAATAATATCCATTTCTTAGGATAAATATTTTTGGGAATACCGGCCAGATCTAGGTGAAATCAATATGTTGCATTAAGCACGTTATTAGTTGAGTCACTCCACGTGAGCGAATCAAATACTAAGATTTAATCACTATAGAACTTATTCGTGGTGATATTTTCCAGGCATGTCTAACTTACGATCTCACTTCGTTCTGGTCAAATGAAATACTTTATGGGGAAAAATATAGGAATTACATTTCTTTTAAAAGGAAGAAATTTAGCTAACTACAATCAAGAGCTAGGGTATACTCGCTGGTAAAATGAGACAATTTCCTATATCATTTCTAGATTTACAGATCGATACATTAGCATTTATCCATGCCTAAACTCTGCTTCTGCTTACGTTGCGTGACTAATTACAGCAAAAACAGTCATATCCTGATTCTACTCAGCCAAAAATGGAAATGACTATAGCCAAAGGTCAAATATGACATTCGTTTGCAACGCGCGGTAATAGGAATGCCAAATACAATGTATTGTATTTGGTACTTGTACAATGCTTTCCCGTAATGTCGTTTTTTCTTGTTTCTTCCTGTTATTTATATACGACATTTGTGTGATTTATATAACATTATTTTTAGTTAGGTCATGATTGCACAAAAGTTGTACAGCAAAGTTTTTTGCAGTAAAACTTGCAGTTTGTTTAATCTGCGATTTTTTGCATGATCCGCACCCTTCAATCTGCTGTTTCTGATCCACTCAGTAATGGGAACAATCGAGAAGTGTCTGCTACAATTGTGTTTCGTATCTACAACTTCGAACAACTTTATGCTCAATACTTCACTAGTCTTTAGTAAACTTTTTAGACCTGTATTCTGCCTTAGGTACCTTTAAGGTGCTTTCCCCACCGACACACCCTCGACGCATTTGACGTACGTATTGGTATTTTTGTTCGCATCTCTCATCCGTCTTCTGCACCTTTATCGTGCAAATGATCTTGTTTTGAAGTGCTATCAAGCCCTGACTCATGCTTGTGTTTTTGTTCTCCTTCTCCCCGCAGGTGGTACTCGTATTCATCCTGAGCATCGCGTCGCTCATCATCTACTTCATCGATGCATCCAGGTAAGTTCGCAGTAAGCGTGGGAGGGCGGGTGGGAGCCTGGGCGCCACTTTAGGTAGGGTTTGGGAATTAGGGGGCGGTGCTTTTTTGCGCGGGATGGGTGGGAGGGCGCTGGGAATTGGAGGGGCATGAGGGAGTTTAAGGGAAATACGACTAGTCACTGCTTATCTAGTAGGACATCAGGAGCTGTGTGAATATATTTGGCGTCGCTGTATAGTGACGTGATGCTATTTGACACTTAGTTAATTAAATAGATTGAAGTGGGTGTTTTGGTTTTTTTAGTAAATTCATTATGGTAGTGAAAGAGTCGTTCATTTTTTCACATTCCCTCATAATGGGATAGTAGTGTTGATTAATCTAGTTAAAAGAGTACCTATACACGTTTCCTTAAGAGATTGATTTATTTTTAGTCCTTAGAAATTTTCATTGGATATAAACAACATGGCATGGAATGTTGATATTATTTAATTTTTAATACGCTTATATTAATTTTTAACCATATGCTCATAATATATTTTTTGTATGCATAACAGCTTATAATTAATTAAACGTAAAAGCTTTCGTTTGGGTTGACGGAGGGGGTTTGTTCATAACACGCAAGACAGTTGACAAGTGTGTGAAGACCGCAATGATGGAGGATTACCTTGAAGATATCTTCATTTGGAGATGGGATGTCGTGCTGGAGTTGGTGAGTGTGACTGCTTGAGAAGCAGACTTGGTTTGTTTGTGCAGCACTATCTCAATAGCACGGTCCAAAAAAGAACTCTGGGTCGCATTGCTCTGAATCCGGATGCGCCAATGCTATGGAGCGTGTGTAGCAGTTGTTGAAGAGGCTTGCAATATATTTTCACTCAGCGCTTTGCCACTTACTATACGCATATGAATCGGCACTCACATATGATGAGAAATAAACTTCTAGCTTATATTTTGAATTGCTTTATGGTTCAGGTCCGATTTCAGGCAGAATGTATGCCATGTGAAGCTCTTTAATGCATTCGTAGAATGCCCAATTTGCAGACATATTTCATCAAGAATTTGTGTCAATTTTTAGAAGTTTAAGGCTAGCTTGTCTTTTCTCCTAATTCTTCCCCAGTATATTTTTTTTGTTTTCTTTTTTGGATATTAGAATAAAGAAGCTTACCCCTTCTTTATTATCTAATATCCTTCTTCTTCTCCCTTTAGGTCTGTAAACGCCCATGGAAGAAAATTTGTTATATCATAGCATCTGCTTGATCACTTTCTTACTAAGTCTTTATATATATTCGCATTAAAAATTTTTTGTCTCATCCCTTTCCGAGTCTGAAATTCTAAATGACATCATGATGCAAAAATATTATCCGCGTGGATTTTGCGTATGTAATCGGATATTTCACGCTATTCAAATATGTTTTAAAGTAATTTTGCGCTTTTCTCTCGAGCTCCCTCGAGTATTGAATATTTTTTAGTTGAAAATTCTAAAGGAATATAATCAATCATTAAGTTCAGTATCCCAGGATTCCATTGTTGACTCATTAAAATTTTATTTTTTCTCATTAACATATGCTAGTCAAATCCATCCATATTCATAATAAAATATTTTCAATTCTATGTTAGCCACAGAAATACTAGAGTGGATAACGAGCTACTCCTTCTCTCTGCCGGAACCGCCTCATTGAAGATATAATGAATCCATTGTTTGTTTATTTTTTAATTTTAGAAAAATTCTTCCAAATCTACTTACGTGTTCTGTATATGATTTTTATGAATGTTCATTACTACCAATGGGACCAGACATTGTCCATCATAATACATTATTTAGAGAATGCAGGGACGTCAAGTTCTTCTCCAAAACTCACCCCTTTTCTCTTCTGTTTCTTCCCGCATCTCATCTTCCTCTGCCGTTGCTGCTATGACGACCTCTCTCTAATAGAAAGTAAGTGAAAGAGACTCACTCTTGTGTTTTAATCGCCTCGTTTATGTTGGTGGTTTATTTATTGTCTATACGTTTTACTTAATTTTCGTTGTTTTACATAAATGCGCGCAATGAAATATCAGCAGCCAAAGCATTACTTCCTTAAATGGTGGCGTTAATTGGGCTTGGAGTCTTTTTAAGTTTATAATCAACGACAAAATGCTGCTTTTTATTTATTATTAAGAATATATATAAACATATATATATATATATATATATATATATATATATATATATATATATATATATATATATATATATATATATATATATATATGTGTGTGTTTTAGGATGTAGATTAAACATTTATACGTTAGAGATTGTCAAACGGAAAATATTGCGCAGTGTTTAACACTTTTATGATCCTAAGGCTTAATAATGCAATTTATATTAAAGTCTTTGCACTGTAGTGAATGCTTGTGCTACCAATGGAAAGATTCATTCACTTCGATCGATAAATGAGTAACTTCTGCTTGTAAATTTAATATGCTCTTGGACTAACTGTAATGCATTGGTGTGCTTTCCATGTTTTGTGATACTTACAAAGTTTTTGTGGCAATAACGGTGGAATTACTTCCATTAGGGTCAGTTTCATTTTTGTTAAATTTTCGTTATATATATATATATATATATATATATATATATATATATATATATATATATATATATATATATATATATATATATATATATTCATGCCATGGATTTTGACCAATTAAAGTAAGAGAACACGGGAGGGGAAAACAATAAAATCATGTACAACCATGGCAAGGTTTTGATTTATTTCCTTGCATTATATACTGAAATTTTGTTTCAATGACTGATTACTTTTCTAGTATGCCTTTAACGCGGTGGCATTTTCTTCAGTTCTAATGTAGCATGGTTTTTAATCGGTGCATCAATTGAGTTTCATTATGAAGTTTATCCAACTGAATTTTTTTCCATTATCTCTGGGACACGCCTCTTATTTGTCCTTCTAAACGTGTTTTTCTTGTTTTCCTTTTTTTTATTTCTCATTCTCTCTGTCAAAGCTCGTCGTGGTGTCTGGTTAAGTGGCTTATTTGTCGTAAGTTCGTTCATTGTCGTGTGCTTTCTTTGTGCTTTTATTTGTGTGTGATATTTGTGTGTGGTCTGTTTGCGAGTGTGTGGAATTGTATGCATAAAAGTTCGGATACTTAATCGGCTTCACTTTGCATCCCATGGACCAATCACCCATCACCACAGCAACTCTTGTTAAGTGTTTGCTTATCTCAAATTCTTACCTTGCCCTTCTCTCTCTCTCTCTTCTTCCCTTCTTTTCCCCTTGCCTTTGTCTATCCTCTCCACGCTCTCTCCTATCACTCATTTGTCCTCCATGTACCACCTTTATTTTTATCTTCACGTCTAAATGTTTAATTTTTCTCACAATGTATCCACAGCAGTGCCATCTAATGCTGTTCACAATCCCTTTTTCTTGCATTGTCAATACAATCTTTAAGCTGTTTTGAATGTTTGTCAGAGATTAATTTTGTCTAACATTCAAAATTGTATGCACATGCAATCATATTTGTTTCCAGAATAAGGACAATAGATAGGATTCCAATGTTTATTTCCAACACTTGGTTTTAACAGGGAGTAATATCGGTATATGTTGTTTTTTTATGTGGAACTATCTACTATTATTCCCAATCAAGAATTTATCCTTATTTTAATACCCTAAATGTTCATTCTGAAAAGTATTAAATCGGCTAATGCATTAAGTTGACGTTAAAATATATTTTTTTTAAATTACTCTAACATATCACACATGCATTTTAAACAAAACATATAAAATAGTCCATAGTCAAACTGATTTTTGCATCCTTATTAACAATGTAACTAAAAAACTTACAACATGAAGAGAAATACAATATGAAGAGAAATTAATGAAAATTGAATGGTAAAACTGCATGTCATCATTCCCACCATAAAAAAATGTTCATGGTGCCAGTAACAACTATCTAATGCATTCATATATGACTAGGATGATTGAAACCTGCTGCATCAAATTGTTAAATCATGTGTTGATTTTGTGTTACTGAAGGACGATTTATTTTTTAAGAATTTGTGGTGTAAGCCTTTCTTCTTTCTGTGACGTTCTCCCCTACATCCCATCATTTCGCTCCCTGTGTTTTTCCCCTGTGAACCCTTTAAATATCTGTCTCTCACTCTTTCTCTACTTCTCTATCTACTGAAAATTTAACCCCTGTCAATATAACCCCCTCTTCAGCAACACCCACCACTAACCATTTTCCCTAATCGTTCCACACAATTGCCGCAGCAGAACTAAAACTCCCATGCTTATGACAAGAGCATGTGTTGCACTGCAACACAAACATCCTTTCATTTCCATGGAGCCATTAACAGTATTTGTGTGCCCCTGAGTTTTACCCTCCTCCTGAGTAGTTTTCTGTTCGATTAAGAACAGGATCATTCACAGAGCAGGGCAGTTATATATATGACTGTCTGTCTGATGCACTGTCAGCAGTATCTATACTTCAAATCCTCTCGAGAAATGGGTACCATCCCCAAATTTAGGTCCCAATCATTTTTGTCCATCTCCAAGATTGAGGTCATGGGAATAATGAGTATGGAACTGAGACAAAGTTTGATTGACCAATTGCGTAACCATGATGAAGTTTTATTGTTAAGAGTCTTTGAAAGGCTGAAAACTTTGTTTATTTCATGTTTAATTTACCAATAATTTTTTCATTAATAATTGGTGTCAATTTGAAAAGCATGACATATATCACCATTTTGTTTTACATACTGAATACAGTTGATAAGAAAAAGTACTGTTGGTGAAAACGTTGTACATATAAACTGTTTATATTCCCAATTATGGATTATTTACTTTACATTGAAGTATGGATTTGGGAAATTTATGTGATGGCTTTGCGTATCATTCCAAAATAAATAATAGTTCATTTCTTCAGAGTAGGCCCGAAGCAATACAATTATAGGAAGGATTTACAAGTTGCAGAGAAGAATTTTGATTCCCATTGAATGAAAATATCAGATATTAAATTAGTGAGTAATTCTAAATGACCGTGGATCTTTCCAGAAAAATCAACTGTTTTACATCTAGAAAACTAAAGTAGATACCTATTTCATATGAGTTATCTAAGTTACTACAAATTGCTTACTCAAAAACAAACAATTAAGTTCATCATCCAAAGGTCAAATAAGTTCACTTTACATTTCTGGATACAAACATTCCACTTTTCAGGTTTCCAGGAACCATATACAAGTATATGCTTGCATTTTCGAATGAGTGGTTAGCCATGGTTAAGTCCATGCTGAAGAGAGAGCTGTCGTTCCTAATGCTCTTTTTTTTTATTTACTGATAGCTCATGCTGAAACATAAAACCTACTAAAGAGAGAGTAAGTTTAACCTCATAGCATAGCGGACGTATTTTTTGCACAAATATGTACATAGTTGGTTCCAGATATTGAGCCCTGCCATCTTTTTCTCTGTGCATTGCAAATTTCCTAGCCATAGACAAGAAAGCAATTTTTTTCTCTCTATACTCTAAAATCCAAAACGTTCTTCAAGGAAAGGATTTGATTTCCTTGCTCTGAAAATTTCTCCGATTTTTGTCATTTTTCATTTTGGGTGCATCTTTACACTGCAGTATTGTACTTCACAAGAACACTATTAGGACCATGGAAAAGATTATCATGATAATTGGTGATGCACTGTCAAAGTGTACTTCACATTACTCTAGTAGAATGCCATTGGTCAACTTTGCTCACATTTGCCATTCGAATGCTTATATAGCACATGGTTATGATGCATAGTCATACCACTACTAAAGGAGCCTACATTCCCAAGAAGGATTCTACTGAATAGTCAATTCAATGAGCAAATATATCTGATGGAGATCTTACTGGCTTTGAAAAATCAATTTTTTACAGACACAGCAGCAAGGTTCAAAGAACTTCATTAAAATATATACATTTACGTATGTAGATTGTACATTTCTATGGTGGCGAAGCATAGGAAATAACAGAAACAAGAGATAAGGTCGGGAAGCATTATAAATTTGGTGCAAAAGGAGAATAATGGACCTCATATGGATGGATCAAAGAGGAAACAAAGAGGTTGAGAGAATAGTTTGAGAAGAAAGAAGTCTTATGAAATATCTAAAAGGAAGAAGTGAGAATGATCTTTTTGTTGACATTTTTTGGGACAATCGCCTGATGCAGGTTGTGGCATTAAGGGAAAATGAATGGAATTGTATAGTAAGATCATAGATGAAATACTTGAAGCAGTACCAGGTGTTAAAGAGAGGAAATTTTTAGGCATGAAGAGGTAGCCAATAGGAGATGTGCATCAAACTAACCTTAAGAATGATGGACATTGATGATAAAAATGAGATGCACTCACATATAAATGCAACCCAATATGCTTGTGTACATTGGTGCCTGGGCCATGGCTACAAGCTTATGATTAGAATCGTATGGTTTCTAGTACTTAAATGCAAAGTAGCATGTTTGTATCCAAAAATTATAATATCTTAAAGACTTGTCTTGTCAGTGGAAGAGCTTGTGCTCACTTGAGTTGTCCATACTCCCAAGAGCATAGTAAAGATTGCTCAGGAGGTAGAATACAAATTGTGTATTTTACATGCATGGTTTAAAGTTAGCAAATTCGAAAGGAAATTGCCTCTTGAATAATTACTGTGTACACAGATTCTTATTGGCGATTGTAATGCGCCAGAGTGTTACTGAATACAAGAAAGAAAATTTCATAGTATAAATTAACTATAACATCTACTGGCTACCAATATATTTTAGCGATTACCCCTTCCTCTTCGCTGTGTAATTAAGATCATATCAAGGTAATTCAGAGTGTTTATTAATTCAATTATTTGTTCGTTACATTAATTCTCCTCTAAATGCACTATAGAATATGATCTTTTAAGTATGAAATGGCCCAGAAAATGCCTCCATCCATTCTACATTTAATAACTACTTACTCATTTCTTCCTTGCCCAACCACCTACTTTGTCGCCCCTCTACCCTTTTCATCATTTTTCATGGGGAGTGAAATTTCATGATGTCTCATTTCACACTCTCAGTGAAAGATGTGAACTGCAAACTTTCAGTTACACCATTCATTCTCCACGCATGCTCCAATATGAAACAGTTTTTGTCCGCTCGTGTGGATGCATAATTGTCATTGGTTTTATGTTTCAATTTAGCAAAGATGTTTCACCAAGTGTGTCATTTTTTTCTCATTTTTGCAGTTTTGTGTTACTTTTGTTCATAATTAACACAATTTTACAGAATTTCATCATAGGCATAATAAGATGAGTCAGAATGTTGGCAATCTCGTGATCTCTATATGTTAGGTATTTCTTCCTTACATCCTTGCAATTTTTACCTTTATCCATGCCCTTACCATTTGGGGAAGAAAATTTAAGTTAAAATATTTTTGATCCTTTTCATCTCATCTCAGATCGATTCACGTTGAAGCATAGGGTGAAGGATGTAGGTGATGAACATTTAATTTATAAGATAAACTTCTATGAACATAAAATGATAGAAGTACACAATATTGATAGTAAATAAATGCTTCATGCCTTCCAGATATTTTATTTTGATTCAAGTGAGACCTGAGTATCTACGTATGTACATCTATCCTAGTAATGATATTTCTAAATGACTTAAGCCTCAAATTGAAATAAAATATGTGGAAAATAATGAAGATTTAGTTAATTATGATTTAACTTAAGCAGATTCTGATTTATTATATTTATATCCTCTCCTTCCTTCTACTGAAGAAGGTTAATGCATCACAGAAAATTTCAATGCAAATGTGAGTTTCTCTTTATTTGTGTGCTCCTCTGTTTTTTTGTGTAATACTTGTGCAATCCAACTGATGTATATTTTGAAGATGTAAAAGCACTCATAAGAGCAATATGGCATTTGAGCAGGACAATAGAGCACAAAAATAAAAATAGAAAACACCGTAAAGGACACTCACCTTTAAAGAAGTATAAATATAAATATATATATATATATATATATATATATATATATATATATATATATATATATATATATAACAGTTATATACATACATATGAGCACACAAACAAGGTGAATCTCACATGACATTTTTGGTGCTGCAGCCACCTTCAGCAGAAGAGAGAAAGGGTAACAAAATTAATGAATCAAAAGTACATAAATTAACTTAGATATATTAAAAGATAGGGAAAGGAAAATCATAGAAAATTTCTCAGTTTACCGAAAACTCAGTTTATATGATTTTCTGTTCCCTATCTTTTGATGAATTTGACTTAATTGAAAAGCATAGCCAAAGTTTATGAAAATTTACTTAATAAAAAATAACAGCATAGTGGTTCATACATAGGGTTATTCATTTTATCAATAGTATTTATACCCTTGAAATCCACAGCAGAACTGCATTCTTATTTTTTGTCATGCAAGAGCAAATATCTATATGCTGGTGAGCTTATTTCAGCTAATTCTCCTTGCAATTTGGGCATCAGTATAGGTCACAAGGTAGTCAGCTATATATTTTATACCTAATTTCTGCATTAAAATTTTCTTCCATTTAAAATGCTTATCTTCGACTGAATGCTATTGTATTTCTTAAAAATTTTCATTTGGAAGCTAGAGGAAAGTGTTGTTTTATAGTATGTGAAACTAAAAATCTAATGAGTCTTCATTCTGAACTGGTAAGTATATTTCCCATGATGAATTAGGAATAACTATGCATTCCAGCGAAAATAAGCCATACAGATCAATGGAATTAAATTTTTATGAACTTAATAATTAATATGATACAGTTCACTTCAGTTGGGGATCGTCTCCAGCGATAGGGTAAGTTTGCTTTAAAATGATATTAACAAAACATTAAAACCTAACTGAAGGTGTTAAAAATTAACAGTGAAATGTCATGGAGTGTTGAGTACAAAATTTGCAAACTGCCTGATGTGCATTAATTTTAAAGTTAAAGAGCAATGAAAAAATCTTAAAATTCATTTTGTAGGTGGAATGACCAAATTTTATAGAATTGCTATAATTGCTACTGGCAAAATTATCTCAAGAAAGGTACCAAGTTTGATGTGAGTGAGGTACATGCATGGAGTTTTATATTACTCTTCAGTGATCTGCTTCTTTTTAATATACTGATTTTTTCTCTTGCCAAATGATCTTTCCCTTTTATCCTCAATAATTTGAATACATATGCTCTTCTTAATACACTCCTCAGTTACTTCAGCCTCTATTGGTGCCCAAATAAGATTATAATATCATCTAGCAAGATTGAAATGTTTTTTACCACTAATGCATTCATCCTCTTGTTAATAATTCTGAATGGAAGACATTAATTGAAAATATTAGAGTCAGCAATTGCATTAATATTGATTAAGATTTACATTATTTGAGAATTAATTTTGGAATAATAATTCATTTTGTATCCTTGATTTCATTCATATTTAATAATTTACTGGTAGGGCATATGGTTATTTTGTTGGCAGATCATTTTAGGTAAACCAACAGTCAACAGTGAACTTGAAAGGGATTATGCCTATAGCTATTACAGACAATAACAGGTTCACCAGGTAACTACTGGAAAAAAACCCCTACTTGAAATCAGGTGTCAGACAGAATAGGGTTGATCATTAGAAATTTCCTTTAACTGTCTGTAGCAATCATTTTATAGCCATTCATTCAGATTAACACTGAAATAAGTAGGGCAATTTGCCAAGACTTTGCAAGGCGCCTGCTTATATCCTAAAGCTGCAATTTGCATGTTCTTCAAGGAAAATGAAAGGAAAGAACTTCAGGATGAAGCATCTCCAACCACTGAGTTTCAAACTCGAAGCTATGGTATGCGGAGTATAAATACTGAGCACTGTTCCAATAATAATGCCCATTTCTTAAATAATCTATTATTATTCTTACAAATTAAGCTTTGAAGCATCTTATTGCAATCCCGTCAACCCATAAGCCCTGCTTTACTATCATAAAAATATTTCTTGAGAGAATAAAGTGTAAGTATTAACAAGGTACATAAGAGCTGTTGATTCATTCAGGACCCCTGTTATTGCTTTCTTGTTTTAAGAATGCTAATTTCATAAACAGCCAATCTATTTTGCCTTGTAATTTTTTTATAAATTAGTTTTGCATGCTAATTGACTCATTTGGTACAGTTTTGTATTTTCCCAAGAAAATTAGTCATATGGTATCTCGTAAATTATAGAGTTCTTGGAATTCCCTCGAGTTTAATTAGTTTATCATCACTCCCAGGTGCCTTTACAAACAACCCTTTTAAAAGTACATATAGTTGAATGACTACTGCCTTTATCAGCTTTTAATTTAATAAAGTAAGCATAATTGAGTTGTTTACAAGCAGAGTAAAAATAGTTTCTGATTTCTCTACTTCCCATTCCAGCATTGTAATATACAAGTCCTTTTTGTATGATAACCTAGTTGAAGACATTGCATATATCCTAAAAGATTTTATTTTATATTTCATTCCTATTTAATTTGGATATTTAATGTTAAGCATTTTGGACAAATAATGTATTATAAAAGATGAAATAAAGGCCATGGCTTAAATGCATTGTCAAATATCTAGAAAAATCACATTTAATTCTCTATTTATCCAATGCAATAACTCCTTCAATTAGTAATTGATTGTCAATTGTCATATTTACAATAATTATTTGTGTTGCTTGTTTAAGATGGTAAGCAAAAGACAGCTATTTTTATTGTTCAAACAGCAGGTTCTTAAATGGAAATAGATACCATACTTATTTCCCAGCATCACAAAAAATTTCTTTATTTAAAAATGTCATTTTATACATATATAATAATAAACCACAACTGCATTACTATTATTATGACTAGTATTATATTTTATACCATGATATCAAAAAATATTTTTTTTTGAGATTCTGGGAAATTAGCAAGGTATTTACTTCCCTTTAAGAACTTCATGTTTCAACAGATATTACTATATATGCATATATATATATATATATATATATACAGTCCAAGGATAAGTGATAATAAAATGCTTGTATGCTGTCAGCTGTAACTATTTACATAACTTCGAGTGAAATTTCAGACTGGATGTCAAATGAATTATGGTATTTAAAAGTTTTAAATAAATTGTCCCTCAGGAAAGGAATATACTAAACATATTTACATATATTTTACTACTTCTGTTCTACTTAAATCACTAAAAACAGGGTGTATGAATGAATTTAGTTGTTTTTCCAGTGATTTTGGAATGGCATTATCTATTCATTCATAACCATCCATTATCCACACTCTTACATTGTTTAGTATAGACAAAAACCGATGTTAAACATTTAATTTTGTTTAGGCTTTTCTTTCAATTAGGAATGGACCAGAACACTATCCTGAAACCACCTTCTTAAAAATAAACAAGGTTAAAGAACATTCTTAAATCTACTCATTTCATCATATGGTACATTTTTATTTAAAAAAGAGCAACAGTCGGTCATATCCCATAATAATTCATATTGTGTAGTTTATAAGCTTCTCTCTTACAGCATTTCAACTGTATGCGCTAATTTGTGTCACTATTAGCTTTTTACAGCTGTCTATAACCCCCCTGAAAAGGCTCTGAAAGTCATAGTTGATTAAAAGTTAGTTTTCCCAGTATCACAGAGCTAGTAAACATATCACGTGCTTCATGCCAAAGCTAATATAAGTCTAGGGTAAAGGACAAAAATCCACCCCCATGAGTTCTGAATGCTTGCTTATCTCCCAGTCACATTTAACAAAATGCAATACAAATCATTGTATCTTCTATGTATATTTACATGCTACAGAAAATCTTTTTCTTGAAACCTGTTTAGTTCTTCATATTCTCCATGTCCATCACAAGGATGGTGATAGATAAAAAACATAAACTGAGCCTCTCTGAGATCAGTATAAATATGCAAGAATGTTTCCATGTAGGCTTCCGCGGAGATTTTTGATGTAGGAAGTGGTTCTTTCGGGTTTTCTTCCGCGTGTATCCATTTTCCGGACAATATTTTGCCAACGTTCAAGTTGGCTTCCTCAGGTCCACTTCAGTGGAACGTTGGCGAAATATTGTCCGGAAAATGGATAGCTTGTGGAACTTCATGCTTAATATTGAGTCATTATAACTGTTTACCATTAATTTGCACCATCTGCTTTTATCAGACTTAATTTAACAGATTTAAGTTTTGCATATTAATTTTCTGCATCAAGAATCAAAAGCAGATAATAAGTCAACAAGGGTGAGTGACAGTCATTGCTTCTTTTCAAAACCCTGGAGTAATTTCTTACTAACATAAATTACAGTTTAAACTGTTGATTTACTGGGAGAAAAACAGATTTGAGTGATGTTAAGTGCTTTAGATTTCCAAAATGATTAAAAATTAAGCATGGCCAAAGATTTCAAAAACTTTGGCAATTTCAGAAGTTATTGAACCCATTTTCTGTTATTAATTATTGATAGCCAGGCTGCGTGATTTATTTGGAACAATATTTTCACAGGAAACCACAGATACACATGGAAATGAATAGAGCCCCTACCCTGATGTGTGAATTCCACATGCAATTTCACTTAGTACTAAGGAGGTTCACCTAAAAAACCATCCTCCTGTTTGATTACTATGAATATCTTGAAATACTTTTTATGCATCTCTAAGTTATTGGAAATCACTTTTCTTCTATTTACTTTTATATGTACACACACTATATATACATATATATGGGTTGCAGTAGTCCAGGGGTAGAGCATTGGACTACTGATCGGAAGGCTCAGGTTCAAATCCTGGGCAAGCCTCTCTGGGCACCTGCAGCTCCACCCAAGCTATATGATTTCTTGGATACCAGATCTTCCTGGGAAACCAAGCACCATAGGGAAAGAAACTGGCCTCCCTACCCTGATTTGTGAATTTCACATGCCATCAGGCTTAGTACTGGGTGAAGTATATATGTATGTGTATGTGCAAATATATGTGTATATTATATATATATATATATATATATATATATATATATATATATATATATATATATATATATATATATATTTATTTATTTATTTATATATTTATTTATATGTATAAAATTCTCAGTTTAATGAACTTCAGTATCAGCAATTTAATATTATATGTTAATGTATATTATGTATTGAAATTTAATGATTAGCTTTATGAAAGCCCTAAAAGTAAAAATAGAATGCTGATGAAGTATCTGTATCTTTGAAACTATGGCATGTACTTTGGACAACATTTCAATAATAAGAATGAACAGCTGAAAACTAGTAAAAAAAACTGTGTTCATCGATGAAATTGGATGTCCATGCTTTTTTTTGATAAATAGGAAGCCACTTAAGTACAGGTGAAAATACTCATTATTGTTTTTTCTAAAAATGGATTACTAGATTTTTAAAAATATTATCCTTACTGGAATCAATTCTGTTCACTCTGTGGTGAATACCATTTTAATGCAAGCTTAAGATTAACAAAATATTGTGAAATGAATAATAATGTACATATACTTTTACGTAGCTCTTAAGAAGAGGATGAATTAAATCAAGACTTCTCAGAAGTATAGAACAGCATGCATTTTAAAGACTTCTTGAACTTACTATAAAGTCCAGAATAACTTTTGGCTTTTTTTACTCAGAGGTGCCTATATTATACTTAATTATATTATTTGATTAAGAAAACATTTTACCTTAGCTAAACATTTTTTTTACTATGAACATGATTCATTCATTGACTTGATTATATGAAATCTTTGGAAATCATCATACAGTTACTCATTGAATTATGGACATCTAAATAGTGAAAATGCAATTGCCTGCATATAGAATTTTACAGGAATCTTACAATTTTTCCTCCGATTGATATTTTTTTAATCGACATATTTCTAATTACCATACTTATAGTTACTGTTAATTTATTCACATAATTTGCCCTTTCAACTTAAGGAAAATATTGGGCGAAGTTCGGAAATATGCAACAAAATGAGATTTTTTAATAACTTGAAGAATTGAACATTAATTAATTCATCATTTTTTAATATAGCCATGGTTATACAGGGTCAAAGTATATGTCAGTATTTTTAGCTGTGTGTAATATCTAATCTCTATGTTTAATTAGATATCCGCAAGCCCTTGAAATCTTTTTTTTTGTGATACTAGAGTATTTACTTGCCGTGTAAGTATGATTAATTAAAGTTCCTTTAATTTTTCACCATCGTGTATGATGAAGCAGAGTGGTTTTGTTTTATGTAGTAAGTCTTATCTTACATCAGAAAACCACCACCGCAAATCTTTGAGTTGTCATAGTGAAACATACCAGTAAAAAATATTCATAATCACTCCAACACTAGATGGTACCTGTTGGTAAATCATTTAGTTCATAAAATTCATTAGTATTGGTGAAAACAAGTTTCTTTTTATGCATTGATACCTGTCATATCGATCACCATTGCGGTATTTTGTTAAGACACGGAAATGACTTGTATCAGGGCTTACATAGTAATTTCCCAGTATGTATCTTATATATTTTGATGTTGTTTCACCAAATATCTGTTGACTACTATAGTGTTTCACAAACTTCATTTTTTTCAAACGAAAATGCTTTTAGAGAAGGCCAAAAAATCCATCAAAATACTAAAATTTGTCTTACCTCAACCGATGAAAAACCAATACTCTTTGTGTAATTTAGATAAAACTGTCTAGAGGAACTCTTTTTCTAATGTGAAATGTAGTTATTCCTCTTGAAAAATTTTTGTTGATTAATGTGGCAACATATCTCTCCATCATACAATTTCACCAGGTCATAGCATAGTCTGTTCATTTAATATTGTCTCTCTACAATTTGTCAGTAGAATGATAATAAATACTTAAAGCCACAGTTAATTACTTTTAAAAAGTAGATAAATTATGGGTTAAGGAATATTAATACTATTTCAACTTAAATGCTTTTCATAATTAAATTGTGTTTATACAGATAAGTAACATGTAAGTGAATATCATTTCACTTATGCTACAACATTTATTGGATGTTATGGTTTGAGAGTATTGGCTGGGTTGTCAGAATCTTATGGAAAATAAGAAATGTTTTATCATTTCATCATCATTGATGATTGCGATTGGTTTGCCAATATACTTCATGATTTTTTGACCATAATTATCTTTACGACTTTAGCATAAAATTATTTTTATGATAAAAGAAAATGTTTCTCAAGAGTTGGCAAGCAAGCATACTTTCTTATTTAACACCAACCTAAAGTAAAATATTGTAACTTGCTTCTTTGTTTTTATTTTATTTAATCCAGTAAATGTGAAATTCGCTCTTGGATAAGCACGTTTGACTGTGTTTGTCTCAGTCACAGTCATTCTTCTTTCTGTTATAAGTCACTTAAAATGAAAATTAATTTTCAGTTTTCACATAGCAATCAGCTATGATAGTCAAATTGGGTGCTGTTAAGTTTTTTTTCATTTCCTCAACAAGGCTGCCACATTGTTTTGCATCAAAAACTTCAACTGCAGATGCTTTTGATAAGAATTTTTTTTTAATATTTGATTCATTCACAATATGCAATGACAATGTGATCAATTTACTAGATACCCTAATCATATTCTGTTAAGATTTTCCTTTTCTCATTTGACAAGTAGATAAAAACTAATTGTTCCTCAGAGTAAACATCCATTCTAGATTGGGAATAGTATTATTTATCAAAAGAAGTGAATACACAGAGGTAAAGGTTACACACGTTTTTCATTTTTACCATCAATGATTAGGTTTCAAACATCTGTAGGGTCACAAATATTATCATTTAAAATGGCATTATCATATTTCCAAGATTATGAATCTTGTTTACGGGCCATGGTTTCAAATTTCTATCTCATCAATGTCATCATCTCTCTCTAAATGACATTTTGTTGACTATGGAAGTCAAGTTCTGGGGCTCTTTACCAAACGTCCTTACATCATCTAACGGTCATCGCTTGGAAGGAAACATTTATTACTCCTTACAGAATTTAAAAAAACTTAATGTATTTCGATAATTTTTCCTGTCAAAACCTTTATGGTATCAAATGCATGGTGTTTTGACATCTTTATTCCTACTTCTTTTATTTTAAAGTAATGTTTATGGCACTAATAAAGGGTAAGTGCATTATTAAAACTATTACCTACTTATTAAAATTGAATGCTGTAGAAATTCACCAGATAGTTGAAGCATGCATTTAACATATTGCTGCTTGTAAATTTTCTTGGATATCTCATCTTAGAGCATTTTAGTGCAAATTTTAAGAGTTCAGTAATGTTTGTAATTAATAACCTTCCCTTGCATCATTTTCAGTGAGGAGGTAGAGAGATGTCAGAAATGGAGCAACAACATCACCCAGCAAATAGATTTAGCCTTCAATATATTTTTTATGGTGTACTTTTTTATACGTGTGAGTATAACCAATAGACAGGACTATCATTTAAATTGAAAACATAACTCAACAATATATTTCATTGTTTATGGCCATTGTTGAAAAGTTTTAATAATTATAATTTTACTGAAAAAGTTGTGTACATTCTTCATTGATTTTAATTGTATCATGTTTGAGGATTTTTCAGCAAATCAAAAAGCAGTCGATTCTGATTGTTCCATTACTTTAAGCTATAACTTCATATTCTAGTGAACTGTAATCAAGGCAAACAAATGAATTACTACTGTATCTTCAATGCATGATAACTCTTCAATTTCCAAATTACCACTTGTATTTTTTACAGTTTATAGCTGCCAGTGACAAATTATGGTTCATGTTGGAGATGTACTCTTTTGTGGACTACTTCACTATACCTCCATCCTTTGTTTCTATTTACTTAGACAGAACATGGATAGGTAAGAATAATTTTAATATGTACATTTCACCAAATAATTATGTAATTCAATAATTTAACAAAATACTTTTGTATGTAAAAACATATACACACCTATTCATATATGTCTAAAGCAAGCATACATACCTTATGTGAAATGTAAAAAAGTTCACCCGCTAATATCATATTATAATGAGGAGAGGGAGAGTAATTTGTTGGGGAGCTGATGAAGAGAGTAATTATTTAATTATTCTTTAGGACAGGGTTTAGGGAAGTATATATTAAGCAGCATTACACAAAGTTAGGCTAGCTTTTGGTGAATCTTGGCACTACACACTACTTCTAAGTCCTAGCTTATATGAAACAAGATATCTTTATAATTACATAGTTCATATTACAATACATTGGTAAGTAATTTAACAGTGTGATTTAATGACAATTATTATGCCCTGGTAGATTAAAAGCTTTGTATAGGCAAATTATAGAGGATTCAGTGTACTTAAGGTGTGCAATTGAAGCATCAAGAGGGAGGAAATGGAGGAAAGAAGAAGATAAACAACTATACATAGAATGAAAGAACCTGGATGAGGGAGGTAGTGTGAGGTCAAGTAGTATGGCAAGATGGGAAGTTCCGTGGAAGAGACTCTATGTTATGTTATGAATGATAATGGAGGGATGGGTGGAAGTTTGATCTCATAAAACTTGGGTAGTGAAAGAGTTACACTGTAGTACACATATCTTTGTTGAAGTGCAGTTAATATTTGATGCAGTTGAAAGTGAGGTGGGACTGTTACGGCTGTTGAATATGGTGAGGGGCCTTGAGACCTTACACATTTATCACAGTATCTCCTTTACTTTTCAAAACTATTGGCAGTCTTATTTAAGAATTGTCATTAATTGCCTCATCGCATTCTCTTTTATCCCATCTATTGACTGTTGGGAAGACTTGGCTTTTGTTTCAGGGTCATGCCATAGACCCATGACTTATCTCCAGTTATGACCTTTTTAGAAAACCTGGGCCATTATTTACAGCTTGGAGTAAGTCTCCTGAACTTGCGGCATGAAATCTTGATGTTGATGAAATAAAAGAGAATGTGACGAGGCAGCTGGTGACCATTCCCGAAGAGGACTTTGCCAATTGTTTGAAAAGTAAAAGAGATGAAGGGATAAGTGTCTGAGATCCCAAGGGTAGTACTTCAAAGGGGGCTATGGTCTCATTGTCCTAGGTAGGCTATTTTCCTCCAAATATTGCATGGCCGGGTACCTTCCAGAAAAACCTAATATGTATTCAGTTATGAATGAAGGAATAGTGACTGTAAAAATCAATGAATGTAAGAGAAGACAGCAACAAAAAGGAGAGAATGGCATACTTACATTGTAGCTGTTGGAGTACATTCCTTCTTCAATAGAGAGATGTACTGATGAGAATCAGAAGGTTCACCAGTAAAGGTTTAGAATGGGAAGAAGAAGAAGGAAAGGGGAGGTATTTGTTGATGAGGGGGAGAGAAGTGGGTTTTAATGTTTGTCAGACATTGATTGAATAATGAACAAGGTTTAATCTGGCGTTTTTCAGACTTGCTGGTTTCTACCTGTTCAAGGAACAAATATTTGATCCTTTAAATGTTAGCCAGCTCGTGAGATTATTTTTAGTATGCAGGGATGGGTTTGGTTGTTTATTTTTCATTGTGGAAAGGAGCAATATTGCATTGGAGCGTATACACGCATTGCATTTTTTGAGAGGCAGTTACTGCTATTGAGTGGTTTTGTGTGTACATTTTTGGCAAAGAATGTCTTGTAGGTTGTGTGAGTGGTGGTATTTTGCAAACAAATCTGAATTTACTTTATAGATCTACATCTGGGAAATAGGAGATGAATTGATTGGTGCTATTACTATGGTCATTCTCATGGCATGGGAAAAACAGGGGGAGGCTGGCAAGATGCATCTATTTAGAAACTATCTAGAGCATGCATGTTTTGATTCTGTATCATGTTAATTGGCAATGATTTTTCATGATATTTAGTGGAGTTGCAAATTCTATCTCAATGGTTGGAGAGGATATATGAAATGAGGTATAGTAAATGCCAGTTGTCTTGTGTAAGGGGAGTTGTCTGTTAGTGAGTTTAACATGGACTTAAACTGTTTTAAATTCTTTGCCTGATAAATGTGTCCTTGTCTAGGAATCGTGAATGTGTAGGGGAAATAGAGTGTATGAAGGAAAGGGTGGAGTAGGAATTATGGCCCAAAATAAATTTTTGTAGAGGAGATTCAGCATGCGCTCATAAGTTAAATATTTCATCAATATATTGGAATGAATATATAGTTTTGCACAGAGGTACTGGGTAAATTGTGGCCACAAGAAAGGCTTAGATCATGAAGATGGGAAACATTTTGAGTGTCTAGAAAATAATGGGACATATCAGTTGGTTGTTGGTACATATCAACAAATATATGCCGAAATTCTGTTGAGGGAACAACGCTGGAGATATTGGAACAGTCAGAGATGCCAACTTTATGAGTTTTGGGGAAAGAGTGAAAATGAGGCTTGCAGGGAAGATGGGAGGATATGTATTGTCTGTTTCCTCATTGGGAACATTCTTATTAAGTAATGCCATACATTTATTTTGTTGTTTAATTTTGGATCAGAAGGGGTATACTACCTTGATAAAAAAGTTCCCGGAATAACCACCGTGTGGCGCTCCCATCGTTCCGATTTGAGTTCTGTTTTTTTTGTTAAATTGGTACATCTGTTGTTGATATTCCCTTTAAATCTTAGTGTCATAACTTGACATTTGCAAAAGTTACGTAGCCAAGAGTACATCTATCTCTGTGTGTGTTGGCGATTTTTTACAATTTCAGAAATGGATTTAAATTTGCAACAACGAACTTGTATTAAATTTTGCGTAAAAAACGGATTTAGTGGCGCACGGACGTTGGAAATGTTGGAAAAGTGTTTCGGCAACGATTCTCTAAAAAAAACGGTCGTTTACCAGTGGCACGAGCGGTTCAGAAGTGGTCGTGAGTCAATCGAAGATGATGAACGCAGTGGCAGACCATCGACATCGAAAGTCGGTGAAAAAATTGATAAAGTAAAAGAAATGTTGGTCAATAACCGCAAATTAACCATCAGAGAAATAGCGGAGGACTTGAACATTGCCTATGGATCCGCCCAAGACATTGTGGTTAATGATTTGGGTTTCCGTCGTGTAGCAGCAAAGTTGGTGCCAAAAGACCTCAATTTCGTGCAAAAAAGAGACCGTGTTGACGTCGCAAAAGACATGATTTGCGAGGCTGAATCCGATCCCACATTCATCAAAAGGATCATTACTGGAGACGAGACGTGGGTTTATGAGTACGACACGCAATCCAGACATCAGGCAAGTGAATGGCGTTCATCAAATGAGCCGAGACCAAAAAAACCACGTCGTTTTCAGTCAAAAAAGAAGGCAATGCTGACGGTTTTCATGGATTACAACGGTGTAGTGCATCATGAATTTTTGCTAGACAGTAAACAAAGAGTATTATTTGGGCGTTATGAGACGTTTGCGTGAAGCAATTCGCCGAAAGAGACCAGAAATGTGGGCAGAAAACTCGTGGATTTTGCACCATGATAACGCACCGTCGCACAGTGCTATCATTATTCGTAATTTTTTGACGAAAAATGCAACAAATACCATCCAACAGCCACCGAATTCACCTGATTTGGCTCCCTGTGACTTCTTTCTGTTCAATCGAGTTAAAAAACCATTACGGGGAACGCGTTTTAGCAGCCGAGAGGAAGTAATGGAAAAATCGCAGGAAGCACTGATGGACATACCGAAAACCGAATATAAAAAATGTTTCGAGGATTGGATCAAGCGCTGGCATAAGTGTGTTGCAGTCGATGGGGATTACTTTGAAGGGGACAATATAGATTTAGATGAATAAACTTGTATTTTTAATTTTCTGAATAAATTCCGGGAACTTTTTGATCAAGGTAGTATGAGGACATTTCTTACAATTAACTTTGCTTATGCTTAATAAGCTTGTTCATTTAACACCACTACATTTGTTGACCCATTGTCATTCATAGACATTATGATGTAATGACAGCAAACAGTTCAGACTGTTAGATGTAGCTGAATATGCCCAGGAAGGACTTCTCTTCTCAAATGCAGCAATTTTTCACAAAGAGAAAAGCTAATTCTTTCATCTCATTGAAGAAGTTGTAGAGATCATTGAGGAAACCAGAAAGCCAATAGAGCCAGTTTCGTTCTCTCCGGCTCTTAGAAAGTAATTTTCCAATGAGGCCATCAACTGACCAATCAGAAAGCACTAAGCAGAGAATATCCAAAGTCCATCTTATTTTCAATGTCTTTTTTTACAAACTCATCACTTTGGACATAGAAAAGGCTGCAGGAGAACTGGCCAAATATATTCTCAAAATAAGAATACTTTGATAAGACTAAACTTATTATGAAAGCCTCAAAAAACCTTCATCACGAATGTGCATATGCATACATATGTGATGAATATACGTGCAATATACTTGCACACATATACAGTCAAATATTCATGCACTAAAATCCAAGTAACAATGAAAACATACTCTTAAGAATATAGGATTGGGAAAGGGCCATGTAACACAAAATAATATGCACATAATCAGTGGGAAAGGTGGTTGGAAAAGAATTCCAAGCAGAAAAAAATTTCCTGAACCAGGAATTGAACCAAGAGCATTCAGTTTTTCAAAAAACTGAAGGCCCATGACAAATATACAAATGTTGACATTGTTACTTATTTAATGCATAACACATTGAATGCTAGCTAATGTAAAAGTCTTTGCTTTTATGTATAATACCTTGATTTAATATACCAATTAGAGCTCTATAGATAAAAAATAATATCATGTCTCTCAGAAAATTTTCTTTTATGTCATATCATAAGTTGTCTAAAATGTAATGTCAAAAGTGTATCAAATTTGTGACATCTGTAACAAAATATATAAATATATACATAGACATTTAACTTAAGCAGTGGATCACCGATGATGCCGCAAGTCGGTGAAACGTGTCGTGCCGTATAATAAAATCTGTGGAAAAGTACGAGTCTTTCTTTCTATTTCAATAATGGATATCAATTACTTCCACGAAGTGAAGCCTGAAACAATAGAATATATTAAGCAGTGGAATTTAGCAAAGTTTTTTTATGTTTAACTTAAAGTAAGGAGTTGCTAGTATTTATGTTAGCATTAATTCCACCGTAAATCCTTGGTTAATGCATGCTGATGCCCCAGAAAAGATGGTTTCAGAAAATTGTATACACATTTCTAAATCAAATTTTCCATTGCCATACATTCATCATTAAAGCTATTTTCCTTGATTTCCTTTTGTAGAGCTCCATTCCATCTTCAATTAAGAATAGATAATGCTCTATTAAATCTCTTCGAAGAGTTTTCAGTAACTTCTATGATGAATTCCAAATTCAAATATTGTACTACAGAAGATTAGTTGAATTTCTGAAAATAAAATGTTTTGAAAAATAAAGTTGACAAGTCAGATATCTTATAATAAATTAGTCATGTTGTCACATAATGATATCAGTATTATTTTAATTTGTTTTCTCTACTGCTCCCCTAATTTTAGATTGTCATCTCCAGCCCCACTCCCATCAGCTTATTCCATCAGTGTAATCTACTTTTTATCATAATGCCCTAACAGTTTTTTCTTCTTAATCTCACCCCTTACTAATTTATATCCAGTATAATGCATTTTTGTGTACCAAAAAGTTTTTAAGTAATTTTGAGAATGAGTTTAGCATCTTACTCTTTTATACATATTTTAACTTTAAATTTAATGTTTCATTTTTCTTTTTCCATAAAGGTTTAAGATTTCTTCGAGCTCTTCGTTTAATGACAGTTCCGGATATCCTACAATATCTCAATATTCTCAAGACTTCAAGTTCTATACGCTTGGCCCAGTTGGTATCAATATTCATTTCAGTATGGCTTACTGCAGCCGGGATTATTCATTTGGTAAGTATAACCCAAGTAAATGAGTAATTTTAGGTTTAACACTAAATTATCATATTTTTTAATGGTAGCGGCTAATTTATGTTTGAATATTTTACTGAGATAAATGCAATCACTAAAAATATCAACATCATGTGAACTCTGAGGATTGGTTCACAACTGGCTTTTCTAATAACTGCAAGTCTCTCCATTACTTCAATTTGTCTTGTACAAATGTTTTCCACGACCCATTTCTCAGTTAGCCATCTTTGATCTTCCTCTTAAATTCTTCCCATCAATTTGTTCTCCAGCATACTATCCTGCCTCAGTATCAATCAAATTGATTTCCCTCCTCTTCATGTAAGTGTCATTCATAGGGCTCTCTCTTCACCCAACACCATGCATATAGTTGTTCCTCCTATCTATTGCATTTGATCATCAGTCTTTGGTAACACTACATCACCATAACTTCCAATTTCTGCTCTCTAATGCTCTTTTCCTTGTCTCACAGACATTGAAAAGCAAGCTCTATTCTTAAGTTTTTATTAATTGCTTTCTTAAGTGTAGGCTAGTTTAATTTGATGTTAGCAATTAATTTGTCTTATAAAACTCATGTTATTCATCCGTATTCTGTTAAGTATATTCCTCTTGTTTCTTCTGCCAGCGTTGATCTTGCTCCCAGAATAACAACTTATATCTGTGCTACTCATGTTCAGGTGTAACTTCCCTTAGCCTTTTTTAATAAACTGACTATTAGGTTTGAAATACTGACTTTAATTTTAATATATTTTAACTTGAGATCATATGTTTCCTCCCATTTTAACAATCAGGCCAATATACTATTGAGATCTTCTTCCTTCCCTACCATCCAGGCACAAATTACAGCATGCTTATATTTTCCTCTGCTGTGTTGTATCTTTCTTTGTTTTAGGTCATTGCCTTCTCCATATAAAAGTGCAAAGCTAAAATTCCCTCTGTTCATTATTAGCAATGGTGGTCCTCCTCTAATGGGTCAAGATTAGTTTCAGGCATTAGGTTTTATATTGTCTGTAAATAGAATAAGAGAGAAATGGGGTTTGTGTTGATTCAGCATGAAACTTATAGGATACTGGTTTGTGCACACACAAAAAAGTGTAACTCAGTTGCATTGTAAAAAAAGGCTTTGAATGCAAATTTTGCTTCTTACAAGTGATTTTCTCCTGTGAAGAGTTTTCACGAATAGGTAAGGTTGATTAGGAATTGAAGAAGCTATTGAGCTAGGAATCTCATACATTGTACATTTTAGGGGTGAGCAACCCTAATTGTATCAGTTGCTAAAAATAATGGCAGTACCAGTATTTTTAGGGATTACAAAATGTGTAAAAATTGACCCTCATTTAAAAGTTGAGAGATATCCATTCCCAGGAGTAAAGGAATTGTTCCTTAAATTGTTGGGAGGTTTGAGATTTGGCATGCAATAAGAATCACAGAAGCCATGCATAATGAATACCCACAGAGGCATCTTTCATTGTGCTAGATAGCGATTTCGAATTGCATCTACAACTTCCATTTTTCAAAGAATGCTAGATCAGGTTTTGCAGGCTCTGCTAAAATTGTTTTCTCACAGAGTTACAGTATCATTATGGGGGAAAGGATAAGGAAAAGTGGCTGCTAATTTTGAGGGGATGTTTGATAGATTCCATAGGCTGGGATTTAAAGTCAACAGGGATAAATCTAGGCTAATGCAAGACTGGAATTTTTGGGCCAAACTATAGGGCATGTGTCCAGGAGGAGAGTGAAAGCTGAAGTGGGATTCTCTAAATAAAATGATAAATTACCACTGAGGTCATTTTAGAAGAGTTGAATATATTTCTAGCATATGCTTAGTCTGACTCGCATCAATTTCAGCTCCCTTATATGAATTTTCAGGAAAGATGAGAAGAGGGAATGGTCTGGAGAATGTGAGTTTAGTGGTAGCTTTTTTGACCATGAAGAGTGCAGTTGTCTCATTCCATGTGTTAGCTCATTATAATAAAATATTCTTGGTAATTCTTATGTAATGCATCTCCATATGATCTAGGTGCTGGAATCTTACACGAATACCAAATAGTGAGGAGACACCCATTGAATTTACATCCTGGTAGTGCATTAACATGCTTCACCAAAGCCCATGAAGCACTAATAAATATGGGCAATAAGTGGCTGTCAGAGGGAAAGATCATGAAATATTTATGTGGGACACATTTTGGAAAGCCCTTGCAATATATTTTTTGGGAAAAGGTGAGTGTGCTCCTCCATCAGAAGGCAACCACAGGTTTACAGAATTTGTCAATTGCACCTCAGGGCTATGTCTATTCGAATGAATACATAAAGGCACTCAAGAACAGGATGACCTTTCATGGTTACCATTATAAAAGGATGAGTAAGAGTTTTCCTGCATCAAAATAGAGGAAAAGAATTTTTGACCACCCCTGCATTGATTTTCAGAAGTACTCTGGGACAAATAGTGTCACGTAAGGGGTTAGATTGCTTGATTGGGTGGTCATAAGATGAGAGGAGTTAGCACCTTATAAGAACAGGGCAAATTAATCCATTGTGGAACAGGAATTTTTAATATGAGGAAACAGGACAGTGATTTTGGAAGTTTTCAGCCAACAATCTTGGAGGAGCTACATGCTTGGTATTCCAGAACATTTAGAAATCTCTACATATTCATTTGTCTTGTGGCCTAGGCTAGATAATAATATGGAAGACCTGGCAAAGTAATGTGAGTCAGGTGATGGAAGGTCATAGGAGGTATGAAAATTAAAAGGGTGCAAAATTCATATGCATCATTTTTAAAGCATTTTTATGACTTTTTTGGAATAATTACTCATCAGAATCACTCTATTCCAGGAAGGTCATATAGTCTTAACATCTGATTGCTACAAAGATATGTGCAGGGAAAGAGCAATTTAAGTATCATTCATTCTTCTTAAATGAATGGTGCTTAAACCATAGTATAATTAAATTAGTGAAAATATTACAACTCTATTTGAACGACTATGGAAAATATGTTTAGACTCTAGTACTCTGAGTCTGTAATCAGGGTTATTAATATGTATTTTTTAATATTTTTTCATGATGTAAGTATTATCTTACTCTCACATATAATGTATACAATATCTTCTTCTTTCAGCTCGAAAATTCTGGGGATCCTCTAGATTTTAAAAACCCTCAACAACTTTCCTATTGGACTTGTGTCTATTTCCTCATTGTCACCATGTCCACGGTGGGCTATGGTGATGTGTACTGTCAGACCGTCCTTGGGAGAACTTTTCTTGTGTTCTTCCTGCTTGTCGGCTTGGTAAGTAATCATCACTTGAGAGTTCCCTAAAATAACAATATTTATCAGTTAAAAAATAAACTCATAAAATAAAAATCAAAATATTTTATAAAATATTTCAATTATCCAATATAAATTTCTTTCGCAAGTAAATAATTGAGCTGTTTACTGAATACAAGAATTTAAACTGATTCCTTTTACATCTGACTGGAAGTCAGTTTGCTTTTCATATTTATCTGAATTTGAGCTGATATGATAAGAAATGTTAAATGGATAACTTTTGAGGCAGTGGTTTAAACTGTGGATTACTCCCCTCTGAGAAATTTAATCTTTTTTCTTAACCACTCAGCTTGACTGATTTCTGATGGCATTACAATATCTGCTGCTGATAACTCTCCTTTGCTGTGAAATCTGTTTCATCAAGTTAATTTTTCTCTATATTCTCTTAATCTTGATTCAAAATTGCATAAATGGTAAATTGTGTAAAGAAACATTGTGAATGTCTCTGCAAGTTGATTATGTATTCATATATTCCAAAGTTGAATCTATGATGGTTCAAAAAAGTGAAAATTTTGCATTCTGCATTCACTTTAATATGCATCTTTTATCTCACAAGTTTGTCTCTTTTCAATACAATAACTATTGGATACTGGTTTTGTAGCCCATGTGAGATTAGCATGGGTGGGTAAAAGTTGTCAGCAGTCTTGAAGTAAAAGTGTTTTGAATGTTTAACTCTCACTTCTATTTCTCTTGGCCTTTGAACTTTATTTCTTCTGAAGCTGATAAAAATCACATTGCGTTATGACTTTTTCATTATAAATTAAATGTTGGAGATGTATCAAAACGGTTGTCCCTTATTTTTGGAGGTGGCTGCAACTCCTTGGTGCATGAATTTATTTAAATAACTTGAATTAGATATGCTACTTTGATGTGTTCTACAAATGGCATATTTAAATTACATATTGTTTTACCCATATGATGTCATTCATTGCAAAGCAGCCATCTGAGACTTTCATTTATATGCTGTTGACTTTGATCTGCAGTTTTTATGTCATATGTAACTAATAATAAATTATTTACCTGAAAATAATATTCATCAGTTTCCTCCACTGAACCTCTGTGTCTCCTGTTACTACAAATATGACAAAGTTTTGCATGGGAATTGGCAGTTTTGATCATATTTTAACTAAATGTGCCTTCAAAATGTATAATCCCTATCCAACTGGTTTATTTGTGTTCTTATTAGAAGGTTGCCACCAAAGCAACTTGTAATACAATAATAAAAGGGCATGTTTTGTGATACCTTCCATTGAACCTTGCATATATGTTTGCTAGCCATGAATATACTAATACCTACCAGCCTCAGTACATTTTTTCACTGTCAAAATTAATCTAACTAAAATGGTTTGTTTAGCAAGTATATTGGCTATGCACCTGTTTTGGTGGAATTAATTAGTGGACAAGAATGTTTATAAGTGCATGATAGACTGATTCTTAAGTTTCAAGGATGAATTGGTGTAAGGTATTGAAGAGCCATTTTGGAGATTTTAGTACTTGGTGTAATAAAGGTACTGAAATTAGTTCAATTCTTCCCAGAGCATCTGTATTAATTGATGCTATGACATCAGTGGTATGTAAGTACATAGGATTTCCTTGGATTTAAATTGATATTTAAATAGCCTTAACAGTTAAGAGAATTTTATTTGTAGTTGCTTTTAGAGACTCTGTAATTTCTATTAATCATGTGAGGTCATTAATTATTATTGATCTTATAGTAGATTTAAAAGCACCTGAATTAAAAATAACAATGCAAAGATTTAATTTTGCTTTTTTTTGTAGACATTTTGGCATTATGATATTTATCTTTTCATTTGAATAGCTAAGGATTGCTTTTCAGTCTGCAGTCTTGTGTAGAATTAAAATGAAGATATTTTAAAATATCTTTTACTTTGAAGCATGAAGGAAACTAACTATTTCCTAGGGAAATTAATCTTATATTTTTCTAACTTAACACTTATTGAATTGAAATGTCCACTATCAATTAAATAATAAATTTACTGTGTGCTGGTTAGGTTAATTAAAAGCTACTGCTTTAAAATTCATTACTTTCTGAAGACTCAATGCTGCCACTTCTTACTTACCTCTCTTCCAGATGTCTATCACTTTCATGCTCTCCTTCCCCATTAGCTGGAAGTGTCTGATTACATATGTCACTTACATATGCTAAGTTAAAAAGTTGTTTTATTTTTTGACATTGTAAACAAACCTTTTGTGATACACAGGATATTTAATTTTAAGTGTTTTAATGTGCATCATTTACATAATCAGCTGGGAAGGTTAGATGCTTTGACTATGTATTCAATCTTGGCTGAAACTATCTGAAATGTAGTATTTTATTACTTGATACAATAACCATTAATATTTCTCTTTCTTTAACAAATGTTAATGTTGTGTCTGCATTTTTACTTTTACTCATGATAAATATCATTTTTTTATTTTTAAAATGTCACCTTATTCTAAGTCTGCTTTGGTGCCTTCTAAAATGTGTGTACACTTAAGTATTTTGCTTGGCATTTATGATTCAAACAGTTTTGTTTGATCTGATAATTCAGCCAAGACATTGTGCGTCTGTCTCTCTCTGTGTTTCCGCTTGTTAGTACACCTCTGAATCATTGGTAATCTCTCTCTCTCTCTGTCAATTTCTAGCTTACACTCGTTGCTCTCTTAATGCAAATTTTGAAGCCTTTTAATGAATCGGCCTTGTGCTTATTAAGTCATTGTGTGTAAGAGCTTTACCTTGCTTTTTCATGACCTATTCCTAATGAGGGAATATACACTTTTATTTGATACTGGCAGGAACGTGGATTCGTTGGAGTAAAAGCTCATCCTTTTCCTTGTAAGTTATTGGCTACTCTATTGTGATATCAAGGAAGCCCATATTTGTTTGGAATATTGGCAATTTAAAAATGCTAAAATTCATGCATCGCTCATTGTTTATTCATTCATTTTTTCAAAACTGTAATTGTTTGCTAGTAAAAATAATCCATTCCACACAGTTGTTTAATTAAACTGATTGCTTAATTTATTCACATCCACTGCCAATTCCTAAAAAGCTTATCCTTATGAAGCTTGATACTTAATGCAAATCAGTAGAATTCTACCATATCATCCTGCATGGTGTAAACAGTCTGGTTTTTGATTTAAAGCAACAATTAAAATTAAATGTCAAACTATTTACAGTATTCCAATGCTTTCTCCTGAGAAACGCTTAAACACGGCAGCATATTTGTGTCAGTTAAATAAAAGCAGCACCTTATGTCAACACATTCCAAAAGCGCTGAAACAGTAATTGCCTTGTTTAAAAAAGCTTATTAGTTGATGACATTTTTCCTTTTAGGCAATATTTGCGAGTAGCATTCCTGAGATTATAGAGCTGGTAGGAACTAGATCCAAGTACAGTGGAGAATACAAGCGGGAGCATGGAAAGAGGTACACCCTTTGTTGTTGGTTGTCTACCCTATTGGTATATATATATATATATATATATAATATTATATATATATATATATATATATATATATATATATATATATATATAATTATAATATTATATATATATATATATATATATATATATATATATATATATATATATAATATTATATATATATATATATATATATAATATTATAATTATATATATATATATATATAACAATTAATAGTTATATATCTATACCCACATACAATAATATACTTTTAAAATATGTCTTTTCAATTTACAAATACTAACATGAGGCTCAACAGTATGTCTGCTGCTCTACTCTCTATTATTTAAACTAGGTAAAGTATGTGAAGGGTAGCCAGACTCAGTAGCCTACTATTATGGGAAGAATTTTTTGGATGGAGATAGTGTATGATGAGGGAGGTGTAATGTTTATGGTACATAGTATTGACTGGCACCTATTATTCACAGCCTTAATGCATTTTATTTTAAATCCTCATTTTTAATGTCAATATTAATATATGTTTAATTTACTTTCTATTTCTGCTAATTACACATTTGGTAATATAGGGAGATTTGGTATATGTTTCAAAGTATGTCTGGCAACCAGTTTAAGTTGTGGCGATATAATGAGGATATTTGGCTATGGTTTTCGTCAGAAATCATGTTTCTTTACAACACCTACTCCTTTAATATCTCCGTTACCTAAATTTGTTAGGTTTGGATATTTTTCTCCTTAATGCCCTTCAAACATGTCAACTTAATCTCTTTTATAATTTGCTCTGGAGTTAAATTTTGACCAATTATAAATTAAAATATCCTTTACCAGCAATTGGCATTCATTACATGAGTTTAAAAATCATTAATGAGTTAAATACTTAAATAAAATTCATATAATTACACCATGATTGTAGGTGTAATTTCTGACTTACATGGAATTAACCATCTATGTTAAATGTTGCATAGAAACAAGTAGTAGACCTATACTAGCTTTTGCATTCCATCACCTCTCTGGCATATTTGACCTAGTGTTGTTTATTTTAAGTGTATGCTACTGTAGTCTTAGTCTCATATATACATACATGCATATACATACATACATACATACATATATATATATATATATATATATATATATATATATATATATATATATATATATATATATATATGTATATGTGTGTGTGTGTGTGTGTGTATATGAGTGTGTTTGTGTATGTGCGTGCATGTGTTTATATGTATGTGTGTGTATATATATATATATATATATATATATATATATATATATATATATATATATATATATACATATACATACACACACACATATGCATATGTACATATATATTAATTATAAAAGTAATTATAAGTTTAATTGCATGGTACATAGATATCATCCTATTCTATTTCATTCAATATAAAATATATACCTTTGATTAATACTATATGCAGCTTATCATAGAGGATAGGCAAGATTCACTTTTTTCCTTTGTAAAAGTAAAATTAACCATCAGAAGTTCATGTAAGTACAAGAAAGTCTCAGTTAAGATAGGGACAAGGATTTGCCGATAATCATATTTTATGTTCCATTTTATTAGTGATCAGCTTAGCTTGACTGATGAAGCCATTATGCTTTTCATTGATCTCACATTTATTTAAGACAGTTTCCTGGCAGACAGTACCAAAGTATAGCAATTACTATTTTCAAGCTTTTGAATATAAATTAACAATACCTTAAAACCTGAGTATCATCTAATAATTTGAAAGGTAAGCATTCCTTGGTTATATTTATTCAAAACTTCTATTATTTTACAAGAAGCTTCATATGTATGAGTTTTGTTTGCCCTTGCATCAATTTATGTCTGCTAAATAGATGTTTCCCTCATAATCGTACTAATTTGTGAAAATTAACACCCTGTCTCGTTTTGACTGATTAAATGGCTTATTAAGAGTTATCAAACTTATAAATATGAAAACATTATGATTTGGTTACATCCTGCAGGTGTTTTTGTTTGATTTTGAAGTCATTGTTGGTTAATGGAGTGCAAGAGAAAGTTTGCAGACCAAGAGGTAAAGATTTATTCGGGCAATTGTTTTATGGGAGTAAGTTGATTTAATTTCATTTGCAAGCAAAGAGAAGAAGGTCAAAGGCCTGCTCATGTAATATGCCAGCTATGCCCTGCATTACCTTTTACATACAATACTTTTTTTACCTTCCCATCCATTAATCCTTGTTAACCACTCTTACCTATCATTCATGCTCCCAACCATCCTCATTCCTCCCAAAAATTCTCCCTGCCAAATTTCCAAACCAACTCAAAATGGACCGCCTGGTGGTTCTTTAGGCTGTGTTTGCCAGCTGGATTCCTGAAATCACCGAGCTGGCTGGCAACCGGTGCAAATATGGTGGATCGTACAAACGGGAGCGTGGAAGGAGGTACACACAAGTGCAGTGCAAACATTACTTTCCTTCCCAGTTTGACATTAGCTTGAGTTTGATTTAGTTAACACTTTTATAAATATATTTTCTACATTAAGTGCCTTTTAGGGTGTGAAGTGTTTTCTTTGTTGATTGAAAATAATTTTTTGGTGTCCATCTACCACTGTAGCCAGACAAAGGTGCCAAGTACATATATATATATATATATATATATATATATATATATACATCTCTATATATATATATATACATAACATAAATATAATAGAATGTAATGTTTCTTGGTGGCATGCCTACGAATGTCTGTTCCATTATTCTTGTTATGGGCTTATTACTCTTAAACTTTCAGACTGCTATTTTAGCAAGGGTAGATTTGTAGATTTTTTTAATTGCTAGACCACAGTGAAGAATTTCCTGTAGAGCACTACCACCTTAAATTTTTCATTAGTTCTACTCGAATTTCCCTAATTAATCTTTAGCCACAGTGGAGTGGAGGTCAACTATGCACAGTTCCGAGAGATGCAGTGGCTTTCCCTTTTCTGCAGTGGCTGCTGCACCAAGAAACATTGGCTCGTTGGTGGTGGATGTGATGATGATTGAATCCTTTTTGCTTGGTTTTTCTCCTGCAAGTGTGTAAAATGTATTTGTGTGTGTGAGGACCTAACAAGCCAGGGTTTCTGTGTGCTATTTGAAAGAGAGAGAGACAGAAAGAGAAAGATTAATGAGACAAAAATAAACGGTTCATATTCAGAAATGAAATATTAATTAACTGATGTATCCTAATTGGATAGTTTTGAAGTGGAAATAATGCATGGATCATTGTTTTTTTTCAAAATACTACATAATACCCTGCTTTGATGTTTCTGAATATGACCAGCCAAGGGAGAGAACCCTCTTCGTCTTCTTCCTCTACTTCTACACTTCATTATACCATAACAGCAGGCACCAAAAATGGACTCATACCATTCCATTACAACTGTACTTTTCTCACAAGCCAAGAGTTCCGTTTGTCACCTTTCCCATTTACCCTTACCAATTGTCCCTTTTACCTTCGTGTTACTCACATCTTTATTCGAGTGTTTGTTTCCCCTTCATGCCTACTCCTCCACCACCTTTTAGGCCATTTTCGCAAGTTGTATCCCCGAAATCATTGATCTCATCGGGACTAGGCCCAAGTACGGCGGGACGCTGAAGAACGAGCGTGGCAGAAGGTAGAGTACCCACGTGTTTCTCCTCTCTTACATCCAAGATAGCTGTTGGTTGGCTGGACCGAAAAGCTCACAAATACGTTTTTATATCCGTAGAAAATATTTAATTTTTTACTTTTCTTTTTAACTCCGTGTGTACATAGTCTTCGTTTGATATGACATATCACTCTCCAGCCAATAATACCTGCCCAATGTCTTTGCTCGCTTAGCTGGAAATAATTATGTTTGTACATACTTTCTTCAAACTGATTTTTCACTAATTCAATATACTTTTGGATTCTAGTTCACAGTATGTGATATTTTCTAATCATCATTGGGAAATGACCTATGCCTCTTTTGTCTTTGGTATATATATACATATATCCTCCTCCTTTTCACACTTTTGTGTGATTATTGAAGTTTTTCTACTTTGGCAGTTTTGTGATATTAATATGAAATGAAGACTATTGATTCTCATTCAAGTGGAAGTAGGATATTTAAAAATGGAAACATTTTTGTAGAAAGATGCTTATATCCATGTATTATTAAGAAAGTGATTTTGAAATGTTAGACCCTAGTGCCTTTAGAATCAAGTTGGCATTAGCTGAACTGGCTCCTGGTATGAAAGGAAATCATTGTAGAAGCAGTTTTTGTGTCTCTCTTACAGTCTTGTTTCTGTTAGCTATGAAAATGAAAGAGGGAGAGTGGGAGGAGGAGACAAAAGGAGTGATTAGAGATTAACATATACATTATTGCATACATACCGTATGTATGTGGATGGGAATTTGTTACTGTTATTAATTTGGAGACTTATTTTTTATCATACGACCAGGCTCATTATAGCATGAAGTTATGAAGTTTTGCATTATTTTTTTTAATTTTTGTAGTGGTCTCCTTTATTAATATGAAGTATTTTGAAGAATTAATGGAACTATTTGCATGATTGATCTTTGCCTTTTTAAGCATAATTCGTTTACTATGTGTTTTTACTACTAAGTCATTAAATAAATTACCAAATATGTTAAAAGTGGCCATAGGAATTAGTAGCTAAGGGACTATGGGGATACCATTTCTTTTGATCAGGAAGGTAACTTGCCACCAATTGCCTCTTAGACCAAAGTAGTGCCACTGTGCTCTTTGAAGACCATTTTGTGCCAAGCCATCTTATGTTCATGCCTTTATCTCTCCTATTACCTAACTGAACATGACTTGGGCTCCCCTGTATCCCTGTGCTAATAGCCACATGTAATTCTACAGCTGTGCCCAAATTGTGTCCCTTCTCATGTCTCCCCAGATTGTTTCTACTTCCCATATCCCAGGACTATATCTACACAATAAATGTTCTACATACAACACTTCAAGCCAATGAAGGATTTGAAACCCCTATCCTTTATTACATTAAAAATACCAAGAAATTCAGGAGTTGTAATTCTTAAGACTTAACTCACTAAAGACAGAATCTTTATTTTAATGATTTTAACAATAATTCTTATTACTTATGCATCCCTAAGTTTGGCCCTGCTCTCTCATTTCTTGACAGCTTTACTATAGTAAAAATAAAGTAATAAGTGTAATTATATTTATTATTTCTTTTACTGAGTGAAGACTGTTCTCTCTTCTTGTATTCTTACTTCAGCATGTTTGAGAGATTAACAGTCTTAAAGATTATCATCAAACTTTTTTCTGTCTAGATAGTGCAATTGCTCACTGGAGATTGGTGCTGCCTATTTTGAATTGAATTGTGGTAATGGTGTTATGTGGTTGTGGATAGTAAAGAAAATCAATGTTTGTTGTATTTTGGTCCATGATGAATTCAGTTCCTCTAAGAGCCACATGGTTTTTAGATATATGTGGTCGGTGAAGGAGGGAGATGTAATTGGGAGGAATGGAAGGGAGGAAGAAGATGATGAAGAGAAGGAGAGGAGGAGAATGAATTTTGAAAGAGAGAGAGTGAGGGAAAGAGGTTGTGGACCTACGACTTGCATGCCTGGATACTTCCACTAAAGAAGGAATAGTTACCTAAGATAACACTGGTTAATTCATATTTTATCAAATATCTGAGTAAATAGATATACATATATGAATAGAATAGCATCAACTCCATAGGTAAATTTACTCTAGAAGTTAGGATAATGAGTTTTAACAGTTCAACAAAATTTATACATTCATAAACTAATTTATCTGTTTGGTTGATACATTTATAAATTGTATTGTTTTATTCAATCTCTTTAATAGAATATTATTTATATTGTTTGTCCTTATTTAAAGTGTCAAATCATTATTGAATTAGGTTTGGGTGTGAAGTTGGCCATTGTAAGTGGGACTATTAATTAAAGGTTGCAGCATTTTCTCGGAATGTGTGATTAGTAGCAGGATTGATTCCTCCTATGCTCTCCACCCTTTAATTAATTAGCTAGGCTGCACGAGTGGCTTCAAGGCTCTGCAAAGAGTATATAAAGATGATGTATTCCATGGAGTTAACATAGTAATTTTGGTGAGACATAGTAACTTTAGAACTGAGTAGGGATATATTTTGGTGCTATTTAGTCACTCGTATAGAAATTGTGTGTGCATGTTACATATCTAAGAATGAGTGAGTTGTTATTAATATGCTTGGCCAGTTTTGCTGTAGGAAGCTAATGTAGCAGTGTTTGGTATGTTGATTGATAACTTTCCCACACTCTGCAAACTAATGACTGTAGTCAGTATTATTAATCAAAACAGCAAACTAGTCTTAATAATCATTTTGTCAAAGCAAAGTAATTCTTATTATAGTTTTTAAGAGCTTTATAAGAAGGTCCTTTCATTGTAGATGTGTTAGTTTATGTACAAAGTAGTATGTGTGAGGGATATAATGATGGCTCTCTATGGATAAAATCAACACACCAAACCTTCTGAGAGGCTATGGATGTCATTTTTGCCCAAAAAATAAAAGTATATATAGGTACAAAATATGGTTCTAGGATTTGCATAAAAGCACGTGGAGAAATATTCATAAATGATAGAAATAATATTGTAACCTATTACATGTTCAGCATCATTCTACATCAGTGCAGCTTTATGTATTTGTATTTATAGAATTTTTATTTGATGTTCAGGGAGCAATTTTTTCATAGGTGATACAGTTTTAAAAACTTCAATTTGTAAATACACGTTTATTAAAATTTTATCTTAGATTCCCACCAACTTTTGAGTGCTAAAATTAATGGTCAGTGATATTAATTTGCATTCAGTAGGATAAATAAAATTCTTAGTTTCTGGCTCATTTTTTCATCACAGATGTAGGTAATAGCATATGTTGAATAATATATATCCTCTAACTTTTCATTACTATATTTGGTCTTAGTTAAATTTTCTTTGAACTTTTATCTACCCTATACGTAGTATAATCTATACACATGTAATTAAATAATCCATCTAACATCACTGTTGAGCCTAAGTGCTTGACAAGTGAAATATAGTTTGGGCTATATTCAGTATGAAATCAATTTTTTGGTCTTTTATTATTGAATATATCATTCTTCAGTAATTACATAATGATTTATTATTCTAAAATTCAATTCTACTACTTTATTTAATCATTAATTCTACAACTGGTCTTATTACAGCTATTCGGACATGTGGGCCGCAGACAGATTATTCTGAACAAAATTTTTCAGTATAGTGAAATATATACCTGTCTACTTTGAAGCAAGTTTCCTTTGTACTCTGTCAAGTGGCCCCTTCCATAATAGATATTCTTCTTTCATTTGGATGTTCATTTTAAATTCATTGTTGCATTAAATTTTAAAATTTCAGAAGCATAATAACAATTTGCATTACTTTGAAACAGCTATATATGATATTGTTTTACATGTCTTCAGTGCATTTTTACATCAATTTTTATGTCTTTCCACAGGCATATTGTTGTTTGTGGTCACATCACATATGAATCTGTTTCCCATTTCCTCAAAGATTTCCTTCATGAAGATAGAGAAGATGTAGATGTTGAAGTGGTTTTCTTACACAGGTATGATATATATATTATTATTTAATTGAAAATATGCAATTCAGGTAAAACAGTGCAATAAAACAAAGTAATTAAATCTTGGAGAATCATTTCTTGTTTCCAAATATAATGGATTTTAAAAATTAACATAATACATTTTCTAAGAAGGGAATATAATTTCATTGTGATAATGTATTTCTGCCATGCAAAACTGACTTCCCAAATTTTATTCTCACATATGTACTAGCATTTAATCCAAATATTGAGTATAACATTAAAGCATGACTCATAGAATGTTAATTATTTGCAGCAGTCAGTGAATCTTTCATTCTAACAAAATTAAAAAAAAAATTTTCAAGTCATTCGGTCTTGCTTGTTTTGATTTTATGGTTTGATTCAAATTATTACTTCTTAACAAACTAAAATAGTAATATGCAGAAATAGAATGCTTTCCGCACACGAGACAATAGAATCTAAAAAAAAACTTAGCATGACCAGATTTTTAAAATTTCATTGTTCTTTCATAAGTCGATATGAACTAGAAACTAGCAAGTTTCTTTGTGCAAACTCAGATGAACTAGGTATCCTCATTGACACCTTTCAACTCATCAGCCTTAGTCATTTCAATGCACAAATGTATGTAATTTTCTTATCCATTAGGGGTTTTATAAAAATAATTGATTGCAAAAATTGAAGATGTTTCATAGTGTGTGAAATTTTTGTAGAAAAGACATTTGTTCTTCGGCAAGTGGTGCATCTGATTTTCTTTGTAAAATTATTATCCCTATAGCAAATACTCTTGTGATGGGTCAGTTCCACCTTTTTTCAGTTTTAGTGTTTGTCTTAAGTTGGGTTCTTAGCTATGGTTCAGATTACAGTGAATCAATGAGTATCACAATGGCAGCAATGGCACTAGTAAACATAAATTAAATCACATTTAAAGAAAGTATTATCTTATTTGAAGCCATGGTATTAGAAGAAGGTATGGGTTATGAGAAGTTTCACTCTACTCCAAGCATTACTTCAAATTGCATAATTTTTTATGATTTAACACTAAAAGGTGATTTTCTATAATGTATTAATGTACATGAACTATGAAAAGTTTTCCATGATATCTTTTATAAAAATGTTTGCATCCCACTTGTTTATAGGTCTGTTTTCATGGGATGGCAATTAAATAGATGAAGAGTGATACATGATACTCGAGAGATGCAAAACTAATTGCTTTGAGATTTGTGTGAGCAAAAATACTTTTGGTAGAGAAACCCTTTTTGTCAGTATCTAGAAAGAGGGTAATTAGAAAAGCTCTCAAAATGGAATAGAGATAAATTAATTACCTACGTGAAATTTATTTTTCAATGTGGTCTCCCTGTACACTAATATGCGTGGTCCAGCAATGTTTTAAATGTCTTGATCTCATTTCGAAAATTAAGATTCCTTCAGGCCTACAAAATACTTGTCGAATTTTGCTGTTAGTTTATTATTTGAAGAGAACCTTCATCCACCAAGGACAATTTTGAGCTTGGGGAAGAGATGGAAATCTGATGGAGCCGAATCAGGCAAATAAAGCAGGTGTGGCAACAATTCAATTGTCAGTTCATGTATTTTTGCCATGGCTAGGGCATTGTGAATGGGTGAGCATTCTCTTGAAGAAAGATGACTTTCTTCCTTGCCAAACCTGACCTTTTTTCGTGTGACTTTTGCTGTAGTTGGTCCAGGAGGTTAACGTGGTATTGTCCAATAATATTTTGAGCAGTGGAAAGATAATCTATTTGCAGAATCCCTTTTGCATCTCAGGAAACTGAAGCCATCAACTTTCCGACCGACCATATTGCCTTTGCTTTCTTTGGTGGTGGTGAATCAACATGTTTCCACTGCTTTGAATGCTGTTTGTGTCGGGAGTGTAGCAGTTGACCCAAATTTCATCTGTGGCCACAAACTGATGCAGAAAATCTTGTTGGTTTCTTTCAAAACGGTTAAAACATTGTTTGGAAATTTCCATTCTGATGCGTCTGTGATGCTGCATCTAGAGTTGCGGCACCCATCTAGCAGATAATGTTATCATACCCAATTCCAATGTTAAAATACGATATGCCCATTCAGATGACATCCCCACAGCTTCAGTGATTTCTCGCACTTTCAGTCGGCGATCCTCAATGGACAATTGGACAATTTAATGGAATCTAATTCAATTGCAATATTTCTGGGATAGAGGCACATTTTGGCCGACCACTATATGGAACATAATCTAAGCTCTCCTGACCAAACTGTAACTCCTATGTCTGCTTGACAACAGTTGAATATGAAGGATTAGTCTCTCCCAGTGTTCCGAAAGTCGGCATGAATTTCCTTTGCTTTCAAACTCTTCTTTTCGAAGTATTTTATCACTGCTTTAATCTATATTTTTTCCATCTTCACAAATCACTACACTGGCGTCATCAGAAAGCGTCGGCTCTACAGTACTCTTTCCGGAGCACTTGCATGTTACGGGGGTACGCATAAAGGATTACCTCTTACTACGAGGGAAATTGGTTGCGCTAGCACTGGCATCTGGTGGTGATTCTGTGATCCTTTTTACTACCCTCGTATTTGTTATCCCGAAATGGATGACTTTTACAGATTGTGAATGCCATCAAATTCCATATTTAAAGTCAGAGTTAATTCAAAAGTAGTGGAATACATGCAATTATGCACTTAAAACCTTCATCCATTGGAATGCACATAATAGCTTGGATTGAGCATTTCATTCATTGTAAGAAGTTACCGATGTAACTATGACATAAGCAGGAGTGGTATTATTATTCCTTATGTTTATTCAAATATTTAATAAAACTTAAACCCTCAAAAGCTCTGAACAATTTTGGCCCATATACAGGGTCTTCCCCAAAAAATAAGTAGAATAATAGGGGGGGAAATGCATTGTCGATCAAAGAAAAAATTGCTAGGAAGAGATGCCATGCGCATGACTTACTGGAACCGATGTTTTTCATTTAAAAGCTGGCCTAGTACTCAAGAATCATTGAAACTGGGAACTGAATAACCAAACCAACCCAACTAATGACTATAAAGTTGTGATGGAAAGATAATGACTGTTTTGGTATACTTGTTTTGTATATTGTAGTGATGAGAAAGTAATTCATGAACATTTGTACTGTTGTAATTTTTTAGGTACTTGCCATTTATATTAGGCATAGACTCTTTGAAATATAAGAAATGAAATGAAAGCATTAAGAAGTAGTAACATTTCGAAAGGCTTAACTTTGGGTTGGATAGGATAAAAAATTGAATTATTTCATTATGAATAAAAAAAACCCTGTTTGCCATCTAAAGTGGTACCTTGATGTTTCAAGATTCCAAAAAGTACATCATGTGGTGGGAATTTGTGAAATATTAAGTAATGTCTAAGGTATAGATTATTGATTGACATATAAAGCAAATAGGCATTAGTGAATTTTATTACCCCCTCAGTGGTTGCTCAGCACACTAGCAAATGGTGATGTACAAACTCCGCTTAAAATGCTCATCCATAGCTTATGGACAAGATAGTTTGCTCCTCTCAAACTGCTCAATTGTTATTCTGGCCAATGAATGTCAGGTAATGGCATAATCATGGCTCCTGAATGGATTTGCATGAAAATTATGAACATTTGCAGAATACGCTATTTTCAACTAACATTGACAGAGAAGATCAGGTAGGGCAATGACCAACCGGATAAACTGTTTATCATTCTGATTCTTTCTAGCTGGATCAACAGCATTGGAGAGCATGCAATTAAAGCCAAAACTGAACAAAAACAGAAAAATTTAAACATTTTCTAATGGCTGAGTAACTAGGATCATATTGAGGAGAGGTTGTTGAACTTTGGACTGCAATCTGGAAAGGGCAATAAAGAAATGTAAGCCATGTAATTAATTATACAGTGGCTTTCAGTTCAGGATTCAACTCAGTTTGGAGATAGTTTTTTAATTGATTTTATGTTTTGAAATCATTATTCTGAGTGAAATCGAAACAAAGCTTATGCATTTCTTAAAACAATGTCACCTTCTAAGGTATTGAGTTTTAATTAAATTTTTTACTATCCACGCAAGGGGTAAATCAATTAATGTCGAAGATTGTAATGGTTTAGGGAATTCTGTAATATTTACTTAGTGATAATGGTATTTCTTGTAGTATTTTTGCTTAAAGTAACATGTACCATTTCAGGAACAGCTGCATTGGTCAGCTTATGTTGGCCATAGTTTCTTCACCATTCCAGGAGGAATTGTCAGGTGGAGTTGACATTTATTGATTTATGACGTGTACATAGAATCTCAGTGTAGATGGCATGGTCTGATTGAAGCAAATATCTAGCCCCACATACCCTATATATACTGGTCATAAATATCTGGAAGCCACTTTCACCTGATGATGCCTTCTGGAATGGATGAGAAAACATTGTCAACCCAAGCTCATTGATGCAGCTGTATGCGAAATGGAATATGTCACTTCAAGATTCTGCAGAAGTCCTGCAGACTGTTTTTATCTTATTTTGACTTTACCGAAAGATGGTGGAATTGCTCATTATTGTCCTTGATATTTATTTGGTGTATACTGATTTAATTAAAGTGAAGGTGGAAGAGGAAAATATGTTGAAGAATGTTGTGATTGATGGATGGCATAACCATAATTGAAGAGATGGAAGAAGATCTTGCAAGAATACTAGCGTGGAATGGAAGATAAAAAGAAACATTATGGTTTTAATTCAATATATAATTAAACCAAAGCACCGAAAGTCAGTCTTTGCAATAAGGCTAGGGTAAGATGCATTTAAACAAGAGAAGAACAAGTAGATGAGTTTTGCTATTTATGTTGTAGGATTACCATTGGCAGAAGTAGCAAGAGGAACTTATTAAACTGCACAGAGATGACAAAGAAGCTTTCTATCAGGAAAATAAACAAATAACAGCAAAAAATGCTAACTTAACCATAAGGAAGCAATTTGTGAAAGCTCATTTCAGGAATTAACTTTTCAATGGCTGTGGGACTGTGTTAAAATATTAAATTGCTTTTTAATTCTAATTAAATGAAATATGTCAATGGTGAGGATTAATAAAGTTAAAAAATCATGTGCAAAATGGTGGAAAGTAATGATTTTTATTAGTTTTTCCAAAATTCCATTGAATCAAAAATGCATTAAGTGTGATATCACAAGAGTAAAATTATCTCATTTGCAACATATTTCTTTGAGTAGCTTTCTTCTTCTTAATATGACTGGCTGATGAGTATCTATTTTTGCAGCTTCAGAGTGAAAGAACTTTGAAAGGTTTTAATTTTAAACTGTTCAGCAAACCTCTGGTAATACATATATTGTTCATTAATGATGTGGGGCAAAACTAACATTTTCATGAACTTTTTTCCCTTTGCAAAACTTTTTCATTAAAAATAAAACTTTAGTGAAAATAGAATATTGGATCAAATGCATAAATGTGGCTTATGATTGACTTGATGTTGCACTTGTCAAAGGTTAACTTCAGTACAATTTCAACACATCCTGCAGGCTGTCACATTTTGAATTTTTTGATTAAATGTTTCTCTGAAATATTGTGATTTATTAATTCCTTAAATGTTTTTTTGTGGATCCAGATGCCTATATGTTAAGTTATTAACCTTCTATTGTATTGAAACTTGTCAAAAATTATGTTGCATGATATGATTGCTTTGTTGAAATATTTCTGGAAACATTTTGCTTTCTGTATGTAAACATAATCATGCCTTTAAATACTGACTGTAGAGAGTCTACAAAACCAGTTCCTCATATTTTTTCAAATAAGGAAAAAATCTGAATATAAAGATAATATCAAATTTAGGTTCTAAATATAAGTCCCATGGAAGAAGTGAAGTGTGTGCACGTCTGGTTTTTGTCATTGCATTATTGTCCATCAATGATCCAATTTATTATTTGACTTTTATGGCCATGCGTGATTTGATAATTCCTGCTGCTACCTTTTTCAAGTGTTTCATATGCTTTAATGAACTGGTGGTATTCAAAAGTATTTAGCATGCTTAGTGTGAAATGTTTTCAGTTTTTGATGACTTGTAAAAAATTAATATTTTTTTAGATCATTCCAGATTGGAGATTTTCTTACAACAAGTTTACATTTTTCTTAATAAGTATTAAGTTTCCATATTTCTTATTTCTTCCCACTGATGAAAAGACATGATGTGATATAAAAATATCAAGTACTGAAAAAATTTTCTTGGCTTGTGTTTTTGGACAGTCGATCTCATGGTGTATTGCCTCATTGCAGTTGCCTCACCATAAAGTTTTACTGAATTCAACAGTGTACTCTTTATCAATTTTTGTTATTAGTACAAAACCGAACTGGGTTAATTACTCTATGGGTTACATCAAGCTTGAAAAAGTCTGTAAATAAAAAGCTCTGAAATTATTACAATCTAATGCACATATGGTGGATGACTCTATTGAAAGTTAGTGTCATTACATCTCCTGCAGTTTCTTGGAGCTTCTGACTAGTCTGAAAAAAGGCATTAAAATATTTTGAACTTAGGTCTTGAAATTGAAATCTCCCAAAACATGAATATTTGTTAATATTAATCTAACATTCCACTTGATGAAAATCTCAATATCAGCCATTTGGTCTGGTCGGCCTTGCTATGCATGGAAGAATTATATATTTGACTTCCATATGTTTTAATGATTTGCTTAAGGAGCAAATAGTGAATTAGATTATTATATAAATAATATTTGTTAATTGTATTTATCTTAAGTTTTATCCTAATTTTATGACAGATAAATTAATTTTATAACACACTATAAATAACAAAATATAAATAGTATTCATTATACATGATATTTTCCATAATTTTTTTCTTTTTAATTGTAAATTTTCCTCTAAATTTGATTGCAATGCATCACAAATGCTGAATCTACCACTGAATGCGAACTAATTAAAAAGCATAACAGTTTCAGGTTTAACTTTGAGGAATTCCTTCATGATGATGGTAAAAGAGAAACTTTGCACTTCCACATAAAGATTCAATATTTCACAACCATGGTTTGGTTGATAAAGATTTCTCGGGTCTTCCACTGGGTCAGGGGTTCCATGTTGGCCGACATTTCGATGCCCGATTTGTGCATCATCCTCAGGGATGATGCACGAGTCCCTGAGGATGATTCACGAGTCAGGCATCGAAACATCGGCCAATGTGAAACCCCTGACCCGGTGGAAGACCTGAGAAAACTTCATCAAGCAAACACGCCGGGAAAGTAACAGATGGTTTGGATGCTGCACATAATCATCAGGTGACACATAAAAGAATTTTCAACTTATATGGCCTGGCTCCAAGAGGAATTAAGGGAGAGTGGCTGAGTTGAGTGCAGGAGCAACAACCTATAAGTGGACTAGGGGAGGGGGAAGGTATGTATTGGAAGTCTTCTAGCTCAAATTTATGGAAGTTAATATTAATTAAATGAAGAACACAATGTAATACTCCACCATTCTTAGAAATAGCAGTGAAAAAAAACACATTTTGTTCAACATAAATTAGGTGGGTGTATTTCTGCAATGGTTTCACCTTCATTAAGGGACAGTTGATGGTCATCACTAACTTGTTGGGGGTGAGGTTGGTGTGGAAAGATATTGGAATCTTTTAGGAATTTTAGGAGGGGGGGAACGAAAGAGGTATATTATTTTGTTGACCATCTCAAAACTGTCAGACTGAAGGGGTTGCTAAATTTCTAACTCCTCCAAAACATTTTACTTTCATCCTTTCATTTATGTTTGAAGAATGTCTGGTGTGAAGTTACTGGTATGATTCTTTTCCAAGAGGTGTTTGGTGAATTGGGATGTGTTGTCTTTCTTTTTGAAGCATGATCAGTGTTCTTTAATCCTAATATTGTATGTCCTCCCTGTCTGTCCAATGTAGATGGCGTTGCAGTCCGTACAATTGAGTTCATAAACCCTGCTTTGTTGCATTGTGTCAATTTTGTCTTAGGGTGAACCCATTATGTTTTTTAAATTGTGTGTGCTGTCAAATGCTGTCTTGATTTTTTTTTGGAGAATTTCTAAGAATGGCAGAGTGTTACATTGTGGTCTTCATCTAATGATCATTTAATGAACTTAAACTTCCACAAATCTGAGCCAGAAACCTTCCCATACATACTCTCCCCCTCCCCTAGCCCACCTATAGGTTGTTGCACCTACATGCAACTCAACCACTCTCCCTTACTCCCCCTTTCTTCCTCCCCTCTTGGAGCCAGGCTATACAAGTTGAAAAATTTTGTATGTATGTCAACTGATGATGATGCGCAGCATCAAAACCATGGTCGTGAAATATTAAATCTTTATGTGGAAGTGCAAAGTTTCTTTTTCTACCTTCATCATTTAAAAGTTTAAATGATTTCATAATAATGAAGTTGTGATGTGCTATAATGCACATATTATACAATGAGGCAATTGAGTGGAATTGGTTTCCATTATTTAGCATTGAAGTGGTGAATTTCTTAATAGAATTTCCTTACAAAAATTGAAAGCTTGGAGAACCTAGGAAATTCATTAATATTGAATTGTGGCAAATTTGTTTAAGTTTAACAGAATGCTGATGTTTAAAAAGGTTGAAATTACTCAAAAGATTTGTGGAAGATTTTTAGCTTAATTTAGCCAAGATATTTGGCATCTCCAATAAAAAGACCTTCTTGTACTCCTTTCCACCTTAATACTAGTTAAATTGGTTTTTAAAGGTATATATTTGAAGGGCTGTCACCTCCCTGATAAAATGAGAATAGTTGTAGAGGAAAATGGAGGATTTTCATATGAAAAGGAAAGACAGCCATTAATAAAGATCTGAAAGTTACTTTTCCCTAAAATATTGCAGTCCACCTTATATTCTCTTGATGTAGCATTTTGATTATAGATTTCCCTCATCAACTAGCTTTATTTACCCTTGGTTATCCTCAATTATCATTTTACCTAACAGTCTTCTCAACCATGGGTATTTCTTTTGCAGAAACATAGTTTATGACCATAAAAATGTAAAGTGAAATTTTCTCTTATTTTCTACCTTGAATTTTTTCAAACTCTGCAGTTGCACTAAATTTTGTTAAACTATGATAAATCTATGTAAAAATTCCACCAGTTTCTATTTCACCTTCTAGTACTGGATACTCACAAAATGCATCATTTTATGAATACTGTTTGATCCAAATGAGGATAATTTACTGCCAATCATCAGGCTGCTAAGTCAGTGAAAAATGCTAATTTATTTTCCCACTAAGCATTTTCCTCAACTGAAAGTTACAGGAAGGTTTTGATGAGATAGTGAATACTTGGCAGTTTCCTCTGTTCAAAGTATAGGAGTAAATTTCCTGCAGGGGGTTGAAATATAGTTCCAAAGCTTTGATTTGGGATGTGTGTAGTTTCTACTTTTTTAACTTAATGTGCATAGAATGCATTCCTATTTCTTACATGCTATCATTTTCTTGTGCTACACAAATTTGCATAGAGAAAAGACCTTCAAAACCCATTCTTTTGCTAAATGAAGTATGACTGTATGTCATTCATTTTTACAGCAAGTCGTTTCTACTAAGTAAGCACATTTAGTTGCAGAACTTCAGGGCAGATGGAGGCAATCACTGCCTTTCACATGTCCATTGTCTATCATTTGTTATGAGCACATTCCTATATCTTACCAGATATCCCTATTGAAGAGTGGGAAGGCATTATTGCTTTAATGTACTATCACTAAATTTAGTAAAAGCAAAGGAACACATGTTTATTCTATACCTACGTGAAGAATAACCTCCTAATTTTTTTTTGTCATACGATGTTTTTTTATAAACTTAATCATCAAGGTATGAAGCGAATGGTAACTACGGCCATATGAATATTATGAGAAGAGTCAACCCCAGCCGTACTCTTGTGTACAGCTGGGGTTGACTCTTCTCATAATACTAATCATCAAGGTTGATGAGGAATACCTTTATGTCCATTAGCAGGTCCTGTAACCATTGACATAACACGTTGATGCTATGATATCAAAAGCTTTCCACTTTTGAATCAATAAAATGTAAACTAACTAATACAATCATCATTAAAACTTGTTCAACCTCTAATGAGCATATAATATTTTCCACGTTAAAATGAATATGCATCTCAATTATCTTAAATAATAAAACAGGAACAAGCAATACTTTTCATACTCATCCTAATTTCTAAAAGATATAAAACTTCCACAAAAGATTATACTATCATTTGAGCAACCTTCTAATGATATGAAAAAGAAATAAAAGTAGTTTCCCTTATTTTGCACTATTTTATGGCTTTTAGATTATTTTTCCGGTGATATTTCTAACAGACACTTCATGAAGCTGCCAAAATAATTTACAAGGTATTTTAAATGCAATTAGGGAAAAAAATTAAGAGAGAAGATTTTGTTTCTCAGAGACATATGGAAAAACCACAACTTACATTGCACATCTTTGAATCCAGACCTTTAACTTTTTTTTCATAGTTCCATCATTTTTCAATGTCATTTTACTATTTCAAAAACTTTTTTATGCATGAATATAGTTTTTTCTATGCTGCGGTCATAGTAATACCAATTTGGCCTAGCAATTTTCTATTGTTTTCTATATTTCATAGCTATATAATTTGCAAAAGTGCTCTGTTTTCCAATGATTTTGAGATTTCATATTTTCCTTCCACTGTAAAGTTATTCTTTGATCTACATAAGTCTTTTTCATGCACTGATTATTTGATTATTAATAAATACTTGAATGATATCAATCTAATATCTATCTATAGTAGGTATCAAATAGTCTCCAGCCAAATGTGTTTTCTATGAGTTATCCCCCAAATGAAGTAATGTATTTTTTTAATGCCAATTATTAGAGAGCAGTCAAAATTGAATAATCTTAATTTGTTTTGCAATCCAAAATGAGCTTTCAAAGACAATAGAGTGTCTTCACTGCTATTTTGATGCCAAGCCATTGCAGCAATGAAAAAATCATATAATGAACATCAGTCTTGATTGTGCCTGTTCTGTCTTTGTATTTTCATGTCTTGGTCTACTCATGTCTAGGCTTGTTGGTACCCATTGGCATACTTTGTTAACACAGAAATAGTAATTAAATAGGAATTACCTGACCCAAATCAGCCCTCCAATAACTTCTTAAGCAAAGGGGATGTACTCTAGGGAATATATTAAATTATATCCCAAATGCTCGAATTAAAAAAAATCGACTTTGAATAATGAATTAGATGATAATGGTGCTGCTCTTGTCTAATTTGCAGCATTAAAACAATTAAAAATGGCCAAACAAGCTATTATCATTCAAGTATTTCCTCATTTGCTAAACATCTAAGGCCCACTAGTAGTGCTATAGCAGAAAAATTGCTTAATAAAAAATTTAAGTTTTGGAGGAAAATAATGCCTTCCTGGGGTTTGGATATCAAAAATGGTAATGTAAAACTATCAGGAATGAAGAAACATGAGAGCAAATGTATTTTGTGGTAAGGAAGAAATGGAATCAGAAGCATTACCTCCAGGCAACAATTGAAGCCAAAATATTGTACATTTTTGGCATTCAGAACTCGCATGTGTAGCAATGTTTCACTAATTTTAAATATTTTTTAGCTGTGATTCTAAGGTGCTACCTTGTATCAATTGGGCACCCAGCTCCCTTTTAGCAGTGAGCTACTGTTGTTGAAAGATCTGTATAGTTTACAGTTTGAAGAAAAGCAAGTTAAATCAATAGATCAGCCCTTTAATATTTTACCTCTTGCAAGTTTCATTGTTATTAGAGTTGTTTACATTTTTAAATTATTAGTATAACAAAGTTCACCATAATATCAAAATTTACTTAAATTATACTTAGTCAAGCAAGAATTGAATTAAATATTTATAATTTGTTGAAATAAGTGTCAGCTATCAATGGTATAATAAATTGTGTTTATTTTTCCTTATCTAATTCAACATATTTTCACATTCATTGAAGTTAACAAAATTGACACTACTAAAGGGTACCTTCACAGCCGCACAAGTCATAAAAGCCTTCACCATTTATGGATTTAGCTCTCTCAGATCCAACTCTATAAATTCCGTAGAAAGAAAAGGAAGTTTTGTCTGATTGTGAACCTTCTTTATCATTAATTGCATTCATTTTATTAAATTGACTCATAAGGACTTGATTGTAATCTTTTGGACCAAGTCTATCTAATCTACTAGTGCACAACCCTACCGCACCTCTGCCACACGAGCCAATCACATAGCAAACAGTAAATTACGATGGACAACTTACAACATTGCGGCTTAAAAAATATATAGGTATAAATAGTTCAAATTAGCCTGAGGGTATGCCATTCTAAAGTGTGGTAACAATAAAAGTATAATATGCATCAGCTATTTGTGATTAGTCATAGTTATTTACTCATTTTAGTGAAACAAAAATGGCACCGGCTTGAACTAAATACAGGTAATTAAAAATTGGAGGAGGAATAAAGATAAGAATAAGACATGACTGGAAATTCACAGGGAAGAAATTTGTCTTTGATACTGAATGAAAAATTTGCTCCCTATGTTTTTTCCCAGAGAATAGTCATATAATATACTTTTAGCGCCAGCCTCCTTTCCCTGGAATACCTGAAAAATGCCAGGGCTGTTTTGATGAGTGTGTAGGTTTGCATAACATGCAAAATGAAGACCTATCTCACAATTATTCATATTCTATGGCTTCTTTTTGCTTGACTTTCCCTATTTCACTCCTTACTGCAAACACAACTGTCATCTTTTTTTCAGGTACTTTTCTGAATGGCTTCTTTTCTTTTCTGGCATGTTCCTCCGATTTACCACATTTATTATTTTTCTCTATTAGCCATTCATTTCCAAGATCTTCAACAATGCTAACAGTAAAATGCAAATGTCATCAGGATTTTCTCAGATGAGACATTTTCTTTGTAAACTAGAAAACTGATCAGGATCAGTCATGCAAATATGTTGAAAAATATTTCTCAGTCCATGTCTCATGAATGTGTACAGCATTATGTCAGATGCCTTGATTCCATCCATCTAATCATTATAAGATTGCATAATTGATGGTTTTGCTAACATATTATTCTTAGATCTATGTTTGACTGAGTGTTTATCGTTTTCTCCTTTGGAAATGGTTGATAATAAGATCCCTGGAAAACGTGAATTCTTCTCGCCCAAAGCAGCAGTGAGAATAGGGCCTTGGCAGAATAACATCTTAACTCCTACCACTAATTTTTCTGTCAGTTGTTTGGGTAAAAATTTTCTACTTTTATGAATGGTACCAGCAACATAACAACCTAGCTGATGCAAGTGTTATGCCAGTGGTGCAGACATGAAAAACATTACCGATGGAAATATGATAATCTTTTCTTAGTTAGTCCCCCAATTTCAATAATTTCATCGCTACACTTTATGCTAGAACATTTTTTGGTTTCAGTTCATCTACTTCACACTTTGCTCCTCTTTGTATAGAAAATGCCAAATGATAGTTGATGACAGAGTCACACAATATCCAACATTTTATTCTCCACAAATTGCGGTGCTTATTTGGTAGATACTGCAAGAGTTGTGTGTGGTTCTTTGTTTCAATCAAGCTCTCATCAACACTCCACTACATATGCAGAGTATAATAGTATCTGAATCAGATATTAACATGATCAACAAGAGGTTGCATTTTGGTACATGGATCATATCCAGGTCCAGCAAGATTCTCTATATCGGCTAGGTGGATAAATTTTAAGATCATTTGGAAGCAGATTCTTGGAAAAATTTCATGGAACTATGGGAGACATTGGAATTTGTGAGAAAACCAGTTTGAAGCTATTGTTGGTCGCCTAATTACACCCATATTTATAATGCGAGCAATGAAGAGCCTTTCAGTTCAAATAAGTTATGTTTGTTCATTTACGTGAACAAGATTCCAGAGATACATTTGTGCATGACAACATTATTTGCATATGAATTTGTTTCCTTTGCCAATGTTTTCCAAAGTCCATTAAAAAAAATAGATAAAAGTAACTGATCAGAGCTGCAGTAGAAGGAGGTGCATGCTTTGGTCCTGGTAGCTCTTAATGCACATGGTGGGATTTGGGAGGGTTATCTTTGTTCTTGATTGCTGCCCTCCAAATATCTTCCTGGGAATCAGCTGCTACTTCTCCTCTACCTAAATCGTCAAACAGGGAACTCTAGAGAGGGATATTCTTTTTTTATGATACAGTAAGTCCAAAAGAATGAATAATTGAGTAATCATTGTCACTGCTAGTCTTTCCTAAGTAACAATAAAAGGGCTACTTCAGAGAATCCCATACCAGAGCAAAGATAAAATGTTTCATTTCTATTAAAATGAATTATCATGTATCATCCGAAAAGTGTTTAGAACAAGATGGATGAGGGAAATAGTGCTTGCTACAAAGACTAGAAGTAATATATAGATGAGTTTGTAAGTAATACAGACATATATGATATAATATAAGCTTACATATAAGCTTACATTGATATGGCATCTGCTAAGTAGGGAAAGAAGACATGTTCCAATGCAGAAAACTCATTATATTCAAGTAATCGAAGTGTGAGCATATATTTCATTTTCATCATGAAAATTTGTCTGCAATGATAAGAAGGCATGACATATACTCAAACATTGTACACAGAGGCATTGTGACGCACAGAAAAGTAAAGGTGCCAGCAAAAAACATCTGGCTGATAGATCAGCCCGTGGCATGTTACGCACACACCCCACTGGCCGATAGATCTGGCTGGCACTAAAAGGGTTAAATAATAATATAAACCTCTTCAATATTAATGAGAAATATTTCCCATGTCTTCACAATCTTTCTCCACTTGAGATACAATTAGGGAAATTCCTTGTGACAATAGAAAGTTCAAAGGAAGTTTAGAAAAGTGAATCTTATTTTATTCCAATGCTAATCAATATTTTTACTTCACAAGTGTTATCACTCAAGCTTATTAAAATAAATGGACCTTAAATGCTATTTCTATTTAAAATCATGGCTTGCACAGTACTTTGGGGACAAGAAGTCCCAGAATGTCTAAAATGGTTAACTCACCTCTAGGTTTCCAACATTTTTCAGTTTATCTAATTTGTATCAGTCATGAGTTTTTACAGTATTCTGAGCTCATCAGTTTTGTTAATTTTTGTGATATTAGGCAAAATTGTTAGCATTGAAATTTTGTAAAAATGTTAATTTTCCATTCTTTCATGCTTGAAAGCTGCTTGCATGTCATTTAATTTGCTGTTGTTATTTTTCAGGTTTTGATAGTAATTATTATTTGCATGATAATAATTTAGAATTTGTGTTATACCTATTGTTCTATGTGCTTTCATTGATGGCCAGCAAAAATATTAAAGTTAAACATTTCACTGTTGATGTTCTTAATTTTCCTTTCAATAAAGAAGATAGAAATATACTTTTAAAATATCTAGGAAAAGTTTTGTGCCAGTTAGACATCCAGTCTGACTGATTCATGATTTATATTTTGTTACTTTTCAACCCAGGTGAAACCATGATAATTTTTTTCTTGCTAGTTTTGGTAAACTTTTATGCATATAATAACTTTAATTATGACTTAAGTTTGCTTAGTAATAATTATCATTTTCCAAATATATGTTTAGATTATTTTAATATATTATTCACTTTGAAGTCCCTGTTTTAAAATTATGAAACCATAGCGGGTACTTGTGTTTCTAAGATCTATATTCCTGCTGATAAGAAAAGTAACTTTTGACTCTTCTCACTATCATTTCAATCACTATCTTGTCTGCAGCTCTCTACAAAGTTTGATAATATTAGTATGTATGTAGGAGAAGAAATGAACTCACAATAGATTAAATCACAGAGAAATACTTATTTTTTTATTCATGGCCCTAGACATCCAACTGATTAATGTATTTACTCAGAATGCCATCACAACGAAAAATAGTTTTAACTTATTTCATTTCATGTTCAAAAGTATTTTTTTCATTTGAGAATTCTCAGAATCCTCAAACAGGTTGCATGATTTGCGCTGATTGCACTAGAGTTGTTTTAAGTATTAGCTCTTTAATATATTTATTCAGCTATCCAAGAGTGGATGTCGAATTATTCCTTATAAATAATATAGCATGGCATCTAGTACTTTTATGTTAACTTCATCAAAGTATTGCATATTTATTTTCAAATATACCTGAGTTAATAATTTTATTATTTCAGTCTTAGTTAACAGTTTGTAACCTAGTTAACTTTAGTTAACTTATTTAACCGCCTTTGTAAGATACGAACCTATTCAAGAGGTTATTAAGCCCAACCATTGTGTAATAGATGTAATTTTGCTTAAATTTTACTTTAATTGTGCTTACAAAGCTTTAAGTTTTAACTTATTTTAAGCTCTATTTTTGCTGTTAGTTTTTATTGTTCTGATTTATTTTATAAGGTTGCAGACATTTCACTAGAGCCCAACACATGTAACTTAAAATGGTATTTAAGGGAAAGAAAGTAGAAGGGGAAATTTTCAAAGAGATTAAAGTTCAAGATGAAGTCATTTTACGAAATGTAAGTGAAGCAACCTGAAATTTTAAATAAATAATAGCATATTATATTTTTATCATTTGGTGTGATGTATAATCAACAATAGACATAGTTTGAGTAGAAACATAGACATTTTATATGCACTAATGAACAGACATTGCATTTAGGTGAAAATAGTGCCATCATCTAAGTCGAAGAATTTTTGTATGAAATTATAGGCTTGAGTGGTGAAAGTTTGCAAACATTAAAAAATATATAGATGACCATTTATAAATCATTTTATTTTTATTTTAGCAGGTCCTATTTCTAGCTGTCCCTATGGTAACTAGTTGAACAGTTTACACCCCAAGTTAGTGAAAGACTTTCATGACTCCAAGAATCAATGGAAACATAAATTTTTATTCCATTTCTTGTACCATAATGGTTCATATCTAATTAAACCTATTTAACTTGCTTTTTGTTGAGTGGCTACCTTTTTGATGCCTTTTAATGGAAAATATTCTTCACTTTAGATAACTAGTATTTTATGTAAAATTAAAAAGTTCGAACAATTATAAATAGGCAGAAGAATATTTTCACAAATCAGTTAAGATAACCCTTATTTTAATTTCACTAAATCACCTATGTATATTGGTCCAAAGGTTGTACACCCTTAACAGTGCCAATATTGGCTGTTTATTTACACCTATATTTACAAGAACAACAAATGCAAGTTAGTTGACAGGCATTATCTGGAGTACAGTTTACAAAATCACCAGTTAGCTCTAATTTTTTAATTGGACCTGCATAGCAGTATTTATTAAAATTTTCAGCTGTTTATAAAATATTTAAATTGCCATTGGGGGATGTCACAAAATGTTGCTATTTTAAGATCTATTCAATCCTTTAATAGCTTAATGTGCAATTTCAAAACCTGCATATTTCAAAAGGGTAAATGAGCACCTGCACCAAATTTTTCTAAAATTGAAGAACTAAAATGTGAGACCATATAAACCACCAGATAGGTTAGAGGATGGAAATAGAAAGGAATGAAAGCAGGACTAGTTTCTGGTTGAATCAGTTATTATTAATATTTACAAGGTGGGATTTAATGTTGCTGTCTTTGAACAGAGACAAATTCACTTACCAAGCTGGATAGCTATCCTGAAACTGATATCAGATGAGTTTTAAATCATCTTTCTGTCATGAAATCTTTAATCAAAAATACCTGAAATGGGAAGAGTATGTAATTATAATTGTAATTTTTATAACACTGCAGGTACAAAAACAAAACCAATGCAATAGTGATAGAAAATTGATACATTGGAATTGCTGTAAAAGCCAAGGGTTGATAATGTATCAGAGGCAAATCATTTTATATTTTCTTATCAATTTCGTTGATAAAATCTCATCAAACATTTCATTGATCTGGCAGTTCTTGCAGGACTATTAAAGGTGACGAAATTCTGTAACAAAAGATAAGTCCTCTGTAACAAGTCCTGCCAGTTCCATATCAAGCTATAACCAACTACGCTACCTATTTACCTTCAGAGTTCAAACTTAATAACAACTCCAAGAAAATATGTATCTCTTACTCAAAAATGTAAAGCATTGGAAGTCAAAGTAAACATGCCGAGACAACAATATTAAAAAAAGATTGAATAAAAATTGGACCCTTCAGAATGTAGAAACAAATGTGTAACTTGGATTTTTCTTTTATATAAAAATATGTCTCTTTCATTTCAGAGAAGTATTGGTCAAAATCTTTTCTGGTTAGTGTGCATGATATAAATCTGTTTTTTTTTTAAATTTCCTCATGTACAATATTTTTTCTTTTGACAATAACCTGGTTGATAACATTTAGATTCTGAGATGGATTCCATCCTGTACAGTAAAATATTTGTGAAGGTGGAGAGGTACTTAAATATCCTTAATGCCCTTACCTAATATCCTTAGAATGAGCATGCTAGTAGGTAGCCTGCCAGGCTAACTCAGCTAGTTTCATGTACAATCTCAGGTCTGTTTGGGACTTAGGAAAGGCATGATAAAAGAGATACCCTAAAATGTGGTAAACCTTAAGAGATAGGTTCTGTTATTAGAGGAGAAGTTATTTAATCAGTCCTTTTGATTGCTTTAAAATTATACCAGTTTGTGAATGATTAGTTATGAAAAGGAAATGTTTATTGTTTGATGTGGGCATTATGTCCAATTTAAAAATAAATCGTTGGTGATTGTGCTCAAGATTGCTGAAAGCCATTGATCTCATTTTATGTTTTTCCAGTGCAATATTAGTAAGTGTACACATCGAAGCTTTCTAGGTATATATAGCTGATAAATGGGAGATAGTGCTGATAGTTAAAGATATTTGGATAGATGCATTGCTTGAAATCATTTTTAAGTGGACACAGTGTGTAGTATGCATCTCATTAGGCATTGTATGGGTGCCCTTTTGAAGATTTATTTTTATGCTTTAAGCTGGAAAGTAATAATAGACTAGATTGATCAAAAGGATCTCACTTTCATACTGCATACATTTGAAAACTACTGTGGATCATACGTTTCACAAGCTTGATGACCCATTTTCACTGAATAAGTGAAATCCATGAAGTTTTTGCTTTCTTATTTAAATGTACTTATTCATTATTTTCATATTCATTTGTAGTTCCTGCTCTATTCTCGGCTTATCCTGATGACAGTATAAAAAAATTTTTAATTAGAAAAACTGGCTGTAGCATCGCACATCATCTAACTTTCATTTTTCTTTCATGCTTGCATTTCAGGTCATAAAATAGGTTTTCCTTAACATTTTTGAAGTGTTGCTGACATAAATGAAGTGCTCCAGAAGGCCTTTTTTTAAGATTTAATTTCTCTGATTTTTTAATTGTGGAAAGGGTTGAATTAGAAAGTAACTATTTGATTTGATGTTAATTGCATGGTTAGCAATTGCTGTGATGTGTTTTTCTTTTGTACTTTTCAATTGCCAAAACTAATATAGACTCAATTGAGAATAGTGATATAAGCTAAGTATTTTGTGGAATTATTGAGAATTATTTGTAACCAAAAGCTTCTTATTCTCTCAGCCAAAAAGTTAAGGGTTTTTAATTTTTCCAAAGAAGGTTGGTGGCCAACCACTTTGTGAGAAAGGACCTCATTCGCTGGTTTTCTACGATAATAGTCCTGTGATGTGGTCTGAGTGAATTAATTGCATTCCAGGAAAGAGCCAGATCTTGAGCTGGAGGGTCTTCTAAAACGGCACTACACCACGGTGGAGTTTTTTCAGGGATCAATGATGAATGCAGTAGATCTAGAAAGAGTTAAGGTAAACTCCCTTGGAATGCCATAGACTCAATTGATGATTTGGTTTTGTTTTATTTTCCCAATCGCACAGGTTATGGCCATGTCACCCAGGCTGATATCTTAACCTTTAGGGGTAATTCTGCAATTAGTCATCTTTGATATTCATTTCTTGCACTTTGTAGGGGTGTAGTTTTTATTTTTAAGTTCCAAAACTTAGATAAGATAAAGCTTGCAGAAATTTTTGAAAAGAATAGTAGTTAGTCTGCATTGCCAATAACACTAATTTTATCTTTGAAAGTTTGTCTAAGATTAAGTGCTTAAATTTTGTAATTTGTGTGCATTGTACTAATATTCCCTATGCTGCAGGTTTCAGTTTGGCTGGCTTCCTGTCTGCATGGTCAGTTTTAAATTCTACAAAAGAATGTATGCCTGTATGGTGCCTCACCTGTATTTTATACTAATCATAGTTCATATTCATTAATTACTTAAATTTTTTCTTTTTTCGTCGATCCTACACCACTGAACTTGTCTGGTATTTTGTTCCGGCCAAGCAGAAAGCCCCCTGACTTAGAACTGGAAGGTCTATTCAAGAGGCATTTCACTACTGTTGAATTCTTCCAGGGCTCAATAATGAACCCAATTGATCTGCAGAGGGTTAAGGTGAGGTTTAGAATGTCACTTGAGAGCCATTATTCGACTCTACATATCATTCATGAAATATACTCCTGGATTGGTTGTTCATCATACAAGTTTGGAGGTACATATGGGCCAATCATTTTTACTGTCTTAAGAGCATTTGTGTCATGGGATTTTTAAATGGTTTGATTAATGTTAATTGGGTTTGTGAATTCAATGATTGGCTTTTATAAAGATTAATTATTGGTATTCAATAGTTTTTACATAAGGAGCCTCCAAGCTTCATTTAAACCTGAAAATGTTTATTGAGTTAAAATGTATATTTTCAATGTCCATATTGTTTCACTGATTTGGCTACCAAACCTGTGGATCCAAGGTATTGCTATTTCCTGTTTATGAAAATTTTCAGATGAATTTCCAATCCAATGATTACAGCAATATTAAGTTGCTAGGAAAACATCACAAATGGTTGCGACATATTGAAATCATTCATAATTTCAGGACTATCACAAGTAGGGTTGCCTATCTGAGAAACAAGTGTATGTCATGGAAGTATTAACCAAAATATGTGATCACTCTAAAGTCACTATCTTCTATTTTCTATTGATCCCATTTGCATGAACACATTCTCACTAAGCCAAATCCTTTGGCATTTTGCTTGAATGAGAGCACATTGGGTGAAAGTTTCCCTGAAAGTGTTCTGAACAAACTTTAGAACATTCTTTACAAGAACATTATCTTTGGCGTAGTTTACTGCTGGAATGTTTATAAGGCTGAGTAATATTTTGTCACAGTAATGGTACCTAACTAAAAATTTTTTGGCATTAAACTTTAGTTTATTTTATTCTACACTGGATATCTTTATTATGTGTATGTTTAACAATAATTCACAATTGCTGTTTGCACTCAGGATCACTCTGATGGACAGAAAATCAATATGTTATTTCTAAGCGCTCATTCAAAGTTTTAAGTATGCTAAGGGAAAAGTGTAACACATTTTTCTGGTCAGCGTGACACTCTACTCTAGTTGATTTAGTTTCTGTGTGCTTTGTGAACCTTCCACCACACCAAGTCATATCAGTTTGTGTTAGAAGAGACATTTTGCATGCCATGTCAACCTCATTGTGTCCTGTCATAGGCATGGTGAAAAATATTCATTTCCAAATTCTGGATGAAGATTCTCATCAAGTGTCCTTTAAAGAGTATGTTTGCTGTACCCTTCCAAAATAGGCCTTGATGTTGCCACCACTCTGTCTCCTTCTCTTCTTCTTCTTACTCTTCTTTATAACACCCTTATTGTGTACAGTGCCTGCTTATTCAATGAATCATTGTTGCTTGACACAAAGCTGGACAGTCTTCAGTCAAGTTATACCAAAAAAAGGAGTTGATTATCTCATCATATTATAAATGAATTAGCTGTGATAATTTATCACTACTTTGCACATTAAATCTTAAAATCATACTGGCTCAACAGACATTGTCCTCAGTAAGTTTGATGATGCTATCCAACTCGACCAAAATTACATTTCACAGATATATTACTTCTATTTGGAAAATTAATACAAAAAATGACAAGGAATGACTTCCTCAAAATTTTTTGAGTGCCCCTATTTACAAGTAAGCTTTGAAAAATGACTAATGACCACCAAGGAATGTGTTTGAATCTGACTTCAAATGGGTAAGTAGTACATAGTATCGTTTGATTAAAAATTTTTTTCTAAAATCTGAAACCCTAATATGGAAGTAATGTTCCTTTTGCTTTATGAGAAAATAGCATATTTTTGGTGAGGCCATTGTTTTTATTAATATTTCTCGAGTACTGTTTTTACTACCTCCTCATAATTAGAGAGCATGCACAATAGAGAGCACAAAGAAGTTATTTAGGACAGTTATAACAGAAAGCTTAATGTTTGAAGCACCTGTGTTAGTTAACCCAGGCTGTGTGTTATGTGTGTGCACGCTTGATCTCCATTCTTTTCTAGATATTTTCATTCATATGATTTTGTAAGTGTAGAAATCAAGACAATTCGTGGCTCAGCAGAGAATCTGAGAAAGTTTGGCATTGGCCATTTTAATACTACTGGATTTGCATAAAATATAAAAAAGAAAATACTCTTGAATGTTATTTCCTATATGTATATATTAAAAAAATACAATTAGAGCTTCTGTAAGTCAGGATTCAGTGTTCAAAGAACCCCCTTTTAAATAGTTAATGTTTTAATGAACTAAGCCTCCACTATTACTTCTCAACAATATTATCATTAGCTTCCAATTCTAAGCTCCTTTGCTGTGAATGCAAAATTGTTGCTTACAATTAAAAATATTGATATCAGCCAAAGCTTTTTTGGTCACCAAATTTTTGTCATTATTTCAAACTTGAAAAATAAATTGTGAGACTACTTCAAAATAAAATTATATATATTTTTTAAGCCATCATCCACATTTATCAATTGATGAATTCTGTAGAAAATGCTAAGTTTGTTCATAATAATAAATATTCAAAATGGTGTGACCATGGCAGACAGACCATGCCAGGACTTTCCCTTGTACATACCAACATTATTAGGGACCAATGGTGCACAATGCATCTTCTTATCTGTAAACGGTTATTGGAATCCTCTCTAAAAATCCAATCCTGTACCACTTTCACCAAATGTAAGTTCTTACTTAAATGCTCTACCTTTGGAAAAAAGTTAATTTCTATAGTAGGAACGTTCCTTTTCATTAAAAACGTACTTGTCTTGGTGAAACAATCTGAATTCACTACCCGAGTAACTTGAATTATTTGAACAATTAAGCATTCCACTCCTAAGTGAATGGCAAGCTAAAATACCTCAACATATTGCAAAATTTTGGGCTGCTTGAACCCTTACATACAAAAATAAAAACTTAGTCTTATATTCTTTTCTTATAAATAACAGGATCATTTCTTAAAAATACCACTTGAGGATTTCTTCCACATGTAACATTTTGGGCTACTGTACTAATCACATAAATTGACAGCTTAATCACTTCTTTGATTTTTGTGCACAATTCCTACAACATGTAGTTCCCACTCTATGTACCTAACAGAATTTCAACACAAAAATGCACAAAATAATCCTGAATAATGAGTAACTGGAAATATGTCTTAGCCAATGTCAGATGCACTTTGCTTGACCAGCAAAACTCCACTAGTATTCACTGATTTGGTTTCCATGGTTTTAGTCATGTGTTTCATATTGAATATTATTTTGGGATTAATTTATAGCATCTATTGCAGTTTATTATAAGTATGTTAGAGTAATGGAATTTAAAGCAGTAGCAGAAAAGAAGACTGAGAAGAGGGCCAAACAAGTTATATAGTAATTCGGACTTCCATTGATAGGATGATGTTCAGAACAGAGAAATTGAAAATTTTAAAGCAGAAGCTTGAGAGAGGAAATATGCAAAGATATTTTTGGGCAATGTAAGTAGAGATGGAGGAATAGTAGGGGTGTTGGTGCCACAATTACAGAATAATATACATTCAAGGGGAAAAGAGCCAGAGTGAGATAGGAGTGGCATTGAAAAGGAAAGTAGGAATAAGTGATATAAACATAGAGCAAAGATATGTTATGAGTGGTATTTCCCCAGAATGGATGTGAATTAAGATCATAATTTTAGTGCTTGTCAAGTGTAGACTCAAATTCAAGAGGTGGAAAAGGAAAGATGGATGAGAAAAGAGGATGCAGACACTTGAACCAGGATAAAAAGCAATAAGTTCTCAGGGGCAGCTGAAAAATTACTCAGACAGGGCAGGGAAATGGGTACAGTTGAAAAAAGGTGTAAGCATTACAAAAAAGGAGATATTGAAAGCCACAAATGAAGCAAGAGGAAGATGTTGAGGAAGCTGTAGAGAGTAGAAGAGATGATTATGAAGATAGAGAGGGAAGGAAATGGAAGAATTTAAATTTAATTAGGTAGAAGAAAGTATAAATATATTTAAAAAAACAGGGTTGAGAACCAAATAGCTTGAAAGAAACATATTGGAAGAGGCAATGTTAGGATATGGAAACGCAATGAAATGGGTGCCCTGTAAAGGAAGATGAAAGCAGTCAGGGAGTAAAAGGGAAATCAGTGCACATTATCAAAGTTACAACAGGAAGATTATTATTCAACCCAGAAAATATTCAAAAAAGGATTAAAAGAATACATATTGCAGTTATGTGGGAAATATATTAGGCCCCAGCATACTAGATTTTCATTTGAAAAAAGCATCATTTTTATTATTAAAAGTATTCTACCAGTGGAGGTAGGCTTTTGGTTGATCCAATTCCGAAGCAATGCTACATTTCTAAGGCCCACGTAACACAAAATTGGATAAAAACTGCTTTATAATAAATCAATCTTCAATTTTAGATACTTCCTCCCTTCATTCCATTCAATGAGCTTATTCTTTTCCTGCCACAACTATGTGTACCAGAAACTCTCCTCTATTACATTTCGTATTTTCAACATTCCATTGTCACTCGAAATACCCTGCATCCACATTTCTAGCAGTTTTTGTTTTTCTCCTGTTAACTCTCTCTCTCTTTCCTTCCTTACCATTTGTTGAACTAAATTATTTTCTTTCTATCAATTCCACTTTTTCCATTCTCATCCACACTGACAATGTTTCCAAGTGGTGCTTATTCTCTTGCCTCAATGGCCAAGTTTCCAAGGTAAACAATATTGCGGTCCATATTAAGGTTTCCATTAATCTGTTCTTAAATACTTACTCAAAGGCCTTGTTATTAACTCCCTCCTCTTTGGGTGATAAAGGTTCTTTGGGTAATGCAGTTTTACTTCTTATAACCCTAATACTTGGACCATCTTCCCTGACCACACCTCCAAGGTAGGTAGATTCCTAATTGCTTTATTTTATGCCCTCCAATTACAATGCTTATCTTATATTTCCTATTTCTCTAGATCCTCATTACCTTTGTTTTGTTTAAATTGATTTTCATTCCAAACCTATCATACAGATTTGGTAAATTGTTCAGCAATAACTGAAACCCTTGCACTGACTGGCTAACTAAAGCTTGATCATCCACAAATCCAATTTATTCTTTGGATTCCCCCCCCCCCCATTAAATTCCTACTTCCCACTCTTCCCAAGCTTCTTTCTCCAATTCCCCCACATATACATTGAAAAGAATAGGTGGCAAATTGACAACCCTGTCCTATCTTCCTGCCTAACACTGCCCATCTTGACTTACCATCTGCTATTCTCACCTGTGCTGTCTTAGAAATAAATGTACAGGTTTTAGATGAGTTTCCTATTCTTCCAGTCCATTCCCATCGTCTGTAATACATCCATTAAGTCTACCCAGTATACTCTGTTGGATACCTTCTCAAAATATACAAAGTAAATAAATACATCCTGGATCGATCCTGTATTTATTTCCATCGGTGCCTTCATTATCTCTGTGTCGTCACAGTTATCTCTTCCCTTTCTGAACCCAAACCAATCAGTCCCTAAGTAATCATTTGCGTACTTCTCCATCCTTTGGTGATGATCATTAGCACCTACCTACTACCTTAGCTTTGTGCAATATCAACCTTATTGTCCAATAGTCCCCACTTTATTCTGCCTTTCTCTTTTCGGGATGGGAATCAATGCTGATTTAAATAAGTCTTCCAAACAAATTCTTCCTTCATATATGCTATGATTGAGTCCATGAAAATATTCCATTCTTGTTTTCCTAAACCCTTGAGTGATTCTGTCGTAAGGGTTTTCCTATACTCACAACCTTGTTCTTTTTCATTTTTCTAGTCTATCTGGGAAGTTTAGGTTAGGGTAGTAGGAGCATAAGAAGAGTAGTGAAAATTTTAACACTTCAACGTCAAGTTTAGTACAGCTCAGAAACTTGGTGGTTGAGGCAAGGGGATAAACATAGTGGAGTGGAGGCTTTTGAGATGTGAGTGTGAAGAGGAAAAAGTAAAATGGATGGCAAGAAAAGAAAAAAGAATAATTACCAAGAATTGTAGGGGAAGAGAGAGGTTTGATGCGATACATTCAAAGAGGGCAAGACAAGAATTAGGGAAGCTCAATTGATGATGAAATTCTGAATATTGATGGAGAAGAGAATTTTGGGTGAGGGGGGAGGAAAAGAATAGGTGCCCATGTTTGATGATATGAAGGGATGCAGAAATAGTGAAATTGAAGAAAAGTTCAAAGTTGTGTAGGGTAAGGTCACTGTTTTGTGTAAGGTGAGACCTAACTGTGTAGCAGTGGATAGTCTATATGCCCTTCCAAAACCTACATTAACAAGTAGACTACTATTTATAAAAACAGTGTGTATCCGATTGAAAAACAACATATCTCTGGTTTACTATAAGCTATGATTAATCATGGAATATGCTCTCTGCAGGTACAAGAAATGATGTGCATATAGTATATTCAAATATGCAAACTAAAACAGTTTATGGTTGTATTAAGAATGTTTTAACTATTCATAGCAAGGATAATATGTTGAAATGCAAAATGCAAATGAAAATATTTATGATAACCATCATAAAGCCTATAATAAAAATGTCAGTTGAGGTTCTTGTCTAGTTTTGATGTTCCTTTTATGGATTATCGTTTTACAAATGAATTAAGTCCATGATGTGCAGCAAGCATTTCCTTTAGGTGATATAAGACATATTTTGCTCCACATTTCATTTGAACAGCTTATTTACAAGGGCTGTATAATCTTGTGTTTTACCACATTTGTAATTTTTGCTAACAATAGTGTTGCCAACCTTCCAGCTAGTGTCTTCCGGGTGACATAGGAGTGCTGGTGTGCAACTTTTGTGAGGAAAAGCAATGAACATTTCAAAACATAAAATCATGCAGCCTTCGCAATAACTATCTTATCTCCATGTATTTGCAAGTGTCCCTATTTTAGAACTGAAATTAAATGTTATTGACTAAAAATAAACTGTGACAAGTATATGTGCATAACTAGCCAACGAATTGTCCTGAATTTCTAACCTTAAGTGCTTTGCAGTGATTGATTTGAATGTGATTTTTGTTTATGGCACTGGTAAATGTGTTCCATCTCTGTGCTGATAAACTTTGTTTTAGTACTGTAAATAAATAATCAGTGTATTCTATATGCATATATGAATTATCATAGCCAATATATATTTTCTAGATGAAATTTATTTCTGAAAGTTGCAAATCTGTAATTCATGTAATATATCCATATAGTTCAATTAAAAGGTACAGTTTTAAGACATTTATTGAAATTTCAACTTATGTAGTTTGTAAGTAACTTTACAAGTTGGGAGTTTCATGCAATTATAAATTGTTGCCATGATCTAAACTATAGTATGACATGTAGACCTTACAATTTTTATGCACATGAGATCAAATATCTCGTTACTTTGCATTTAGGCAGTTTTCATTCTCCTGGAAGTGATTTGATTGTTATTCAAGAGGAAATATTTGGCTTTTAAAGTGAAGTACAAAGTTTCATTTCAGATTAAATGAAGTTTTCAAATTAGTTTATATATTTAAGAATAATTACCCCAAAAATGTTTATGTTTGTTATTTTGATTTTTGTAATTATGTAGGTAATTAAAGAATTCATTAAGCTACTTTCTGAAAAAGAATTTTTTAAATATAATTATTGTCATTGATACATTTTTTTGCATTGGTTACATATATGCTGCTGCTCTCTCCTTGGAATGGACGTGACAATTAAAACACTACTCATTGGATCCAGGTTCATGAAGCTGATGCTTGTCTTGTGCTTGCAAACAAATACTGTCAAGATCCTGATGCTGAAGATGCTGCCAACATAATGCGTGTTATATCAATAAAAAACTATTCAGACGATATAAGGGTTATCATCCAGCTAATGCAGTATCACAACAAGGTAAGTTACACTTGTCTGCATATCTTATTTATAATTTCTATGATAAATTGATATTAATTCATGTGAATTTATTTGATTCAGTTCAAATTGAATCATCTTGATTTTTCTGGTCATATTTTATGCTTATATATTAGTCACACAAGTTGCTACCATGCCATATCATACTGGTGCTTGGTTCATTATTGGTGATCTTGGAACAGTCTAACCCAACTCAGGCATTTCATTTACTTAATGTCAAATTTAAATGGGAAAACACAAATGTATCAGAGATCTGAGAGATGGTTGGATAGAGAGAGATTCAGGGATCTGGGAGATTCCAGCTCTAGATTAAGTCTGGAACTCCTTTAGTGAGGCTGGTAGTTCTCTATGTTCAGCTGATGATGCTCTAAGTTAAAAGATAATTAATTCCATCCCAATCATCTTTTGAGCTCCCTCTTGTGCTGAGACAGCTCTCTCGCCTATACTCTCATTTATATGAAGGAGGCCTCAATGATTTCCATTGCAATATTGTGTAGACCACCTGCATCAACTGATTCCCTTGGCTGCCCTGCATGACGAATCCATTAACATTCTTTGCCATCAGTGCTCCTTAACAATCCCTCAGTTGGCTTATATCTCTTTCGCATTTGTAACTGTCATTTGTAACATAGCTTATTCTTCCCATTCATTCAATTACTGTGTTTGCCACCCAAGTCAGGTTATCCCCGAGTCCACGTTTGTACATGTATACTTGGCTCAGAGGAGTGAAGATCCAATAGTATGTGTGCCCCGAGGGCGTCCCGATTGTTGCTCGAACAAAATTCCCAGCTAGTGCTCACATCCTAGGTTTGTTTAGTGGTTTTTAGGGGAGGCGACCGACAACTGAGGTCATTTGCGCCATTAGGGATGGATAGGAAAGGATGAAGGGTGGAGAGAAACACGGCGTCGGCATTAGCCTACTTTTAGCGAGGCGCCAAGGTGCCCGCCGTTTAAGGTCCCATCCGATGGAAGCCGTACTCACTCAAAGTGAGCTCCAGAAAGCACCTCAAGTAGGGATCGGGGATACCACTGATAAATATCTGCCGCCACCGGGATTCTAAACCGGATCCTCTGGGTGGGAAGTCAGTACATTAGCCACCGCGATATCCCGAGCCCCTTCAAAGGGGACAAGCTATCACAAAAGAAGTCCATCTGCAAATTTTGAAGAACGCCGTGAAACCGTGGATGGTAAATGTGGTCTCGGGGAGACAATATGTCTTTCAACAGGATGGTGCACCAGCACGTACGAGTCATATAGTCCAAAACTGGCTCTCAGATAACATTGACATGTTCTGGTCGAAGGACTTCTGGCCCCGAATAGCTTGGACTTGAATCCCCTCGACTACATATGCCTGGAGCGTAGTCGAAAGGGTTACCAATAAGACGAGGCACCGTAACGCCTAATCTCTACGCAACGCTATCGTTGCAGCATTCGCGAATATGGACAGCGCTGATTAAGTGCGTGCGATCGATTCAGGCAAGATTAGAGGCGGACATTGCGGCTGAAGGGAGTTACATTGAGTAATGTTACTCTTCACTGCTACCTCTTGCTTGTATGTCTTAGGATTTCTATTTGTATTTTTAAAAATAAATTTGCTTTAAAACAAGTATCATTTGTCCGGATTGAAGCGCCGCACCCTCTATACTGTGTGTCAAAATACATCTATATCCATGTACTAATAGAGGTAACAACTAATGAATATGGAATCATAATTTTCTGTGGCTATTCAACCGTAAGTTTACATAAGACGAGACAGGTGATTGAAATTAACTGCAAACAACTGAAGGATCAAAAAATAAACATAATAAACAAGCCAACACAATATGCCGCCTAATTGCTTTTTCGCTATGATTTTTAAGTCGAAACGAGACACAGGTTTGTGTGCCCTTTTATTTGCCACATAAATGAACTTTCAGCAAACCAAAATAAAAAAGTAAGAGAATGAATGACATGGAATTTTCTTGCTTTGTTTGCTTACTTCGCTTTTTAATATCGGCGCTCAGCTGTTCTAGACCTCAAAGTTCTATGAAAGTGCCGCCTACAAGGCGATAGTTTCAAACCTGAATTTAGTTAAGCTTTCACAATGTAGAATTTTCTCAAGAAAATTACCCACGAAGAAAATTATTGTAAGAAAAAAATCGTAAAAAGCGATGTTTAAGCTAGAAGTAATTAATTTTGTGAAAGAAAAAGGATCGCGAAAAAATCGCGGAGCTGCCAGAATAAATCTTTATTGATAATGGCTTCATGCCGTGGTCATATTACGATAACAGGAAACGGTCAGTGAGCAAGTATTCCGAACTGGAAATAATACCGGGTGTATTAACGAAAAAGATCCAACCGCTGGGTTTATCCATTATAAATCTTTCAAATCAAAGTTACGTTATAGTTGGGAAAAGGGGAGGATGTCTGGTTTGAAAGACTACACAGAATCGGGAAGGATTTAAAGAGTGTCTTATGAAGAAATGAGCCAGTGAATCCTGGAAATTTGGCAGGGGGTCACAGTGAATATTGTAAAAAATGGATTTGAAAAAGCTTTAGGTAATATTTTAACGCCAGTGCTAGAAGATGAGGAAGAGTTAATTTCGGAGAGTGAACTCATTTCGTGTGCATAAAAATGTTGTCGAATACTAATTACATTCATGAAAGATGTGGAATGTTCATTTTTATTAAATTGAAGCATTGTATGCTGTTTTGACCTATGAGACCTCAATAAAGCTGGCAAGTCATTAGTCCGCAGTATCAATTTTGTAGTTTGTAGAAGACACTATTTCATACATTTATTTGTCAACGGAAGGTTGATGGAATCAAATTATTTTTATCGTGCAATATTAAAATACTAATGTTTATTGGAGAGAAATGATAATTAACAATTGTGATTTCCACAATAGTATTTTCATTCACACTGTGAGCAAGCGGATAAAAATACCATAGTGGAAATCACAATTTTTAATTGCCATTTCTCTCCTATATGGAATGTTTCCACAAGCCTGAAACTATTTGGTTCACTTTTGTTCATACCAAACTTTAACATTAAAAAAATGCATGTTGTACAATTTCTCTTGTCATTAATGCAATGGTCAACGATTTATCATTATGGAATTCATGTTATCTTCTCTTTTAGGCCTACCTCTTGAATATCCCTTCATGGGACTGGAAGCAAGGTGATGATGTCATATGCCTTGCTGAGCTCAAGTTAGGATTTATCGCTCAAAGCTGTCTGGCTCCTGGGTTTTCCACAATGATGGCCAACCTTTTTGCTATGCGGTCATTCAAAACAGTATGTATTGCAACAGTATGGTAACTAATGAGTCATTGATTCCGTTTTTGAAGTAGAAATATGCTAAGTAATAGTAATGCTTAATTGATTCAGGCATTAATAGGGATGATAAGCATTCACATGTTTGGATGATGATTCTGAAAATATCAAATTAACTTAAAGCATCTGTGGTTTTGGATTCAGCCTTGTAGTAAACGATGTAACTGTTTATCTGTTAGCTTGATGAAATTTATTTTTTTGTGTATTTTACACTTTATCTTACTATAAATCTTATTTCATGTAATGTGACAAGTAATCGAGTTCCTTCCTTAAATAAATTAGCAACTTGTGGGCATAAACGTTTTAAGTCCAGTTTAATGATGATGTGTCAACCCTGTTTCATAATAATCTGGCCTAAAGAAAGCAGCCAAAAAAATATCTTTAGGCTTGTGCCTTGGTCAAGGGAGGTATCATGGTGAGGTGAAGGGCTAGGAGTGCGTTGTTGGATATGCATGTACACACACAAGGGATTTTGTGCATATACACACATTTGTAAATTTCAGGCATAAAAAACAGTTGTAAATCCCCTTAATAGCTGACTTATCCCAGTTACCATCTTGATGATAAGGTTTCATTGACCCTTTTCCATTGGTGATTTTTGGTGTTTAGATTTGGATGGCTGTCTATTCTAAAATGGGAGAATATTTTACTGATCCAATAAATATTTGAATAATGCATGATATCAATAGCTTTATTTTGTAGTATTTTGGATTGTTTTTATTCAATTAGTGAATATCTCAGCACTATTTATTTTAATGTGATAGCCCATATTAGTATGATTCATAAAATAAAAAAGGCATTTGTTGTGCATCTTTGTCATGCACAATTGTTCATTAAAATTGAAGCAGTAAATGTGACATTGTTTTTGACATTTCCTTTCAGAAAATAAACCTTCTAAAATGTTCACTCTGAGGAAACACTTCTGATTTGTACAAATGCATTTAGGCATTGAGATAATAGGGTCTGTAGAAAATCCTATGGAGAGAGGATATAAGGAAATCGGTTTTCTTGGGCTTTGTGACTCATGCATCTATTTTTTCAGCAAAAAAAACAGTACAGCATAAATGGGATCAAAAGAGACTATCTTCGAAGCATTAGTTTTCATGATTGTATGCGAGTGTATCCCATGTTGTGGTTAAAATTTCTCCCTACTACAAAGAGGGAATTCTATTATCTTCTTGATGGGTGTATTAGGTGTAGTTTAACTTATTGACATCACTCAGCAAAATTATAAAACAGTGCTATCAAATCATCATTCATCCTGAATTTATAAATTTCTTGCATCTGGGGTTGTAAATATTTAATTATGGAAGGGTGGATAAGTACTACTCCATCAATTACTTTACTCAAATGCCAGAAGTCCATAGGTGGATTATCTTAAAACATTGTATTGATTAAAAATCCTGTTTATTTTAACTGTGGATTTGTTAATGATGGAACAAAATGTTAATTTTAACCATGAATTTGAAATTAAGTTAGGTGATCAAAACCTAAGGTTGGTGTTTTTTATGCAAACATTTATATTGAAACAATTTAAGTGTCATAGGGTTAATTATCTATGGAAATTAGGGATGCTTCAGTTCTTGGTTACTAATGCAAAGCGTGGAATTTTTCATTATCACAAAAAAAGTGCTGACTCACCAGTTTGGGGTGAAAATATGAAATCTGTATTTACAAATGAAATTGTCATACTATTTTGCTGTAAATAGTTTAGAATCAAAGTAAAATGTCAGCTGTGTATTCATATAACAAAACATGCACAATGAAACCTCAAATTACATTCATAAACTTCAAAACAAAACTCACTGCCCCTCTGAGATTATATGATTTTTATCATATATTTTCCATTCATTCCTTGATAACTGTTGTTTGTTTATTTATATTATGAATATTTATAAATTAATATGCATTTTTACTGATAAATTGGTCAGTGAAGCATTTAAATAATTTAAAAAAATGTTTATCAGAGAAGTAATATGCTGGCATGTTCATCGAAATCATACCAAACATTTTTTTTTTGTTTTTCCAGTGGGAGCAGGTTTTTTAATCACCAAAATAACACAACAGTTATGTGTTGGATTTAGTTTAAGATATCATTTAATTGTAATATTAATTTATGTTTCTTTGAAAAGATTCAATAATTGTAGGTATTGATAATTTAGCAAACACTGGAACTCCAGAAAGTAGATGTGAATGGGGGGGTCTTCCTAGAAAGCTGAATGCTCACATTAGAAATATGAGCACAATAGATTAGAGCATGTGATACAATAATTAGGATTAGTGATTAGTCCATGAAAGTATTAGGATTACTGATTTTCACGTTTTATTAACATTTCCTGAAACTTAGAAGGTAAGGTAGTCAATCAGTCTTAATTAAATAATTTTCTTTGTTCTTACATTGTAACATAACATAATATTCACTTAGAGTTCATTATTTTGGTGTTCAAGAGATGCTTCATTTGTTATTGGGATGAGCCCAAGATTTAATGTCTTAACAGACAAAATACTTTGAGCTACTTCTTACCTAGCCTGTTATTCTTAATTTATTAAACTCTATTTCTGAGTTAAAATCGTTGTGAGCTCATTTCCAAGTAAAAAAGACAATATATATGTGTGAAAAATAATATCGCAAAAAATGGATAAATGCTTACCCTATTTGGCACCTGAGTAAGAAATCAATGACACACAATAGCAGTTTGAAAAACCGTTTGGTGCAGTTTTATGGCCTAGTTGTTGATGTTTCCCAGGAAATAATAAGATATCAAACAAAAAATATTTAATGAAATAACAATATTGTACATTTTTAGGTTGTATCTCTTATTTAATAATATAATTTAAATTTTATTTGGTCTTCCATGTTACCCATCTCGGGTATTTGCCAGGAAATTTCTGAGTGGTCTTTCGTGGTGCCTGAAAATATTCCCATCACCTTTGTGGCTGAATGAGTGTGTTCAGAAAAATTAATCCTTGAGTAAATTATGAAGTATTGGTATTACTAGTAATAAGCACTAATTTATCTCAAGGATAATTTCCGGTCTCTTACATGACCACATTTTAAATATAATGCATTTTTTGAAAACACTAAAAAGAACACTTAAAAACTTCATTTTTTTTTCAATTTGAGTGCAATATTTTTGTCTATTTCTTAAAACCAAGTTTTTCTTTGTCATACTAAAATGCAATACTTAAGTAAGACTATGTCGTATAGAGTTGAAGATTTACAATGCAAACGTGTGTACAATGGTTCTCAGCATGTATTAATTTATGTACAAGGGATTAACTGTTTTATCCTGTTTTTTTAAATTTATTATATTTTATTAATTTAAAAATCCTAATACTATATAATTTCAGTGATACTCTTTTAAAAACAGCTACAGAAAATACTTGATGATGATATTGAATTATATTATAAGACTTGGTGTTCTGATGTATTTGGTTTGCAACAGTTCTCCCTTAAATATGCAAGAACTGGGGCAAAGAATTCATTAATTCTATTTGAAATATTTTTCTTCATGCCATTATTATTCATTGCAATAGGTACCAAATTCAGCAGTAATTATATTTTATTTTAAATATCAGTGAAAACATTTATTTTTAATATGTATTGTGCACTTATTCCTTATATATGGATATTTTCAGTTCAGTTTTATGGTGATTCCTGACATTGATCAATGAATGTATGAGTATTTATATAAATGAAAATGCCAACATAAGTCAATACTTGACTGGGTTGAAAATTCATTTAAAGCTCTGCAATTGAGTGGACATGTTTTCTATGGTACACGCATAATTGTGTCTTTGGTTTGGCTCATTGCTATAAAATAGTGTTATTTTTCATTATTCAATCATATGAACTCTGAGAAAAATAAGTCTGAAGAGAGAACTGTCCTCATATTTAATTAATAATGTAAATGACTTACATTTTGTTAATGAAAGTTTCTCCAAATGATTAGCAATTCAGCATAATTATTGAAGAAATTGCATTTAAAAAACATTGATAAATCTATTTAGGGGTTTTCTCTACAGCATATTCATAAATGTTATCTATTATGAATGTTTAATTGGGTTAATCAATGTAAAATTGCATAATTTTTAATATATTTAAGATAAACCCTAGTTTTTGTAATGATATGTAGTTTGTGAAATATTATATAGTATTACTTATCTCGTGCATAATTGTGTAATCCTTTGAGTTAAAAATGCAATTTATTCATCAGCTGTATAAATACTGCATTTTATCAATGGGATTAACTTCACTGAAATTTTATTAATCCTATTCTCACTAAGTTGGCAGTTGTTTCATGGAAAAATGTATGCATGCCTTTATATTTTTCTTCGTTTTATGAATAATAATTTGAAACATCTCTGTGATAGAACATAGCTAGTGGCATGTTGATAATCTTTTTGGCCCCCTATAAGCTCTTATATTTCAAAGTACTTGTTACAAAATTTTGATTAGTACCTAAGTAAATTTAGCAGTAACACAGATAAAAAGCATATTATATTGCAAAAATCCTCACTGTTTTGAGTGATTCTTACAGTGTATTGCCCAATGATTTACATGGAAAGAAAATTTGTAGTAGCAAGACCTGTACATGGACATATTGCACCCACAGTAGTCATGCAATATTTAAAGTGATTCAACATCAGTGTAAAAATGGAAATCATAAAACTATGTCCATATTTTATGGCCAGCTCCTCATATTTTCTGCCATCTTAGCCTACCTATTTGTAATATCTGAGAGTATGTGCTTTTTTCTAAAGGACTAAATATTTTACTCAGAGAACATTAATCTACAGTCATGAACTGATTTGGATTCAAATTCTGGGCATCAGAGAATCTGACATTTTTGATTAATATTGTCTGGAGAGATCAACAGCTTGGTAACATGCTTGTTACTAATGATGGGTCTGTTAATTTAGTTAAGATCTAGCTTTGGTTCTTGGTTTCAGATGTGATAGGCCCTGTGAAAGTATAGGTATAAAAATATCAATATTTGTACTGGTGGAAAATAAGGTCAGTCACTTTCAATAAGATTAATCAACTTATTAGAAGTTACATGTATGTAACAGTTATAATATTCCGCTTTTCCTCATTAAAATATGACTGTAACATTTTTATATAAGACCCAAAGCCCATTTTACATTCTCAATGCACACTGAGATTGTAGTATAGCCTATATCTAATGATGTGCTCTGTCCTTGGTCACCAAAATTAACCGCTAAAAGTCATTGTTATAGTTCCTGCTATAAAATTATGCAAGCATGAAATTAGTGATCAATCATTATTAAATGTTTCCTATTTAATATCCTTGCATCTATCTCATAGTAGTCATGGATCATACAATCCTAAAAGTCTTTGGAATTAGTGTGGTCATAAAATCTCTCAGAGTAATAATGAGATAGTGCTTTTTTAGCTGATTGCTGATGCTTGTGATAATAAAATTTCACTGTATATATCTAATTTCATATTTAAAATTTGAGAACCTGCAAATAAATTGCTTATCACTAAGATGATTAAATAATGAATAACAACTGCCAACTTCAGAGAAAATTATATACTTTGCTTTTCCCTTTTATTCAAATAACAAGTTTATGGTGTAATCTGGTAAATTCCAAAGATGAAATAATGTTTTTAAGAAAAATTGAATGGAGTAGAGGTCAGCAAAAACAGATGCAAAGGGGCACATGCCAAATTGCCTTCTACAAAGAGAGCTATAATTCAGCGTGGGATGATTGAGATGATAAATATTTCTCAGTTTAAGTAAAATATAGACTGTCTCAATTTAAGGCTCAATTCTGCTCCTTCCTACTCTCTCAATATACAGTCACCTGATATGCAGTCATGGCAGAATGATTATTTGAGAGGAACAGGCATGGAGATGTATACTGAGACACTGAGCCCATCATTTGTGGGTATGCCCTTTGCCCAAGCCACGGAGTAAGTACAGGAGCAGGTGCTAGGAGTTACACTTTCTAAGAATAATAATGCCTACTCTCTGAATATCTATCTGTTTTCCATTTATTTAACCTTTTTCACTTTGAGCCTCCTTTCATCCCCTCTCATCGAATCAAACTATCACCTTTTTCAGCCTTTTTCTTTATTCATTGCCTCTCAAGCTCTAAATTCCTTGCATCTTCTTTCTCATTCTTCTTTCTCATTATTTAATACCAACTTCCTTCTCCCTGGTCCTTGAGGTAATTCTATATTTCTTTAAGAATGAAGGATTGGGAAAACTTATGACATGGATTAGAGCGTACGTATTATTAATCATTCATTTCTTAATAGATTGGTGCCACTGTGGTTATGATCGTCCAACTTTGCTTTAGGCAATCCTTTTCTATGTGTAAGATCTCTAATGAGTGCAAACTTTGAATGATTATGTTGTAAGAGGAACTGAATCCACTACTTTCTCTTTCTTCCCCTGCCATTTCCTTGTTTCCTTCCCTTTCCAGTCCCCTGACACGCAAGCTTGGCAGAATGATTACCTGCAAGGCACCGGCTGTGAGATGTATACGGAAACACTGTCGCCCTCATTCACAGGGATGACATTTCCTCAAGCCAGCGAGTAAGTGTGCGAGCCAATGAGCTAACGAGAACATTTAGAGGCTTTGGTAGGACTGTGCTGGTTTGGTCATGTGTGTAGTAACCCCGGTGATGGGATATGGTGTGGCGTATTCCTCAAGTAGATGCTATGAACTAAATAACCTGCATCCCTTAATACTTATCTCTCTGCTTTTAATCATACTTAACATCTAATCAGCGTGTATGTATGGTAGTTTGAAGACAGTTTTGACTTTTTATCGTGATATCTAAATTGCTCTAGATGGTTTGAGAAGTAATTGTTAATGAGTACTGTAAATACTAAACTTATATGAATTAAAAAATTTTTCATTTTTAGTGTGTCAGCATAAAAGTTTTAATAGCATAATTCAGATGATCACATTTTTGAATAAGTTATTTTAATCTCAAATCATTTTGTATTGAGAGATGTAGTTAAGTAAAAAAAGTGTAGGCCTTTATATAAAGACTTGGAAAATCTTCAACAGCAGTACAAGTATATGTACATAATGAATAGAAGCATAAATTAATTACATGTAATTTTGTTGATATGAGAACTTTTAAATCTTGATTTTATGTTTTCACTGCCATTCCCCATTTGATAAGCTGTGAGAACACCAATTCATGCACTGTTCTACCCTCGCACAAGAAACTCGCATCATCAATAGAATCAGGAGTAGTATTTCTTAATTATCTGAATGTTGGAGCTTAGTTTTCTTGATATGACCGTAAATGCAAGCACCTTATGTTGTATCCATGCATGTATTGATTTTCATGATGAATTCCACTTTAGAAAGAGACATTTACCGGTTAGGTCAGACTTCATGCCCAACGGCGAGCGTAGAAGTCATTCAGTCATGATTTTAAAAGCAAAGTCACAGCTTTTAGTCATAGCGCAGCTTTCCTTTGTACAATATTTTCTCAGGTACCATTAATTTTGTCACTTGGTCACTAATAAGCCATCCAAAATCATCATGTCATATAAGACAGTACCTAGAAATTAATTAGATAGTGTTACTACCAAAGCATGAAAGTGTTGGTTCCTTTAACATTATTATTTAATTATTACCCAAGGAGTTTTTGATGTCCTATCTAAATCCCACTCCTGAATCCCCATTTATTTTTATTCAATGTTTTTCTTCCTTTCTTCCTCTTTACTGACAATAAATCTATCTTACTGAAAACCTTTCTAATATTTATTTTGCAACACATTTTGGCAATGAATAATACTGAATGCTCGTGGTGTATTTATTTTTTTAAAACCTAAAAAAGTTATTTTTAAATATGTTTTAAAAGTGAAAATTTAATTGTAATTTTAATATTTCATTTTAAGGAGGTAATTAAAAGTATAATTAATCAAAAACATATAATCAATAACTGTTAAATAGAAGACTTTTTCTTTAATAACAATCTCATGGATTTAACTATTGGGTATAACATGATTTTGTGCAGTTGTGGGTGAAAATTTAAAAAAATGAAGTTCCTTTGGTGGCATGATTCCAGAGAAACTTGTTAGTGCAATTAAATCATATTTTGTATCATGAGAAATTTTTATTCCCAGCACATCTGTAACTCCATCATTCATGAGCATCATAGCACGAATTGATTTTTTGCAATACCTACTGCATTTAATGAATCCATATTGATGCATGTAATTCCAAAATGATATCACTCAATGAAAGCAAGGAAGAAAGCAGTGATTTTGCTGTTTTCACTGTTTCACATAGCAAACACAACTGGTATATTTAAATAAGCTACTGCTGAAATGGCCTGTCATTAATTTACCATAGCACTATCAGCTTGCTAGTCAATGCAAATCTTTTGGCATATCACTTATTGTCAAACCAAGTCTTCTCATAAAATATTGTTAAGGAATTTTGGGAGAAGTTCACCTAAAACGCATTTATTAAAGTTCTTCTTAAGACAGTATTATGTCTACTGTATTTCTTAGGTGAATGGTTATTCAGTAATTTCCCTCAAATTGAGGCATTTAGTTATCTATTGTAAAAGTAATATCAGATTTTGATACAAATATGATGATTAGCAAGTTTCCACCTACTCAGGGCTTGGGACAATTGGTTTTTCAAAATATTCTGGATTAAGTGACATTTTGTATTTGTGTAGTCTGATTGCATTGAAATATGGTCTGTGCTAGTTTCAAAACAGTTCCAGCCAATAACTGGGTGTAGCATTGTGGACCTCTTTTAAAATTACAGCAATTTGATGAAAAAATGATTAACAATTTATTAGTTATCCTAAAAAGAACTGTGAAAAATGTTTAATTAAGGTTACCATCAGTATTAAATTTCAACAAACGGTAACCAATTCTCATAAATGATCCTTTTTTATATTTTAAATCTCTTGTGATTCAATTAGTCCATTTAACAATTGTTTTATGATTACCATTACTTAATACTATTTAATTGTGTTTCTAAGAGTTGATCTGAAATTGGTTACAGGCTATAATTCAGTTGATTGCATGAAAATCATTTTGGTAGATTTGGTAGACAATGGTAAATGCGAAAGGTATCCCATTTACCATTGTAACTAGCAGGGCAACTACATGCATGGGCATACTAATTCAAGGTTCTTAGAATTGAATTCCCCATGTATGCCATTGTAGGAGTTGATCAAATAGACTTATGGTACTTGTCATTTACCTATCTCTACACTAGAATTGAGAAATTGCTCCAAAAAAAATTCTAATAACTCTGAAATTTATGGCAAAACACAAATTCTTCAGATTAGTTTTATTGCTATTTTTTCCATTTGTTTTCATATATAATTGAAAGTATACAATTCGGTAGTTTTTTATTATCTAAGAAGCAAATTATGTTCACTGATAAATTTTAGGGTGAAAAAAAATTTCAGTGCGTACTTTATTTTTATGGCAGATGGACTACTTTTGAGATATCACAAAATGTAAATCCTCACCAGTTGAATTTTTACTGAATCCCTGCACAGTCATGGGAAGGGTAAGGCATAAATGGTCAAATGTTTTTTTAGACAATGTATTATCCTGAGCATTCAAACTTGTTAGATCAAATACTATTTGTTTGTAAATTTTTCATTAATGATAAATTGCAGCAAATGATCTTGTTTTATGACATCTAGATAGCAGTGAAATTTTATTTGAGATAATCCCATTTGACTACATAGTGCCTGTTGTAAATTTTAGTATTTGACACTTTTGTGACATTCAGTCAGAAGGTTTCAATGAAATTTCTCATGTGAATGAGTTGTCTGATCCTGTGAAAAGCAGAGATTAAATTTGAGATGAAGTTTTTAAAGTTTTTTGGGGGTTGAAGTTGCTTATCATTTTGACGCTACCCATGGTTGAGGACCTTTTTTTCTTTGATATTGCTGTTTTTGGTCATAAGTTTGTCAGGGAGTTGTTAAAATCACATATACATTGTAGTCCAGCATTTTGTATTTTCGACAAAGTTATCTACATCCATTTTTGTAAACCGCAGCTGTGTAACTGAAAGCAAAACGTGTTCAATCTATTAGAAAAAATGGTGTGATGATTGCTTGATTGAATGAACTTACAAGTTCTCTCTTACAATCATCTCAATGGCAGCCTCTGAGACAAAGGCCCAGATTCCCATCAAGATTCGACATGGCTCTCAGACTCAATGTGCCATCTGCCTTAATGCCATCACCCCTATAAGTCACTGGCCGTGGTCAAAGTATCTCTTTGATAATATCTATAAGTTCCATGTTTGAGAAAGCATGCCCCAAGGTAATTAAAAATTGTTCCTTTAAGAGGGTATTTGCATAGTATATGAGATGTTCTTTCATCCACTTTCAGGTAACTTTTGCATATGTGCATATCCATGCACCCAAAGAGATTAATTCAAATGCTGGGTTCTACTGGCCTTTCAGGGATGTTCTGAGTTGGTCTTTATCCATCAGTTTAAATTTCCTTATGGTAGTAGACTTGTAATGTTGTGGTTTATGAAAAATACATGGAGAAAAAAGTCAAAAGTTTTTTTCCTGTGAACCAAGCACCTACCATGGGAAATGAATGCTCATTTCAAAAGGAAAATATGTTACAATTGGCTTCTCATCTTGTCACTAGCTCTTTCAGGATGTGCAGCCAAAAAAATTGGGATGACTGATCACGTTAACCATGCCCATTGGGGAATTTGAACCTGTGAACTAGTAATTTGTATACTAACTCAGATAGATCTGATAAAAGATATTCCTCTGAAATGCAACAAGTTTATTAGACAGGAAGCCAAGCATATTATAGTTGATTTTCTTCAAACATATGATTTTACAAGTTCAAATTATATAAATTACAGATTCAGGTGTAATGTGGCGGAGCCATTGCATAAAAACAGAGATGAAAACTCATGCAATTTCCACAATAAAGATAAATCTTCATTAAGTGGAAAATTGCTTGAGTTTTTTCTCTGTTATTAAGTTCAAATGAACATTAATATATGTCACATGCTTTAAAGGAAGACTATTTCATGACGTGATCATGAAATTTCTGTTCTCATAAGTTGCTGCCCAAAAATGTATTATCTTATTATCTATGCATATATAGTATAACTCTTACAATTATTAATTGGCAACAGCTATTGCAAGTTGAAACATGCTCAGTTCACGTACTGCGATGATGGATGAGATATGCAATGAGCAATGCGGTGCATTCAAATATTGCTTTTGCTTGAACTTAACATCTGCCGATGGCTATGAAATGCTACAGGAGGCTTATGGAAAGTTAGTTTGTCTCTGTAGTAAAGCTGGAAGATGGCTTGAAATGTTTAAAGAGGGGATATAATTTCAATGGAAGGTGGCTCCAGTCACTGCTCTCATCAAAGTAAACATTAAAAATTCTGCAGCTGTAGTGAGGGAAGGTTGTTGTATAATGTAATTCCCACTATCAGAAATATTAAAAATATTATTCATAACATATGGGCCACCCTTTGGTGACAAAAAAACTGCATATAGGACATGTTTTTGTGAAGTGAATTCCTAGACTGCTTGTATCTACACAACAAGCTATTTGCATGTAGGTTTGTTTTCAGTTCTAGTTGATGTTGCAGGGAGATGAAGAGTTTCTTTTGAATTTATCACTGCAGATGAAACTTGGCTATATCATTGTGATACTGCAAGCAAACAGCAAAGCTGTGTGGAAATCTCTTGCCTCACTAGCACCAAAAATAGCTGTTGGGAAAATGATAGTGATATCATTTAATGATATTCATGGAATGTAGTATCAGCATGTGATCACAGCAAATACAGTTGTAAATGGAGCATACTATAAGGATGTACTGAAAGGTCTTCAATTTAATATCAAATGCAAAAGGTAACATTTTAATGAAATGGGCTCAGTGCTTCTCCATAATAACGCACCACTGCACTTCATAAATTTTGTTGCTGAATATTTCACGACAATCAAGGTTAAGTGTGTTCCTCATCCCTGCTGCCCTGACTTTTCCTCGTTTGACTTTTAACTGTTCCTCAATGTGATGAAATACACATGTAGAAAGCGTTTAACATAATTAGAAGCTGGATTAGGTAAACTGAGCATGTTGCAACTTGCAATGGCTTCAGATAATGTGATACTGGAGTCGAAATAATTGAAACTTGGAAAATAACTTGGGAATATCTGGAAGTCTTGAAAATCAAAGTGATGTATGAGTTTGAATGCTTACTATATTATACAACTTAATATCATGGGAATAATCAGCATTGTAAATAATAAAGGTAGCCCTCTTTTGCACCATCTTGTCATATATTTCCTCTTAATGTCTTTCATGTATCCTTGACCATCTCATAGCAATCAATGCCTATTATATGAAATAGGTGATCTATTCTGTTTTGTATTCTTGCTGAAAACATGTATCCATCTTTAGATATGCAAAACTAATCTCATTCTCCAAATATGCTGACTCTCAATTTACTATTGAGAATAGTAAAATTGCATGGTCTATAACATGTTGTTAACATTGAAGGAAGATGAAATTATATGAATGTGGCAAATACAGAAATATCAGATGAGCAATTTATGAATAAGTTGTATGATCCTGTATGGGGATAAATGAAAGGAAGATAAGAGGTTTATAGAAGGAAGAAGAATGCAAAAAATGAAAGGTGAAGAATCCCTCTGTAAAAATATTACAGGTGTAAAAGTCCGAGGAATAATAGATGGAAAGCTAGTGTTTAGAATCCATGATGAACCATTAAGGGGAAGAAATACTGAAATACTACACAAACTAGTGAAAAGGTATTCTATTGTTTCAGGCTTCACTTCGTGGAAGTAATTGATATCCATTATTAAAATAGAAAGAAAGACTCGTACTTTTCCACAGATTTTATTATACGGTACAACGCGTTTCACCGACTTGCGGCATCATCAGGTACAAATTTGCAAAACAGACAGAGCAAGCATATATACCCTCAGGACAGAGTGGGGGCGGGGAGGGTTGGAAGGATTTGAGGGGGGTGGGGGCTCGCAGGTGCGTTGATGGATTGTTTTGACCATTTCCAGGCTAATTTCTCGGAGAGGAGTGGGGAGGGGTATGGGAATAATTGCTCATTACAAAGTACTCCTCTCCGAGAAATTAGCCTGGAAATGGTCAAAACAATCCATCAACGCACCTGCGAGCCCCCACCCCCCTCAAATCCTTCCAACCCTCCCCGCCCCCACTCTGTCCTGAGGGTATATATGCTTGCTCTGTCTGTTTTGCAAATTTGTACCTGATGATGCCGCAAGTTGGTGAAATGCGTTGTACCGTATAATAAAATCTGTGGAAAAGTACGAGTCTTTCTTTCTATTTTAATAATAAATAGTGAAAAGGTATTTCTACTTCCAAGAAACCAAAACAAAAAGCAATACGTAAAAAATGAAATGAATAGGAATATGAATACAGAAGATGAAGTTAGAATATGTTCAGAAATATTATACCAAGGAGCTATGCCAAGACAAGAAACCTGTTAAAGTTTGATGTAATATGTGAGCATAGTCAAGAAAGAAGACAGGTCCAGAAGTATCAAGAAGAGAATTTGATAGAGCTTCGAAAGACCTAAAGTAAAACATGGTGCTTACAGTATATAGAGTCAGCAGAGTAATTAATTTAAGTAATCAAGGATCAACTAAAGACATCTTGTTTGGAATAATTAAAGATGCTACCAAATGGAATGTAGCTGTTTGCTGTCTTTAAGTGCAAGGAACATCAAATCTTGAGTCTGCTGTCACATTCCAAGAAAGATAGAATAACTTAGCAGCTGGACACTGGAGATTGTAGACAAGAGTTCAATGGTCATTTTGCATCAGAAAGAGCAAATAAATAAGTGAAGCCATACTATTAATGATATTGGTGGGGAAAAAATTATATATGCTAACAAGCTGTTGTATATGGCACCTCTAAGCCTGTAGAAGTCTCCGTGGAAAAGTCAAGTTGAACAAGAATTTCATATTATGGAATAAAACTTGGAAAAGATGGTAATGGTATGATATAAGCCAATGAGTCCCAAAAATTCAAAAAACTGCGGTACAAATAAAAGAGAAAAAGAGAAGCAAAAATATTTGGAGCTTGGCAAGAACTCAACCCCTTTGACCAATGCTATTCAAATTCATCTGTATGGGATAGGCAGTAAAAGAAATACAAGAAATAAGCAAAGGAAAAAAGTTATGTGGAAAAAATGAACAATGGTAGAGCAATAGCGTACATAACTGAGAAGTCCTGTAGGCATACTTAAAAGAATTTGATTAAGTACTTCAGGATATGACATGAAAATCTTGATTATTTCATTATGTTTTGTTGATAGTTGGGTATCTGAACCTGGATAATGTAATATTGGATCCAGCTCTCCATCATGAATACTTGGGTATCCAGATGTTATAATGTTGAGCCTAGAGAACAGGAATCATTATGTATAATTGTGCATCCAGACCTGAATTCTTGGATTACCTGTTCATTCATGTATCTTAGATCCTGTGTTGAATCTGAAGCCTTAGTTTACAGCATATTATATTATGAATGGTCTCTTGCATCAAGTTTTGAACCATGGAATGTAAGTAAATGCTTAAATTATTTTAGGTGACTTTCCTCAGTGTGTGAATTAAATTAGGCTGGATCTCCATATGCTGATTTCCTTCATCGGATAATTTTTGCCATCATTTGCCTTTTCTTTGATGTGAAAATATTCTTTTATAATTTATAAATATTCTTTCAAATAATAGATAATTAAGTCACTCCACACTGTCTATAATTCAGCAGTAGCTTATTTTTGTCCTAGCGACCATTTTGAATATTTGCAACTGTAAGTTTGATGCATTTGATGCACATTTAGAATATACACATTATCTTTGTGCATAATTTTCACTTTGGAACGATAGCAATCAGTTTTTATAACTATTTTATGTGTTCATTTCCTGGTATCCTATCCATTTTGACAGATTGTGCTTCACAAAATTAAAACTGCTATTGTTGGCAATTGAGATTAAGGGTGAGGATGGAAGTGACAGCAAGATCTCCATCAACCCCAGAGGTGCTAAAATCCAAGCAAATACTCAAGGATTTTTCATTGCTCAGTCAGCTGATGAAGTGAAAAGGTAAGCACAAGAGTTATTTTTATTAAGCATAGGAGCATAATTTTATGTGGCTGGGAAACAAGTGATTGAGTCAGGAGGATAAGTATGGTTTGGAGGCTTTTGAGATGTGGGTTTGGAGGAGAATGGAAAAATAAAATGGACATGCATGGTAGGGAATAAAAGAAGTAGTTGGTAGAAATTGAAAGAAGGCGGGACAAGTGGATTCAAAGGATGCTGAGTATGCATATTGGATGCTGAAGATAGTAATAAAAGGAAGAATCTGGTAATTTAAGGTAAAGGGTGCAAAATAATAGGAATTTTGGACTGAATTAAAAGAGCTATACGGTATGTGTATCTAAAGCATAAGTTATTGGAATAATGAGTGTGGGGTTTAAGGATATTTTTCTCATATTAGTTAGGACTCAGTAGTTCAGGAGTGTGTAGTATCACATTAATTAATTGGTATTCTACTGTTTAAGGTAGGTTCTGGATGGGCGCAGATGAACATGGTTGTATATCTTAACTTCATCTAACAATACACAACTTGACACCTCATTCTACGACAAAACATAGTCAATTCCACATAGTTTTTACCTTTTCATTCCATCCAACATGACTATCCTTTTCCACCCCATACCCGACTTGCCTAATTTTCTCCCAGCTATCTCAGTCTTCAACAACACATAACCAATCAAAATGCTTTCCTGCTTCCTTTGGTTTTCCCCCAAAAATCCTCTCTTCTCCCCCACTATGCATAGTACCTTTTCTGTTTGTTTTATTTGCTATCCCTTTTACCTTTTGGGATCGAGATGGTGAGGGGGCTAACATACTGGCTTCCCACCCTGAGGGTGCGGGTTCAAATCCCGGCGGTGTTGAAATTTTTCAGAGGTATCTCGATCCCTACTTGAGGTGCTTTGTGGAGGGCACTTTGAGTGAGTACGCCATCCGTCGGATGGGACGTTAAACTGCGGAGCCCTTGGGGCCTTTTGTAAAGAGTAGGCTAATGCCGACACCGGGTTTCTCTCCACCCTTCATCCTTTCCTGTCCATCCCCTATGGTGCAAATGACCTTAGCTGTCAGTCGCCTCCCCTCAAAACTACTACTTTTACCTTTTCCATCCTTCTCCACTCCCAAATTTCAAAAGCCTCTAATCCATGTCAATCATCTTGCTTTAGCGACCTATTATCCCTGCCATGAAAAAGTATTATCAATATCAAAGTTTTTACAATTTTGTTCTAAAATCCCTCTAACTAGTTCCATCTTCTTGTGACAGCCTCTTCACCTAGTACAGCTCTTCTTTTAACAACCCAACCACTTAAACCATTTTAAAAGAAAAAATTCCCAAGATAGGTTAAACTTCTCTAGTTTTTGCCCACCAATTTTAATGTTTAATTGGCCTTTTAATGTTTAATTAGTCCCAAAAATCTCAGAGAGAAGAAAGAGAGAGAGAGACATATATATATATACACACACACATACATATATACATATATATATATATATATATATATATATATATATATATATATATATATATATATATATTATATATATATATATACACACACACACACATACATATATACATACATACATATATACATACATATATATATATATATACATATATATATATATTGTTGTATGGATATATATCTATATGCATACATATACATAAATTACTACTCATAATATGTTTAAGCAACGGAGAGATATAAGCATGTTAAGGTTCACTTTTCATTTATGCTTCGGTGTTCACAATCAGTTTTTATTTTAGAAACGTTCCTTATATTTTGAAAGATGTACGTATTTGCGTGATGCATATTAGAGCACTAAACACCAAATTCCTAATTATCTGATAAGCAGATTATCCTTTGGTACCAGCAGGAGGCATTCCCTTCCCTCCTATCCACATCCTTCCTTCTCCTATTGCATCAATGTTTGTAGCTAATGGGTTTTAATCATTGGAATTTTTTGTCTGATGCACTCTACTTTTACTCACTCAACTTGTAATGATTCACTTTATTCTCCCTTCATATCAGACCTCAACTATCCATTTTCGCTCACTATGCCTGGCATCCAATTTTTCTACCTTTGCATTTTTTCTGACAAACTTTTCCCTTATCATGCCTAGAACAACTTTGTTTGTTTTTCTTTCTTTCAATTTAAGGTTCTTTATTCTTTGCCACACCCACAACTCAAATGCTTCCCATCAAAATTGCCTCTCTCTGCAATCCTCACCACTCTATATAAATTAATGTATGCTTCAAATAGTTGTCAGGTATAAGCTTGTGAAGATGTAATTGTATCTCAACTAAAAATTGAAGTGTACCAAATTATTTATCTTCTGAGAGAATGTTATCTCTTGCAGTCTCTTTTTACTAACATTTATTTAGTCAAAGTGGCATTCACAATGTATTTTGGAGAAATACTGGGGCTGTGTTTAAACAGATTAATTCAGTTGTTTTGATGCTTCACCTATCCATTTAATGTATGATATATTAAATTAATGTTTTTTGCATTACAAATGATTAAAAATGTGTATAGTGAAAGCTATGATGTCAAAGCTCTAAATGGTTCAATTAAAATTCATCTGAAAGAGATATCTTCTTTTACTTTATTGTGCCTAATTTATGAAAAAGTTGTTGCTTTATCATTTGTGAAAATATTTTGAAACACTCATCTTTGTATCAGAGTAGAGGAAAAGAAAATGTTAAAGTTCTTACACATGTACATGGACTTAAAATCCTTAACTCTTTCTAGGGCATGGTTTTACTGTAAGGCTTGCCATGATGAAATTAAAGATGAAACATTAATCAAGAAATGCAAGTGCAAGAACTGTGAGTACTCCTATTTTTCAAATTATTTTTTATCTAAATTTTATCTTTTTTACCACTTCTTTGTGTCTTATCACAACTTGAGACACTTAGCTTGCAAATGGCCTCATTCTCCTTGTCTATATCTTATCCAGATCTTGTTAAGTTCTTTTGAAGTTTTCACGTTCACTTCTTCGATGCCTTCATTTTGCCATGGAACTATGGTTTTAAATCACTCAAGAGAATAGTTTTAATATAAAAAGTTCGTATAAACATGTTTATTTTTAAGATGTAATTATTTTTTATACTTTTATTTTATAATACCTGTTGTCCAATGAAATGTGTGCAATGTAAGTTTATTTGTGGTGTGATTTTTGGTTCTTCATTCTTGACTGTTGATTCTAGTATCTAATGAACAGGTTTTGTGTGTCATCATTTACCGAGTCTAAATGGAAGAAGTGTTCATCGTGAGGTAACTTTGAAAGTTTGACTGTATGGTATTCTGAATTATGAGCCATGGGGATTATCAGTGATCATTATTTGGTACAAATCCATTTAGAGATATGCCTGTATAAATTATTTAATGTTCCATATTTTACAAGAATATCATGTGATTTAAAGCCATAGTTGCCCAGAGCTCATCTGTTTTCTGCTCCCTGTAACTTTCAGGAAGAGGCATTTCTTAAATTCATTCTTTAATAGCAGTTACAGTTTTGCCTGATATAATGACGGCTGTGTGTTAGATGTTTTTGCAGTGTGTTTTAGTGCATGCAAAAATTTTCACACTTCTTTATTTCATTTAAAACCACTTTTTGAAATTAAAAATCAATAACTAACCAGATTTTTTCGAAGAACTTACATTGTTTTTTTCACCACTGTAATAACTGATTTTTGATAATCCTTTTATAGTATTGAGAAACCTTGCATATCAATTTCACGATTATTGCATCCCAATTTTTGTGAAACTTTTTTGCATTGTAATTACCTACTTGTTCCCAATCTATTAGTTAACACTTTCATTAATTTTTATGACACATTTATAATTTCTTAAATCAACTTTTAAATGTCAATACCACCATACTTTGTTTTTTCAAGTTTAAATGAGATTTATTTTATAGAATATTATATTTGAGATTTTTTTCATCCATGAAACACAGCATTGATGTAGGAATACAAATTGGCTTGGTTTACAAATTATGTTTTTCTTGTGGTTATCATATGGTCATAATTGCACTACATAACTATCCATTAAAGTGTTATTGGTTTATGAGTTTAAATCTTCCTTGTGTATAAAAAAATGTTTTCAGTTTATAATGCCGTTCTCACTTATTTGTTATTCTGTAAACATTTTGGGATTTAATACCAGTGTTATTTTATGAATTATTATTTAAATGCATATTTAAACTAAAATATGGCATTATTATAAGTCTTGAGGCCTGCTATGAAATATGTGAAAACATTCTCATTGTATATGTGTTGACTTTTGTGTGTTTTAGTTTAATATATTTCAAAATCTACATTAGTGCATTCGGTGTCTCAAATTTTGTTCTTGTCATAGCATTGAATAGACTAAGATGAACTTTCACTGGAGCAAAAAATATTAGGATGAGCCAAAACCATGGATAAATTTACTGTTCGCTAGGCTCCTTCATATTGTATTTTTTACTTTAAATAAACAGTAGATTTCTGTGCTTTAGAGTGTTCTCAAATTGAATAATAATATCGCTACAGTCTGTCAAATTATCACTTGCATTTTTAATGAAGTCATACTTTGACTAATCAGCAGGTCAGGTGCCAGGTTGTGTCCTTCTCCATACACCCAAACAGTATCCTCCTCATCTTGTATCTCTTCCCTCTACCATTGCCTTCTGCATCCTTTGTTAATTTCCGTTCTTAGCAATTCATATTGGTATACTTTAACCACCATTTTTTATTGTATTTAGATCTTACCCTTAAAAATGTCACCTTTTGAGTTGAAAGAGCTAAATATGTAGTGTATCTCAAATCAATGGTGGAGACACAACCATTTGCAAACTTTTGCAATGTCAAAGAAAGTTCCTCTGTTAGCATAATCTCCACTGAAGATGATGTTATTTCCTTTGTGCATGATATAATTATTGGACCTAGTCAGACTTAAAAGCGGAAATGGAAAGGTTGTTTAGTCCGATTAGGTCCAAAAGAGGATCAGAAAGGCTAACATGACTCCTAATCAGACCTAATCCTCTCCAAATCCACAACTGGTGCCAGGTTTAAAAAGTTGCAGGCAACTTAATCTTGTGGTGAGCAAGTGAGCAAAAATATCTTGCAAAGGGAAGGGAGAAATCTTGTGCTGTACTGATGGGAACCTTGCCTTCTCTCTCTTTCTCTCTCTCTCTCTCTTTCTGGGCCCTCTCTTCTTCTCCCATTGCAGATGTGGGGATGATCATGGTGCAGGCAGGCATGGTGAAGGGTGGCTTGAACACAGCAACCTATCAGAACTATACGGAGGGTAGGGGATGATATACTCCTCTCCTCCTGTCTTTATATATATATATCTATCTATATATATCTATATATATATATCTACTATCTATCTACCAAGTCTCTGTCTGTCTCTGTCCATCTATCTCTCTGTCGCACACTCGTTTTTGCTGCTCCTAATACTATTATACATGCTAGTTCCCCTTAAGAATGTACGCTGGCTTAAACTCAGGGTGGGAAGGCTATGTGACCATTCAGTGCAGTCAGCTGTTATTGTTGAGGAGCCTTAAGACCTCTTATGAATAATGCATTGTTTTAGATCTGCTTGTTTCAGTCATTAAATTGCAAACATGAAGCACTGATTGCATTGAATTAATCTTGGGCAAGACATATTTTGCATCTAAGATACTAAAGGTAAGCACTGCTGATTTACATTTTTTTAATTCACCCTCGGGCAATATCGTATTGACCCAAATATAAGGGATGGCAACTATCAATATCATAAATAAGTCTTTTACATATTTGCTTAATAATGAGTAAAATTTTACAAACTATTAACCTTTTAATTAAAATTACAGTTTCACATAAATTTAATCATAACGTTCATGTTAAAGTATATTCAGCTACCAGCTCAATCAATGGATTAAAGTGGACTGATATAGTACAAAATATGGGGGACATAAGTATATTTTCATACGACTGAATGAAGCTAGTGCTGACATCAAAATTATTAATTGGTTCAGATTTAATTTTGAATGCCTAATTTTATATTTTTAGTTACACATGCTAGGGAATAATTTTTGCCAACACCATCTCTATGTCTGCTGCGAAGAGCAGGAATGAAATGCTTCAAAATATTGTTACTCTCTGCATGGTAATAAAACAGATGTTAAGTTTTGATCTTGATTAAAATCTTTTTTATATCAAGCACTTAAAAAAAGCTTTGGCCATTTATTATCTACATTGAAATGCATGGTAGATCAACATGATTTATTACTGTAGATGCGTGTTGTATAGTTTTCTTCATTTTCTTTAGCAGTGTTGGCATAATAGTGTAGAGTAATTACATATTTAAAATTCTTCAATAATTATTGTCTACTTTGTGATAATTTTTCTTAAAAACTGACGCCATGTCATCCACTATTTGGGCAAATATGATAGCCAGTAAAATTATTAAAAGAGGAGGTTTCATGGCTCATATTTTTGCATTGAAATAAAATTCAGGAAAGTGTTAACACTGATTGTATGTAATTAAACTAACATATTTATTTTTGGTGAAATAAGCAGCCACTGCCAAAAATGAACACACACCCTCTCTCACCCTGTAGGTGCTTGGCATAACTAAATCCTCCCATTCTTACATATAACAGGCTATACATGCAGTCAGTGGATTCTCTTTTAGGTAGCCTATGCTAGTTATGACCGGAAACCGAATGAAGCTTACAATCTTTTTAAAGAGCCTTTACATTGGATTGTTCCTAGGAATTTGCCTGTGAGCGGTGTCTTACACTGTCAATGTTTAGGCTTGGTATGGATTGCTGCTGCTGCTATTGCAGAAAATTTTTAAAAAGTACATGATAATTACTATTTGTTAAATGCATATGTATTTTTTTATCCTTGTGTTATTTGGTATACACGCTTGCCTACTAAACTGCAGGCATCAACCATGGTTTACTTTGCAGAAACTCCTCAGTTGTAAAGTATTATCCTTATTTACCTTAGTGCCGTCCTCATGCTCTCCTCACATACCTTTTCCACCCCCACTGACTAACACTGTTTTTTTTCTCTCTCCACTTTCACCCGTATCTCCTCACCCCAACCTGCATTCCCTGCTGCTTCCCCTCCTCCCTCCTCTCTTTCTGTATTACTCATGGTGCTATCGTCGGGTGCAGTGGCCACATTCCGGAAGGGGGTTCGTGCCGTGCAGATGGTGGGGAGGGCAAGTACGTATCGCACACATCTCCAGCCTCCCAACCTCTGAACAATCTATTGTTCATCCATTCTCTCTTATTTTACTCTTCTTCCAATTTGTGCCTCCCTGTGGACTACCATTTAGAAAAGCTTAATTGTGTATCTGTGCCAATAACTATTTCATCCCACCCAGTTGTCTTATAGCTGAAATTTTCCTCGCTTCTACTAGCATTCTTAAGATGATGGATTAGTTCAAGTGTCAACTGTCATCCACTGATAAAAATTCTGCTGAGGAATAAAATAAATTCTAACCCTTTAGCATGGACAAGCATATTATCAATCTTTTTTTTAATTTAACAGCAATTGATTGTTTTACTTCAATATATCTCTTTCACTTGGAATCGATAATGTGCTTATTTCTGTCTAGTATTTTTTGCTGTTTGAATCTATTAAATGATGACACATGGAAAGTTTCACCTGATAATATCCTCAGTCTGTGTTGCTAAATAAATAAAAGCTTACTAGGTTTATACAGAAAGGTTGTTTTTTCATGTTTGGTGTCTCGTAAACCTGTTGTATACTTAGTCAGTCACTGTGACTGGTTCTTCCTAATGCCTTGGTGTTGTCAACGCTTCAGTGACACTATTTGATTCCTTATTTCCTATTCATAGACTAATCAGCTCATTGACTAACTTTGCATGAGTGTCTGCATAAGAATCCTCTCTTCTACAATCCTATTGTCCAACTTCCTCCTTCCACAGTTCTCATTTTCCATAGAAATCTCAGAATCATCTTATGAATTGCAATGTAGAATCTGGCTGTGAAACAATAGAGACTACTATTACTCTCTTCAGCATGATACCCTAGTTAGGATACAGGTAAAAAGGTTATTTTGGGTAGAAAATTAAATTGCATGACTTGATGATTTGCAATAATTGTTGTGAAATCCTCTGGGTTTCCTTACAGCCAGAAATATGAGGAGGGAGCTTTGTGGCTGCCAAGTTTGCTATACCATTCATGAGAACAGTTTTGGGAAATATATTATACACCGTCTCCCCATCCATGCACCTTGACCATCTGTGTTTTCACCAGTTGCTTAACTGCTCTGTCATGTGTTCTGTGTAGGATACTGTGGGTACAGAAAATAGTCTGGGTTGATTGTCATCTCCCATTAGTGTCAGACCTCTGTCGTGAATGCATGTACTCTTTAACAACTAACTCCTATTCCTGGTCAATGTTTTTGGTATTTTTTTCTGTCCAACATTTTGTGGAGAAGGGAGATTTGGTAAGCTATTATGGCAGTTATTATCTGTTTATGAAGCTTTCCCACTCTGTAATCATTTCTGTTGCCACTTTAAAAATATTTTTCCACAACTAAAATAGTTGTGTCAATTGAGATATTATTTTTTATATAGAAGTATTTTCCTCCATTGAATTTTTCTGAATTTTTTTTAGTTCACTCATATATTTTTTATTTTAATCTACTAGAAGTAATTGCATCATACCCCTCCCTGTTATCACATTATTTTGTTTTGATGCTGCTCCCTTCTCTATTGCAACCTTTTTAATAGTATCATCTGGACTTGAATCTTCTGGTTATAGTCTCTTGGGATTGTTTCATCAACATATGTTTCTGTCTAAACTTCAGCCAAGATCCATGCACAGAAGTATTGTAATCTCATTTTGGTTAGTAAATGGTATATATGTGTAAAGAGTATCAATTTTGCATCAAGAAGTGAAATCAACTTTGATGTGTAAAAATTGATGTTCATTTGTCTTCTCAATTGTGGAAAATTGACTTCCATTCTGTGTTCTCTGTTGTTTCTTTGGTTTATGCACTAAAACCTCTTTCTCTTCTTTTTTCCTCATCTCTTTGTCCTCCTATTTCCATTCACCCCTAATCCCCCTCCATGCCTCTGCTCCCATTTCTTGCTCCAATTTTCCTTACATGCCTATAGGTGAGGACTACACTTATACAAGTAAGTTAGGTGATTCATTGATAATTATAATGCTTATATTTTTGTACTGTAACATTATTAATATAAATGTCACAGTTTAGAACTTTGAAGCTATCACCTATTTTCATTTGAAACAGTATTTTATTTTTCCTTTTTTTTAGATACAAGTTGCCTAATAGACACAACACAAAACCTGTATAATTATTGGTCACGGCACTGCTGCTTATGTTAGAAAAATCTTGAGCCTTCATTACTACAGTCTTGGTGTGATAAATAAGCAGTATTCAAGATGTTATCCAAATAGACTTTTTGTTACTAGGGTTGAGCCCCTGTAAACTGTAGTCAAGTGTTGAATTTCTTCACTGCAGGACTTAATTTCTCTGTACATAGATCAAAATTGCATCTGAAAGAAAAATCTTTTTCATCCTCTGTGATAGGCCTTGCTTGTATTGAGCATGGTAAGCTATCGCTATCAGTTTTTGCGTCTTCTAATTTACGAATTAGTGCATTCATCCATGTTTAATGCCAATAAGAGGCCATTAGATGATGCTGTAGAATTTATGCATGCTACTTGATGTATGATACATTTGATTGTACATAGCTAAGTGCATGCTAATTGAAATTAAAGCCAGTTACTTTGCATGCTCACATAATCTAATACTTTTTTATGTTAGATATTATTCAATATACTATAGTTTTTAAAGCAATGATAAAATTCTAATGTTTAATGTTTATTGTAGAGAAGTGTTTGGTTTTTAATAAATATCTGAAAAAATCATTTTCATGTTACTGTAGGTTATGTATACAAGAGTGTAGTTGATGTTTCTTGAAATGTTTTCAATATTCAGTTTGAAAATATTATTTTCTCAGAATTTATGACTATTAATGTAGCACATTTGTGTGTTGATCAAGCTAATGGTATTGAAATAGATTAAATTAATTCTATATTAGATGTCAAAATTAGTAGTTGAATCTTACATTGTTCATTATTAGGTTGGTTGCAAAAATAAATGCCTCATGCAACTTAATAATTTGTAAGTTTATTTCTTGAATATTTAAAAGCAGTTTCACTTTGGAACTAATACTGATATCTTGTAATATATATCTCATATTGGTGAAATATTATTTATGCAACTAACAAATTAAAAGTCATTTCTTCATGGCAATTTCTTTTCCATTTATGAGTCACCCAGTCACACTCATTCATTGAGAAACCTCATACCTGAAAACCCTCCCATAAGCCTTCACACTTTTAACTCACATAACCTGCCTGTCAACTTATTATGGACCACAGTGGAGAGATAACCTTCAGAAAGGCGTGTGGTTTCCCTTACAGATGACCACCACCCTCCCCCTACGTTTACGCCACCTGAGTTACCCAAGAAGGTTCACGTGAGAGGTATAACTTTTTTTTCCCCTCAAAGAGGTGGAAGATGAGAGTGGGAGTTTTTTTTGTTTATTTTGTGGGTTTAGTGATGATGGGGTGGCGGGAAGGGCTGCTTGTGCATATTTTGACTCCCACCTGCCTTGCCATAGCATGGGATAAACCATTTACAAATTTATATGGTTTTGGATGCAAAGTTTGTAGAAGGGAAGTCGGTAAACTCGGCTTGTCTCAGAGCAAAGTAGTCTTTAAAGAGAGAAGAAGTGAAATTAATGCATAACTTTCTTTTTAATTCATTGTTTCATAATATGCATTGCAAGCATAGAAGTTTTATACTTATACTCACTTTCTGTCCCAGAGTGCCAAAATTGCAGACATGTCATTGACTTGGACAAGTGGAATTTGCTGACTTGCCCATCTACTGCAAGCTTATTGCCTTGGAAAAATGAGTTTGTGAACTAAAAAAAATGCTTTATAATTTTTTTTTATCGTTATGTAAAAACTTGACTCACTTCTTTGAAATGTCTTTATTTGCCTTTATTTATCTATGAGTATAGTTTATCCCATACTAAAATATATAGTGATTTTATTTTCTTTAATTTGCCTAACTTGCATATGTATTTGTTATTGTCTTTCTAATGATATTCCCCACCAATTACTTTTGGTTGCTTTCATGCAAAGCTGAAGAATTATTCTGATATAAATTTGCATTTTTTTGACTTTCAACAAAGGCATGCATATGTATAAATTATATTCCCTTCAAAGTATATTTTGCAATATGACCATTTAATTGTGACAAAGAGTGACACATCTTTTTTAAATAATTTTTTTCATTAGTAACTTACCTAAAATATTGTGTAACAAACCTAGATATTTACCACTTTCCACTCAACATACATCTAGCCACATGTAACATGCACAGTAACTAAACTTAATATTACCAACTATCATTCCAATAAATATCCTAATTTACACTGCATTCCCTGAATATTTTCTGTATTGTTTACTAATTATTGCAGTTTTTGATTCTTTAGTGAAGGTAATCTCATTTAATTCATCCACATAATGTTGTTCTAATATTTATTTTATATGTGCTCATGTGAGTTTTACAATTAGTCTAGTTGCATGGTTAAGTTTTATTTTGGACAACTTCTACAAATGTTAAGTGTTTAGTGGTCTAGTAGTTATGGTATTTGGCTACTAGTTAAATGAATAGTATCATAGATATCATATAGACTTTTTGCAAAGATTCTGCTTTCAATGATGTTATGTTTGCTAAAAGAATTTAGAAAACAAATCAATCCCCTGAATTATTCACTTAAGTTTAAACTATCTCTTCTGATTTTGTTTGAAAAATTAAAGTTAATGCATTGAATTGGCAGTACTTTCAATTCACATCTACTCATCAAATACTTTTGAATCTGACTGATGTAGTAAATTTTAATTTAGCCGTTACCATCTAATTTCAAGTTTATTTTTTCTATTTTTTATAGGTGAACCAATCAGAGATCGAGAGGATCCAAGTAAGTGGCAGAAAAAGGGATTGCGTTTTTCTTCTACTAATAATATAATATTTATTTTCATCCTTACATAAATTAATTTTCTCTTTTAATTTATTCAAATAGCTAATCATATGTGTCAGAGAATTTCTGCTCATAAGTAAAAACTCTAATGATGTACTATTTAACTTCCTTTATTTGAAATACTCTGGTAATTTTTGCTATAATTCTAAATGTTTTAATTGCACCACCATAGTGTTGGGGAATAGAAATCAGCGAAATACCCAGGTGATGGTGAACTCTACTAAGCAAGTGAATAAAGTGAAGCCCAATGTTAACAGAGCTACATCGGATAATCTTGGATCTCCTAATCAGGGTTATAACAGGTGAGTATTTAAAATGATACTCAATCCCAAAGTAATGATTATCTATTATAGGTATAACATAAAATAATGAATTCGTATATTTCTTTAGCCCATGCTTAGCCTTGTATGTCTGTGATATACATTCAGAAAAGATAATATTTGTCACATTTATCAAAAAAAAAATACACTCACACATTAGATTAAGTCGAGAATTGTCTAAAAATTAATTATCTTTCAAATTGTCATTGGGTTTAGTAATCAATTCACCTTTCTGAACATTTGAACAGTGATGATTCCCATTAAAGTGAAACTGATCTTTGAGTATCTTTTATAACTGATGAGCTATTGCAAATTATTATTTTAATTTCACACAATGACCATTTGTCTTGAAAGTATAGCCAATGTTCTCATGGTATAGAAATATTCATTTTTACTATAATTACAGATTAGCTCTCATTTTTTCTTTACAATTTATGGATTACTGCTGAATTTTCATTTTACCTTAAATTCTGAAGTTCTTAAAAAAAATCACCAGTGGATATTGATCTTTTCTTTGATAATACACTACCAGTTAATTAATAAAAACATGCTACTACTTTTAGCTTTCTGATATGCACCGAAATGCTCATATTTTTGTGTGCTTAAGCATTTCAGTGAGGCCATGTTTTTGTACATGTCTGAGGTTATAAAATCAAACAAAATTGAAAAGCACATAAATACTGTGTTAAGTAGAATAAATTATGAGTAGAGATCTTTATGTGTCTGCTTCATAACTTTAGTTTTGATTTCTCCTTGACATATTACCTGCTTCAGCAATCATTGTAAAATAACTTGGAATATGGATGCATTTGTTTGAGAAAAGTTTATTTAAAGTATTCAAATTGTTATCAATATTGCTTGTGTATTTTTTAATTTTAACTTGGAAATAAGTAAGATGATACAGGAAGCCACATTCACTATGAGTTTTGACATCCCCTCAGTTTTTAACAGTGTGATCCAGAATGATCACTATTGATAATGAAAATGCTTCAATATTGTGTCAGAGTGACGTTGATTAAAAAAAGTGCACAATCACTATTTCAATGTTGATATTATATTCCTGGCTTTTTCAAATCTCGTAAAGCACCAGTCACTGTTAGCACACTAGTACATATACCTAATGAAGGTTCACTGTGTTATTCACTGTTGCCATTCACTTGATTTTTCTGCATGAAAACCATTATATGTATCAATTTCTTATCCTTATTTGTCATAAAGAATCCTGTGCTGTGTGGCATTTAAATGTATGTTCTTATTAGTTTTAAGCCTACATATTTTTATCTTATTCTGCTGACTCTGCCTTCAAGTTAAATTATTTTTGGGACCAATTAGATTATGTAATATATCAGTCAGCTTCAAGAGAGCTCTCATCCAAAAGACACTTTTTGGAGGTAATTAGGTGAGCATGGTACTTGTCACTAACTCAAAGGCCATAGAAATTAGCTAGAGATATGGCCATTTCAATATATTATCCTAAGCATTCTTATTCAAGGACAGTTACTGTTCTTTCTTTTGTTTTCACTTTTAACCCAGTCAGTTTCTACTGCTATTATCCCTTGAAGCACCCATTTCATAGAATTTACTGTGGTTATAATATTATTTCGAGCCAAATGTGAGCGTTAAATAAGGAAAAACAGCAGGAAGTTTTATTGAAAAGCACAACATTTGCTTTGAAAAGCAAAACCTATTTGGCTTTAATGAACACTTTATCAAGCTCCATATGAACAACACTGTAATTTATATGTAGATTTACCAGAAGTAGGGTTTGCAGTATGTAAGACACTGATCATGGAATGATAGCACACTGAGTAATAAACGGTCCACCAGTGTCATCTGCAATTTGGATAGTTCTTTTAATAGTCCTTTCACTCAAATTTCACTTTCATGTATTGCATTTGCATTGTTCTATCCTCTTTACGATTTCAATCATCAGCTTCCTATTATGTCCTTCAGAAATATCAGTGGGTACTATTGACTTCAGCTTCTAATTAATATTCAATTTTCAGAGCTCTCTCTCCCTCAGTAATCAATCGCTTATAAAAATAATTGATTCCAATTTGGTCTGCTTGAATTCAATAGGTCCATCCTCCTTGGTAGCTGCTGAAATTTCTATGTGAAGCCACTTTTCTTTTGGCTATTTTACACTATCATGAGCATAACTTAATGCAAGAGAACATACATGATCCATTTTTGGGTGAAGCAGTCATTTTATGAGTGTTACTAATTTTTTTGTGCAATCCAGCAGATTTAAATCCCAAATTAATACAGACCAATAACGCAAAACCAACTTTTATCACAATCAGATAAATCGCACAACATTTGCACCATAAAAATGTCACGCTGTAATGTAGTTGAGACTGTAATTTACTCTCATATTTGATTCATCAATGTTAGCTTGGCATTTTCTTTGAGGTATGTCTTGCCTTAAGGATAAGTTTCTTCTTCTGTAATTCAAATTTAAAATTGATCATTACAAACCAGTCAACAAAATAATAAATGATTAAAAAAATCATTAAGGGCCTTGGTTTTTTTCACCAAATTTTCAATTATCATTCATGGGTCATTTTTGATCATGACTGTAGAAACAAAAAAATTCCATGCATTTTGATGTTTGTACAATTCATTAATTTGTGGTTTAAATCAAGAGTAAATTATGAAATTTTACTAATTTCCCTCATGTTAATCATGTCTTTTGTACATTACAATCAGCATCATATTCCTGTTTCCTGTCTTCCAATGTTTTAATTTACTTTAACGGTTCCTTTCAGTGTTAAATATTTGTCTATTCCTTTGTATGTGGGACTGGATAGTTATAATATATCAAATCTTGGGAAAATTAACACATTTTAAATCGGCATCTAATTATGCCAAGGGTAATTTTCATTCCAAATATAACTGATCACTCTTAGTTGTTATTTAGTTTATTTATCAGGACTTAACATCATGGTCATTTAAGCAAAGTAAGCTAATTGAGTGTGGCAAAGTGATTTCCATGTCATTCCAGGAATCAAGAGGACACGACATACGCTGGCTATCACCTTGCCTATGAAGTGAAAAAGCTCATGTATGCTTACAGCTCTATCTCTCTCTTTCACTTCTTGTCTTTTAGACTCTATAAATTCCCATTTATATCTTCCAAATAATACCTTCTCCAGAAATTCAGTTGTTAGGTCAATGCATGCATTTTTGTCCATTTTCACTGTTTTGTCTTCTTGTTGTCATAACTGGCATTGTGCTGTTTATAAATGATTGTTTGTGTGCACCTAGATGTGTGTTGGTGTTTCTTGTTTTTATATTGATTTCTTTTTGTCTAAATGTATTTAAATAGTTGTTTACTAATTGTTATGTAATGAATAACCTAGGTGCAGTGGCCTACTCATTACCCCAAGTATATTTTGACCTTTGATGTGAACTCCTATTTGGCTTCATTTACAGTGTATGGAATGAGAAAGGATGGAACAATATTGTCTAACTTGTACAGTTATGCAGTATAGTTTTAATCAAGTCAGATGGCTTCGTTAATTTGGGAGGCATTGTGCCAGCCTCTTAGCCCAAAATTTATGTATCCAAGAACAATTTTTGGATTTGCTATTAAAGTTTACCTCAAAAAATACCTAATGGCAACCATAGACTTAACTTGAATCCATGTGGGTATACCAAATAAAAATAGTTTCTGGCCCTCTGAAGAAATTGAAATCCTTCCATACTCATCTTGCACACTAGTTGTTAATAATTTGAAAATATATTGTCTGGTGGCTTAAAAAAATTACAATGGATTAATATTGGCCATATGCTATTTGTTTCTTATTCCCCTTCGCAAACTTCTTGAAAATGTTTTTAATCAAACTGTGATATAGGGACTGCAAAAATAGACACTGTCGCTTCAATGCTGTATGAAGCTATTCTTTTTTGACATCACCTAAAGATATGAATTTTCTGTCATTGTAATTTTATATTGATTATTGAGAAACATTTAATTTGCTCGTAGGTATCTTAGTTTTTTTGCCCTCCTTCCTCAAGCACTGACAATTTTGTAATACCTCAAGCAACCCAGGCATGAAGTTAGTTTAAATTTTACCTAACCATATTTACCAACATACATTGCATTTACCAACATTTACCAACATTGAGTATATAATACTCAAAAAAATACTGTATGAATTCATATTATTTTTGTGCTTATTATTTTTAGTTAGTGTATTAAGTATTTTATTGAAATGAGTAATATTTCTTTTGCAGTTGTCTTTGAAAAAATTTTTACTAGGTACCTACTTCCAATGTTGCATTTATGTGTACCCATTTCTTTTTTATGATGTAGGCAGTTCACTATGGGATCTTAAATATTGATGGCTTTTACATTTTTTTCTTTTAAATATAATATGACATTTGTTTAAGTAGGAGTTATTGACATTTGAGGCTTTTGCTACGATTTTCTGCTTCATGATAAAGATAATGTCTTTAATTAAAGGAAAATAACTAAGTCTAATAAATATTTTAAGGTTAATACATCTCTTCATTTAACATAAATAAAGCATGATGTTACAATGTGTTGATAATTCCTCATGGAAAATGTTTTTCTGATTAATACTCTTTCTTAACAATAACATGGGTTTAAGCCATGTTTAAGGGTAAGTGCTCAGTATTTCTTTTTAAAAATGTGTTTTGCTCATTCATATAAATATTTTTGTAAAAATGTAAGTATGTATAGTTTATTATCATGGTATCAATTTATGAATGGTTTTTCAATTTTAACACTATTTTGAATTAGTGTAATATTAATTATAACTAGATTTTTATTAAACCCAGCATGTTGCATAATTAATGTGAAGCTTATTTATAACTAGGACATGGTGTAAGTTTAGTTGCGTGAGTAAAACCTTTCTTCATCAAATCTTTGTAATTTTTGGTGTACATTTTAATTTAAATAACTGGCGATAAACACTGATATATTTTCTTGTGTTTCTATTTGGATGAAGTGTTTGAAGAGCTTAGCAGTTAGACATGAATATACAATAAATATAACCATTTATGATTTTGTGAGCAATGAATTCCAAGTTAAGTGCTTCATATGATAATTAAGTTAAATATTTATTTAATTATTTAAATCTATGTAATTTATTGAAAATATCTTCCTTCTTTTTTATTTTTTAATGACAAGGTTTGGATATATTTGATGCTGTCAGTTAGGTATATCCCTAGTATTATTGCCAGTTATCACAAATAGTGCGTGATGTATGAATGGAAGTAGGGTTTCTTGATATCTATTACTGTAGGCATCTATATTGCTTTTTAGAAGTAAAGTTTTTGAATTTGAGTAGTGATATTGTTATTGTTTTATATATCGTTAAATGTATTTGGCATCAATCTCAACTTCCCTATTTCTGTCTCATAACCACTTTAATTTCAACATTTCAATATCCTAATGACTATTTTCTTATTTGTTGTTATCCAGATGTACTGAGTAGCTGAAACTATGAATGAATCATTTTACAATAGTAATAAAAAAATTAATTGTTAAATTCACTTCAGCTACACCTTTAAATTTACCTATACTTGATTTTAGTAATTTTGTCTATGTTATACTTCAATGGTGTTTGCTTCTATTCAAGAAAGACTAGTATTTAAGGTAATTAGTTTTGATTAATACTTTAGATTTACCATGTCACTGTTTTCTAGGCCTACAAGTCGGGGCTCTGGTGGTACCAACATGAATAACAATGGGGGTCTACAGGTTGGCATTGCTGATGATCAAGCCAAAGATTTTGACTTTGAAAAGACTGAAATGAAATATGATTCTACTGGGATGTTCCATTGGAGTCCTGCAAGAAATCTTGAAGACTGCATATTAGTAAGCATCCAGTTTTTCCCAATCCCGGCGGTGTTGAATATTTTTCAGTGGTATCTTGATCCCTACTTGAGGTGCTTTGTGGAGAGCACTTTGAGTGAGTACACTATCTGTGAGATGGGGCGTTAAGCTGTGGACCCCTTTACACCTTTCATAAAGAGCAGGCAAATGCCAATGCCGGGTTTCTCTTCACCCTTCCTTTCCTGCCCATCCCCAATGGTGCAAATGACCTCTGCTGTCGGTCACCTCTCCAAAAAACTACAACTAGTTTTTTCTCTGGGTAAAACAGTATAGTTTATCGTAATACACATTTTATTCATTGTGCCATTTAGGGAAAAAATAATGTACATATTATATATCTATGTTTTAGACTTTAAAGGAATATTTTGGGATCTCATTTTATTCCTTCTTTTATTCCAGGATCGAAATCAGGCGGCAATGACTGTATTAAATGGTCATGTAGTGGTGTGTTTATTTGCTGATCCTGACTCACCACTTATAGGACTCAGAAACCTAGTTATGCCTCTTCGTGCTTCCAATTTCCACTATCATGAGCTGAAGCATGTAGTGATAGTTGGCTCTGTGGATTACATTCGACGTGAATGGAAAATGTTACAGAATCTACCCAAAATATCTGTCCTAAATGTAAGTTTACTTTGGCCCATATAAATATGAGTAAATTTAAAATTCATATAATATGAAACATATATTAAAACTTGCATTTTATACAAACTGTTGTATTTTTGTGGAGGCTTGTCATTTTTAAATGTATCCATTTGTCACTCAAATATGATTCAAAAGAAAATTCATGATTTACTACCCAAATTTCAAGCATGAAGTTTGTTGTAAATATAATTTGTTTGTTGGTCAAATATGATTTTTACAATGTTTAAAATGATATCATAAAATCTAGAGAACACTTTTTTGACCAGTGAGAAGTAATTTGAATTACATAATAATAATATTTTTATTATACACTAACTATATGTGTCACGTAGGGATAGGAATTGTCAAACACAAAGAAAATACAAAGTACAGTTACATTTAAATTCTAAGAACATGTTTAAAAAAGAGCATATAGGTTAAAGTATGTAATGGAAACTTAATGCACTATAACTGCTGGTCATTCTAAAATTCATTCATTGAATAATAACGCTTCATTAGGAGCAGGTTCTTGAGCTTCAATTTGGAACTACATAATTTATCACTTGTTTTTAATGATTGTGGTAACGCGTTATAAATTCTGGCTCCCCTGGTCATTATGTTTTTATGTGAAATTGCTGATTTATGGTAATTTGAGTGGATGTGGCTATGATTTCTCATGGAATATCAGTGGTAGTGTGAAAGGTATGGATATTATTTTTATGAAGGTAGACATTGAATATATATACATGCACAGAATGGTAAGAACATTAAATTTTTTTGAATAAGGATTTGAAAGGAGTTCTTATGAGAAGCACCAAGTATGCATGCGTCTAATGACTTTTTTAATCGAGAAAAATTTGTACAACATGCATGCATATGATCCCCAGAACATGAATAGATAATTAATAATAATGATATTAGATAATTTATGATCATAGATAATGAATACATTAATTTCAATAATTCATTAATTACAATTATTTTAAATAATTCAATAAAACTTGGACGTAACATTATTAATTGTGATCCCAAGAAATATGAACGGAAAAAATTTTTATTCATCAGTGTATTGTAGATGTAAATCCATTTACAATTTATTGAAAAGCATTGAACAGAGACAGGTAAAATTTATGGCTCAAGCTGTGCAAAAACTGTAAAATGCATGAACAATAGGATGAAAGAAGTAAGCAGGTATATAATTATGTGCATATAATTTTCAAGCATCCTCAAAAAACATGTATTGAAGGATAAGGAAAACAATTCATTACTTTTAATATAGCATTCCATTAAAAATACTTACAAAAATTAATCAGCCAAAGAGGACTATAATTAAAAGCAATCAAACTTGATTATTTTTTTCTGTCTGAAAAAACTGAAATTCAAAGTTACTTGGGGTGGTGAAAGTTTGAGTGAGAAAGAATTATTGCAAAGGTAAGCCCCTATTTGTATGGAAATCATGGCTCACATTTTCTGCATAGAAAAAAATCTTGATTTTAACAAAATTTGATTTTACACAACACTGATATTGATGGTCTCCAGCTGTTAATCTAAGCTAATCGTAATAACTAAACATTTTATTTTATATTCCGCTTGTGTATTTCCCAGTCGCTAGAGTTTTCGAATACTTGAAGTTCCAAGTTACCTTGTTCCAAGTTCTTGGTAAAATTGAAAGATATTTTATTCCATTCTCATCAATAGCCTTGGTAAATGTTTTTGAAGGCAGATCTAATAAATAATAATAACGATTAATGATTGGGTTCTTCTTATTTCTTTAGCTAATGGCTCAGCCACTCATTAATTCCAAAGCTTAAGATAAGTCCATTCGTAAGAGTGTATGGTATAGGGGTTTGACGTAGAAAATTTCCCGGATGTATCCTCGAAGGATAAGCAACACTTCACAATTAGAGCTGTGTGACCAGTTGCATACAATCAAGGATTCGTGTAACTTTGTATTCGCAAAGCTAACACAACTCCGCTTGGGAAAAGAAAATGGAAAATAAGTTTGAAACCAAGAAAACCTGCATTGTCATAGTTAAAAAACCGATGGAGATAACACGAATGGTCTTTTAACCTTGAGTCAAAAGACCTATTTAGTCATTGTGCCAAAAAAACCAAATCTTAATTCTTCTTCCTATGGAGTCCATAATTTTTTTTTAACATTTCTGAACAAAATGCATTAAAATTAATAGTTTTTACTGGATATTGTTAGGCTATTCTTAGGTTAGGTATATTGTTAGTCTTTGAAAATAACATCATTTATGACCAATTACATGATACACCATAACTTCCAGAAAAATGTTCATGGAAATAAATTTATATTATATACAGAAAATTGAAGAAATGTCACATTGTTTGAAAAGATCATACTAATGGTATTAGTCTAAGAGAATTTAAGTGATCCGATGGCTGACATTTCACTGAAATAGCATACATTATAACAAGTTAGACAGGAATGGAACCAGTAAAAGCACGTGATATTTCAGATATTTAACCTCTGGCAGATTGCAAATTTTCTCAGGGCCTGATGGACCATTAGAAAAATGTGAACTGTGATAATGTATTCATAATAAACTGACTCTTTAGAATGACAACTTCTGAAGGAATAATTAATTATCAATGTGTGGTTAGTTCTCATTTGGTTATTTTCAAAAGAATGCTACCTGTCATTTATACTGAATAAGTTCTTCTATTTGGTTGAAGAGGATATTCAGCTTTCCACTCCAAAGAGGAGTGAAATTTGGCTTAATATTGTGATGCAATTTCTTAATTTGTAATAAAATAATTGAAATTTGCAAAATACCTTGATCATTTGGTCATTCAAGAAGTGTTGCTTTCCTAATTTATATTTCTTATTGCTGAATTACACTTTTTCCTTGTGTTATTTTTACAGGGCTCTCCTTTAAGCCGAGCTGATTTGAGAGCAGTGAATGTTAATCTGTGTGACATGTGTGTTATTTTGTCTGCCAAAGTTCCCAGTAATGATGATCCCACACTAGCTGATAAAGAGGCCATCTTGGCGTCGCTTAATATTAAGGCGATGACTTTTGATGATACAATTGGTGTTCTTAGCCAAGGTAAAAATATATTTATTTATTTAAAAAGGGTACCAAACTGTAAATAAGTATTATTTTCTTCTCTTTTGTAGAGAGTTTTGTTATATAAAGAATTGGGTGTTTCAAACTATAATGTTTCTATTGCAGCTGGAAATGAGCAAGATAACCTGACTCCTGTAGGTAGTCCAATAGTTTTACAAAGAAGAGGTTCAGTTTATGGAGCTAATGTGCCTATGATTACAGGTAAAAAATAAGTAATAAACATGTCATGAATGTATTCATGTGATTGAAAATATTTGTCATTGAATTTAGTAATTTCAGCCAGGAAATTTGGGAAGCTTATGTAGGAAGTTCTGAATGAGGAATGGGTTGAGCCCACATGACTTTTGGAGTAAGAAAAAACAAATTATTCAGTACATATTTGCATAACCATATCATGGCTTAATATAATCAAAAGTGTTTGAGGAAATAATTTCGACATCCTAAATGAGGAAAATCTTATTCAACTTGAAAAGCATGGTTGTTTAAAATGAGGATTTGCAGTGATTTTTTTCTCTGTTAAGAAAAATATTTTATTTTTTAGAAATCTGCAGAAAATTCTGTCTGCAAAAATCAAAATCAATGGCTACAGTATTAGTATTAGTTCACTAGATTTATTTGTTGGACGGATGAAATATTGAGGCTCCCTGCTAACATCATATCCTTTCACTGTGGGCAGGCATATTAGCTAAAATTTCTTCATGATTTCCATATATTTCTGAACAAAGATTTGCAATTAATATCGCAGGCAAAAGAATTTTACATTGTAATGTTTTTGTTAATTGATTTTTATTTGCTCTTTTATTTATAAAAATTCAATCTTCTATCATTTATCCACATATCCTATTAATGATATATTAATCAACCCAAATATTGGGTGATACATAAAAAAGATATTTTTACTAGTAATAATGATAGCTAAGTATCTTGGTATCCTGAAGAAGGGAGCAGAGGCTTCATTAATATTTAAAAGTTTCCATATAGACTAATAAGCAACCCAAGATAATATTTTTGAGTACATATATAGATTTTTGTGAAGTGATTTGAGAGCATAGTTTTAAATGAATGACCTAAGGCTTAATACTCTCAGGCAATTGAAACATGACTACTCTAGACATTATGTAAATACATTTGGGGAAAGAGGTGGAGTTAGAGTTAAACATATGTATAACTATCTATCTGGAAATCAGAAAACATGGGCTACAAGAAATATTTGCAACTAGTCAGTACCAAACCACAATAGTCAGCCTAAAAGTTGGTTTAATTTGGCACTTCCTTTCCCTTTGCACCCTATGGTTTCTTAGAAAAGTGTGTTCCAGAAAAATCACACAGCATGAATTAAGCATACCCAGAAGTACATATCAACCAGGATTGAACCCAGCCCTTCTGGTCACTCGCTCAGAAATCTACCACTAGACTACTGCACCCAACAAGAAGCTCTAATTCATCATCTCACTGATAACATGATACATATGAGTGTATGAATGTTTAGGCATTCTTTAGTGAAAAATATAGTTTTTAAAACAGAAAAAGAAACTGCAATAAATGTAGACGAAATCTGAGATGGACTCCATGTGAATCTAAACTTTCCTCTTCATGAAAATGTCAGCAGCATTTCTATCTCATTGTTGAAAATAAAGAAAGGTGAGGTTAAAGTTCCATACCAATAAGTCATTGCATGAAAGTTTCTCCTGAGACATGGAAACACATGATCTATTGAAGGAATTGATATTGCCTTTCTGTGCCCCACAAGGGTAAAGTCTGAAACTTTGTTTTCTTTATTAGGTCACATACTGAGGTGATATACCTAGTTGTTTCACCAGTACTATAGAGGCCACCTGGACGTAAAGATTTTTCATGTGCTCTATTGCCATCTATGGCATAGTTATGAATTTGATATGTCACCTCGACCACCCTAAGTGACATTGAAACCATCGTGGTGAATAATAAATGGAAGATTTGGTAGAGTCATTATTTCCGACAACCAGCTAGCTGCCAGTAATGAAGACCAATTATTTTGCCCTTGATTATCTCAATTTTAATAAGGTTTAAATGGTAACTGAAATTAAAATTATGCAGATGGGATAGAGTGACAGTATAGCAACTTTGGAATCTGACATTTTGTGAGGACCGATTAGACGAATATTTGACCAGCGATAAATATCTATTACATTGTTATTGTTGAGTTTGCAGTACAGCTCTTGGATTCAAGAACTTTTTGATAAACCCTTTGGAAATACTCTGAGAAAACTTCTAGTTTAGGCTAATCAATCACTCACTAGTTAACTGTAAAAGCATAGTGTTCCCACATCCAGGACTTCCCTCCATGATAGTTGATTGGTGGAACTGTGGCACTCTCCCGAGTCTCATTCTTACCTGCACTTAATTAGACTGCTTCTGCAGTCAATAAGTTTACTTACATTCAGCTAAACAAAACTCATATGTATGCTCAAAATAATTTTAAGTGAAGTTTAGCTATGTAGAGCAATAGTGCTGGAACAGCATGGTCAGTTTTTCTTGTTCCTGCGAGGTAGGAATAGACACAATGTGTTCTTACTTAACTGAATAATATGTGACATGCTAAATTTTATTGTTATTTTTAATTCACACAACATTTTATTTCCTCTGAACAGAACTGGTAAATGATAGTAATGTGCAGTTCTTAGATCAAGATGATGATGATGACCCAGACACTGAATTGTACCTGACACAACCATTTGCCTGTGGTACTGCGTTTGCTGTTAGTGTTCTGGATTCCTTAATGTCCACAGTGAGTGACATTTTTTGCATTAACGCTATTAAGTTTAATGCGGTGTTTTTCCACCTGTACGTATAATATGTGAAATATAGGTATTGAATGTATTGATGAAATTGTTGTAGTTGATTTCTATATCTTATTGAGCTACTGGTACTCTTGATTTGTACTTAAATTTTGTTTAGTTGTGCAAATGCCACTTTTATTTGATTTCATTGTGGAATGTACTCGTAATTCTTTTTCCAGTTATCTCTTCTTTATTGATCCATAAATTTGGCTCATCTTTCACCTATTTTGATATAATCGTGCATTGTTATTTCAATCGACTTGGCTATTTTCTAAAATTACAATGAATTGACTCAGGCTCGTTTGAGTTTTCATAAAAATATGTCATTGCTCCTAATACTTGCTGGCTACTGTATTATATGATGAAAATTACTTTTTATTGGATTATGGATTGCAAGAGCTTGAGGAGACATTTAATTCCCATGTAAAGTACAAGTAAAATGGAATTGCTATGTTTTGAGGCTGATTCATTTATAAAAAGTGTACCAATAGTTCTGAGGATTGTAATCATGAAGGTAGTCAATAATGAAAATAAAGGATAGATTAAACCAATTCCCCTCCCACGTGTTGCTAACAGAAGTGCCTTTCTGTTTATTGTAAGTCAATGTTTCTTATTACTGAGGTAACCATTTTTTTAATTACATTTTTGGGCAGCATTCAAAAGAGTGAATGGGGTCTTATTTTCTCACTAAATATCCATAAAAAAATGATGGTCATTATGATGCTCAGTTTTCAATACATCCAACTCTGGCCATGGTGCACATCTCTACTTTATCTAATTTATTTTACACCTGTACATTGTTGGGGCTATGGCAAGAAAATATCAAGCATTGAAATTATTACTTGCATTTTGTATGAAATTTACAATTGAAGCAAGGCATAAACAAGGTTAAGTTGATCCCAGAGGATCAATTAAATGGTTCACTGCTAATGTTTCCGTAATTTATTATTGGTATCATTAATTTTTTCTGTATGTATTCTGTATTTTCTATGCACAATGTGTATTTTTATAGTATCACTATTTGCATAAACATTATAAAAAGATTGAACCTGCTGTATTTCTAAACTGCATATATTCATTGTCCAGTAAAGTAGCAATGACGTGACTATCAATCATAAAGGCGATCTGAAGGAATATCCAGAAAGTAAGTTCCAATAGATAAATGTTCTCCATGAGAATTATGAATTCAATGGTGACTTTCAGCTGGGTTCGTGTTCCTCATATTCAAAAACCAGATAACATTCTTTTCACATTTAGTTGGTATCTTGACTTTCTAAGCATCATAAAAACACAGCATGTGTGTAGATGCTCTTAAATGCCATGAAATGACATCACTGCTATGCCATCTACTTACTTGGAAAGAATGCACTCCTTTTAGACTGTATTGCTACAGTGGCAATATTTTAAAATGGAACTTACTTTTTGTATATCTCCTGTGCTCACTTATCAAGACCAGCCTTTGCAGAAATGACCATATTCTTCTTGTCCCTCAAATCTAATAAATAAACTAGTTCTTAAGAAATTTCCATCAGTGGTACCCATCCTTGGCATTTTAGGGTATGGTTCTTGTTACTCTTATTTCTCAATGATGGACCATCTGCCTAGTCAATTTTATAGACCTGGAATCATTGGATTCTTCATCATTCACTCTTCTTTCATATTTCATCTTCTTTTTCCATAACTCCTCTTTATCTCCTTTCAATCTCCCAGTTTCTGCATTGTGTGGTTGTTGATTGTTTAAATTACTCTTTGCCTTCATATTTAAAATATAAACCATTATAATAACTGATAATCGTTCAAGAATTACCAGACCTAATGCCAGTTACCTAAATTCTATTTAAATAAATTCCTTTGGTTAAATATCCTTCAGTTATTTGCATATTTACATTTAAATAATTGTTTTTTGACATCATTATGTCGATGTCATCTAGCTAATGTACAACTAAACCCTAATCACTGAGCATAGTTATAAATATTAATCATTGGATTGGTAGAATCTTGGTGCCTATTTCTTTCCTGAAATAACCCATATAATTATCCTGTGTTTCTGTTCAAATGGTGTGCACAGCCCTGTTTTTAGTTAGGTGCAAGTTATCTAAAAATTAATGTAAATATCATTTACATGAAGTATCATAAAATGAAAACCTGATAGAAAAGTTTTCTTGAAATATAATATTCTGTTATTTTTGGTTTTCTTTATTTAGACATACTTCAACCAGAATGCACTGACGTTGATAAGGTCCTTAATTACGGGAGGAGCAACACCGGAATTGGAACTTATACTTGCTGAAGGGGCAGGGCTTCGTGGTGGATACAGGTATTTCATTCCTTCTGGTGCAAGCAGTTGTAATGTATGTTGCCTTTCAGATCAGAAAGAAAAAACCTTTTCAATTTCACCTCCTGTTGTCCAGTTTTTGAAGTCTGATGGTAAATATGAAGGCAGTTGTGTTACAAGTTATACATTGTTAACCATTTAAATTTTAACTTCACTTGCCTAAAAACCAGTTAATTCATACTCTAGTGTTCTGAAGTGAGACATAGTGATCTTTTTGTCTCCTTGCTGTAAAATCTCAAAATAGAATAGATGCCCTTCAGTGGTGTTTATCAAATAGTTTCCATGATTGTCCCCATAAAAAGTAGCTCTTGAATTTGTTTAAACTTTTCTCAAACTTTGTTTGTCCAGCAAGTTGCATGTTCCTAGAAAAACCTTAGATTGGTTCAGTCTTGCATAATTCGAAGCTAAGAATAATCCTTGACCAGAGTTTTAATGTCTATGAAATAGCGCTGCCCAGCACAAGTGTTTAACCCTAAGACACTAATCAGCAAACCAGTTAAAAGGCTTCCTCTATTTTCCAATCTAACTGACATTTTCATTTATTGCCTTTACTAATGAAGCAGTTGATAAGGATAACCACTTTAAAATGTGAGAGATATTTAAAATTCCTAAGGCTTTTTACATATGAGATAGCCTCTACTTTTAAGTCTGCTGCTGCAAGTCAATTATTAAATGGTAATTGCCTAATTGCTTTGACATGCAGTTGTTTTCATTTGTCAGTAACCTTCCTTACTCTGCCTGGTGCAGGCAAATAGGGCAATGGCTGTGAACCAAGTTTTCAGCCCATGACTATGATATATATATTGTTTGCTCTGCATTCAATTAAGGTGGATGTGGTTGATGTTAATAGAAGGAGGTTCTGCGTAAGTAATTTGAGAAATGAGGGGGACTTTTCTACTCTGCACCTTCTTGAACTTAGTAGCTGGATTGTTATTTGGGCTTCTTCCTTCAAAATGAGGATGAATGACTTTATTATCCAACCTGACATAATTTAATAAGTACTCTGAAAAACATGAACTATGTTCCTGTTTAACTTCATGATTGATTTTTTAAGTTTTTAGTGTTGACTAAACAACATTGAAATCATGAAATTCGGTGGTTAGAAATTTAATTTAATTTCTGCTATTATTCCTAAAACCATATGTCACTGAGGATAATAATGTTTTGTGAAATTAAGGAAATGTAAGTTGCATCTTGGCAATGTCATGCCTTTTAAAGTCACACTATGTGAAGGGATTTATAGTATTTTCCAATGATAATTCCCAGTTTCAGTTAGGACTGGCCATAAGCATCAGGATTCATCTTAGTCATTCCCATGGTGAGTAAGGTAGGCCTAACCAATCCTGGGTTTTTGGATGAACTTTCAAGCTTTCGAATGTAACTGCATCATCTTCAAAATAATGGCCCATATTTTTAACAAAAGGCATTATTAAATATCAATTTTGCTATGTATCATGAGAACCATTGTATGCAGAGAGAATTTCAAAGGAGATATCAGGAAAATGATGACATTTTCTTCAGGGAAAGTTTTGAAATCAAATGTAGAAAATAAATGGCTATCCTGCATTTAAATGATCATCGCTCCAAATTCACATGAGTTCATGCACAATTGAAAACAGATTTTGCTTTAGCAATCCCCACTCAAAGATATTACAATGGTTCATGTTCATTGAAATTATGTATTACAAAATTATTTGAGAATTAAGGGTAATTTAAATGGGTATTTCATAATTTACAAAAGGATTATGACATGCTTAATTACTGGTGGCTTGAAACTATCCATACTTATTCTAGATGTCATGTTAATTTATTGTAGTTGTTGACCATTTCTTGGCATCACAGTTTAATAATCCGTCTTCGAATGTAACTAGGTATAGTAAAGCTCATTTCTGTTCATGATATCCTGATTATCATTTATCAGATCAGTAGTGTGAGCATTCAAATTGGAGTTTACATACAAAAGATAGATGATATTTAATGGTCAGGAGCTGCAAATTGATGAATACATATAGCTTTGACAGGTTATTTATAGCCTTTTCCAGCACTAATCTTACAGTAGTCCTTTTCTTTATACTAAATATTATTAGTTAGAAAGTTTAATAATTCCAAAACATGCTGTATAAAATGTAAACATTAAATTCACCATGATTGTTTCAACTGGACAGTTTCACTGGTTGTGTATTGCAGTTTAGGTAACTAGGTAGCATATATTACCGAGTCTATAATTATGAACTCTCTATGACTCGCTGTTCCGCTATGCTATGACTTGCTGCTCTCTCTATGACTCTTATGACTTGCTGCTCCACTGCCATAATTATACTTGGGTAGACTTAGGTAGAAATTTACAGCTCGAGACTCGGTAAATTGATTTATTTAATTATTTGTGAAAACAGACTGCCTGTTTGCTTTTTATTATGAGAAAATCAGACCATTGATTATTTTACTGTGGGTGTGTTGGCTTTCTAGGCACCAATTATTGTTATTGACAGTTACCTGTGTGGAGTTGGGCATCAATTAATTATGTTAGGGTAGTGATGGAATTGCCTTTGTATCAGCATGCGATAATAGTGTGTAATCTATTTCTTTTAAGGCTGATTGAAATTTTTTCGTATAAATTAAGAACAGTGGTGGATTAAAGGTATATCTGTACCCAGGACAATTTGTTATTGGTTTAAAGTGTATGTGTGTGCCTAGATACAAGTAGTATAGAATAGTTTCATCTTTCAAGTGACCCAAAGTTGTACTAAATGGGCCGTTTGGCAAGTTCTCAATGTCTTTGATGTTTCCCATATACGACTAAAAATGTGAAGGTTAAATCTTGAAAATTGAAATAATGAAGTTAATTATTTTTTTTAATCTTTAAATTTAATCTTTCTTATCACAATAGAATTCAACATTAAAATCATCACAAAATAATAAACTCATATTTAACCATATATTGTTAACAAATTTCAAAAAATCAATAAATTTATCATTGCTTACTTTAAAAAAAGCATCTTGTGACATATTGTTAATGAAATGTCCACAGCAATAATTCAATGTGCATTTTCTCCTTTTTCTTTTTTAGTACTCCTGAAAGTTTATCCAATCGGGACCGTTGCCGTGTAGGGCAGATCTCATTGTATGATGGGCCTTTAGCTCAGTTTGGAGAAGCTGGAAAATACGGAGACTTATTTGTGGCTGCACTGAAATCCTATGGAATGCTCTGCATTGGACTCTACAGGCATGTTAACCAGTATGTTAAGGGTAGACTCCAATTACTATCAAATAGAAATTATTTCTGAATGTGAAAATTTAGAATTTATTTCTGTGATGATGTTTCTCTGATTCTGTAAGTAATACATCTATTATCAATTGAGAATTTGCATTTTGGAAAGCATTTGCATGATTGTTATTTTGATTTCGAAAGAAATGCAGTAATCAATCATAGCTTTCTTTTTATTTCATTATTTTTTGACATAGTAATTTCATAGTTGTATGTTTTAGTTACCAAATAGTCTTAAAATAATCATGAAAACTTGAAACTTTGCACAAATTGCATATAATTATCTTTGCATAAATTATTGTATTTGTGAAAGGCACTCAAACTGTTGTTTGAATTAAGTATATAACTGTGCACTCATTCTTCTTGATAGCTATTGACTATCTAGATTTAATATACTGGCCTATTCCTAGGGTGCTGTGTGCTCTTGTTTTTTTACTTTGGTGCTCTTTCTTACACCAATTCATAGGCATTATTGTTGAAATAATCTCACTCTCACCCTTTAGCACCATTTTTCTTAGCACAAAAGCAAACCCTAAATGGGAACCAGCCTGATCATTCATGCACATATTAGCTAATTAATCAAGTTTCTTAATCACTTAATACACTTGCATATTAAGTAACAATTAATTAAAAATTAGAGTTTATAAATGTTTTTTAATTATCAAAGAGTGAAATTTTTCTAATCTTTGCAATTGGTATTTTTCAGGTTTCGAGATACTAGTTCCTCCTGTGATGCCTCCTCCAAGCGATATGTCATCACAAATCCACCTGATGACTTTTCTTTACTGCCAACTGATCAGGTAGGCTATAAGTATAAGCACTGAAAGCTTATTTTTTAAATCTCACGTCATGTACATATTTCTCTCAGAACTAATCTTAATTATAAAAAGGTCTCCTCAGGCCCATTTTTTTATTTTAGACAACCAACACTTTTTTGCCCACAGCCCACAGGCTCACAACTTTTGTGATATTTTGTTTAATATAGTATATCTGATAAAACAATTTGGAAGAGCCTGAAAAATAGTGACTTAATGCTAATGTTCAAGTAGTCAAAAGAAATATTCTAGAAAAATGCCAAATACCTTACATGTATTTTAATCAGTGTTTCCTGCACACAATTTTATTGTTAGTATTTCAATAGGCTTAGAGCAAAGGTTTCCCTTAATTCTACAAATACTTCATAGAAACTGAAAAGCTATTATTTTAATGAAATGGACTTCCCAGATGTTTGTAATATCTGTCGGCATCAGGAAATGAACATGTGGAGAAAGACAACAGAGTAACACTTTTATCATAATCTTCACCATTGTCGTTGGGTCAAGTATTTCCCTTTGGCATTGACCCCAAATTAATTTCATCATTTTAGGACACGTGAAAAACTTTGATAAGGTTTCGAGAAGTTTCATTCTTTTATCTCCTGCTGCATTACTGTGGCATACAATGTCATGAACTTTTAGTACCTCAAACCCCAGTTTTTTAGACCATTTTTTTTGTTGCTTCACCTCCATCTAAATGACTAATAAAATCAAGTTACTACTTCACTGATAGGACCTCTTATTTTATTTTCATGCTCATTTCCTCCGTCAAGGCCTTCTAAAAATGCACAGTAAACTACTGCTCATGTGTGATCACCTCTCTCTTAAAAGGTGTAGACTGCTTGAGAGAACCAAGTACAAAATTTGTCTCTGACAGTAAAAAAAAGTAGTGAATCAGGCCTATATGCTTGATCTAGCAATGGGCGTCATTAAGATGAAAAGATGAGGGGAAGTCATACCCCCTGCTTTCCGTTGGCCCTTGTGCATAAAGAAGGACCAGTCATTTTAGTGAAGGCTGCCAAAGGTGGAAAATAAGAGCTCTGTGCCATCCCAAATATGGAACATAAAAACAAGGTCAACAACTTGTGTGTCTTCTCTTGTGCAGACCACTATCCCATTAAATGCAGCCCTTCTGAATGGGTGAACAACCCATACTACATCCCAATGCCCTCCACTCTTCCATCACTGCCAATGCATAAAACCGATCGTATGGATAATTTCCAGCCAAAATATTGCATTCATAAATAGATGGGTGTTTAGTGTAATTTATTTCCTTACATACAATTTCATCTTGTGTCATTTGAGACTAAGACGACAGCTGATTTTGAATGATTTTCCATTTTATTAACCTAATAAAAAATGTGATAATATGATTTGCATTATGGTATTTCAATAAATGATATTTATTATTATAATTAATAGTAAATTACTTATATGCTTCATGTACATTTCATCTTTGGTGGTAACATTATTTTATTGCTTTTATTAGGGGTTGTATTATTTTGTCCGTGTAGCTGGGAGAACATCATGACCTCTCAAGCATAATTTTATATGCAATCAGACATCAAATGATCCAAGTTTGAATGCCATCAAGGCGAATGATTTTGACATTTGTTCATTCCTTTATTTTGGTGCACATGAGCGGATGATTCCGTTTAAGTTACTGTCATGGCATAGCCCAAAGTTCTTGGAATTCAGCTACATATGATTTAATTCAATATATATCAATAGATAAAATAATCAATGGAATGGTTTTATGGTAGACTAATTAAAATGCAAAAAAATGAAAATAGAATGCAGTTGGTTTGTAAACTCATGCAAGTAAAATTTCAGCTAATATATCTATTATATACTATAGCAGCTGAAAAATGTTCTCAGGATCATCAACAAAAAGATAGAGAGAAGGGCAAATGATTACTTAGGGGATGATCAGTTTGGATTTAGGAAGGGGAGAGGTACGTGTGATGCCATTGCAGTAATGAGATCAATAATTGAGAGGACTATGGAATACAATCAGGGCATATTTACCTGTTTTGTAGATTTCGAAAAAGCATTTTATTGAGTGAATTAGGAAAAACTAATGAGTATATTGCAGAAAATAGGAATAGATTGGAGGGACAGGCTAATCCTTAACCCATAAATGTCTCAGACTGCTCAGGTGCGCGTGGGGAATGGAGGGTCTAGATGGGCAGTGTTAGGAAGAGGTGTAAGGCAGGGTTGCCCATTATCACCGTTGCTGTTCAATGTATATGTGGAGGAAATGATTAAAGAGGCACAGGAAGAACTGGAGGTAGGAATGGAAGTGGGCGGGGAATTCGTAAAATCAGTTAGGTTTGCTGATGACCAAGCTTTAGTTTGTCAGTCAGCCAAGGGGTTGCAAGCATTGCTGAGTGAATTTGAAACTCAGTGGGATTGATTATCATATGGGATGATAATCAATGTAAATAAAACAAAGGTGATGCAATTTCCCAGAAAAAAAGCTAAAAGCTCAAAATGAAAATAGGAGGGCAAAAACTAGAGCAGCTAAAACAGTTCACGTATCATGGAAGTGTTTTGGGCCAGTATGGTCATATTAGTAGGGACATAAGAAGGAATGGATGAGAATTACAAATGAGGAATTACTAGGTATGGTGGGCAAAGAAAGGGGTTTGTTGGTAGAAATCCTAAGGAGGCAGGAAAAATGGATGAAGGGTGTATTGGTCGGCAGTAGGAAGTTGAAGACTGAAATGAAGGGGATTATGTTAGGCAAATGAGGAAAGGGCAGAAACAGGATAGGGATGTTGGATGGGATGAAGGGAGGGACGAAGTGCTCAGAGATGAAGAGGGACCTGATGTAAAGTAGGTTGCTGGATTATGTTTTGTTAGGAGTCACAAAATATTTATTTCGTTGTTGTGTCCTTCCAAAACCTGCCTTAACTGGTAGATTACTCAATAATAGTATCATGTCTGTATTTAGAAAATTGTTCACATGCAGTGATATTGTCTACTAATAGGAGGATGTGAGGAAAATAGTTTTTGAATGTTCATTTGCCTTAATGCATAGAGTTAAATCCTCAGGGTCCATCTAAAGAAAGACAAAATGAAAACTTATTTTATCACAACATCAATTAAATAATTTAGTCAATGAAGAAATGAATATTTCAATCCTGTTCATTTGAAAATTACCATGTAGTTTAATCACTTTTGAGCTTCATAAATCTAACAAATCTGAGATCAATGCAGAAAAATGCATCAGTAAATATGGACACATTTTTTGCCAAATCTCTAATCTTCATCATTCTTGCAATAACTTCTGACAGACATAACATTAAATAAATATTTCAAATTTTGAACCTGTTCATTTTAGCTACTTGGCATGTTTCTGGGAGTGCACCATTTTGACAATGCCATAAGTTTATAACTTTTAGAGACTCAAATCGTGGAAGCAGTATGAAAACTATTGTTTCTTAAAAGGCTTCAAGACAAGAACACATTTATATTAACATTTATTTCCCAGGTGATCAGAATAGTACAGGTGTATGGTGTCGTAAATGAACACAATAAATTGTTAAGAGAAGGCAGATGCTTTAGAGTAAAAAATAGTACCTGATAGTTTTGCACTGTAACTGGGATGTATATCCCCCAAGATCCCTCATGCCCAATTTTTTGACTGAAAATAAGCATACTTATTTTTCATATAACCTTAGAAATATGCAAATGATTTTTATTAAATTAACTGTCTTTGCAATGTAATAACAGTATGCATAGTCAGCTGTTGTCTTGACTGCTTGGTAAAAGTAATCTTTGGTCAAGAGTCCACTGACTTTAATTAAGAATGGATAGCAGCAATTTTCTGCTAGATAAGTTCTATATTATGCTTGGATTCCACCACATATTGCCTGAAACTACTCAATTTTTCCACTGACTTTGTTTAAATTTGATCATTTTAGAGTTAATTTTATGGAATTTTCTGTATAATATAACAGACCTCTGACATTGCATACAAGAGATGGGAAATAATCATATGTTCTAAATAAATGTGTGCTAATAGGGAGATGGGATGTTTTTTGCTCCATTATTTGGGGTAGTGCATGAATTTAATTATACCACCAGCATCTCTTATATATTGATCCCAAACAAAATGCACTGATACCATTTGCACAATCCCATTTAATTTAATAATGCATATTTAAACCACCTTTATCAGTTGCCTTCAGTTATAGCTGTAGACAATCATAATGAAGTGGAGAGAGACAAGAAATTGGATGAGGGTAAGGTGAGGATTAAAAAGGGAAATGGTAACTCACGGGGCTTGACCTCTCACTGGAGAATCCCTTTACAATGGGTACCTGTAGGACCAGCTAGATGTTGGTGGCACTGTCTGAGCAGCACAAGGTAAAGTTGATACCCAGGGTAGGGAGGGTAGTGTTAAATGGGAATTAAGGGTGGATTGTGAGAGATAAAAGGTATTTAAGAAAGTATAATGGGAAAAGGATGATAAAGGGATGGATGAAGGGATAAAGTCAGATGATAATTAACACGATATGTGATAAGTATATAATTAAATGCTAAAATAAAACAAAAATTTGCTTTTCTCCTTGTCAAAACTTGTCTATACTAGATGGCCAGCACCCAAGAATACCAAGAAATCTGCTAATAGGGAATTTTTCGTAACAGGAAAATCAGGGTAGTTCATGGAGTGAGAACTTTTTCAAAGGCTATTTCAAATGATACAAAAATAATTTTAAAATATTCTTTTTAATCTGCGGCCACAAAACCTTAAAAAATAATTATTTTTTTAGAAAATGGCCTCTTGTGGCTTCATGCATGCCAATGCAGAGCACCCATGAAACTCTTGGTGCTTTTTAATCATTTGAAAACTTTTTATGGAGCATATGGTGGTCACTGTTGTTTTAGCCACCACAGTAGGCATAGTGATAATTCTATTTGGAACAATTAATGCAATTAATCAGGTTATTCAATGAACTTAAATGGTAGTGGGAAAGCAGTACTTTGTAAGTGTCTTTTTATCTTTATTACAATTTTGGTATTACATATTTTGGTAAACACTGTTTGTATACCATTATTTTTATCTTAGTTTGAACATTTAGTCGATGTAGATTATCTATGTAAGCTGTTTATATTCTCTTAAAGGTTCATACACCAGGTTAGTTTCTCTTTATTCCCAAACCTTCCAAGTTGCATCCAAGCAAGGCATATCAATGGCAGGTGATGCAAAAAAAGGACCACCTAAAATTCAATGATATCATACAGCTGAAAAACAGTTTTTTGCTACTATTGCATTGCAGGATGCAAAGGGTTATGGGTAAACCTATTCAGTTCATTTCATCTGTGTGTTAATATATGATCTTCAGCGTGCAAGTGTAATGGTTACTAATATGTTCTTCAAAATGATTGCAAGAGGTAAAAATACTATTTTGTATATTTTACCAGTTGTCATTCCTTACACACCCATAAAGGATGCTTAAGGATGACAAAATTCTAATTGTCAATACATTCTCATTGATGTATTTTAGCAAGCACAAGTACCCACACTGATTATAAAAAGCACAGTTGGTATCATTTAAAATTTTTAATTTTTGTTCTCATTTTTTCATGCTTGCCACTAGATACATGTATGCACAGGGTTTTTAATATTCACTATCCGGCCAATTTTAATTTTTCTCCACAGCCAAAATATGTGTAAATTATTTGAATGTCATTAATTCCAAAGTCCATTGTCGAGTACGAGTTGAATAAATTATTCCAATTTGAAAATTAATGTAGGTAGTGAGTAAGTCATTTGTGAATCCAGACAGCATTTGCTCTGGCACTCTTCCTGGAGAGTGTTTGGCAGGGAAGGTAAATGGAGGGGAAAATATGATATTAAACAACACACTCCCTCTATGGAACAAACTCAGTCATGCTCAACTTGAGCCCATATGTATGAGGTCAACATGAAGTGATGGAAGAAGGTCCAACAGATATTTTAGATATCATTTGATGTACTTGGCAATTTAAATATGTATGTGTTAGGTACAAGCTAAGGGAAATAGGTTAGGAAACAAATATGGATGAACATAAAGGATAAGAGATTTACAAGATATGACAACATGGAATCCAGGCTCTGAATATCACATTAAAGATAAATATGGCTATTATGAGGTAAATCAGCACCACAAAAGACCAAATAACTTGGAAACCTATAGGATTTGGGTGAAAATTCTGTCTCAAGTATGGATGCTGTTTATGTGCTAAAATTGGACCCTAAGATTCACTGGTATATTATAATTGGGGTTTTTATGTAGAAGAACTTTAAAAAATTTATTCAATTGCTATTTAAATGAACACCTGCATGTATAGAATGCATTCATACATGTATATATTTGAGTGCATAAGACTATTTGCTGAAAAAATTAATATTTTCCCCCAGTAAAATAAATTATTATTATTGATATTCTACCAGTTATGGTAAGTTTGGATGGACACAACCTAAAGAATTGTACAAAAATACATTTACTTGCGTCTACTGACAAAAGGCAACCTGAAATCAGGCTCTACAATATCCTGAAATCAGCCTCTCTTCAATTCAGCATGCCTCTTTCCCCCCTTCATTCTATCCAACCTGCTTATCCTATTCCTCCTCCTTCCTTGTTTGCCCCACGCTCTTCCCTCTATCCCAGTCTTCAACATCCCATCACCAATCAAAACTCCCGAAATCCATCTTTCCTGCCTCCTTTTGGCTTCTCCCCCACAGAGTTACATATTTTTTCACACTTGAAGTTAATACTGGACGTTCAGAGGGATCACTTACTGCTCAGAAAGTTTCATGCATGAAAATGGCATTTAATTTTATTTTCAGGTATTTGTCCTGATGCAGTTTGACCCTGGACTTGAGTACAAACCAAATCGAGGAACCAGGGGCAAGGACGATAACTCCTGACTCCTGCTCTGTAGCGCCCTCACTGATGGCCCTTACTCCTACATATAAGCGGACAAATCAACAGCTGTATGAAAATGTGGATGAATACATGAGAATAAGTGATGCAATGAGTGAATGGAGTGTGATGGTTATGAGGAATGCCATCATCTACACAGCTACAATGGAAGATGAGCTAATTCTCCTCTGGTTGTTGAACCTTCCTCCCCCGAGGGGGGTGAAAGTGTCTCCCCTCAAGTTCCCAGTGACCCGCAACTTTTCAATGAAAAGGATGTGTGGCACAAAGTGGGTGAAGTCAGAGAAGCAAAATTGCAGCGTCATCTATTATTTTGTTGTTAAAGATGATGACTGCAATGGTGAGCTTCAAATGTGATTTTGCATTTTTTTGTGGGTTGGGACAATCTGGCTCAACAAGGCTCATTTTGGCAGCTCAATTTTTATTAATGGGGAAGCCTTTTTTTTTCTAAATTACTGTCCAATTCCCTCTGTTATTTTCTGTTACATTGCAATTCTCTTTTATTTCATATTTCCATAGATATTTGTAGCATGACAATCTGACCTAAAAGCTATCATTCTATGTGGCTGCATCTTTAGTTAACCACAAATACATATCCTGCTAGCACAATAGAAATCACATATATGGAATATGAAGTCTGTAGTGCCTTAAATATTGAATAATTTGCTGCTTTTTTATTATAACCAAACACTCCAACCTATCTGTTAAGAAGTTTAGTTGAACAGTTTCCACTAGTGCTTTTCAGCTAGAGAAAAACTGCCTTTTGTACAGCAAGTAGCTCAATATTTATTTCGAATGCAAAAGATCATGGCTATCAAGCTTTAAGTTGAAATTCTCTTTGCAGGGGAAGCCAGTCTGTTGTTAGTTATTTCTACATTTCTAGACAAATTTGTTATTGGCTTAAATATTGGTTTATATCATTATAATTTTATATTTTGTTCTTATAAGTTTCCAAATCATTAACTATTTTTATCAATAAAACAGAACAAGTACCTACCAAGTAATGTCTGTTCATAATCAACTGAATACTATATTATTACATTTATTTAAGTATGGGGTAAGGGGAAAAAGGAAATTCTGTTTTTCTATAACTGTGATATATGTACTATGTTAGAATTGCCCATTCCTGATATTATTTAATAGTGCTTTTACACATCCTCTAGGATGTTGATTGTCTTTGTTCTTTACGTTTTCATCTCAAAATGGATAAAATTAAAACTTGATTAAATTTGGATAAGTTGATTATTTTATTGTCTCCCAAAAATTTTTTTAAGTCATCCAAATCTATATCTGGGAATATTAACCTTCATCTTGAACATGTTTGGAGCACAGCTTGAACTTTCAGTGTTTCCTGTTTGTTTTTCTGTTATGGTCTTTTCCCCTCTGCACTGCATCAGTCATGTATTCAATAAATGACGCAGCATTTTCAAGGGTGTCTTGTGAATTAAATGATGGTTAATCTGAAGCACTGTGATCAGTGTGTCTTGGACTGAACCACTTTTCTATATCAAAGATTTCCCCCTTTTATGTTGTGCTACTGCATATTTTATCATTCACAAACATACTGTTTAGTCTAATTTTGCTTTCAATGGCTTCTTGGCTTCATAAGCTTGACTAGTTTACCATTTGCACTGGATAGGTGTCAATATCATAAAGTCCACTTTTAGGTTTCCAGCATAAATTGAAGGATCAATTTTGAGAAGGACATTAAAAAAGGTGTATATTGCCCAATTTTGGGCGAACATATTTTATTTTCTCCGTTTAAAATTGGAAAGTAATTCTGTGTATTTTATGTGATATTTTTTTTTTTTGCTGCTCTGCAGGGACAACTATTGCTTTGTTAATGGGTTCATTCAGTATTATGGCCTCTTGCATTAATATAGTTTTTGATGTTAATTTGCTTTCAAATGCACTGCATAACTCCACAGTTTCATGTTGAGCTTCAGAGTCTGTTCCCAGCTCTGCAAAGTAGGGAAAATTGTGAAATTATCTGATACATACTAAAACTGAGGTACAAAGAGGGGGAGGAGCGTTTATGATATGTCTGAGCTGGTGAATGTATGTGGAAAACAAGTGAATAAAATGTAGGAGTAACTAAATGACAATGGCCACCGTAGGTTCCATAAGAACCGATTACGGTAAAGTGGAGGTAGCTACATGACTCAAAAGTACATATAGCTATATAAAAGACTTTGGCAGTGGTTGAAGATGCCAAGATTTAAGATAAAGTTAATTAGGCCCTGCTGCAAATTTTTGTCACCTTTTTGTGTGAGGGTAATTGGCTGTGCAGGGGCTGATGGCAATGCAAGAAATAATTGCTTATGAGGTCAAGCAATTACTTAAATTTACTATCATAGGGGAGTGAGGCCTGACTCCTGCTGATGTTACACTCAGGCAACATTCCTTTGTGTTATTTGTAGAGTATTTGATGAAAATGTCACCCCCACCTGTTTTATAATGGTTTGCTCCTTTGATTTGTGTTCCAAGGCCTGCTCATTAAAATTTACATGTTGTTGGTGGTATCAATTGAGAAAAAATCGATGAGAATGAGTTAACATGTCAAGTATGTGTAAATGCTGCCTGCTATTTCTGAAAATATGTGTGATTGAATGATGGTTATTACATTTTGAATGTGTGTTTGTTATATGAAAGCATGTCTACCATCATTGGTTTGTTTCTTGTTTTTTGCAGTTGAGCTCTATTATGTACAGATATTTAACAAGAATATGTGGTCTATATTTTAGCTTACTGTAATAATCATGGGCATTTGAAACTATTGCACAGTAACTATGACATTATTTTGTTATTAAGAAAAACGTGTGATTATACAAGCAACTAAATTTCCGATGAAATTTGATCTTGTTTCAAGCTAGAGTCTGATAATTAAATGAACCAATGATTGCATGTGATTGAGTGCATGGGATGTTGTAATTGATTGATGAACCAGTAATAAAGGGAAAGGTTTGAGTAATCTATGCTGGGTGACAGGCACAGAAAACTATGAAATTCTATCCATAAAGGAAAGAATTTAGATTCAGTTACGTTTGTTAAAAGATTTATATAAAACCTTTTGATCAGGAAGGTAAAACTAATATAAAATAGTTTTAAAACACTTTCAGCTGTCATCAATATTTTAAGTAGTAGCTCGGTTTCACCTTGAAAGTGCAGTAGGATGCATTATATTGCATTTTAAAATTAAAATGCAGTGTGGTTGGAAACCTCTGTAAAGAAACTGCCTGATTATTCAAACCTAAACAAACATTTTTAAGTGAAATATTTGAAGCTGCCTCATTGCCTTTTCAGATTGGCCCTCTATAATTACTCTCATAAACGTAATCAGAAATTGCATTGTTAGGTGACACTAGAGCTACAATAAAAAGGTAAGAGAGAGGTGCATTGGAATGTGCTTTCATGTATAATTCCAAAAAAAACTATTTGTTGTATTGAATTAACTGTGATATAAGTTAATTGTTTTGGAATAACTGTTATTAATAGACATCTAAAGTCATATGATGACAAATTATGACTAAGTGAGTGTATAAAAGCTATGTATTTTCTTTAGGGAGACAAGAAATCAAAGCCATGAATAGCTTTTCTTTAAATGTGGCCTGTGGGATGTGTGTTAGGATTGAATCAAGCAATGGTGTGCTGCTCTCTTTATGAATTGTACCTGATTGATTCTGTTTGACATTGTTATTTATTTCAATACATGAAAAGTTATTTCCAGCAGTGGTATTTAAATTCTAAAGATAGGGGTTCAATGCCAACTAAAATACTCCAATTGATGCTGGAAAATGTTCCTGGAGTATTCAGATTGGTGTTCATATTATATTCCATTATTGATAAGCTTTCCTTACAGCTCTCACCATCAGTGTATGGTTGGAAATTCTTGTGGATACATTTTCATAAGATCTTTACAAAACTAATCCTTCAAGGGAGTGTGTGGCCTACAGTGAAATACAGAAGAGGATGAAAATAAAAAGAAGGAAATCCAAAGTTTTAATGGTTAATTGATATGTTTATTACTTATGGTATTATGAGGTTTTTACTTTTAAAATGTGATTTTTATGATGGGAATAAGCTAAATGCAAGACAGACTAAAGTGGAGCTGAGATGTTAAGGAGACTTTTGAGAATTTTGTATAATCATGTTATAACCTAGCATCTGCAGTTTATGCACATGTTTTTAAAGTGCTACTTTTCCAGTTATAAATTACCTTGAGTGTTTTTGTCAAAACTTGCAACACCCTCACAGAGGCTGTAGGACTCGAGGAGCACAAAACTATTCTTTATGCTTTCCATTTGATATCTACCAAAGTGCAAACACAATTTGTTATAGCATATTAGCACTTGCAGGTTTAAAAACAACTGTTGTCTGAAAAATATGAATTGTTATTTGGGACCTTTTTATGGGTTTGACTAAATTTTTGGACACTTAATGTGCTCAGGGAATACTGAAATTAGATTCATTGTCAAAAGTTGAGATATTCAGTATTACCTATTATAAGTGAACTTAAATTTCCCTTGTACTGTAAATTAACCTGTAAGGATACATAACTGTGGTGGCTGATTTGCAGCTGAAGACACTGATTTACATAAAGTGGCCTAATCACAGCTGCAGCAAAAGTTGAGCCTAATCCTATGCTGTGTGGAAATGGAAGGGGAAGGCTATTCTTTTAGATCTGATTGGCATTAGAAGTACATTTGGACTTATCAGAAGTCTGCTAATATTAAGATAATTTGTGAGCACTTACATTTTCTACTCATTCCTGCACTTGTAAGCAAATCTGGCAATTACATTAAATTGTTTGTGAGATAAATCCAGTGTTCAAAGTGTTTTGGCTTAAGAATTCAGTTGGTAAATGTAAATTTACCACATCATAGTTAAAAAATCAATAACAATGGAGGAGGAAATATCTATTTGTATTACCTTTTTAACTTGATAAAATGCCCATGAGATCTAATTCTAGAAGCTTTGGAATAGCCTCAGAACAAGCCTCAATGTGGATTGTACCTTTTGGCAATATGCTGAGATGTTTATCGAATAGACTCACAAGGATCAGTTGTAGGAAGAAGAAAAATAAAGTGAATCATGTTGGTGAGACTAAAACACTGGGTGGTGAAAACTGCCTAATTTGTTTTGAACTTACTAGGCCAATGCCAACATCTAGAAGGCCTACAAACTGGTTGAGTGGGTGCTATAGTGCTCTACTGCTGCTGCTGAACCTCACCTGGTGTGTCTTTGTTTTCACTAAAGGACAAAAGAGAAAGAAGCCAGTTCACATATTCATCGTTTTCACATTCAATTATTTGTATATTTTTGTCAAACTTGTTTGTAAAAAGACAGCCTTTTTTAAAATGTAAAGAAAAAGTCTAGGCTAAAAAAACTGAAGTTTTCAACTTTCAACTGTTAACATTCTGATACCAATTAAATTTTTATTTGCATCATATTCCCAAGTTGGAGCACATCTGCATGTGTCATATAAAAGCTTACAGGGATGAGAAAAATTCACTTCTGAGTATTTGGGCAAATGGTCACTTATACTTCGGTCATTATTTTTGACAGGCTTTTAACAGTAGCTGATTCATTTGAAAGTAATTAATAAAAAGAAAAAGTTATTTGACCTAATGAATGTTGCCATTATGGAAAAGTGGAAGTACCCAAGTGTAGGTTCATTTTTGTAAGCATTGATACTATGTGTTAGTTGGAGCAAAGCATGCATTTTATTTGCCTGGTGTTGCCATTTGTTTAACAAGTGGCTAATGTGATATATATTTTTACTAAGCAGTAAATGTGTTATATTCTCTTCCCATTCAAAATTACCTTCATGATAGCAGTGATATCTTTATTGGTCTTGGACATGTTGTATACAAGTACAAATGAAAATTCATTTGGCTAAGTAATGCCTCTGCAGTTTATGAGAAATTACGAGCAAATATAAATAATTACAGTATGTCATGAGGAGCTGTAATTAGTCCCAGCATAAAATGCCTCTAATGCCCCTTATTGTTCCTATTTGAGTTACTAATGAATGTGAATATAGAGTTCTTTTAACATCAACACAATTGAAATGGCTAGCTTTTTAAATTAATTTTTTCGGTTAATTGAGAATGACATGAGTTTGAATTATTACTTGGCAACAATTCATTTCACAATATGAAGAAGATATAAACATTTGAAAAAGAGCTTTATCTCACTGAGTGACCAGTCTATCATCTTTGTCTAAAGTTGTTAATCTTATGAGCCCAAATCTATCTCGGATCAATTTTTCCACTAAAATTTTAATTAAAAGACAAGATAAAAATGCATTATGTAAGAACTTTGGCGGGAGCAGTTCAATTTCTTTAAAATTAGTAACCTTAAATTTTATTTTGAAGTTTTCCAAAGTTCAAAAATATGTAGTTATTGAATATTCCCATATTTTTATGATTCTTTAATTTCAGTGGCATTAAATTAAATAATTTGAGCACCGGAAACAATCCTATTCTTGGACCTTTCTAGACTGGGCCAGCAAGAACCATGCCACAATATATATAATTTCTTTATTTTTAAGAAAAATTCATTTTCAAAGCCTTGAATATATTACTGCATGCTGTTGAGTTTATTCCTGTATATCTGAATTCCAGCCTAAGGTTGGATCAGATTATGGTTTTGTGTGCTGTTCGTTTTTTCCTTTCCTATTTTCTAATAATATGTCATCTACTCTAGTACTAGGTGTCTTCAGTTCTGGTGCAAGGATTCCCCAAAAAATAACTTTATTGAAAAATTTGTATTGGCTGAACAAATTTGATAGGACATATACATATATACCTATATGCTCTTATTTATTCTGATTGGCAAGTAGTATTTCTACTCTTAAGCTTAGATAGAGATTTGGACATAATACTCTCCTCCATGAGAAAGATAAGCTGCCTTCTTTCAAATAACCAGCATTTCTTAAAACTATCATAGTCCCTAGTATTAAGAAAGCTTCATTAATGCATTCAGTATTTATTTATCTAATGTAGGGAAATGAATGGGTACCCAGGTTCAGTCCAAGAATGCTATGAATCCATGGATATTTGATTTATTTTGGGAAACTTTTAGATACCACAACGAAAATTACACATGGTTTGAATACATAATCATCATCTGCTGGTGAGGAGGCTCATTCAATACTACCTGGGTCATGTATTATTTCAGTTATGGTCTGTATACATTTCCAGCAACAAATTAGGTAATTGCAGTAGAATTCCGTGAAATGGTTTAAGTAGTGAGTTTCATATTCATGTTGAGCTAAATGCTTTTATTATTTTGACCCTGTAAGGCTCTTCTCATCCCCCCAAGAACAAGTTAAATTGAACCGAAATTATGACTATATCCCGTACACCTCATGGAGAAGAGTTCTTAGAAAGAAGTTTGGGCAAAATGAAACAATAATTTCGATTCAGGGAGGCAGGTTGGGCATGTGTTTCCATCACCATGCTGGAGAGGGGGTGCTGAAGTGGCAAAATAATTTCTTGTGCACTGAATATCCATTTGTGCTTATGTTAATTCCAGCAATGCACTTAAACACTTCCAGAGGCATTTAAAGTTTTGAACAACATATACAATTTGTCTAGGGATTGCTGAAATTCATGTGGCCCAGACCCTAGTTGTGGCCCTGCTTCAAATGATGTGTATGGTTAAGGTATCCAGTTGGAGAATTCTCACCTCGTGTCTGAAGACATCAGCAAAGGAATAGGTGGAACATAATCAGAAAGTTTGAGCCGGCCCAGCAAAAACTAACCAGAAACATAAAACTATCACAGTAGTCCCTCAAAAACCTCCGTGACAAAAGGCTATTGACTTGTAAAACCACAGAATTGCTGTGGAAGTGATATATCCTAAAACAAGACAAACTAATTTTCAGTTTACCATCATGGCTGCTTCCTGTAGCTAATCAACAGAGGCTGAACCAGGTAAATGAAAATTTAGCATAAAGGTGTCATCAAGTGAATATCCTGATGATTCTGTATATTTCAGTAAATTGAAACAGTAAGTTAGAAGAAATTTTAATTCATTCATCAGAGCATTTAAGAATATCACTACTACACAATCTCTCTGTGTACCTTTTTCAATTTTGAAATGGATCTTATGTATGAGACTGGTTATTCTGGAGGTGATCCAAATGCCTTTTACTTAACTCTTAACTTAATTCTTATTTTAACTTCTCTTCTTTTATTATCCATTAAAACTAACATACTATTTATTTTTTAGGGATCATTGCAGACTTTTTTTATTTTTAGAGCACTGATACTGAATTTTATACTTAGTTATTTAATTCAATGGTTGCATATCAGCCCTAATGTTGAAAACCCTGGGGGATGAAAATATTTATTACACTTCCTTAATTGGGTAATCATTTCATTTAACAGCCGAAAAAAAAAATAACCATCAGAGATGGTGGGAATATTGGAATAACCAAAATAAGATTCTTTTAGTTACTAAGCTATTTATAATCTACTACTATTATTTACTAAGATCTTTTATAATCAAGTTGTTAACTATTTAAGCCATTTCAATCTTAATGTAGTTTTAATTGGCATTTCATCTGTTCCTGTCATACACATGGAACAAAATATCATACAGAAAAAATCATTCTAATTACAAATTTTCAACCAAGAATTCATCTATACTGTAGTAACACTAGAGGAGTAATAACTTCATAAGTTCAATATTAAAATCAGTTACAATAGACTTATTTTTTATGGTCATCGGCAGTTTATTATAAATAAGTGCAGCCGCATAACGTTGGCTTTCTTAGAAATAGTAAGTGGTTAATTTTTCAGGTGTCCATTCCCCCTTGCACATGCCAAGAGATCATGCAAGGTGGAATTTAGTAAAAATAAACAATTATTTTTCAAAAGTTAAGAGCAATGAAATATGTATATGCAGGGCAGAGTCATTAATTTCAGTTCATTAAATAGTGGCTTTCCTGGGGTTCTGATGGAAACATTATGCTATCTTACTAAGCTATTTTACCATCGAGTTGTTAACTATTTAAGCCATTTCAATCTTAAAAGTTAGGAAGACACTGGAGACTACAGTGCTGCACTCTTCTATGCAAGTATAATTAGACATCACTTGCACAAAAATAACCAAGGCAAAGTATTTATTGTATGCTTATGAACTATTGGGTAGTTTGAATTGGCATATCATCTGTATCACAAGCTAACAATGTTGCTAATAGGTCACACCAACCTTCAGAGTAATTTGCACTTGATATTATTATGTGTTCCAGCAGTTAATAGATAGAATATGGTAATCTATACTGATGCGAGAAAGTGCATTTACACATAAAAAAGTTTTAAATTTCCAAATAACAATTATTGCTAAATTTGATAACATACAGTTATAGTTTCATAGGGGCGAGGGGGTGAACCACTGTGGCCTTCTTAAATGGGTTACAAGTAATTCTATTAGTAACCACATTTATGGTATTCTACCAAATAAGATAGATTTTGGATGGACACAGCCCATACAATGATGTATTTCCATGCCTCTTTTAACAAAACAACCTGACATCTGACAATTAGCCCCTCTTCAATTCCTATACATGCTTTTTCCTTTCATTCCATGCAAGATGTCTATCATATTCCTGTACATCCCTAAAACTTCAATATTTCCTCTCTCTATCTCTCATTTTATATTCCCTAATTTTCCTGTCCTCAACACTGTCCTAAAATTCCAAGTTCCTATTCTAACTAATTTGGCCCTTTTCTGTCTCCTATGCTGCTGCTGTTGGTTTTGCTTTACAAAGATTTCATGATATGAGAACCGCGGAAGCCTTGCCTCTCCCACTGCCAGGCACAACACACGGTCGATTGGGCCATGTCCCATAATTGCCACGACACATTTTCATTACAATGTCCATCCATACATTCTTGGCATAAATGATTGAAGTGGTTTCCTGTTGCCTTCCTCAATAGTGTTTTCAACATGGCTCACTATCACTCAATGGCCACCCTCTGGGGTCAGGCGCCTTTGTAGCTACCTCAATGAGGAACAGGTGCTGCATGGACTAAAATTCATCCAGCTCCAAACCCTTAACCTATCTGGCATAGATTACCCTACCAGGAGCAAATATTATTGCTCCCACCAGCACAGCTCTATGGGTCATCATGACACACAAACCCTTCTACCAATTCAGGGAGGGAATAACCATATAAAAACCATTAACATAGTAATCAACCCGAAGGTCAGTTAGGTAGGTGTCATTAGATTGAACTTAATACTAAGCCCAATGGCATGTGAAATTCACCCATCATGGTTGGGGGGTCAGATTTTTTCCCTGGCTATGGTTTCCCAGAAAGTTATGAACTATTGGGTAGTTTGAGTTGGCATATCATCTGTATCACAAGCTGCCAATGTTGCTAATAGGTCACACCTACCTTCAGAGTAATTTGCACTTGGTATTATTATGTGTTCCGGTGTTTAATAAAAATAGTTTGCTCCTCTAGAATCTTCCCTTAAAAGGGCAAGTAGCTTTTAATTTTTTTGAGGATCATATGTTTCCTAACCATTAGAATATAAGGGTTTTGGTCATAGTCTATGGCTTACAAAATGTTGTAGCTACACAACCTTATAAAAATCTTCAAAATCAAGTTTTATCCAATTACTTACAATGAAAATTATTAATATAAGGTGTTGTTTAGTTGTGTTTAATGTTCTTTGAAGATGTTAAGATATACTGATGCACTCAGTAAGTAGCAATTTAAATTTATTTTATCAAAAAGGAGAACTGAAATGCAATTAAGGTGTCATAATTTTAACTCAAGACCATTATGAAATAGCAGGAATAAATTTGTTGAAAATATGCTCTTTTAGTGTTTATTAACTACCTCACAAAAGCAGTTGGCAATGATAATTCAACTTCCTTTCCTTTGAAAATTCCTACTATAATGTACTTAGGATGTATTTATGAATATAATTGATTGAATCAAATTTGGAATTACAATCCAGCTTAGAATTACCATCATAATTCTGCTAACATAGACCTCTCCTGAAGGCCACATATAAGTCTTTTCAACTACTCATATGATCATTGACCACTATTACTATAGGTAATACTTGCTGCTACCATCCTACCTCATGGCTTTGATGTGAACTACTGGGTTAGTTTCATTTTCTAAACTTATGACCCCATTTCTAAATCATCATCTACATCATATTTTAAATATTTGAAGTCCTCATCAATTAATAGCCGGCTAACTTCCTTTTGAATATTTAAAAATTACTTCTTGTTTTTCATCAAGAAACGACATTATTATTCGATTACGGTTAATTTCACGTTGAAACTTGTCTTAAGTGGCTACTGGTCCAATAAAGGATGGAGATTATGTTGTTTACACTTTTGACTGAATAACAATTTGTACGTTAACAGAGGACATAAAGACAGTCGCAACATAAATAAATGCATGGCATCCAAATGGTCTAGTCCCCTGATTGATGGCTCCCCTAAATAATACAGTGATGACAAGAAGCAGTGAATTAATGGTGAAGGTTCATATCTATTTGATTTCTATAAGTGGTAGTGTTTGATACTCAAAATCAGAAGATTTGTATTTAGCAGTTTGGTTTTCGTAAGTTAGCAATTGGGATGCCATATGATAACAGAATTTATGAGTACATTGAATCTGTCAACTCTCAAATGAAGTTGGTAGTGGTTAAGAAACTTCGAACTGTGTGCCAAAGATAAGGGGACCATTCAAATGCCATACTAAATGGCTCTTTTATTACACTGAGCAGGACCTGATGTCCAAGTGTTTTCATCAATACATAAGTGGATGTACCTGGTTCCTAATCTAGCTAATGCTGAAAATGATGGTGAAGGTAAAGGATCAGAGGTGCTAAGGCACCAATAGTTACGAATCCATAGCATTCCAGCTGCTGATATTTAGGACACAATCGAACCTGAAAAACTACTGGACATATGGTAATATATGAACAAGCTGCTCATCAAGTGGATAAAATAGACTTAAACAGGGCAGTTGAAGCAGCAAATTTTATAGAATTCTTTAAACAAAACAAAGGTGAAAAATTACCAAAAGGGAAACACTCAACTATGATCACTTACCACAGGTGTGGGAAATAAGATAGATAAATAGTCATCTTTATTTTGGGGCAAGATTGAGACTATGGAGTCTCTTACACCGCCTAACCCCTCATCGCACATTTACGATAATAATAATACATTTTATTTGTTCAGCGATCAAGTTGTTACAGCTGTTCAACTTGCTATGAAACATGTAAGGGTAAAGGAACAAAATATATAAAATGGATACAAGACACATAGCACCTAAGGCATTATCAAGAAATTAAGCAATGGAATAAAACATTTTTAATTTCAAAAACCTAAGCCGATAGGCTTCAAACGCAGCCACAATTTTTTAAGTCTTAAGCTCAGCTGGGAGTTTATTGTAAAGTTGAAGGCCCCTAAAATTTGGACCAGCACCTGCATTTCTTGTGCCAACATTTAAAACGTGCAGCTGATAATTCTGCCTTGTACAATATTTATGAATATCAGAATTTTGAACATACTCAAATAGATTTCTTTTTATATGTACTACTACATGAAAAATATAAATACATGGCACTAGCAATAAATCCAATTTTTCAAACAGAGAACAGTAAGGGGCATTGTGTTGAGCAAAAATCATGAGCCAAAGGGCTCTTTTTTGGACCCTGAAAATGGCCAAGGCCTTAAAGGATGAACCCCAATAAAGCATACTAAAGGCTATGTGAGAATAAAATTCTCCATAGTATAGTGCATGGAGAACATCAACTGAAACAGTGGATATAATGGACCTTATTAAGTAGCAGGCTGAACTTAACTTACTAGTTAAAGTAGCCTTACCATATTAAACTTACAGATAAATTTTGCAAATTATACATAATAATAATACTTTATTCATTTTAAAAATGGTACAACCATATTAAATGTCGTCAATATAAGTATTATTTAACATGTAAACATACTTTCTTAAATGTGATGAAAATTGTCACAAAAGAATTCATCCAATGAGTATAGTGGGTGAGCAAGTAACCAGGTATATACCCTATTCTTGAAACTCTGGATACCATCTGATTTCAACTGAGTAGGTAGATAGTTATACAGTCGTATGTTCATATTGTGAAATGTGTTGTAAGTTAATGACAATCTACAATAAGTAGTATTTAGATTCGATTTACCTCTTGTGGAATAGTTATGGAGGTTGGATCTGAATTGGTAAGTTTCAAGATTAACTTTCACATGAATCAGAGCCTTAAAGATATACAAACAAAATACAGTCATGATTCTATACCTAATAAAAAAAGGTTTGCAGGAATCACGTGGTGGTATATTAGCAAAAGAGCGAATAGCTCTCTTTTGCAGTAGCAAAATTTGTTTAACATGAGGGGAATGACCCCATAACTCAACACCATAATTCAAATGACATTGAAAGAAGGCATGGTAAAGTGTTAAACGATACTCATTTGAAATGATAAAGTTGAGCTTTCTTAACATATAAACAGCTTTACTAAGTTTATTACAGGTCTGACTGATGTGAGTCTCCCAATTAAGTTTTGTATCAATATAAATTCCTAGTATTTTAGCAGTTTCAATATCAGTTGTTTTTGATTTAAGACTGCACACAATATGCTGAGTTTTGTTAGTATTTAATTGTAAATGATTAACATCAAACCATTCCTTAGCCTGTTTTTGGGTGGCGCTAGATCGTAACTTTGCATCTTCTAGATGTTGACACTTTTGCACAAAAGTAGTGTCATCAGCATATAAAACAGATCTAGGTTTCATATTACAGGGCAAATCATTAATCATGATAATGAAAAGTACTGGACCAAGCACAGAGCCCTGTGGTACACCACATTTTACTTTAAGAGCTGCAGACCGACAGCCATCAAGTTCAACCAATTGGTGGCGATCATCCAAATATGACTTCATTAGTTTCAGTGCAACTCCCTTAATACCATAATATTCTAGCTTTGTTAGTAATATTGAATGATTAACACAGTCGAAGGCCTTACTAAGATCACATAGTGTCACTGAGACTGATTCCTTTTCTTCAAATGCATTAATGACATAATTAACTATGGACTCTACTGCCAAAATTGTAGATTTCCCAGATCGAAAGCCATACTGGGATTTGGAAAAGAGATTATTTAACTCAAAAAAATTACATATTTGATCTTTCATAATAGCTTCAAAAATTTTACCAAAAACGGGGACTATGGAAATGGGGCGGTAGTTAGCTAAATCATCTTTATCACCTTTCTTATAGACAGGTACTGTTTTGGAATATTTTAGAGCTGTTGGAAAATCTCCAGTCTCAAAACATAAATTGACTAACATTGCTAATGGTTCCGCAATGAGCACAATAATGTCCTTTATTAGGGAGTTAGAAAGACCATAAATATCCTTACTGTTGGATTTTTTAAATTTTTTAACAGTCGATATAATATCAAGTGGAGGAACAAAATTCCATTTAAAATTTAAATTATTCGGAGGAAGATTTTGCAGCATATTACCAATATTGGCAGCATCAACGTTTCGAGAGAACAAATTGTCTTCAACAGCTTTTAAGAAAAAATTATTTACAGCATCTGGGGTGAAAGGAAGATTTTCTTTTCCATTACCATGACCAACTTCTTGATTGATTACACTCCATGCTGCCTTTTGTTTATTTTTTGCATTCAATATAAAATCCTTGTAAGCATTATTTTTTGCACTCCTAACTAAATTATAATAATCTCTTTTGTATTTCAAGTAAGCCTCTTTGTCATGCTGGCTTCCACTGGTTTTGTAAGAGTGGTAGTAACTAAGTAAATCATTTCTAAGAGCTAATAACTCCCCAGTATACCAGAGATTTTTTTTATTTTTAGTGGGGATAGAGTTTAGAATTTTTTTAGGAAAGTATTGCTCAAAAATGCCTAGGAAATTACCTAAAAAACTTGAAAAACATGTTTGTTCTACAGAGTCTGTGCAAAAACCATGCCAATCGATACAAGATAGAAGCAGTTGGAAACTCATAAATAGAAATAAAATGAATGCATGCAATATCTTAGGACTAACATACAGCAACACACTACATTAATAGCTAGTTAATTAATAACTATAACGCAATACACACAGCATACACATGTACAATACATTCAATAACTATACATACATACCGATACATGCAAACAATGCTTGTAAAACAAATTAAGGAAATTGGACTGTTTGCATCTAGGAATGCCCACAGTCATATGTAGTTGATCAAAAACATTATTTATTTTTTTCTCCCTTGTACTGCTTTTTGGCATGTATGTAAACTTGTAAACAACCAAGTTATTTGGGTCACATTTTTGCCTCTAACGTTTTTATGCAATTACTCATGTGCTCCATGTTTACTACTTTTCTTCCCAAATTTTGTTCATTACTAATGCTATCACACGCTAGCTCACTACCCCTCCATTGAATACAACTATCATTCATAATTAATGTTACAGATAATGCTCCATAATCTTATCTATCTTTCCTCCTCATTTCACACAGTCCTTGCATATCAATATTTTCTTTCTTCATCACTTGCTTGGGTTTCTCTAATCTCTTTGACCTCAGCATTACCCTTACTTTCTAGGTCCCTATTCTACAGATAGTGGTGCTCTTTTGTTACTCTTTTTTGCTGCTGTCCATCTGGCTATTCAAGGACTTCATGTGATGATGACTGCAGAGGCCAGTCCCCTCCAATGCTGGGCAGGATACCTGCCCCAGTCATCTGAGCTCTTGACATACTAGGACTCATCGCATTTGTGCCAATCATATTTTCAGGAATAGATAATTAAGGCGATTCTCCAAAACCTTCCTCAATAGTGATTTAAAAACCACTGTATAAATGGCCACACCGTTGGGATCATATGCCCCTGCAACCAACTCACTGAGGATCAGATGAAGATATTTCAACTTCCATCCAGCTCTGACCCTTCCACCAACTGCAGATGGATGGCTGGCTCTACCAGGAGCAATTATCATTGCTTCATAGAGCAGAGCTCTGATGCTCATTGGAACATTCAAGTCTCTCCACTAGATCAAGGTTGTTGTCTATATGGAGAGTACGATAGCATAATAAAGTATGCATAATAGATATAGGATTTGGAATCAAAGTAAAGGAAATTAGCCCCTTTTATGGAATACTGGATGAGGAGCTAGGATAGACAATGGTAGGCAAGGAGATAAGATAAGGCTGTCAATTATCTCCTTGTTTTTTTCATATATATATATATATATATATATATATATATATATATATATATATATATATATATATATATATATATATATATATATATATATACTACCTTGATCAAATATTTCCCGGAATTTATTCAGAAAATTAAAAATACAAGTTTATTCATCTAAATCTATATTGTCCCCTTCAAAGTAATCCCCATCGACTGCAACACACTTATGCCAGCGCTTGATCCAATCCTCGAAACATTTTTTATATTCGGTTTTCGGTATGTCCATCAGTGCTTCCTGCGATTTTTCCATTACTTCCTCTCGGCTGCTAAAACGCGTTCCCCGTAATGGTTTTTTAACTCGATTGAACAGAAAGAAGTCACAGGGAGCCAAATCAGGTGAATTCGGTGGCTGTTGGATGGTATTTGTTGCATTTTTCGTCAAAAAATTACGAATAATGATAGCACTGTGCGACGGTGCGTTATCATGGTGCAAAATCCACGAGTTTTCTGCCCACATTTCTGGTCTCTTTCGGCGAATTGCTTCACGCAAACGTCTCATAACGCCCAAATAATACTCTTTGTTTACTGTCTAGCAAAAATTCATGATGCACTACACCGTTGTAATCCATGAAAACCGTCAGCATTGCCTTCTTTTTTGACTGAAAACGACGTGGTTTTTTTGGTCTCGGCTCATTTGGTGAACGCCATTCACTTGCCTGATGTCTGGATTGCGTGTCGTACTCATAAACCCACGTCTCGTCTCCAGTAATGATCCTTTTGATGAATGTGGGATCGGATTCAGCCTCGCAAATCATGTCTTTTGCGACGTCAACACGGTCTCTTTTTTGCATGAAATTGAGGTCTTTTGGCACCAACTTTGCTGCTACACGACGGAAACCCAAATCATTAACCACAATGTCTTGGGCGGACCCATAGGCAATGTTCAAGTCCTCCGCTATTTCTCTGATGGTTAATTTTCGGTTATTGACCAACATTTCTTTTACTTTATCAATTTTTTCACCGACTTTCGATGTCGATGGTCTGCCACTGCGTTCATCATCTTCGATTGACTCACGACCACTTCTGAACCGCTCGTGCCACTGGTAAACGACCGTTTTTTTAGAGAATCGTTGCCGAAACACTTTTCCAACATTTCCAACGTCCGTGCGCCACTAAATCCGTTTTTTACGCAAAATTTAATACAAGTTCGTTGTTGCAAATTTAAATCCATTTCTGAAATTGTAAAAAATCGCCAACACACACAGAGATAGATGTACTCTTGGCTACGTAACTTTTGCAAATGTCAAGTTATGACACTAAGATTTAAAGTGAATATCAACAACAGATGTACCAATTTAACAAAAAAAACAGAACTCAAATCGGAACGATGGGAGCGCTACACGGTGGTTATTCCGGGAACTTTTTGATCAAGGTAGTATATATATATATATATATATATAGAATTAAGGAAAAAAAAGGAAACAATGGTGAAGGAAAGAGAACAGAACACTCATGTCAACAATGCGATGGTAGAAAAACAGGGACAGATGACACGATGAAGGCGAGCAAAAAGTTAATCGGCTATATCAACCAAAAATAAAAAATTTCTTAAAAATGGAACGCTCTTCAGGGACACACAGATGCATAAAAACATGGATGTAGATTTTTATAACATAGAAACACAAAGAAAGGATATTCACATATGTAGTTTTGACATTTTGACCATCATCATCAGAATTTAGCAGTTATACAATTGGCTTCTGGATTTCATGTATTCCAACAATACGTAGTGAACAATATTTTGAAGTTCCCATCTGATTCTGATGACGACGGTCGAGCCATCAAAACTACATATGTGAGTGTCCTTTCTTTGGGTTTCTATGTTTTAAATATCTACATCCATGTTTTTATATATTTGTGCGTCGCCGAGGAGCGTTCCATTTCAAATAAATTTATCTATATATGTATGCTTTTGACATGTGGGTGTGGAGAAGAATGCAGAAGGTGAAATGGACAGAGAAGAAAACAAATGAGGAAGTACTTGGTATGGTGGGCGAAGAGAGGGGTTTGTTGGGAGAAATCCTATGGAGGCAGGAAAAGTGGATGAAGGGGGTGTTGACCGGCAGTGGGATGTTGAAGACTGTGATAGAGGGGAGAATGTTGGGCAAAAGAGGAAAGGGAAGGAACAGGATAGGGATGTTGGACGGGATGAAGGGAAGAAGAAAGTACTCAGAGATGAAGAGGGACCTGATATAGAGTAGAATGATGGATTTTGTGTTTAGTTAGGAGTCACAAAATGTTTTATCTATTAGCTGTGTCCATCCAAAAACCTACCTTAACCGGTAGATTACCCAATAATATATACACATAAATTCGTCCTCGGAGTAATAAAATGTTTGTTTGGTAGTTGTGTCCATCCAAAAACCTACCTTAACCGGTAGATTACCTTAAAAAAAAAATATAGAAATATATAAACCATAAACACAGTAATCAACCCAAAGGTTGGTTTGGTAGGTGATGGTAGAGTTCACCTAGTACTAAGCCCTATATGGCATGTGAGTATTCACACATCAGGGTACGGGGGCCAGTTACTTTCCCTGTGCCAGTTACGGTTTCCCAGGGAGAACTGGTTCCCGAAAAATCACATAGCTTGGGTGGAGCTGCAGGTGTGCCCAGAGTGCCTTGCCCAGGAATCGAACCCGGGATCCTCCAGTCAGCAGTCCAAAGCTCTACCCCTGGACTACCGCGACCCAATATATATATATTATAATATACAGGGTTCGTCCGGAAAATAAGTGTACTGACTACTGATTTTTTCCCGCCGCTCCAGGCGCGCCCAGCACCGCTCTGACGGGCTGCGATTGGAGGGGGGTATGTTGGCAAGCGACGCTAAAAGGCAGTCGGCTCTGAGCTGTGGTGTAGTGAGGAGCTCTTTTAACGCGAACCTCCACGCTCGACCCACGTCACGGAACGCGATGCCGAAATTTTTGGAGCAGCGTTATTCCATCAAATTTGCGGTAAAGCTTGGGAAATCGTCTACCGAAACTGTCGGTATGATTAACCAGGCTTACGGGGAGTCAGCCATGTCCAGAAACATGATCTTTCGGTGGCACAAGATGTTTGTGGAGGGCAGAGAAGAGGTCGGCGATGAACCACGGCCTGGACGCCCATCAACGACACTCACCGACGAAAATGTGCGAAAAGTTCGCGATGTACTGAACTCTGATCGTCGTCTTAGTGTTCGGATGATAGCAGAGCAGTGTAATGTGCCAAAAACAATAGTGCACTAATGTATTCACTATATTATTCCTGTTATTAAAAATGTCATACAAAGTGGAATACCCAAAGTAGTATTCCCTTCTTGGTCTGTCTACTTTCATTGCCTTTCTTACTTCATCATTAGAAACTTAGCAGCTACCCACAGATAATGGCCTGCCGGTCAAAACGTCAAACTTATTGTTCCGTGCCCTTTCTTTGTGTTTAATTAAGTATTGAATCAAAGTTTATGCATATATTTGTGACATCACTGAAGAGTGTTTATTTTTTTAAGATAATTGGGGAAAATAATTGAGGAGGTTTCCTGCTGCCCTCCTCAACAGTGTTTTGAATGTGACACCATCACTTAAACGGCCACCCCAATGGGGTCAAATACCTTTGCAGCCACATTACAGAGGAACCGATTCTGTACCAACTACCTTTCGTCTGGATCCTACCCTCTGACCTATCTAGTATGGGTGACCCTGCTAGGAGCAAATATCAATGCTCTCCCCAGCACGGGTTTAGGGGTCATCAGAACACATAAGCCTTTTGACCATGTCAAGGTCCATGGGGAGGGATATATACCAGTTTAAGAGGTATATATATGAGTCCACACAAATAATAAATCTTTGATTTGAGAAATTGGAGATTGATATTGAGGTTATATGAAAATCGTTATTATAGAAGAAAGGAAGGAAAAGATATGGTAAGGAGTAAGCAAGGGCAACCCATCACCATGTTTATTCACCATACATTCCCTGAGGAAATTATGTTCAATGAAAGTAAAAGTTAGAGGAATAAAAATAAATGAACAAAAAAAGTATACAAGTAATTAGATTTGCTTATGATGTTGCAATTAAAGGAGAGTTTGTCAAAGAAATTAACAAAATCTTACACATTTCATCTGCTCCCTTAAACAAATGGAAATTGAAGAAAAATTACAGGAGAACAAACTGATGGTCATGAGCACAAAGAGCACCACGATTAAAATGTAGAGTGAGGAAATATAAGAAGTGAAACAATTAAGTATTCTTGGGGGAGTATGGTTAATGAAGACAACACGTGATCATTCAGTTCAAGGAAAAGGTAGCAATGGTAAAAGAGGCTATCAAAAAGGAGCAATCTCCTCAGTCTTTGAAATTTGAAAAAGCTCTAACAAACATTCCTCTATATCACAATGCTCTTCGGAAATGGGAGTTGGATCCTGGGGAAGACGAAGAGTTTAGAGGCAGTAAAAATGTAAATCTGGAGAAGAATGATATGTTGAATAAAAGAGGAAACTTATTAAAACAATGGAAAAAGGAAGATTGAATTTTTGATTACTGCATTTAGGCTCTGATTTTGTAGGTGCAATGGAGGTGAAGGCATTAGGGAAGGAAGAGAGACTGAAGGATACTGCGTTTGAACAGGGTGCAGGATTTGATGGATATTAATAAAGATGTACAATTCCAGAGATCAGAAGAGAAAGAGGGCCATTTGGTTATGGTTACAAGGCTTGGCCTTTAGTTCAAGAGAGACGATTCACATGATAGTAAGCCTTGCCTTTGATAGCAAATAAGTGCTGAAAACAGCTGATGTATGCTGGAAAACTAGGTCAGACAGGGCTAAGAGTGAATATTGATTTAAGGTAAGCCTAGGAGATCGAAAAGAAACAAATGTGAAAACTTGCTTTGGGTTTGCCGAAAGAGGTGAAGGGAGGGAGATTTCTTGTTTTGACATGCGGAGGAAGACAGTAGAAAATTTGGTTTAACACATTTGTGACTCTCAGCGGTTAAATTTTGCGAACGAAATTACCTAAAAAATTATAAAACTTTAAATAGCGCTACACTAAAGGATAGGAGTGTATATACACATATCCTTAAAAGGTCAAGGGGCATAGTTGCAAAATTGTGTTGTTTATTGACATACACCTTGCTGTCGTGTATATTAAAATAGCCTTGCGTTTTTAAAATTATTTTTTGGGCAAACATCCTTTTGGAGAAGTCCGGCCCATGGAACACAAAATCTAATTTGATGACGGTGAACAGAGACTCTTTCCGAGTTGCTGCAAAATCTTGCACGAAACTAAAAGGTATACCTTCCTATGGATTCATTTATTCCACCCTTTCATCCAAATCTCATGTGAGATATTTATAAGATTTAATGAAGAACATGCCATTTCTATGCATGTCAAATAAAAATTTGATGATTTTGTTCGTTACATTGTCCCGGGAAGATTTATTAGTTCACGAATCCATGAATATTAAACTTGGCCTCAGAGATGAACGGCATACTTAATGGCTTAAGTATCTAAATTAGAGCCAAGTACTCAATACTTATAAACAAAATATTTTCTTCAGAAACATACAATTCTGTACTTTCATTCGCAGCATCATCACGCATTTCCAACATATCGCGTCATCTGTTATGGACCTGTCATTGCACGTGGAAAATAATTATTCAATTGTTTTCATCCGAATACCCGGATAAGTGACGTCATCGATTGCCAACTGTTAGCGAGAGTGACCACAAGATCCGTAGGACAATAGTGCTGAACACAATTCCATTTTTACTGAGTTATCACTGCCTTGTATTTGTATTGTAAATAAAAAGGTATGTCAGCAGAATTTATCAACCAATGTCTTTCTATTATGCTTGTATTTGTAAGTCTTTATTTCATGATATTTTGGTTGCGAATGTTGAACTGTCGCTGAGATGCCAACTAGGCTGAATTATACAAAAATGTTTATCCTGGACCACTGCAATTAAAAATATATGTTTTCAATGATAAGAAATGCCTTTCGATTTCTGTGTGCTCTCAGTTCGCGATGATACGATTTTGTTGTAGCATATAAACATACCCATAATGTTAAAAGAGCTGAGTCACAACAGTTTATTGGAACGTAGTTTAAGCTTATAATAATGTGAATATAAAATTTTAATGCATTCGTTGCATTTTTTGACGCATGAAATACAATTTTTTTGAGGAATATCGGTTGTAGCTTGTATATTCGAAGCTTCCGTATTCAAAACATGAAGCTTGTCAAGCATTTTGTTTTGCTCTATCAATTAGTGTGAAAATATACTATCATATATTATCCAGGGCACTTGATTAATGCTACTGCATTTTATTTTTTCTAGTTTTCATAATGTTTTTGTGGGATTGGTTTACTGGTGTCCTTGGTTATTTAGGTAAGTTCTATGCATCAGAATTGTTATTAAATGTTAAGTGTTACCTGAATATGATTCCTGTGAAGTAAATTCAGTAAGTTAATGACTTAAATTCTAAATAAGGGAAAGGAAGGGTGGTTTGATCAAAGCTGCATTTGGTTTGTCATCATGAATTTACTGCTTGCTCCCATAATCTTTTTTGCTCTTGCCATTCTGGTATTCGCTATGTCCCCACAACGAGGGAAGCTTTCCGTATTTGACGATACCATGTATTTAGGCGAAGATACCTTTTTAAATCAATGATGAATTACCATAATATACTCAAGATTGCACACTTGACTAAGATTGGTTATTTGTAGATAGATAGATGTCTTTGTTTGTATAGTGAACGTGAAACTATGATACTTGATTTATGAAATTGTAATATTTTTTCATAGGTCTTTGGAAGAAATCTGGAAAACTTTTATTTCTTGGGTTAGATAATGCTGGCAAAACAACGCTACTTCATATGTTAAAAGATGATCGTTTAGCACAACATGTACCAACACTTCATCCAAGTAAGTAACTATACATTGAAGTACCATGGAGTTTTTCTTGATCCAGAAATGTATATTTAATTCATGGATATTTTCCCTGCGTTAATGTTTGTAGCCGATGCCGTTTTTGCCCAAGTTATATCGTAACATTTAATGCTGTGTATTTCTCGGAACTTGAAATGAAATCAGAAAGCTTTCTTTTGGACGATGTATTTTTAGCCCAGTCATTTTGTTATCAATTGATGCTAAACCCACTGATGTGATAAAAGGCAGGCTAGTCATTCAGTCAGAGATAGGAATCTCTTTAAAGTAGCCTATCCCCCACAATGACTTGCCTACCATTCTTGGGTGGTGTATCTCCACATTCCTATGTGCCAGAAGTCACTAGAAGATCCCACTTATTTTTTAATACCTATTTAAAATACTTACAAATTCCAATAGAATAAAGGGATACTAAATTCAACTCTGCAATATACACTCATAATGATCGACAATAGTTATTTACTTTACTACTGTACTTTTTTATTTTACGTAGCCATATCCAAAATTTAATACTAATTTTAATGATAATTATGTGTTATACTGAATAGTTAAAATAAACTTGCATGAGAATAATTATGAAACAACAAATTTATATTAGATGCACTTTGGCCCATTATAAATTGTGAAGGAACTGTCTGGGTATGTAGCTTCCACCTGCTCATAGATATCAGTAATAAAGTATCATCATTGTCCTTGTCCAACTCCAGTTTCCCAGGTGTGTTGTCATGCATCTTCCCTCTTAGTCGATAATGGTAGCATCTTTTTCTCCCACATATTGCCAGCTACTTCCTTTTTCATCAATGTTAATCATTATTTGGTAGATACATCTTCTTTTGGTTCTTCCCACTGGTAAATCTCTCTCCAGTCAGTATTTGGCTGTTCTCTCACCTTCCATTCACTCACCCTGACTGAGTCAATTCGGTCTTAAGTTTTTTTATTTTCTTTGGGGGCTTCACATCTCCTGTTCAGTTTCAAAATAATAGCCAAGCATATTCCTAAATAAACATACATCCTGAATGTGCGTTGTGAATTCATGAAAATCCATCCAACCATTCTTGAAATTATTTTTCAAGTGTGTCTTTTGAATGAATTATTCCGACTACTTATTTAGCAATGTTTCTTATTGTTGCCTGGTTGCAAATTGGTGTTTTTGACTTAAACACATGCTCCTGTGAGTGATAGTGTAACTTTTGACTTGGCTCCATTACCCAAGGTCTCGGGATCTTATTTGTCATAAGTTATTGGCAAAATAAATCATTTACAAAGCATTTTTTTCCATAAAAAAGTCAATGTTCACAGTAATTGTATAACAGTTTTTATTTATTTTGCATTCATTTACATTTATAACTTATTTGGTGTACATATTCGTTCCCCATGCCTTCCTTGTCAACCCTTCGGTCATCTTATATTCCTAATAAATGCATCCAACTCTTAATGTATTCCCAATCTCATTCTCATGGTGCAAATTTTGCTCCAAACAGCTGTATTCTCTTTTAAACTTCTCTATTCTTCCTTATTTCTAATTTTGAATGGTAGTTGAAGTTTAGTATCCATAACAGCCCCTGTTTTAAAGGCTTTTCGTTTTGTCTGCTTTACTGTTAGTCATGATTAGAAACCCATTAATAATAAAATGTAGTCATATAAATGATTTCATTACTGATTTTGGTGCTTTTTATCTTGTGTTCATTCAGCTTAGTTATTTTAGAGCCTTTTTCATCAAAGTCAGCTTAACTTGTGCTTTTGACACATACATCCCCTACTAGTCAAAATTTGTTCGAAATGGACCTGTCACACAGAAGACAGCAGGACTCACTAGTATGTTAATGAATAAAGATGAATACGACAAGTGAAAGTTGGCCTTGTAGATCTGAAATCATAGTGTGATAACCTTCAAGAAAATCTATGCAGATTCTTATTCTAGAGCACATGAATTCAGTCAAGGTAACTTTAAGTGCTGGATAAATCATTGCAATGAGTACCATGGCAATTCAAAGTTAAGAGTAGCAAATTATCTTAAATGCGGTTTAATCTGAGGTAAAATAGCATTGCTGTCTATCAAAGCAATGAATGAATGTGTATTGAGAGGGATAGCTAACTAACTTCTCATGCACTGTCCTTGGGAGATAGCTTGCAAATATTTACTAGATTTTATGGTTGTTTCGTTGCCATTTGAGTTAAAAGTGAAATGGATGACCAAGGAAAATATGGCATATTGAGACAATATTACCCAGCTACACTATTAGCTTTTATCTTAGAAGAAATAAGTTGAATTGGATTAGGTGATATGTAAAATGTGGAAGGTTGAATTTTATTATTCATATTCATAAGTTGGTCACTGAACAATTTGACTTGCGTGTTGAGGGAAGTTACTGGTATTATTAAAATGTGTAATAACTGTGACATACTCAAAACTATTTAGAGTACCTTTTTTTTACAGCATCTGAAGAACTTTCCATTGGAAACATGAGATTCACCACATTTGATTTAGGTGGCCATCATCAAGGTAAGTACATTTGTTTGCATATAACTTTTAATGTATTGATATGTATTTATGTATAATTTACAATTGTAGTATAATCTTCATCGTATATGATGTACAAAGAATGAAGACAATTAATACAACCTACAATTACAGACAATCATTATCATTTACCATTTTGATATGATCTTCATAATATGCAATAGTTGTATGAATTAAAAATTCGTACTTGGAATACTCATCCTGGTCCTGCTAAGTTAGTCAGTTCTAGCTTGACAGCAGGTTCCATGTAAACAAAAACGAGAGCAGAAAGTGTTGCAATCATAAAGCTACCTATACTGTGTCTTGCTTTGTTCCAATCCCTAATCCATTCTGTATAATAGCTGGTTTTTTATTCTCCCTTTTACAGCATTTACTGACTGTAATACTCTTAAATCTTCTGTTATGTCATTAAAAATTAGAGGTACAGTAACCTCCAATTTACTTCCTTGATTTGTATGAAAAAAATTTTTGTTATATACTTAATATTGTCCCTTAGTGTTAGTTCGTTTTTATTTTATCAAGTATTTTATATTTGTCATAATAATAGTGTCCTATTCCGATGGCATATCTATACAGCCTGTCCACTGACAGAAACTATAATTTTTGAAAGATAATTCTTCCATGTAGAATATGTGTATATTTTGATCTACCCTCCGATATTTTCTCTAGGATATTTTGCTGTTTATTTATTAGTATATTCATTTTTTTAGAACCAGTGGATCCCCAGACGGTTATACCATATCTTAAAATACTCTCAACCAGTGTAAACTATGCTATTTTGATAACATTCAAAGTTACAAAAGTAGTTATTTAGTGAACTTGACGAAGGATTTAATTTCATTTGTTATTTATTTTTGAAATTTGTTCACCAAAGGTAATATTTTGATCAATGACTACCCACAAGTAATTATATTTATTTACTTGTTCTAGCATGAGGCAATTACTGTTATTGGTAGTTAGTGGTTACATAGTGTAGGCAGTAATGTGATTGAATCTGTTATTGAATATCTACGACATCAGAGGTTTTGTGTTTCACAAACATGACTGGATTTTTTCTCATTGATAACAAGATTATTATCATGTACCCATTTACTGATATTATTTGAGTCAAGTTTCATGCTCTGAATAGCTGCTTTTAGTTCCCTATGCATCGATATGAGCACTGCTTCATCAGCATACAATATCAACTTGCAGAAATGACAGCACTTGACTTTGTCATTTATATATATAATAGAAATGGTGAAGGGCCATGAAAATATCCTTGTGGCACAACTGATTCTATCTCATGATCTTCACTACATAAACTATTTATTTAGTGACTAATTGCCTATCTTTTAAATAATTAGAAAACCAAAGGTGGCTGGGTCCACAAACTCCTGTATAGTATAATTTTTTTCACAAAATATTGTGATCTACTGTGTCAAAAGATCTAAAAATAGGTCTTATGACAGCTTTTTTTAAAACATTAGGGATTGTTACATTGCATATTGAAAGGGCCCCTTTTCATGTCCAGTATTCTAATGCCATCATGGCCCATTGGTTTCACTTCTATTTTGTGAATAATCTTAAGTATGTCATCCTCTTTTGATAAATTTATTACTATTCTGATTTTCTTGATTCTTTGTAGTTACCATACTCAGTGGAATTTTACAATGATCTTTCACGCTAGTTATTTCTTAGGTGAAATGTTGAGAGAATCTGGAAGTGATCTCTTTAACAGAATTTATTTGACCAAAATATCTTATTAGGTCTTTATCTTATGAGGGTAAAAAAGAAACTTAACATTTCCACCATAAAGATTTAATATTTCACGACCATGGTTTTGATGCTGCGCATCATCATCAGGTGATGATGATGATGATGGTGATTGAAACCATGATGGTGGTATATTAAATCTCCTTGATGGAAACCTGAAGTTTCTTTTTGCCCTCATAATGAAGGAATCCCACAAAGTTAAACCTTAAACTGTTAGTTCTTTACCTGTTTTGCATTTGGTTTTTCTTCCTGTTAAACTTGGTATAGTACTCCATATTGTCCTTATATTACCCCTATTTTCATTAATTTGATCTGTATAAAATTTTTTTAGCTTTCCTTATTTCATTGTTGACATAGTTCAAATATCTGTGGTAGTTTATTCTATGTATTTTATTAAAAGGTGAGTTTTTCCATTTTTAGAACAATCAATACTTATTTGTTATCGTTGCTAGCAGATAATTTGTCATCCACTCCTCCTGCAGATTCATACTTCTCATTTTAGTAATTTTTTAGATTTAATGTGTATATTCTGCATTAAATTTACATATATGTAATAATAATAATTTGGTGGTGTGCAGTTTAAGGTAGATTTAGGATGGAATCAGGCTGAAAAGCACTACACTTCTAAGACTTGCCTAACAACCTAACACCAATCTACAATAAACCTAGCCTCATATCTACACCTGCTTAGCCTTCCTCTTTCTCAAAAGCATCAATACCTTTATTTGCATTTTTAATTTCCCATCAACTCTCATTTCTATCTCCATTTCTTCTGATGTCCTTCTAACCCTTTTCTCCGCATATACATTGAAAAGCACAGGTGGTTAGGGACCTCTCTCCTGATACTGCCCATCCCAACTTTTCATCTGCCATGTGCACCTGAGCAGTCTGAGACATGTACAGGTTGCAGACGAGTCGATCCCTTCAGTCTACTTATTTTATGCAAGACTTTCACTAATGCTACCCAATTTGCTGTCAATTGCCTTCTCAAAATTCACAAATCAAACATTTACATCCAGGTTTGATTCTTTATTTCTTTATATCAGTAACCTCATTACTGCTATAGCATCACTTGTACCCCTCACATTTCCGAAACTAAACATCAGTCAGTAAGTAATCATTTGCTCTCCTCTACATCCTCATATTGATGGTCTTTAATACCATCTTAGCTACATGCTTTGAGTTAGCCCAGAAAAACTCTTCCTTCCGCATCTTTGTAAAACCGTAAATGGTTCTTGCAGAAATGTTATCTGGGTCCACAGCCTTATTTGATTTCAATTTTCTTAATGCTCTTTCTACTATGCTATCAAATATGCCTAGACTAAAGCTATTGCAATATATGTCATATTCTCCATCTATGTCTAAATTTGCTGATTTTATGATCAACTGAAAAGGCTATTGTATATTTATCTGCTGATTTGCCTAAAAATAACTCTTCTTGGTGGGCAGCATTCTAAACATGGACTGATCGGAACCCTAACCAGTAACATCGATGGTGACTAATGCACATGTAGCCCTCAAACCCACCCTCTCTCCTGAACTGCCTTCACTTGTTGCATGGTTTCATTGCCCTGGCTAATGCAAATGGATTATACATTTTTATTTATTAGTGCATATGGATTCTCTGTCCTCAAATTTATGTGCAAGAGAAAAGAGTTTGTACATTAGCATGATAAAGGTATATTTTGTGTTGAAAATAAATATTTTTTTCATTTTCTACAGCTCGAAGAGTTTGGAAGGATTATTTTCCAGCAGTTGATGCCATTGTCTTTTTGGTGGATGCATATGACAGAGGAAGATTTGTTGAAAGCAAAGCAGAGCTTGATTCATTGCTTACTGATGAGCAGCTAATAAATTGTCCTGTACTCATATTGGGTAATAAAATTGACAGACCTGGAGCTGCTTCCGAAGATGAACTTCGAAGTGTATTTTCATTGTATGGACAAACAACAGGGAAGGTTAGTATTTGATGCAGCATAACTGTTTGCTTCTCATTTTAGTGCTATCGTTAACTATAATTAGAGTAGTAGAGACCTCGTGGCCTAATTGAATATGTGAATTTTGGGTAAAAAAATAATTGCCTTAAGTGAAATTTAGTTACATTAAAGTTTTGATAAAACAGTGAACCTTATATGCCAAAGCATCAAATACCCCATGATATCTGCACAATATTGATTGATATCTTGGAGAAAAAATTAACCTGGAAAATAAGTAACAATTAATATGTATTTTTAAAGTAAATAACATTTTGAAAGAAGATAAAAAATCCTGTTAGTATTTCCATTCACATGTTCAATATCTCCATAGAAATGGTATAAGTTTTTATATTTAAGGTTAAACACTTGTAATAATGAAATCTTGATTGTTCAAATCAATTTCTCCGGTTCAGAAAGGCATGCTGTAACAACGGTTTCACTTTTTTCGCATCTTGGGGTAATCCTAGGGAAAATATGTTTAGGATGAAAACCTTGCACTTTCTCCCATGGATTTGTATTTTCCTGTGATTTATTTCATTTTCTTCAGGTCTGGAGAATTTTCATGTTCTTCTAATGTAATCTTATACCCCTATTTTAATTTTAAAATTGTGAAATATCCCACCATTCATGAAAAGCAAGATGGCAGTTGATGCAATTTATACGTTGCAAATTACACAAGTATGGATAGTACATAAGTTTAGACTTGAAATATGCATGTTGTTTTATTTGATTCCTTAGCACACATTTTGATTTAAAAATATTTCTTATTTTATGATAGGACATTACATAACTATCATAGCATAAAAAATATACATACCAATCATTTTCATGGTTGCAATTCAAATTGCTTTCAAAGAAAGCAATTTCATAGAATGGCACATTTCACACGTAACATTAGTTGATACCATAAGGATATTTTATTAAATTTTCTTTGGCTAACATTTGTAGCTACTTTGTTGTCTTCAAGATGACAAGTTAAAATTGCTATTATTTTCTGTGCTCTTACTTTGTGGTTATCTTGTCACACTTCATACAATTTTATTTTCACCTTGCATTTTTTGTAAATTCACTTAGTGTGGCACTGCTAATGTCCATAGTGAGAAATTTTATTTTAAAATTGCAAATAAATTGAGAAAATCATTATCTAAAAGTGATATAAACAAGATTTTCCAAAGAGTTGACTTTTATATGGGTACTAGTGTTCCTAGATAAGGAACTTGATTCACCAATATCGGTGTTAAACACAATAGTAAAATCCTGTTAAATTATAGCAAAAGGTGCTAAGGAATGACCCATGGTTAAAAGGCTGAGTAAATAAATTACTCCAATTATTATTTAGTTGGGGGAATATTTAAGACATGGTTTCCATCTTCCATAGCTGCATGCAAACTGATAATTAGTTTTGTGAAAAGGAAAGCCTTAAATAGTGTTTTAAGAATGGGCATTGCTCTGCTTAATTATGAGGATTGAATCTTCATCTATCATTATTGTTATCAGTATTCTACCAGTTAAGATGGGCTTTGGTTGGGTGTAACCTATACGATTGTACAGTAATTCATTTACTGGCCTCTGCTAACAAAAACACAACCAGGCACTACAGTAAGTCTCTCTTCAATTCCCCAGACTTCTTTCCTCCCTTCATTCCATCCAACATGCACATTCTATTCCTTTCCCTTTCTCATTTGCTCATCATTCTCCCCTATATCACAGTCTTCAACATCCTATTGCCAATCAGAACACTCTGAATACACGTACATCTTTTCTGCCTTCACTGGATTCCTCCCAACAATCCCCTCTTCCACATGCCTAGATAGTTTTGATTTCTGTCCATTTTACCTTTTCCATCCCTCTCGTCATCAAAATTTCAAAAGCCTATCCACACCTGTGGTCTTTCTTCAATTACCATGTTTTCATGCTGAACGAAATCATGTTCCATGTTAAATTTTGATAAGCCTTTTCTTAACATTCTTACTCAATGTCACTTACTCAATGCCACTATCAATGTATTTATCTATTATTATGTTAGGTATATATTCACCTTTGCTATACATTACTTTTAACAATAATATCATGTATTTAATTTATGAAATCAGTAGCATAAAAGCACAAACCAAACCATAGCTTTCATTCGGAAAGTTGGGTTCATTGGTGAGGGTAAAGCTTACCTAGTAAACGGCATTTGAAATTCACACATCTGGGATTCTGCCTTTTGCAGCATTGGGGAAATCATAGTTTGAAAGTTATCAATAATTGGAGCAGCAGCAAATAGAATGCATGAGCCTGAAAGGGGCCTGTTGAAAAATAAAAGTAGTTTATCACATAAAATTAGTGGTGAAATGAAGTAGTTTTCACTTTTGCACAGAGGGGATTGAACTAAGCAATTACCAATGGAGCAGTGCTGTACATATTAGTGGTGCTTGTTTTATTTGAAGTATACCTCATCCATTAAAAATTCATTTGATCACATTTTGTTGCACATTCTGTCTGATAGTATTATCTTGTATGTTGCTTTGATAATGTAGATTTCCATTCCCCGTTAACCCTGTGAGGGCTGCCTATTGAGTGAGGCAAGTATTCTGATGGAAAAGAGAGGCTTTGGATTCAGCTAAAAAGTTTTCAATTATCCAAAAATATAATAGGAATGATAAATTGGTGGACATTATGGTTTATTGTCATGCCTATGTTCAATATTTTCAAGTACAAAGAATATATTACCTCCTGTTTCATACTTATGAGTGAGACAAGTAAAAATAATTCCTGTCTGATAAAAGACTTCATATAGTTTTCAGAGAAACAGGAAAATGATGCTTATCATGATCGCAGTTTGGGATATCCTTTAATCAGTAACAAGCCTCATAGTGAATGACTCGTATATATTGTTAAATGTTTTCTTTTGCATGTTCACCAATTTTTGGATCCACTGATTCCTTTGTGTGGCATTCTTTAAACATGGGGAAAATTGACAAATTTAGGAATTTCTTTCACATTTTTGAGTGAACATACTACTGACTTTTAGTTGTAAATTGTAGTGTACTAAAATAGTATTTCATTGACAAACCGAACGGTATTAGGGTTAACCCTGTGAAATTTATCCATGATGGAAAGGAAACAAACTATGCAAATTTCACTTGAATAGAGATTTATTCACGACCCGGGTTTCAAACACTTAATGTCATCTTCAGGTGTGATGTCAGGTGTGATGAACACTTAATGTCATCTTCAGGACCTGAAGATGACATTAAGTGTTTGAAACCCAGGTCATGAATAAATCTCTATTCAAGTGAAATTTGCATAGTTTGTTTCCTTTCCATCAGTATTTCATTGGTTCAAATTTGTGATGGTTAAGTAGTTTTATCATAATTGAGAATGTATGTTGTTTGTTATTGTTTTTTTCCCAAAATGGCACTGTGACAAACATTTTGTTCCAGACATAAATATTGGAACATTTGTGATAACAAATGTCAGCTATAATTATGAATTTAATATGAATAGTAAAGGAAGTTGACGAATATGTAATAGGAAGAAGTAGTTGAAAAAGAATCAAGGACATCAAGTGAATAATGTTTAGATGTAATCGCCTTTATTATGTGAGCTTTATTTTGCTGTTTTTTGCTCATTTTGTCCCATTTTTTTCATTTTACTTTATTGCTTCAACGTCTGAAGGTGTGATTATAGGAAAATTGCATTATATCTTTGAGCAATGGTCAATAACTGCAACCCAATTTCTTCTTATACTTTTCTAACCAATTCTTAATCTTGAATTGCAGGGCAAGGTCCCAAGAACGGAATTGCCTGGTCGGCCACTAGAATTATTTATGTGCTCTGTTCTAAAAAGGCAAGGATATGGAGAAGGATTCAGGTGGCTAGCCCAATACATTGACTGATCATTTAGTTAAAAATCCTCAGATTCAGTCTTAGGGAAATTCAAATTTTGATGCAGCAGTCACTCTGTACTAGTTGTGACTTGGTCCGAAAAACAAATATATTGTGTGTTGCAGTGTTCTGCATTGGGAGAGTTTTTTGTGAGTTTTAAGAAGTGGTAAGTTTTTAAGAAGCCTACTGAAAAGACCAAATAGACTCATAGGTCTCTGTAAATTGTGCACTTACATGCCTTAACCTGTTTATTTTACTCTTTCTATCCCGGAAGAAGGAAAAAAACACCAATATTGTTAATGTACTTTGGTTTATATCTGTTCTCTCTACATTAGCTATGTCATAAATCAAGAAGAATTCATTTGAATACAATTGCTCATTCACTTCGCAAAATGTGATTTAGCTATCCTGTTAGGTTTTCGAAGGTGGGCTGAGGAAAGTTGTTAATATCAAGTTTCTCCTCCAAAATGTCTGCATTGATGATGATATGAGTGTTTTATTCTCTCAAGTCCAGTGTGTCTATTGGTGCTGGAATGTTTATGCTGAATAATCACCATTTAACCCACAATTATTTACAGTATCTAAAAAGACTTATATTCCCATCATGTCATTGAATGTCATCAAGATAAAACTGTGGTGAATCAGTTCTACATGTCTTTGGTTTTACAATTTAAAACATCAATTGTCATCTCACAAAACTTATGCACTGTACTGAAATGCCTTGAAATAATTGTTTATGAACTACTCAATATGCCAAAATTTATAATTAGTCTCAATTGTATACTTACGCTGGCAATGTTTCCATCATATTTTTGTTTTGTATTGGGGCTAATAAAGCGGTTATTGATATGTGTTAAATTTTCTACATTGATTATTGTTGTATGTGTGCTTTTCTGAAATGCTTCTCTTTCATATGAAATATTTCCTTTCAAGCTTTTAGGAGTGTTTATGTGAGCTTATTTCTTTGTTATGGGACCATCAGACCTAATTGTAAGCTTCTGTATTAAAGTACCATTACATTTGCCTTTCTCCTTAATTGAAATGACTTTATTTAGACAGCTGTGCTTCCAGTTAGGTTTATCGATTAATGTTTATCTATTTATTTTTGAAAGTTAAAATTTTTTATTGAATGAACTAATATTTCATAGCTGTAAACAAAGAGCATTTGCTGTGAAAATGTATCAGTTGGAATTTATTGTACCTATTGATCGAGAAACTTATAATAAACCACAATATCTGATTGTTGGTTTAAATATGATGTTGTTTTTGTGTTGTGCTTTTGGTGTCCATATCAAGTGAAGAAGATGATTTTTTGACAATGAAAAATGAGCTTGGGATCAGGAATACGCATTAGAAACTGTAAGGGTTAGATCTTTTACTGTAGTAGTAATTTATTCACAAAAATTACTTTGTAGGAAATATCTGGCAGGGTAGGAAGAATACCAAAGAAAAAATAATAAAATTGAGAATTTGAATAGAAGCTATGCGTAGTTGGTCGAAGCTGAAGGGGCTAATGTTGGTTTAAGAGAGGGAGGAGGAATTGTTCATGGATTCATAGTACAAGGATATTAAGACATTTTAGCAAAGAGAGTACTGAGTGATGACTTGGCTTATGTACCATTTGTGGTTCACCGTTTGGTTAAAGTATGGCACTTAAAGCTTTTATTGCATTACTTTAAGCAACAGTGATGGCGCATGAGGCCTGCCACCATTCTGACATGAAAAGTTTGATTGTTCCATTATCTCAGTTGAAGGAAGTTAATCATTGGGAAAAGACAGTGGGTATCTTCATCATTTCTTGTGTTAGTGTAAATGTCTGACAAACGACGAGGGCCTAGTGAATAATCATTTTAAAGTGTACACTTTCCTGTTAAAATGCAATGGCTAATAGTTCTCATATCATGGCAGTACATTTATTCATTTAAGCGCACTTCCTTGCTATGGTAGCCATTAAATCATTGTTATGAAAACTTTCAATAATGTGGCTATGCCGCTTAATGGTAGGTTGCCTCCAATGACTCTGATAACCGTGCAGACCATTCAAGTTCTTCATCAGATTCCTACTCTTTCTTGAATCTACATGGTATGAGTGATTCTATCCAGAGCCTAAATTATTACAAATTCTTATGACTAGAGGGATCAATTATAATAATCCAGAATAGTTTAAGAAAACTGAGAAAAGCTGGTAGATCGAGAAGTTATTTGTATGTAGGCCTGTTCATTTTGTCATAACTATTCCGAAATAAAGATTAATACAATGTGCAAAGTGGAGCAATTATTATCAATTTCCGTACTTGAGCTATTTTTCTGCCTAGCACAAGATTCGTTCCGTGTAAATATAAAATTTATGAAGGTGCACTAGTTTTCATGTTCCTGAAAGTCTGCATAGAAGTAGAAAAATTTTAATTTGTCTATAGTAATTACAGTAAGTTTTTCCCTGCATCCCTGAACTGTGTCATTTTAGTAGTGCACTGATGCTGATTTTGAGGTTTGTAGATATCCGCAAAGTTTGTGATAACACCGGTTAAAATTTAAATGGAGCTATAAATATAATTCTGGCCTTATTTAAAAGTATGTGCTGTTACAACAGCTAAAAAAGCCAGCCTTTCGGATAGATTCAAATGGCAATTACCTGAAATAAACCTACTTTTTTAAGACACATTCATAATTAGCAGTCCTAAATTGCATTTGACTGATTTTTACAAAACTTTCCACAAATTCTAAAGTAAATTACTACTAAATACTACTACTTTTACCCAAGAGGGCATTTCAAACTTGGTTGGATACAAAATCAACCAGTTTGCTATTTTCTCAGAGAAATAACTGGGGCAGCAATACACATTTGAAACTTTGTGTGGTAAGAGAATGAGTAAACAATTCTTCAGAGGTAATTTTTTTTGTGTGCTTTTGGCAGTCAATTGATTATGTTAATTCATTGTACTAGGTGGAATATCTAAAATAGTTGATACATTAATAGAAGTATGTTTAGATGCCTTGTTAGTAAAGTGAATTTTAAGGAAAAATCCTACCTGGAAACAATTTTCACTGGTGATGAAGTACCTGAATTTGCTTTCAATGGTAGATTTTGTGCTTAGCCAGCCAGCCGAAGTACATTAATCATTGGTGACCACACACAAAGTCAATGTGACAATTACAAGATTAGAATTGATGTAAACAAAAGAGGGTATCAGGTTTTCACGAAAATAGTGAGGCATAAACAGCACTAGTTCACGTATCTTGGAAGTATTTCGCACAAGGATGGTCTAAGTTGTAGGGGCATGAGAAAATTGCATCAGGGACAAGGTTGTACATGGAGGCAGGTAACTTACATGAGGATGTCATGAAAAGATAATAACTATAATGTGGAGCATAGTTATGTATAGTGTGAAAACTGTTTAGGCATAAAAACTATTGTTTCGACACTTAAACATTAACATCAGAGTTAAACTAAAAATTACATCCAGGGTGACAGGAAAAATATCAAAATTTTAATGCATTGCAATACAGTGCTACTTTTCCAGGAAATTTTTAAATGGTTCCCCTCATATGTTATTAAAATAGGAGTTCCTATAGAATGCCATTGGTTTTCTTGTTTATTTTCCCAAATCAACATTAATCACATAAGTTTTTGTTCTTCCATGTCTTTTAGTTTTGCAATAAAAGGACAAATTAATGTACCTATTCACTTTTAAAAGTAGTTATTTTCCTATAGTATCAGGGTGGCTTGCTTCTTGTAAGCATAGCCATTGCACAATTTATCCATTTATGGTATGCACAAGATTAGATTTTAATTTAAAGTCATGTTCCTTGTGACGGAAATTCAAGATATTTTGCGGAGAGAGTTGGGTGAAAGGAAACTGGAACTTATAAGACGTAACATTAATTAGGATGCATTCTAAATGACATACCAATTCAAAGGAATTCTAAAGTACCTGTGGTTACCTTCTTGGAAAGTTTCAACTGACTTATAAACTCTGGAATATTTGTCCCTACTGGTGACTTTCTCGTTAATTCGCAGATCAATTAGAAAAATTTCCCATTCACCGATCCATACTCCCGATCCTGTAAGACCGGACTACCTTTACAGCACATTAAACTTTGTTAATATTTATGAAGGAAAACAACTCTTTTAAGTTAACCAAAAAATACATCTTTATTAAAAATATTTAACAAATCTTGGAATAAAAGTCCTGTTTGCAGGAATTATAATGTATAATATCCGTTCATTATAATTCCAGCTCATCACTCGGCAGAGGGTCAAAAAATGAATTAACTTTGGCAGCGGTAACCTCCTCCAATGCAGAAGGCTTCCATTTTGGGCTGTTGTCTCTATCAATTAAAACTGCTCGAACGCCTGAAATAATGTCAGATCTCAATCTCATTATTGTGAAGGTAATATTAGGTTTTAGAAAAGGGCTGTCATTTATTTCATGGGTACAAATTACGCATCTTGGGTTAAGTACACTAACCTTCGTAAAAGTCATGGTCTTTGCAGAATCTCTGTGTAAGTCTATATTCCATCGCGAGGCACTCTTGTAAATTTTTTGCGCTTCCTTCTTCCAGTTGCTTTAATGTCACTTTGATTGAAGTTGGAGACATCTTTTTTAGCGTAGTGAGCGTATCTTTCGCCCAGGGCGTGCCCTCCTTTTCTAATTGTACCAAGATTTCTTCAACTGATGGGGCCGAGAAACACTGGTTAATTTTTGACATATTTTGTGCTAAACTAAACGGCTGTCCGTTGTCAAACTTATTTGTATATTTCTTTAATATCTGTGGAACGTCTTGAACTGGATTTTTAGCATCTAGAAGGTCTTTTTCAAGTTGATGTACTGAGGAGCTTTCGGCATAATGAGTAGCAATCCCTGCCCGTAAAACATCAATACCTTTCAGTCGGTGGCCAGTAAGAGCAAGGTACAGCCCAAGCTTGCCTCCAAGTCTGGGCAAAAAATAACTTCCTCCGACGTCTGGAAAGAGCCCAATTGCAGTTTCCGGCATAGCAAATAAAGTTCTCTCCGTAGCTACGCGATACTGACCGTGAACAGAAAGCCCGACTCCTCCGCCCATTGTAATGCCATGAATGAATGCTATATAAGGTATTTGATAGGTTCCAATTAAATTATTCAACATGTATTCCTCACGGAAGAATTCTTGGCAAAGCGAACCTCCTTTTTTCCCAGCCTCAGTAACAGCACGAACATCTCCACCGGAACAAAATGCTTTTTCACCTGTACCTTTGATAATGACCATAGACTTTTCTTTCTCCCATTCCTTCAAGGTGGGAAATATTCTTCTGATCATCGACAAATTCAAAGCATTCAGAGCCTTAGGCCTATTGAGAATTATTACTCCTTTATCCCCTGATGAGTGAAAGATGACTTCGTCCGTAGTTGACATTGGCCTCTTCTTGGGGTCATTAAGCGTACACCATCTAGGTTGCCCTATTTTTAAAAAGAGCCTCCTGCATACATAATTCTGAAACATGACAGTCATTCATTTTATTGAAAAAGCAGCAATCTGTTAAGTAAGAGGAAAAAAAAACGCTATGCTATTACCATTCTGATAGCCAACATTCACTCTTCACGTGGGATTGAGATTCTGATTTTTATAAAATCGTCAAAAATATTTTTATAGACACAATTGTTTCATTCGATAAATTTGGATTAATTGTCATGAGGGGAAACGCAACTTTAAAAATACACTAATACAGGCTTGTTCTACCGCTCGCAGGAAGTAGTAAAAAAATGATATTCCATTAAGTTACTGACTCGAATTTCGCATTTCGCTTTTTCAGATTCGTTTTAGGACAGCATAAGCATGGCGGTGGAATTCGGTGTGCGTTTGAAAGTATAAATTTCAAGACATAGTTAGAAATAGAACAATTTGAGATATAATAAATTCACATACCCCTGTTTATTGAAAAAGAAGGTTACGAATCGGAAATATTGTTGAAGGTAGGTAATTTAAAGTTTTATGATCCATCGTGTAATTTTTCCTGAGAATGATGCAGACCCGAGCCATTATTAGTTATTTTCGACCGGCGATCAGTATGTAATCCAACGAGAGGTCAATTGTGCATGATATAAGGCACGTCAGTATATGAGAAATCACAAGCTAAACAAAGAAGTGAAATTACAACAATCTACACAAATATGGAAATAATCAAACTACATAGAAATATGTAAAAATTTACAACAGCTCTTATTAATTTACTCTAGCTGAAAATGACGTTCACACAATGCTCATCGCTGACACTTGGCTTAAGCCTCATAAGTCTACCGCAGCTGTCAATATTCCTGGATACAACTTCTATGGAAATGATCATATCGATAAGGGTGGTGGAGGCATAGGTGTCTATTTGAGAAAAGATCTCGCATTCAAAATAATATCAAAAAGTTGCTCCATTTAGTGCAAAAGACCTGAGTTTGCATTCTTAGAGATAACATTCAACCTACAAAAAATTCTTTTAGACATCATTCACCCAAGGTGGGCTACTTGTCCTACTTGGAAGAAGCCTCATCTTTCCACATTCTGAACTATAATCATGTTATTATTACCAGTGACTTCAATGGCATCTTCCTTTCCTCGACTTATGACTATAAAGTAATTACTGACTCTAAGTCATACCTTGGCCTTAGCATACCTCCCCATAATCTACCCATTATACATCTTCATCAACAACATGTCTTGATGCAATAATGACAGCCAACCCTGAAAAAATCACAGCATATGGGCAACTTTCTGCCCCAGGAATAACCATGCATAATGTATTATTTTTAAATTACTAAGATATCCTAAATTTAAGCAGGAATTCATTATTACTTGCGATTTCAAGTCCATAGATGACAATGACCTAGTATCCGATTAGGCTACAATTCTATGGCAATCTATAGAATGCATCAACGGCATAGATGAGGAAGTAGAACTATTTAATACCTTCTTAAATGACTTAGGAACATGCACCATTAAGAAAAATATGACTGCCAAAACCATGCTCCCCATGGATAGCAGTTGAAATACAAGCCTTGATGCCGTGATGCAGCCTATAGCCTCATTAAAATACATAAAAACAAAAAATTATTCAATGTCTACAAAAGACTGCACAACAAAACTAACCAAGTCATCAGAAATTCTGAAATCAGATATGCCTTCCAAATATCTAAAGAGCCCCTTGTCTCAAATTTTGAAAAGCTTGAAGCACCTTGATGTCAGCAAAACTAAAAATTCACACATCCCAGCTGCTGACATTTCTCCAGATAATCGTAGCCGTTTATTCACAACCCCACCGACGGAAATGATGCACAAAATGATTTCTTATACAATTTGTATAATTCTGGACCAACTCCAGTTTCTGCTGCAAGCTCATTCTAAATTTCTCCTGTTACACAAATGCAAGTCCTGCAGGCGCTTAAAAAAGTCCTCCTCAGATGGAGCTGATGGAATTTCAGTTATTCTGATAAACAATTTACTTCCCATGAGCTTCCTGTTATGACTCATGTCTTTAATTGGTCTATCCTAACTGGAACATATCCATCCCTCTGGAAACGTGCCCTCATCTGTCCCATCCCAAAAAAATCCACACCCACTAACATTGCCAAATACTGGCCAATCAGCATTTTGTCTCCTTTATCAAAAGCATTTGAGAGGCTCATTCATGAACAGATCTCAAAATTTCTCAATGAAAATGACTTACTTGATCCTCTACAATCAGGCTTTCAGTCCTATCATAGCACAGCTACCGCTCTCCTTAAAATAACAGATGACATCCGACTATCCATGGATTGCAAGAGGTGACAATAATGACTATCCTAGACTTTCTGAAGGCCTTCGACTCTATTGACAAAGATATTCTCTTAGAAAAACTTAAAATCCTGAATTTTTCTTGCTCATCTTCACAATGGATTTGCGTCTACTTAAGTAACCAATTTCAAAGAGTTACCACACCTAATCCATCCTCTACCTGGCTTCAAATACGCAGGAGTGTTCCACAAGGATCCATTCTTGGACCCTTACTTTTTTCCCTGTAAATAAATCATATTAATAAAGTAAATAATTAGGTGCAACCATTACCTTAGACTGAAGATGCAATTTCTATCTGCAGAAAAAGTAACTCATCCCTGCATTAACTGAAAAGGTTAAAGCACATTGCTCCCCCCTCCTCAAATATGCTTCTTGTATCCTCTCTTCTCATACCATTTTGATTACTGTGATGTGGTATACCAAGACCTTTCAGGCAAACTGAAAACCAAACTCCAGAGGACCCATAATTCCTGTATGTGGTTCATGTGTGATCTCAGAAAATACATTCATACTTCTGACTCATTTACAAGAATATCCTGGTTAAAGCTAGAAGGTCGCAGGCATTTGCATATTCTTTCAATTCTCTACAGGATATTTTCAAACCACACACCTAAATATTTATATAAAAATGTTCTCCCCATAAGCTCAATCCACAGCAGGAATACTAGGGGTAACAATAAACTTCTTGTCCCACAACATCACATGGAAATCTATAACAAATCTTTTCATGTTACAGCATGCTGTCTGTGGAACTTTCTTCCTGTTGGTATACAAAACTCTCCTTCCACAACAACATTTAAGAGAGCACTTCACAAGTCATTTTCCTCTGGTACAAAACTTAAACCAGTATACCTTCCCTCATTTAACTCAGCTGTTATACAGATCACCGTTTCTAATTTTTCTTTTGTCACATCAAGCAGTAGGATTTTATATAATTATTTTAGTTAATTTTATGTTTCTCATTGCTCTTCATGTGTTGTTAATATTTAATGTCTTCATTTCAATTTCAGTGACTTAATAATATGCATACTATGTAAAAAATAATTGTTACAATGTATATGATTCTTTCCTGTAATTCATAAGGTTTTCTCAGGTTTTCACAACCCCCTTCTCTCCCTGGTTGTTTTCCTGCGTGGGTTTTTACTAGGTGAGCAATGCCATGCTCTCCCTAGCTTTTCCCATAAACCTCATTCTTTGCTCAGACTTTCCCTATTTTATTGTTCTCTTTCTTCACTGTCATTTACTTTGAGTACGTAGGTGTATACTTAATTTATATATGTATATATATGTACATATGGATGTACATATATGATTTTTAATGGGTAAATCTATGCATAATGTATGTCTGTCTATTTGTATATATGTGTATGCATGCAATTATAAATTTTATGGCAAATATAATATGTATACGACAATGGGTTACATGGAAGAAGGGACCATTTGGTCTCAATATTGCCCAAATATAGACCCATATCCATCTATCTCAAAGTTGTACTGCATACTAGTAGAACTATCACTACTGGAACAAAGCATTGGTATGACTGGTTAGGAAATTCAAGTTTTAAAAGGAAGTAGGTAGAAATGCCTTTGAAATCAATCAAATATGAAAGAAGCATTTTTGACCAAATACATTTCTAAAATTTTAGGTTTTACCTTGAAACATTGGAAGCATACCAAATGGACTATTTTTTAATGATGTCTAACCACCAGTCTCTTCAATTTGAACATTTGCAATTAGTGAATGTAGAGATCACCTAGTAACTATTAAGCCTTAAGCCATTTGAAATTTAACATCCAAAGTAGTAGAGTCAATGGCTTATCCTGTGCCACCTGTTATTTCCCAGAAAGTCAAGATACAAAAAAATATTACTCAACAGTGTTTAATTGTCAGTGCAAGGTCTGGATTTGAGGCCAGGATCCTCCAATCTTCATCTATGGCTGAATGTACCATCCATAATGCTATCTCAGTGCTATACATTTATTACTAAATGGGTAAAAAATACTGTCCTTCATGTGAATTATGGATATTTTGTGGGAGGCGGTCATGTTTTCTTATGATAAATGCAACATATGCTATTTTAAATGTTTGTGGTACCAGAACTCAATAACTAATGCCATAAAGGGAAGTAAAATATTTCAATGCACAAGTTCAAAAACCTTTCAATAAATATATTAACATTATTTTTAGATATAGGTAGCTATTTCCACATATTTTTAATAAATTTGTATTCTAAAATTTACAGTAACAGGTAGGTTAACTGCCACAACCTTTAAGGGAATTCATAAATAGCCCTCATTAAAATTATTTATATTTTCAAAATTAAATCTAATTTTTTTACTTAAATATTAAGTTTCAGTATGTTACAGGAGGCCATAATTTATCAAATTCTTGGATTAGTATTTCTTGTCTGTGACATATGTATATCTGGCAAAAAATAAAAACAGTAAACTAAGCATCACATAAGCATGAAATAAAACGTCTGCCATGTGAAAGTAATTATTTATTTCTTTTCCACAGTGATTCATACATCTAAGTACGTTTAATCTAAAGACATTAAATAACAGAATGTAATTTCTTTTAGTCAAAGGTAACTTAGAAATTTTGCATCTGAATTCATACTGCAGTTAATCATACTTTTCACAATATATTTATAATTAGACCACCCTACAGATCTCATAAGTGGTCTGGTCTTCCAGTTTAATGGATCTTCATGCATTGACAATGCAATTTTAAAATAGGTTTTTCAATATAAAAATGTTCAAACAAAATGGCCCTTATATGACTCATTTAAATGGACATTTATGCAGTATGTCCATAACAAAGTTAACATGTCAATACTCCATCAGTTGACTTCTAATTTTAGTTCATTAACGAATCATTTTTCTCATAATTCTTGTAGCTTGCTTAATGTTACCAACTGCTTGTGAGAAAACTGGCGCCTTAATTTCTTCATGTATTGGAAAAACCTTTTTTTATATGCAGGCCTCCACTTTCTGTGAATTTCAATTGCGATTGCAAGTGCATCACCTATTTGAAGAGAAATATAATTAATTAATATTGAAATCAGCAAAGGAACTCATTGATGACGAATTTCATCACTATTTCAAATTTTCAGCCCTACCTTGAGGAATCACTGGAAACTCATTATTATCCAATGTAAACTTTCTTTCCACAGTGTCAAAGACTTGTTCATTGAATTTTTTCTGATCGAAGGTCAAATTGCCCGCTGCCAAACTTTCATTTAAATTCTGGATAAATAGTTTCCACCTTGGCAAGAAGTAATGTGAAACAATACCTATATGTTTGTGGGAAAAACTGAAGTTTTATAACCGAATAAACACAAAAGAGAAGGGAAAAAGCAAAATTAAAGACTATAAGGAGGTTCTCTAGTTAAAAGTATTAAAATGAATGTCTGGTGCAGAGGCGGTAGCATACGAATTCTGTCTGGCTTCTCAATGGTAGAATCTTTTAAATTAAAGATATGATTGAAGGGAGCACAATATGATCTACGACCAATAAACCTAATTACTTGATTTTGAATTTAAAATTTTTCATGGATGTTCAAATGTACCTCATTTTGTAATGCTCACATGTAAGAGTAATAATCTATAGTATTGTGCTAAAAGAGCATCCAAGATAAATATGAAAGTTGTGTAACTTACTGGCAAGATAACATGTGAAACACAGCTTTTTCATCAGAGAGTCAACATGAAGTTCCCACAATAGAATCGAGTATAATACCAAAATATTGTGCTATTGATATATGTAGTGAAAAACTTATGTGCAAGCTAAATCTTACACTGGAAACTATAATTATATGTATATGGTTGCCAAGGGCTGCTCTAGACTGTGTGACTCAATATTGGCATATTTGAAGGAGTGAAATATGTTGTGTATTTTCAAACACCACAGGAAATATTAAATGTACAATTAGGAGATATTTCTGCCAATAATCAAAAGGCATACACCCTCTTTTACATGGTCATGTTCTTTTACAAGATTTATGATACATTATAAAGTGCCAACTTTGAATTTGTTTTAGACCTCAAGGGGATGAAATATACACAAATAGCATATAATATGGACGACAGAAAATATTACCAGACCACTGCTTTCCCGCATAATCCAGTATTTCTCCATTTGGGCCCCAGAGAGTTAACTGGTTTCGTGCATTTTGTTCAAATAAATGGATTTCCTGAAAATTGCAGGGAAACATAATGTGTTTAACTTATGTCCTTATAAATGAACTTATCCATAAAATTACTCTTCAGATTTTGATATACTATATGCAGATGAAACTTCATTTATCAATCATTAAAAAGAATTACATCATATCAAACATCTTGCTTATAAACAATTCTTTTCTCTAAAAAAATGGTCCTGTGCCAACAAATATTTCTTTAAATACTTGGAAAAATTAAAATTTTTATTTGCAGTATCTATGAACAATATCAGAGAGTCGTGATGGGTAGTGTTAGCATGGTGGGGGTAAGATGGATATCTATTATAACCTATGCTATTCATCATTTTTTTTTCCTTAAGAGCTTATTTTCCCCATCCTCCTCCAAATCCTTTCTCAAAAACTTCTGATCTATACTTTTCTAGAAGATTCCCTATGTTTCAGAATAATTAAATGCTACACTTCACAATAAAATTTAATTCAACTAAATCTTAACCCAAGTTGATTCAGGAGGCACCTATTCACCATCCACTTACACCCTATTTTATAAAAGAGGAGTAATCTTATGAGCTGATAAATTTGAAAAAAATCTTATTAGTTGTATATTATATGCAGATTATAAATAAATTTTTGGTCTTCCTTCACTGGCTGTCCTCATTTTCAGTGAACTGGATCTTTTGGTAGATTTTAAAGCATCATGCTAATCTTAGTTAATAGCACTTTATTTTAAAGTGTAATAAAAATTAAATTACCTGCACAGATGCTGCAGCTGATTTGGCATCTTCTAGCCATTTTCCTAACAAAAAATTTTCACCAGATGCAAGAATTAGCTCCATATCTCCTAGTAAATTAATTAGCTGTGTGGCATTATCCCTGAAAATAGGATGCATACATTTATAAATTATAGTTTTTAACAAACTAAAAATTATTTAAATTATTTTAACCCTCAGGAATGAATCATATTGGTAATACAAAATAATTCATGGCATCTGAGTAACCGTTATCTGGTTATCACAATTTTGTGACAAGTACAGATTCACAAGAACATTTTTCAATTTTTCATTTTAAGGTAATTTATTTAGTTATTTCAACATCATTACAACAAGTATGTTTTAGAGTTTGGGAATAAATCTAATCTCAAGCCTTATGGAAAAGAGTTGATGCATGTTAATATCCCTTATTTTCTCTTGAGTTCCTATTTGATTCTCTAAATGTCCGTTTCCATGCACAACACATAAAATATTGGTCTTCCGTATTAGTCTCACAAAGGTGTGTGACAGCAGCACATGGGAACATCATGTAAAGCTATGGAATTATGAATGAGAATTCTAGGTAATATTTCATAATTTTAGGGTTTGAGAATATGAAAAGAACACAAATCATTAAATGGGAAATGGATTGGTGGCTTTTTATCTCTCCCTGATTTAGGTTTCACTATCATGGACTGCGACTACTTTAAATTCTCATTTGCATGATAAATTTTTGCTGTAAGTTCAACTTATAATCATAATCATCTATCTTTCCAATGACTATTACATTATTATAGGCCTAATGTCTAATAAAGTTGAATTATACATTGTTTCATTGTAGTGAATTCATTGAGAATTCATGTAATACAGCTAGTTACCTACATTTCATGGGGATTGGGATGGTGCGGTGGCTTACGCACAGGCTGAGGGCCTGGGTTAAAATCCTTCAGACAAATATTTTTCAGCGGTGATCAATCCCTGCTCGAGGTGAGGTGCTGTGAAGAGCACTTTGAGTGAGTACGTTGCCTGTCAGATGAGACTTTAAACTGCAGACCCCTTGGTGCCTTTTGACAAGAGTAGGCTAATGGGTTTCTTTCCACCATTCCTTTCCCATCCATCCCCAATGGTGCAAATGACCTTAGTTTTCAGTCACCTCCCATAAAAACTACTACTACAACTATATTTCAACAGTGATTTCCATAATGAAATAGCAAATAGATTATAGAGCTGTGAAACTGCAGTCCATTTTGCTCTACAACTGCATATAAGTGACATAATTTTGCTGTCAAATGTGCTGGATACTCCTATCATGGGTTTTGTTATAGAAGGGAGCAGGCTTCATTATAAAACGTTGGTTAAGAAGTTGTCAATGAGTATATTTTATTGCTGTAGAGCACTAGTTGTCAACAGTGATTGAGGAGAAGGTGGCAGTGCATGATTTAAAATGATGGTTCCAGGAGTCAAAGCCATTAATCCTTACAAATGCAAGCCTCTCACCTCCAACAAGGCAAACCAATGAAGCTAACATCCTCCACTACTCTTAGAGATTTAGAGCAGGTACTTTCTATCTAAATCTTCATGAAATAAATAATGATAACATAAGTGACACTCAGTCCATGTTTTCTAAATAATTTTTGCACCTAAATTAGGCACAGACTTCCATTTTTTGGATCTTTCTAAAGGAAATCAAAATAAAACTGCTCAATCACCCGTTAAAGAAGAGTATACAGTCACTTGCTCGGGCCATACAAATACAAATCAATGCTTTACAATATTCATCAGAATACAATTATAATAAGTTATGGGAATAAATTTTGGGTGTGGAAAGGAAAGTTTTTTCTGTGAATTAAATATAATTAGCTACTTATATAAAGGTAAAAGATGAAGGAACAGGAGTGGATAAGAAAAGAGGGAGTGCCTGTTGCTAGATTCAAATGATAGTCTGCCTTACAGAAAACTGGAAATCAGATAATGGGTGCTCCACTGTATATTTGTGGGAATTTCACCACAAAATATCCACCTTAAAAGACTACCTACACGATGCATGATATCAGCTACATCACCTAGGATTGCAATGACTGCAGACATTTATATGGCTGTCTCAGAGTCAGTTTCAGTAGATACAAGTATTCAAATCACTTAACTTTCTAAAATGGAATCATTTATTGTGTAACTATGCTGTTGTAATGTGGAGTCTCTAGGCATAATATTTGGTCAAACAGGACCCCACTTAATAAATATTCAGTGAAAGAATCACTCAAATTCCAGTTTTAGGGGAATTTGCTTATAGGAAGTTTATGTCAGCACTTATCAATTTTTATATTACGTATTTTATTGTGTAACATTAACTATGGGGACTACAATCATGAGAAGTTGCATTTTTAGAAGTCTCTGGTTCGAATTTCCTAGTCTTATCAATGGCTTGACCCGCGAAATATTCATCTTTTCCTTTCTTGGTTCAAATGTGCCACTAATGGTAAGTACACAGAGAAGAAATATGTAAAATCAAAACTCAAAGCTCTAAGACAGAAATGATATTCATTCTCAGAAACATTTGCTGATACAGAAATGAACTGCAGATGCTTGAACAAATGTACAAGTGCACATAAAGTCTTTCAATTCATATGTTTACCATTTACTTGCTTTGTCTTTAAATAACCTCTGTTAATGCTGATCCTCATTTCATATGTAAAAATGTTAATCTACTAGAGTGGCAAACTAGTGGTCTCACAGTCAGTATACATTTGACAAAAGTATTATCGGATAAAATTAAGCATTGGTGTTGTAAACTTACAGAAAATCAATGGAGTTATTTGCCTTAAAAGATTTTACCATCATGGTGTAATGATAAAGTGCGAACAAACCAGCAGCTTCTCTTGTCACATCAATTAAGTCATGCTTAAAAAGTTCATTTTCCTTGGAGATGTTTTGGGCCAGATCCACTAAATTGTTCCATGCTTGTATTAATTGATTAGCGTTGTACCATATCTAAATCATAGAAACATTATTGTTATTCTATTGTAGGCTAATTATCATCTTAAAATAGTCCAAATAATTTTATATCATTGAAGAGTCACAAAATAACTCTTACTTCCTTTCACAAAATTCAGCATTACAGTTGAATAATGCTTGAAGTTTTATGCATAATCAATAATTAGTCATTAATTTAACTTCTATAATATCACTGCTACAGTAAATTATAATGTATGTATATACACACAGATATTATATAATTATAAAAATATAGTTTTGTAGTAATCCAAATAAAATTTAGAATTTTTCTACTTACAGTGGGTCTGCTTTTCAAGTTCGGCCTCATGATATAAAAATATCTTCCATGTAAAGAGGTGACACCAGTGTAGTTGTAAGTACTCACCTATAATTTTTGATTAATAAAATAAATTAAATGTGATTCGCACCTTCTTCATTAAATATTTAAAACTTTTACAAAATCTTCCGTTTTCAATCAAATCTGATTGTTCAAAATAATTCACTTCATGTGGTTTAATCAAAAGGTACCTTCAAAAGTTGCCATGCTGTTATTGCCCTCTCATCATTTATTCCATATCGACGAATAGCGTAGTCTGTAAACCTTTAAACATAAAAAGAATTGGGCATCATTATTTACTTTTCAAGAATTAATAAAGATGTTAGTTGCTTGCTTCCTCCCACTACTTTATATGACATCTACCATTTGATAGGAATAAATTTGTTCAAATGTTGATAATTGTAAATTTGAGAATAGGGAATGACAGATTTGAGTATTTGTGACATCACTTTGAAAGACTTTACTTGTTTGATACAATTGGACTAGAAGACTATCATTTATTAGAATATATAGACACTGATAATAAATGATACATTGAAATGTACATTGATAAATATTGTCTCCAAATTATTTAATGTACATACATATGATGTTCAAGTTTTTACCAGAATGTTTTTTCTGAATGCTAATGAATGAATTGGACATAACCAAGTATTGTCAAGTGCCATTTTCCAATTATATATATATATGTCCTATATGTTGATGGGGGATGAGGATTAAGGAGACAAGCATTATAAACAGTAAAATTAATGCATGCATACATTAGAGTCAATCTTTTCCCGTTTGAGATAGGCAAAGTAAAATATGCTTGATTTTAAATTATTGATAAATACTCTTTTTACAGTCTCCTGACCTTTTAAGCTTCTTTTGCCTCTGTCACATTTGTAAATTGTTTTGCAAACATGCTCTAGTAACAAGAAGTAAAATAATAAGTTTGAATATTTCCGATGAAAAATTTGTCATCTATATCCAAATAGAAATAAATTAAATAAATGAGATATCAAAATGTATTGAAATAAATAATATGTAAAATTTTAAAGTGGAGTGGTGATTATCCAGTTTTCTTTTTATCCTAAAATTGACTCAATACAAGTGTGCGAGTGGTCCTGGCTACCATTTATTATGTTCTCGGCAATGATTTATTATTTGAAATTATGTAAATTAGATTTTATAATTTTATATTATATAGTCCTCAGAATCTATATTCATTTGTATTTATGGAAATAAAAACCACTATTTGAAGAGAAATGGCACATGAGGTCTTCTCAATGGTTCCAGTGAGTTTCAAAATGGAAGTGATATGTTTCAAAATGGAATATTTTGAAACATCCCAGTCCTCATACCATCCCAACTCATTCTGTGCATAATCAACTAAAGTGGGACATATCTATGATGACCACAGACTGTTCCTGAAAAAAGCAGTCAAGGCTGGTGGACACCTTCGAGGGGTTGAGACACCATATCAGTCTAATTGAATTCTTCAGGTGAACTCCTAGTGAATATATCCAAGGTGTGCAGATATATTGAAGATTTAAGTCTTCTGGGGTTTACTCTGCATTGGTCCATATTTCTGGGACAACAGTTTCACCGGCGTTGCAGTCAGCATCTAAAGGCCTGATTTGAAGATGCCGACTGTAATGCCACATCAGGGTACTGGAGTTTATTTCTCTCCCTTAGCTGCCTAGTTTCCCAGTAATATCTGGTACCCAAAAAAATTACCTAACTTTCGTGAACCTGAAAGTGAACAGAGGTATCACCTGGAATTGAACACAGGCCCTCTGATCAGTAGTCCAGTGCTTTTCTTGCTGGAATACTACACTCCACTCTGTTTATCTTAACTTGATAAAAAAACAAAGATGCATTTTATTTATTGAGTGATGAAACTTTGGCGACAAACAAATTAAGAATAACAGTGAAAGTGATAAAAACAGAAACATTGAATACTAAGGACACAACTCCAATCCTAAACTAAGTGCCATGAACTGACCCCAAAGATTTTGCTGGTTGGTATTATATTGGTCTAATTCCAGATGTTGCCTAAACATGCATGTATGTATATTTAAGCAAGTTTACACCTTCCCACCAAAAATGGATGCCCACAAGATGGGATTGCACAAATATCCAAACATCCTTATTATACCCAGATTTAAATTGACTGATTTGACCATCCTGTAAGCGATGTATTCATACTAGAGCTATAGCCAAACATGCTCAATTGACTTACTACTTCAAAATGAGGACATAGACTTGGTTAGGATTAGTTCACCAATCATTTATCGATTGCTATGAAAATATAGCACATAAAGAAAAAGTATAATTTTACTTTTGATCTTTAAGCAGAGGTTCAAAAGGCCATCCAGATGCCTCAATGCCACTGCTGTTGGATTTCATGAATAATAATTGACACATGTCACAATAAAATTGCTTTATCAAACTTACCATTGTGTGAGATCAACTGGTTCTGAATTCCAACCTGTTTCCAACATGAAGTCATACATAACATAGTTCTGTCCAATTCCTTCAGGAGTTAGTCCAATCCCTATCATTGTACTGTTTTCTTTTGTACGGCTCTCATAAACAAGCTAATAAATCATTAGAAAGAATTAGTACATTAATATTATTTCTCAAAGTCATTCATATTTATGTGATATTCATTAAAATGTACCAACTACAGTAAGCATTATTTGATTGTACTCATTTTTTAATAGGCAAGAATGATCACCTGGTTCACTCTGTCAACAGACCCATACAAACCCAGGGTTCCACCAAAGTTGTGCAGCATATTCCAAATGTAAGGCTGGCCAAAATAGCTTTCAAGGTTAGTATACTGCTCTTTCTGCTCTGATTGCAAATCCAGTACTAATATACGGCCCTGAAAGATATTTCTATATTTTATTATCTTGCATGATCAATATTAAACAAATCAGTTAATTGAGATGGTTTTTTTAATTCGATGCATTAATGAGGTAACTACTTACAATTGGTACTGCGGTTAAGAAAGCCTTTGCCACATGTTTTGTCCAAAAGGGTGCATCACTTACAAACATCCAGTTCTGGAGAACCCTTGAGAAGTGTAATATGTAAATGAGAGCTTTGGATATTTCTTAGTTTTAAAGATGAGCGAGACTTTTCATAAATACATGGAGCAGCATTAGGTATATTATATGAGAGTTGTGTCGAGAATGGAGGAAATATTTACTCATTCAGCATATTTCCAATAAAATATTTGATGGTATCTTATATGGCAATCTGTGAAGTTTAAAAAAATTTATTTGGCTGTAACAAATACTACATTTCTCCTCAAAAATCTTGTATAAATAGCAATCACCTTGACAGTATATTAAGGTAATTAAGATAAGTATTTTGGTGAGATATTTAGGTGTACGGTGGCTTTTTTTTTTATTTTTACCCTAGTCGTAATGTGTTTCAAACTGCCTACTGAGTCTCAATATAGGACTGGTGCCAGCTACCTGCATATTCATTCAATCTTCTCATATTGTCCTTACGTGCATTTATGTTTGAGTATGTGTGTGTGTGTTTCACAACGGGAGTGTGTTGCTTTGTTATGCCATTCTCCTTCACTTTCCTTCCCTTCCAACAAAACTCTCCTGAAAGTATCAAAGCAGTTTAGACGTGAAAATCACTCTTGTTTTTCTGTCTCTGCCTTCTTCAGAGCTGAAGAACCGGCCTCTTTGAAGACTGCATGGATTTTCATTTTGATTCTGGTGTGAAATGGTGAATCAATATTTCATCTATCATCACATATCAATGCAGACAATTACTCTTTGTTTTTCAAAAATGGCACAAAGTACTGTTTGGAAAGAGTCATCCGAATGTGTTTTTGAACCACAGTAATTTGCATGGCACCCATCTTGTGCAAAGCTTTGTCATGTGCAATACATCTTGCAAAATGCAACCATAGCATTCTTTTGATATCCTTACAGTATTAGCAATTTCATATACTTTCATATACTAATCTTTTAAAATCATATCATGCACTTTTTTGATAATTTCTGGTGTGTGATTGCACTTTTTCAACGTCCGTCATGTGGATCATCTTTGAGGCTATCACGGCCATATTTTAACTTGGTCACCTAATTTTTCTCAGTAGTAGTAAAAAAAAAGAGTTCCCATACACATTAACAATCCTTGAGTGAATTTTGGTTGGCATTAAACCTTTTATGAAGAATTTTGTCAATGATCAATTTTTTCCATTTCCAACCACACACGCTCCTCAGCTGATATAAATGACTGCCTACAGCAAATCGCAAAACGGAATGGCTGGCTATTTCACATGGCATCTATTCACAGTTGTACCAATATGGGAGCAAAAAGTTATTGGAGTAGTGATGCCACATATGGGTGAGGCTGAGAACGTTTCAGATCTCCCTTGTAAGTCTTGCATTGCTTCTTGTTCTGTGGAAACATCAATAGGCTCCACCTCTAGTTCTCCTGTTTCTCCATCACTTTTCCTTGTTTCTCTTCTTACTTGTGATGATTTTGACATTTCAATGTTTTAACGAGTGGCACATTATTCTACCCTATCAGTATCAGCTCTTCTGGTTCTTTCTCTGTCTCTTCATTCTCTTGGGAGTTCCTCTCCCCCTCTAACCTCTGGGGTATCACTATGTATACCAATTTGTCCCCTCCTTTGCTCTTCATCACAGTTTGATCCTATCCATCTAATGTTCTCAAAAATCATTCTTTTTTCTACAGCATCAAAGTTTGAAGACCTGCAGTGTGTCTACATTTGTAGTATGAACAAAGGTATTATGGCTTGGGAGTGGCATATTAATTTAATACCTATATCTTCTAAAACCCACTGCTGTAGCTCATTATGGATTTTAATGCATCTTTTAAATTTTCTATTGAAGTTCTTCGTTCTCCAGATAAGGTTATATATAAATACCTCCGTCCTTTTTGTTTAAATGTGTTCACACATGATGTAATGAAACTCTGAGAGACTAAAAACTTGTCAATTGAAACTATTTGTTACTGATTATTATTGTGGTATAGCATAGGTTACTCTATTGTAATAGGTTCCTCTTCCAAATTATTTCTCCTAAGCATGAAGTAGCCACATGTTATATGTTTGTATGTATGTATTTTTGTTTGCATTTCAATTAATGTTGTGAAGTTTAGACTCCAATTAGATCAAATTCAAAATTTTCATTTGATTTCTTACCATATTGCATCTCGATCAACTTCTGACATTGATGTGAATATAGACCGACTGACTGCAGATATGTAGTCTGGATCATTTGAGCTTGGCGTCATTTCATTGAATGGATCAGCACTGTACATGTGGTCAGTTCCAAATTCTTTGATGATCTATCATTAGAAAAACCTTGATATGAGAAATTTATTGGTATCTACAATGGAAGATAATCAAAAGTTAAACCTGAGGCAAATAAGGCAGTTTCGAGCTGCAAACTAGGGATTAAGTATTAAAAATATATCCTGGCAATGGAACTAACCAGTTAATGTTTTCACACTGCTACTGTTGCAGAAAAGTGCATGTTAAATCTAATATTCTTAGTTTACTTATCTCATAGGTTCTTAAATCCTTACTTTTGTACACATTTTGTCACTATAATAGGCTTAAGTTTTTGAAATTAGTAGTGGTTTTGTGTTTCTTAGTTTCCATGATGTGAAATCATGGTATTGAGAAATGTTGAATTCTGCATTATTTGGTGTCAAAAAGGAAAACAATAAATAAAAGTTGAACTTCCTTTGACCCATTCACAATAGAATATAGTATATATTTGGGATGCCCTGGGCAACATACCAATGGAGGTATTATAAAGTAAGTTCCAGGAAATTACCTCAGTTAGAAACATTTTTCCTATTTCTTGAAATAATTCACTCGTTGGATCCAGTAGGAAGGGACTGGAAAAATAGTACAAGTTGGCATCTTATGGTAATATTTATATTCTATGGTAATCCTTTCAATTTTGCATTTGCTTTTTCTGGAGTTGCAAATTTTTTCTAGGCATAAATACTTACCAGCAGTACTTGTCTGGAAAATTATTCCAAATGCTCATTTTTGTGAAATTTGCTTCGGGATATAACCTAAGAAAATGTTGAGAAACCAGAATTTTAGCTTAAGAACCTGGTAATTACTTAACTTATGAATAAAAACTATAACAGTGAAATAATAGGTATGTATCATAAACCATCTGAATAGAATTTTTAGGTTACTCTTCATACGAGTGTGAATTAAATTAAATTAAAAACTTTATGAGTCACCAACTAAAATAAATTGTTTGAAAATATTAACCAAGACAAGTATCATGGATTCTCAAAAATTTTCATAATACCTTTGAAACGCTCTTGGGACGTGGCCTGCAAAAGCAGGAAGCACAGGAACCATTCCAATTGAGCGCATTCTGTCCAGAATTTTATGCTGAAGTTCAAAGCTGGTTGTGTACCAAGGTGAATCAATGGAAACTGATCCCCCCCATCCACGTATGTTGCCCATACGCTCCCTGAAATAGTTCAGATATATTTTCCTTCCTCAAGAATTATATATCAGAATGGTTGCATATCAATGTGTTACAAATTTCCTGATAAATATATTATGAAGTTATACATAGGATAATGAACCAAACAATAATATAATATCAGAATGGGGCTACATTTTTTAGTATAATAGGTACAAATTTTTATGATTCAAGAATCTGGACTGGCTTCATGAAAGAAAATGTCATTATCATTTTATATTTTACGTAAATTAACATATCTTTCAAAATTCTAAAGTGAAGCATTAGTATGAAACTCATACCTAAGAGTTCAAGCTGAAAGGGAATTATACAATAATCTAATTCAATTTTATCTTGAGACAGATCCAAAAAAATGCTGGAAGTACAAATCTATTGAGGGAAATGTTCTTGGTATCATTTTTCCTAGCTGTAAAATAATAATTTAGGCATTTAGTACTGTAAAGAAATCTTAAGTATTCCAATCTTAGACGAAACGGATCTCTGAATTAAGCTTGACCTTACTACCATAGCAACTGAAAGAGGTTTTCAACTAAAATTCTATAAGGACTGTTCAATCATATTTTTATTCATATAATTTATTGCACAAAAATTTAACTTTGTTATATTATTAGCATAATGTGTCATAAATATGTGGTGCAAGTTTCAATGATATGCCTCCAGTTTTGTGTCAGCAGCAGTAATTACATATTGAAACATGATCAGTTTACCTACACTTGCTTCTGCTTGTGTGAAATGCCTCCTCGAGGGTGTTTCTTGATATTGGGCAACAGGAAAAAGTCACACGAGGCTAAATCTTGACTATTGAAGAGGTGAGGAACACACTTCACATTGATTTTCATGACAAGTGCAGCATCTAGCCTTTTGCTTTGAAATATGGCCAGGGAGAATTTGTAGTCAATCCATTTACAGTTATATGTGCTATTACAACATGCAAATACACCATCCCCTGAATATCATATTACCATACACCCATAACTTCCTCACTTTAGCTTTTTTCGTGTTGGTGATGCAACAGACAGATATCCCCACAGGCTTAGCTGTTTACTTTCAGGATCAAGATGACATGGCCAAATTTCATTTACAGTGATTAACTTTGAAAAAAAAACTCCCCATCCTCATGCATCATCAACTACACCGGGGAACAAGCACTCAAATCTCCAGTTGTTATGGCATGAAGTCTCAGAACCCACTCTGCGCAAACACCTCATGTGCAATTTCATTTTCCTGTAACCATTGTGGGGGTGGCACCCAATGATGTTTATGATAGTGTGTACTCTTAATGCTATTTGACCATATTCCCACACAGAAGCAACAGCAGTGAGAAGTTTACTTTCATGAAAACCTTGGCTGCAGCTCCAGGACCACCTTTATTTGATATTGTCTATCATCTCAAAACATTTTAAACCATCTTCTAGGTTTGCTGTCACTTTAAAAGTTTAAGGCTTCATTTAACGGAATTTTTGTATGTTCCTATTAAATGAGCTAGTGATTTTCCACAGACTTTATTTTTAGATACAATTTGTTTCACCGAGTTGTGGCATCATCAAGTATAAGTTTCATTCACATGCAGCTGTGTCTATCCTTTCACACCTTCTGTCACGGAAATTGAAACTAATGCTCTGAGACTATTCACGTTTTAAGCCCAAATACGGAGTTAAACCCTCAATTGAGCTTTCTGAAAAGCTGAAAGGAATTAATGTTCTGGGAAAAGCAACAATAGTTTCTTTTAATATAAATAACCTATCCATTTGTGTGTCCAGATCGGCCTTTCTTAATGCTCAAAATTTACTCAAGGACTCCAACACTATCCCAAATATTTCAAAATATTTAATCCCTCTCATTAAAATGGCAGTTAATCAAAATAATTTCAGTTTCAACCACAATCTTCACATCCTAGCAGATATAGCTATGGGTTCCCCACTTTCCCCCCTCCTAGCCAAAATCTACCTTAATTTGTTCAAAGAACATCTGTTCAATATTGCCATTAAACACGTAGAAAAAGTGGCTTATTGCTTCCACTACATTGATGACATTCTTTGCCTATGGAAAGGGTCAAACTGCCAGTTAGACTCCTTCCACAATTATCTCAATATGATCCATCAAAATATTTCCTTTCTATAAAAAAAGACCAACGGCACAATTGATTTCCTAGCTCTGTCAATTACCATAAAATAAAATAAACACGAGTTCTCTACTTCCAGGTAACCCACGTATACGGATCATATAATTCCCAATGATTCTGCCCACCATTTTTCTCACAAATATGCAGCCCTCCACTCAATGATCCACTGGCTCCTACACACCACCCTTTCCCCAACAAATTTCAATAATGAAGTTAGGACAATTACGAATATGGCCACCAGCAATCGGTACAACTCAAACCTAATTGGAAAAATATTTCAGAAAAAGCAAATAGTTTAATCTGTTAAATCTATGGGCGATACATATAATTTCCTCCTCTCAGTCTCATGTAATATTCGATCCCATTCCTAGGAGATATCTCCTACAAAATCTCCAATCACCTTCCTATTTCACTCAAAGCAGTCTTTTACTCACCCCTTCATCTCTCCACACTCATAGCTAATGGCAAAGACACGCAGTATACACTTTTTAAATAAGGCGTCTGTAAACTAAAATGCGATAATTGCAACACCTCTCATATCAGTCAAACAAGACACGAGCCAAAGAACATGCAAGTTGTCATTAAAAATCAAAACTCAAATTCCCTCTTTGCAATACTCCTCATAGATATTTAACACAATAGCAATTTTGTCCCAGAAATATTGCATATCCTCTCTAAAGGATTAAAAATGGATGCTCTCGAGCTAATTGAGACTTGAATGTGAATGTTCTTAGCTTTAGGTGAACTGAACATTTTTTCAAATGTAGCACCTGCCCCTGATGCAATACTGAAGTCTACAATCAATGAAACTTGTACCAAATATACATGACAAATTAGGCTAACAAAATAACATTAAAAAACCTTCTTACACAATAAATCACCCAAATGAAAAATAAATCCTCACTCTTTACTTAACAGCTCTTTTAATCTGTAGTAAAAAATATTTCACATGAGCAAATTGTCTTGGAATGATTTTATGGGGGAAATATATAATTAAGATATATTAGTTCAAAGAGGGTGAATGTTGAGGTAATAAGGATGTGGAGAAAATAGATCAGAATTAGTCTGTCTACTTAATAACAATGAATAGACTACAAATTTAAGTAAAATTCAACGTACTAAATATTTAAAAGAACTCAAATATTGGCCAAATGAGAAGATAAAGTGGATTGGTTTTTAATGGCCAATGATATTGAAGTGTGGAGATATGAGGAGAGGGATGATGACGGAGTGGTGAGGATTAAACTGGGAAATGGTCATTCATGGGGCTCCATGGAGAATCCTTTGACAGGTGGCACCTGCAGGATAAGGTGGATGTTGGTGGCACTGTGTCTGAATCATATTAGATAATGACGGGTCACTGGGATTGGGATACAGGTATGGTCGAACAGAAGGTAAGGGCAGAAATATATTTAAGGAAGGAAAAGAGAGAGAGAGAGAGAAAAGGAAGGATTTGCACTGTCATTTCAATCACAAGGCTATCTTTGCCAGACAGAGAACGATTTCAGAATACTTCCTTCCCCTGGTTTCATATCTGATACCACTCTGAAAAACACATCTGGCCTCTCCTGTAAGTGGCCATTGTTGAAAGATTCTCTAACGTGCAATTGAGTCCTACGAGTTATCATTTCCCTGCATAATCCTCATCCCTCTCCTCTCTCCCTGTTTCACAACCATTGGCCATTGAAAACCTCTCGATGTTCTTATGCAACAGGCAAAGTGGCTGAAGTGTTCTTTACATAGAATTTGTACCACCACTAAAAAATTGACAGCAGCCAGCAGACAGTAAGCCAGCACTATGGGCTACATTGCAAACCACAGTTGAGCAAAAGTATCACTGTAGTGGTCGAGATTTTGGGAAGAGCCATTTTTGCTCATTAATAATTTTTGAAATAGTTTTAGAAAAGGCTAATTGACAAAATAAAGCTGACTATGAAGATCTGACTTATTGATAGAGTAAATACACTGTTCATAAGTAGTAGACAGCTTCAACCAACTGACAAAATGCAATGTCTACATTGAAATTTGAGTATTAGAAAAATATTGTTGGTATTTCAATCCAGTCGATTGTAAAATTTACATTTATTTTTTAAGTAAAGCAATTTTGTAGAAAACCTTTAAAAGGCCAAAATTAATAGTAATAGCAACTTGGAGAGTAGAGAAGAAGGGTCATCTTCTACTGACCAAGCTAAGAAAGCTGGGCCAGCAAGGTGTTCCTCGATTTCTTCTGCTGTCATGCCCAGCTCTTGATAAATCCTTATCCAGATCACCTCCTGAGCAGTTGGAGCTAGTGGAAGTGTAATTCCATTCATTGCCATCCAGTCTATGTGCTTCTCCCACTGGGACCAATCCCACCACACCCAACTGTAACTTGCCACACACACATTACCAAAGTAACGAAACCTGAAATAAGTGCATAATTATATGAGTTCATATAATAATAGGAATAAATATTTTAAAACAACACATTCATTATGAGCAGCCAGCTGTAGGTAAAAAGTTCTCATGCCCAAATCCATTCCTTATTTCCACCTCAATTTATATTCAATATGCATCAGAAGATCCAAGTAATTCATATTTTGCACTCTGAAATTTCCCAAATTCAAACATTTTTAATACTTGCCTTTTTAGAGGGAATTAATGTGAGATTCACAACTTATCATCACAAGTGAATATTTATACTACATTTATAATTTATAAAGTATTTTATTCAAATTAATACTATTTTTATTTTCACTTTGAATCAGCCCATATTTATCATGTGAAGTTTATGCAGTGGTTTCCCATTGCGGTCCTCAATAGTGTTTGTAATGCGACACCCACCCTTGAATGGCTACCCCCCAAGGGATCAGAAATTTTGACAGCCACCTTCTGAGGAACAGACTGACTCTCTGTGGATACCCTTTTGCTTGGTTTCTACCCATTGAACTATCTTGTATGGGTGATTCTACCAAAGGCAATCGTCATTTCCTCTACCAATACAGTTTGAGGAGGTCAAAAGAGTGCATAAGCTTTTTCGCTACATTGGGAATGCAGTTCATGGCTGGGAATAAAAGTGGACAGCAAGGTATTTTAGTCAGGTTAGCAGATAACCAAGCAATAGTGAGTTCAGACAGTCAAGGGATTACATTAAGTGTCGAGTGCTCTACAGGAACAATGTGAGAGGTTCTGAAGAAGTAGGAAAGCCAAGTCATACACTAAATTAAGAGGGAATAAACTAGAGCAGCTGTAGGAGTTAATCTATTATGGCATTATTTAAGAGAAAATTGGGCATAGTATTGGGGACATTAGGAGGAGAATTTGGAAAAATAAGTATTTAAAAGAACTGAATTGATGACAGGCATACTAAGTAAAGATGTGGAGAAAATAATCAAAAATACTTCACATGGGCCATTGATGTGAAACCTCGTCTTTAAGGCAAGAGGATGAGCATAGATTGAAGACTTTTGAGGGGAGGGTATTTAGAATAATGGAGAAAATAAGTTGTTTGGAGAGGAAGATGAGCGGTAAAGTTTTCAATAGGATAGATGAAGAGATGAGGCAGTCATTAGGAAAATACTTATGACAGAAGGTAGAATATTAGCTAAGCTGGGTAGAGGAAGGAAGATAATAGGCTGACAGGTACACTTAGTAAACTAAAGTTGCTGGGAAAATATGGAAAATGCAAAGTGGGTGGAAGATGCATAAAAGTTAGTGGGCTGTTTAAGGCAGTGGTAGAAGGGAGATTGCTCGGTAAGTGGGATAGAGGAAGGAAGAGAAATAACTTTCTAGAAAACATGAAGGAAGGCAGAAGTTTTGAAGATAAAAATATTGTAAGGCATGAAATTGGAAATTCTCAATGCAGGAGTAAATAGAGGCTGTCCAAAACCCACCTTTTAATCGGTAGAATACTGTCAAATAATAGCATTTCATCTGAATATTTGCTCTATTGATTGGTTGTATTAATGAATATACTTATCAGCAAAACAATTTGGAAAATGGCAGAGTAATGATTGAACATTTTGATATCCTGATCATCACCAGACACTCAGCACTGAGGGTGAAGTCATATTTTGCTCTCCTCTATATCCACAGCATTAAATTATTAAGAAAATTACGGTTTAGGGTCTAATTTGGTGGCATGAGATACTTCATATATGTCTGAGCCAAGGATCATCCCTGGATAGCCTTCACCTTGGACAATTTTGTTTAATCATTTGTGAAGAATAAATAGTAATAAAGAAATTTTTAGGCACTTTCTTACCTGTCACTTGCTTTCCGACGTATAGAAGCAGCTGGAAGAATTTCAGGAAGGTTCAGTTGATTTCCATCCCATGATACATGGCATTTGCAGAATTTCTTCAGGTAGTACTGAAGACCATAAGATGCAGCAATGCCACTTGATGCAGTAATATTTACTGACCCATCTTTGCTCTCCACCTTTTGGGATTTTCTCATTTTAATGTACAAGTAACATTAGTATTCCAATGTTTAAATATTCATAAAGTAAATATTAAATAACTTTTACAATAATATGGCAACCTATATAGTTATTGCCAAGCTTCATGAAGTTTACGAACATCTGCTGTCCCTCAGTTTTTAAATTTAATTAATTTCGCTACTTGACGATAATTTTAACCAATCAGAAAATCAAAAATGTTGCCTATCATTCATAGCAAAGGGCACAGAAGTTCCTAATTTAATACTAATGATATACCCTAAAGTTAATCTTATTTAGGAACATTGGTTTGGTGTTATTACTTGAACTTTCATGTATTTAAAAGGCAAAAATAAAAACCATTTCAATTAGAGACAAAGTGAATTACCTACATATTTTAAAATACCTTTTCATAAAAGTTAATGAACTTCAGGTTCAAAGTTCATCACCCGCAGTAGCCTTTTCTAATCAAAGTAAAAGAAACCATTAAAATGCCAAGAAATCTCGTTAAAACCCCGAGTAATATTATCTTACCTCCTCCCTTGAAAATAGCCTGTCTTTATTGAGAAATTTTCCTCATATATTTCCGTACGAAATAATTTGCAAATTTTCGTTATCATATAACCATGCGTGAACCATTTTCCGGCCGTCCTATAAACTCTCATTTTCTCTAGCCCAAGGGTAATTTTTTCGATTGAAAAAAATTAAAAATATAGATAGTAAAATTAAGTACCAAAAATTCGTCCTTTTCATGTGGGTTGCTGGGCGGTGTTATGAACACTTTGAAAGCACCAGCTCTTGATGGAATTAGCCTATGGATTAAACCATTCACGGCCTCTTGCTGTCGTCTGGCGGTAGCCGACGGTCTTATACGTCTCAATGACGACTGATGATCAGCTTCATAATTTTCAATTATTCCGGCATTGGAGAACTCTTGGGCGGACACTGGTTGGTGGAACCTAGTGTTCGCCTCACAGGTGAAAGAAAAGTAGAGTAACAACAGAGAAGAAATTATCGGCAGAGAACCCATGGCGTTATTGAGGATGGGCAGCCACTGTAACGTTGTTAAGCCCTGTGGGGTACTTTTGAGGAACGAGTAGACGAGTCGGAGTGATTATTCAACCCGTCACGCAGCTGTTCTTATCTCATTGTAAAGCCGACGCGACCTTGGAGATAATGACATCTTCGTACATTCTGGTTCCCACTATGTTTTTTCTTCGCCGCTATATCTAAATGTGGGTTATTAACTTAATTTCAATTTCAGTGCCTCATCGAAGTATACCGTAATTGTCTAACATTTTCGAAAATATAAAGTTTGAAGCATAAACAAGCAATGAAGGTAAAACTCTAAAGGACAATGTGAAAGACTAGGGTGCATAGATCCTGAATCTTCCAATGATGTCCTTAGGAAGTAATTTAAAAACAAATCGACGGGATAGGATTTGTTTCGATATTCCTTTGTCTCATTATGAGAAATCTATAATTGCGTTGATAAGCTTCAACAAGATGTAAATGAGTTAGCAACTATCAACTCTGACAGCATATCAGTCGGAAGAAAACTAGGAAATTAATGTTTCAGAAATCACATTTCTTGACGCATGAAACATATTTTCCTTATAATCAAAGCGCTCACTTACTACAGGGGGGAGGGAGTCTATTCCATAACGATGGCCCCCGATGCTATTTGCTTAAGGATGCAATTATGGCATCGGCTACGTGAAATTGCATCAAAAGTTATTCCGTAAAAGTCACCGATGCCGTTCCTGTATGCTATTTGAGTGTCGGGCTGCCGAGGCTGTAACATATTGGCATCGCTGAAATAGCATCGCCAAATGCATTGCTTTACGGTAGTCATTTGTCAAAATTGTCATACAAAACACAATGTAAACATCAGAATTCAGTTCGTTAATGCGGTTTAATTTTAGCCACTCAGTTTCAATAATCCTAAAGAGAAGGCTATGGGATCAATCGAAACATTTCGTGGTGTGCGACGAAGATTTGTCCGTTGTTTCATATTGAAGACTGAGGTCGAGGGGAGCACTTTAGGCAAGCGAGGAAAGGGAAAGAAAAGGATTGGGATATTATACGAAATGAAAAAGTATGCGTTATTGAAGAGGGGCTTATTTTAGGTTTGGTTGTTAGGTTGTTTTGGTAGAAGAGGGAAGTAAATGCATCATTGCACCGTTATCTAGGCTGTGTCCATCCAAAACCCTACCCTTACCCGCGTTGGATTATGGATAATTACGGTCGTAAAACTATATTTATATACTGTTGTCAGCAATTTGAGGCATACTTTAGATTTCACAGATCCGCAATTTCAAAGACGTAAATGCGCCTAATAAAGAAATGCCGTAGCACATGGCAAATTGCCACGTTATCACTTCATACTATTATTTGACAATCCTTGATCAAAGTAGTCGGTATTATTGGACGAAATATAGTTAAATAACGTAATCATTTGATATTTTTGCGGAATGAATTGTGAGTTCAATTATTGTTCAATAAATTTTACAAAATTGCATTTTGTACAAAAGCTACGTTCGCGCGAACTATAATTTATGGTTGAAGATATAGCACCTGCGAGTTTTTGGACAGAAATTGTGGTTTGCTTTGCTGGTTTGGAAAGATTGGGTTGGGTTTTTACCAATGAAGCGATTTCTGTGCTTTAGAGCTACAAAACGTAGCTAAAAAGGGCGCCGAGATAGGAATTTATTAATGAAGATAGTTCTAAACGGTGCAACGAAAAGGATAAACCATACCTTAGCATTAGGAAACTGATTGAAAGAGTCATTGAATTATTTTTTGGGTTTATTCATTTACATTCATGTGTATTTTTGCTCTTCTTGAAATATCATTAAGTTAGTCGATTAGCTTCGAAAAGAAGAACAGATGAAAAAGTTCTAACTCTGCTATTGTTTTACAGCTTAGCATTTTACTTGGATCGTTGCTTCTGGATCTGAAATCCGGAAAAATTAATTTCGTCACAATCCACAGAATCTACTTGAAAATTGAAAATTTGTTAGCATATTTTTCTATCTAGTTTTCCTGAAGTACTTACCTAATTTTCCCCATTGTATGGCCACTGTTTTGTGGCAAGACAGAGGCTAAGCACAATGGGAACTGTTACTTTGGATGGAGTGCTGTTTAAATCTAAAAGCAATAGAGACTTAAATTGCTTGTGATTTTCGTTGTATTGATTATTAAAAAAGAATCTGAACATTTATTAAGTGAAAGCGAGATAATAGTTGAGATACCCCACCGCCTGACGACTTCGCCTTTCATTCACCATTAATAGTCATTATACATTCATGATAAAGACGAATATCATTTGCATAGATAGTTTATTATCGTAAAACGTAAAAAAATAACAGATGAGGGATTCGAGTGGATAGATGCACCTAAAGATTCTTAGGCCGTGGCTGCACTGGGAGCCGATTGATACGACAGTTCAGGGCGTGTCAGTATATAAAGAAAGAGGTAGAAGTGAAACTGCCCGTATAGTTTATTTGTTGAATAGAGTGATAAAAATGTTTTCCATCCGGATATAGTGTACCGGCTGCATCCCCATGGCCGCTCTGTGGGTAGGTAGTAACATGGAGGGCACTTTGCTCCATGGATGGCCCCTAACACCCTCACAAAGGTATTAAATACACCGAAAAAATCTCTGTACTGTGGACTGATTCGTCCCTCGCCTCTCTCTAACTATCCATCCACGTCCAGAACTTCTTCGTTTGTTTTTCTATCTGCTCTTTTTTATTTTTTCCCATTTTCTCCGCACCTCAAAACATCTAATCTACGCTTACCCTCTCGTCTCAAAGGTCAATTGATAAAATCGTCACAAAGAAATTATTTGGACCATCGAAACACCAGCATATAAGCGAGAATTATTCTCCGAGTTCTTTTAAATTTTCCTCAGTATCATTCGCACCCGTTTTCCTTTTATTTCCTTTAACAGTCCGCATGATTTGAGTTTAGCTTCTCTAAACTTCTCATCATTCTCGGGTTTTGTCCTTTAGCTTCCCCACTTTTACTCTTGTTTTTAGCATTCCTATCTTCCGGGCCGTACACCTCCCAAAAAGTACGTTTGAAAATTTCCAGTTGTAGTCTGTTCGACTTTCAGCGCCTCTCAATCCCTAAGCCTCTCTCACCAATAAAATTAAGTCAATCACGCCCTTAGAATCTACTCTTTGCCATGCGTACCAATCAATAGATGAATGCGCAAACCGTGTATTCAACAAAAGCAAACCTTTTTGAAAAATACCCTCAATAAATTTCTCCAGGATTTTCTTACGAGAGTCACCATGGTCACTCGCTTACTCGCCACATTTTCATAGGAACGAATCTTGATCAACTGGTACATGACATTCTGCAGACGTAACTGTTCGATTAACGGCTTTCATATGGATCCAGAGAAACCTAGGGAACGCTAACTTTTTTTTCTTATTTTCATCCTGGCGCTTTCGTTCAGAAAAAAGTCAACATACTGCCTGACGTGTTGTCATTAACTCCCGAGCATAGTGCTATGCCATTTCCATTGTTAATTTCTACATGAGCGCTTCTTTGCGCTTAATTCAAACACCAGACGTCCATTCGTGACGCGTTCATTTCATTTATCAACGAATGTTGTTCCATTTCATACACACCTCTCAAGTACCAAGTATCAGTAGTCCAGGTATATTCTTGTTCATTTATCGATGGTCGACTTAAAAACATATGAAAACACTCAGATATCCACATAATGTTATCAGTTCAAACTCGTTTGCTATCCCATTCTTGTAATTTTTGCCCGAGTTGTTGTGAAGAGAAAGTTTTCTAACGTCATTAGGACACATTACATACTGGAGAGGTACAAATTCCTAATTATCTGAACAGCGAAAAATTGTAAATTATTCGATAATAAAAAATGCGCGTACTGTTATCTATGGGTAAGACCTACCGTTGTTCTATCTTACCCCACCTGGCTAACATGTGAATGAAAGTGTCCTCCGTTCATGTGAATTCTGATAAACACACGGGTTTTCGATAAGTCGTATATATCTCCAGTATACTCCTATCGTCAGTAAGCCATTATTTAATTCTATCCAATTTACTCTATCGCTTCTCTCCCTAAAATCCGCCAAAACACACAAATACATCCCGGTTATAGTCTATATTCCAGTCTATGAGTGAGTGACCTCATTACTTTTATAAAATCACGTGTGCATCTTCCCCTTTTAAACCCAAACTGTTCCTCCTCTGAAGTGATCGACTATATGCTCATTTCTTCATCCATTAGTTGATAATTCTAAGCGCTACCTTACCTGCATGCGAGATCAAACTTATTTTCCTATAATCCTTACAAAGTTACTGCTTTTCCCTTTTTTGGTATGGGAATAAATACTGATCTAACGAAATCCACGGGTATACTTACTCCCTCACATATTCTAAGAATTAGCCCATAAAGACATTTCCTTCCATATTTTCCTAAAGCTTCTAGTAATTCTGCTGGAATGTTATCCACACCCACAGCCTTGTTCCTTTAATACCTCTCCAACTCGATATCAAGCACGCCTGGACGTTAGCTATTCTCATTGACTTCATATTCTCTTTATAGATGTATATCATAGCTCACTGACCTAATATCGGTTATAAATGGCTCTTTTATTTTCTATCCACCCTGCCTGAATCTTTTCTGCCTAATCAATATTTTTATTTAAGAATAGGTGTTACTTCGCTTTAGTTAGGCCATGTATTAAACACGTACATAGGAGAATATTATAATTAAACAATTAGATAAGATTCACAGAGTATCCTCTAGGTTTGTCAAAAATTGCTACGAAAAGCGGGTAAGCGTCAAAGTTACTAGGATTTAGGCTGGGAGCATCTCGATTCCATGAGAGAACAGGCAAGACTTAAGACTTTTAGAAAGAAGGAGGGTACCTGAGTTTTCTCGTGGCATCTTATTATGGCAACGAATCGTATCGGTACAGTCGACCACAGGAATAAATTAAGAGAGATGGACTCCGTCACGTTCTTCCCTCGCACGATAAGCAATCTTATAGCAAAATCGAGCCTAAGAACTCGAAAAACTTTAAAATACATTGATACTAAAATTTTATGAATTGATCAAACGCAACGATTATTGAAGAATTTATATCGGAATGCTTGTGCGGGAGAGCTGACATGTTTTCAAGTGAATGCATATATTATGCATATGGCCGGTGCCCCAAAATGCCCCACCTCACACCCTTGTGGCGAATCGCGGGGCATTGTGTAAATACAGACTTCTCATAGTATGGATATTCCTTTCTTACTCCAAGCTTTTAGTTTAATCCTGTAAAATGCGCCCATGTCACGCTTCCTTCGTAAATTCTCCATACTCGTATATACCACATAATCTTTCCACTATGTCTCTATTTTAAATCTTCTTTTTGCTTCTCTTTACTTCGTAACTTTGTGTTTACATCCTTCAGTTTCGTTATCTCCTCTACTCACCTAACCTCTCCTCTGTAATCCATGGCTTTCTTATTAATTACTTATCCGTCGTTTTTATTTTATATTGTTTCATTTTCGGTTGTCTTTATGGTATTTTTTGAGACATTTCCATCTTTCTTCTACTCTACTCATCCCTTAGTCCTTGTCAAGGATCGTATCAACGGCCTCCTGGAAGTCCCTTTCTGGTCTTCTTGAATTCGATATTATATTTAAAAAGTACTAAGTTAAGATATGAACATTCATCTGCTCCCGAGAAACTTTGTGAATTGAGAATGCTGATTATGAGTGTATTTCTAACCATAATGCAATCAAACTAATACTTATGCATCTCTCTGCATCTGCCGGAATATTTCACATGTGCGCAGGTCTATTACTGTGTTTAAGTCGAGCGTTAGTTATAATTTAGGAATTACTTGCCCAAAACTATTTGTTTCTCCCCACGATCATTCCCTAATACTAATTCATCATCCCTTCACACTCATGACGCCGTTGGTTTTATCATACGAAACAAATATGTATCACAAGTTTGTTTTCTGTTATTTTATTTTGTGTCGAACGGCTCCGACCATGAATTTGGAATATTTTTATGGACACTGGCCAGATAATAAGAATATTTTGTCCATGCAACTCTATTTATGATGCCTACGAAAGAGCCAATCGACTATTTAAGCTGTAAAAATGTATCTTCCTATGTTTATGGATAAATAGGAAGTAGTGTGACAACGTATTGTCGTTTTCCATAGCTAGAAAATATTCTATAGGGCTTGTCTATTTGGTTAATGGATTGTTTACACGCACGACGTAGATTCGTGAATTAACGTGAAGTTGTATATCGATGTTGATCAAAGGTAATATCTGACCTAAGATGTCAAAACAACAGGATCTCAATAATATAGTAGCACTGTTAAACACAGCCTCCATCCTGTCAGTTCCTTTGCCGTAGAAATTAGAATAGATGATCAATTAAAATAAATTCTTTTATATGGCGTGCGACAGCTGATGATGTCGTGGCACGGCAATGAAGCTGTCATCAAAGTAAGCAATTTTGCGAAATTGACGGATGGCGCCTACGTATAACGTTTATTAACGAGGGAATTGTCCCTGGCGGTTATTATGCACATTTATGAGCTATTCGGTCGGTCACTGTCGATCGTTCGGCATTTTAAATATTCATAATTCACGCATCAAAGATGAAGAGTGAATGAAAAAGTACGTATAGATCCGTGTTATTTCGGTCTTATACTTCAAGTGGGACTTTTTCCACTATTCTTCTTTTCCACTTTCCAGGAACTCGACTCATCCCAGTCTTCCGTGATGTTCATAATTCAGCGACAAAAGTGATCGGCCCGCCATATTGCCAAGGATCTCAAGCCGGTTCAGGGACGCAGGCAGGGATCAATGGAGGAGGGAGTGAAAAAGACCTTGAGGAGCCAACGTTAAAAGAGGTCTGCCTTTGAAATTTGATCTAAATTCCGTATTTTCTCATCATTTAACAATACAGTAACAAGTTATTTTTCTGCCATTTATGTTTCGCTTTTTGTTTCAATGAAACGTAAGCAATGGGATTAAAAAGTAGAAACATTCAATGTCACATGAAAATGTTTTATTCATCATTAGAGATTGCATTATATTGTATTGGCTCATGAATAGATCTCTTGACCTTTTATTGAACAGTCCAACCTTTTATATAATATTGGAAGGAGGGAGGGGAAAGGTTTTTTTGTTAGATACTTACGAAAAGATGGGCAGCCAGCGAGGGTTCGGGAATTGGGGGCTTAGTGTTCCCGCCCCTCTATACCAAGCCGCCTGTGGTTTAATATTAGCGACGAGCGAATGGAAAAAGGAAGATACCAGAGATTTTGTGGGGAGGAGGGAGAATAGGCTCGCCAAGCGGTATTTCAGGGGGATCTGTACCCTTTTCCCCTCCCACACTACGATTTCATTCAGTGGATCATCTATTATACCATCTTCCATTCGATTATTTTTCATTATTTTCCTATTTTATTGAAATGATATTTCTTACCCATAATCATTACTCCTCTCGTCAAGAGAATGCACTTCTGCACCGTATGGTTGGGTGCCACTGATGCTGATTCGCCCCAATTTAATGATTTTCAGCTGTAAAAGACATTCAATTTAGACAGGTGTTAAATCTCACTTGTCTCACAATCTCAGCTGTTCTCGCAGTTGACCAATCAATTCGTTGTCGCTTCCTCGTAGGACTTTGTCTGCGACTGGAAGGAATGGCGAGCGTTGTACGTGGCGAAGTTTCTTCCATCGCGACAACATCCCGACTGTCGGATGGCTGCATTCTTGATGAACGCCTTGTCCTGTGATCCGATTGCTGTTTCCCAATGTGATGGAATGCGTTACATATCATCAGAAAGCGTTACATATCATCAGAAGTAGGCGTAAGTGAACGGAACGCGTGTCAACTAGAACGGATGCCGCTGATATAATACTGGAGTCAATGTAATGACATTCGGCATAAAATTTGATAGTGAAATTTCGAAGGTGCGACCACATAGTTCAGGTGTGAGCATTTTGTAGATCCGTGTATCATATCAACATGGAGGTCTGCATATATCACAATATGCGAATTTGGAATTCTCTTATTGAGCAAGGGTCTAGTTATTCGCGGTATGTTTTGAAGTCACAATTCGGAGACTGGCCCAGACAAGCAATAACAAGATTCTTATCCTTAATATCGCGGCTTTCTCAAAATAACTTTACACGGAAGGCTTCAAAATTTCAAGGAAATTTATCATGCATATAAATGGACACCACCATATTTTGCCAATTTTTGACAGCACTTTTCTGGCGATGAGTATCCTATTATTTTACACAGCTTTATTTCTTTAGAGTGGAGTCAATGTTCAATTAAACATAAATCACCATATTGTTTTGCGGAAGATATTACTTCCAATTACCGGTCCATCTTTCTGAGACGTTGAAAATTGAGGCAATGGTTACTACGGGTGCTAAATTTATCAAGGTGTAATGAACGGTCGGCAGAAACTCCAGCAACAGTAGCACCTGCATTATATTGTGGTCGCGTCACTTCCTACTTAAATAGCCTTGAATTTAATGGGATCGTTATTGGAAACAGGTAAGGATACATTATCGCTCAAGACCAGTTGGGTATTGCGATTTGAAGGCACAGGAGTCTCCGCTCTATTATTAATACTTTGATATGCTTGCTTCTTGGATTAAAACCGGTATTTACTAACAGTTACGCCCATTTTTGGGGAAAGTGTCTTTCTTGTATAAATCGTCAATAAGGACATAATCAGCACCCAATTTGAAGGAGCTGTCATATTCGTTTTTGGGGATTATTTCACACGAAAAATCATTCTTTGGAAATCTAGATTTGTTTTTATTTAACTAAAAATCACTATCGACGATACAACTAAGGTAAAATCAAGCTTTACGTGTTACATCAACGCAATTTTCTATTATACTTTCGATGAAGTATTTTCAAAGAGTACATTTTCGACGGGATTAGGGGGTTTTTAAATGTCCTCCAATTTCTTTTGAATAGGAGTCGATCCACTGGATAATTCCTGTGACGCTGTCGAGGCCGTCGGAAGTAAGGCAGCAATTATACTGTCATGTGAATACTTGTTTTTGATAACAAATCTGTGATATCAGTACATTGGTGGCGGAGTGCATCGTTACATTTGCCACCAAGATATAATTGATTATCTGGAAAAACAGAAGTCTGCTGCGAGCAACAACAATTCGATTCGGTCACCAGGGGCCATTTTTTACTGACTTTATAGTAATGAGAAAGAGGAGTTTTTGGTGTTTCGAACGTCTCTGTAGGTAAATTACGACTGGATCTATCTTTCAGGAGAATTAATTTTCCTTTTCAGCTTTTAAATAATCTCGAAGCATTTTATTCGAAGAAGAGTTGAATTCTCCTGAAATATAATTTGTAAACTGATGCTCAATAATGAAAACTTCGTTGCAATTTTCCACGGTTAAAACTTTATTGCCGACCATGGTTTTGATATACTGTATCATCATCAGGTCTACCTGATGATGATACAGTGTATCGAAACCATGGTCGGCAATAAAGTTTTAACTGTGGAAAATTGCAACGAAGTTTTCATTATGTCTCGATTCCACAACATCACGCCTGACTCTTCACAATAGTTTCAGTTGTCAACCTCAATAGTTTCAGTTGTTTGCCAACTGCTAATTATTTAATTATCGACTAATATCACAATTATTGTGGTTTTCAAGGAAATGAAATTTTACTCATTAGCAGTAATTGTAATGATTATTGATAAAGTAATGTCAAAATAACGTTAATTTATTCACAAAAATCTTACGTTTGGATACAATATTCATCACACTCTTTTCTTTGATTTCATCAACCCAGGAATACAATAATCAAGCACAGAAAACAAGATTTATAAACTTCTAAATATATACCCCTGATTAAGTTATCAGTACAATCAGCAATGTTTTCAAAAATTAGTTACATCCACTGTGCACACTCCATGAGGTCAGAGATTAAAAAAACAATTACGCAGCATACGTAAAGAGTATTGTATTTCCGGCATCATATTTGCCTCGTAAATTAATTTGCAAATGTACTTGAAGGAAGAATGAAAGACATTTTTTCCATCACAATTCGAGAAAATAGTTTTTCTTTAAGAATAAGACGGTTACCCTAATACTATCATCATCTCCGGTTTTTCAAAGAAAACATTCTCAACGTTAATCTGAGACAAATAGATTACATATCAAAAAGTGCTTGAGTAAATAACTGGATGATAAGGCAGAAAACACTTGTAAAAATCTCTTACAAAACTACTATCTCCAATGTACTTGGAATGTTACTGGTATTGAGGATTGAACTTTTATCGGCAATCGCCTAAATTTACTTATCCAATCAATATATCCTTACCAGAATGGCGAACTTGTCGTATTTCAAACATAAATCCAACGGTCACGTCGCGGCCTCTATTGCCATCAGTTGCTTCTGTTTCCATTTTTAATACCTAATAAAAAAAGAAAAGTTATCAAGTAGAGTTCGAATTTTGGTATTCATAAAGCGAACTCAAAATGAAAATGAGCACTTGTATAGTTGTGATTGTGATTTGAAATTCCGCATTGAATATTGAAGTATAAATAGAATTAGATGTTTAGCTTGTGAAAGTAATAAACTTTAATTAAATAAATGTAAATAACCAGTGCAAATTATTTCGATTTTCTGAATTTTTCAATTACCGCTGTTGTGGTTACCTCACAATGCGGAATTTATTGCTTTAAGGTAAATAAGTTCGGCGGAGAAAAATTGTTCATTTTTTAATTTATTTAAAACATTTTCCGATGGTTATAAACAAAGAACACTATGTGCTGATGGGTAATTTTACTGAGAAATGGCAATAAGCATGAAATATGTGGAAGGTCTTCTAGTTTACAGAGCCCACCACCAGCGAAGCATTTTCAGGATCTTCATTTAAATTTTACTCTCCGCGCGAATCATGAATTGTACAACAACGACTTGACTTTGTCATTTATGTCATTTTACATAACTTTGATCCACTAAGAAACGTTATAGTATACAATATAAAGAGATACCCTGACGGCTCTCATTTCTAAAATATGAAAGAGATTGTGATATTTATTTCCATACTAGCAAGTCTGAAACCAAAACGGTCACGTCTTGATGGAGACTTGCATAAATGCAGGCAATGAATTGGAAATGCAAATGTGCTGTGTCTATGCATGTGAGTGACTAGGGGGTTCATTTTCATTAGAAGTCTTCATTATTATTTCATTTTCGAAATCGTTCAATTAGGCAGCTCTTTGATTTACTGATGCTGTGATATATGTAACTTACCGTGTAAATCGACCATTTCCGAACTGCGGTGCATTGTTCGTTGGCAGCTCGGATTCGTATAATCTTCTTGCTCCCCATTCTCGATGGTGACTTGGCATATGCACCCCTTCAACCAGAGATAATGGATGCCTTTCATTCCTCTCTCTATATACTTGTTTGAATTGGTCCAATTGACTCCCGTCTACATCCTCCACTACAACATCTTGCAGTGTGTCACGTGACCAGTGATTCTTTTCCCTCCGTGGACCATTGGCTTTGCTCCTCATCCCGTTGCCTGCTTTTGATTGGGAAATAAGAGATTGAAACAAATAAATTAGTGTATATAATGTTGCACACTATTTAATTGATGTAAAGTTGGATAATATTTTATGCGATTTTCCTCTATTTTTGTTTCACTAAAATAAATATATATTTATATGTTAAATTCTGCAAGTGCCGATCTTTATTGAATATCCATGAAAACACGGATATCCATAATCATTTGGAAACAAATCTATAGTTTCCACGTGAATAAATTAACCTTGAAGGCGGAGTTAATTTAGATTGTAATCAATCTCGAACATTATTCAACCGTTAAATTATCAATTTCGAAACTGTTAAAATTTCAGGTTGCGTTTTAAAAATAAAAGAAAAACTACATGAAAACCCGGGGGGTAATATAGGAATTTTCGTAACTGTATATGCACAGTTAATTTATAAGTATTGCTATTTAAATTAAATATGATTTCGGATATTCGTATCATATTTGTGACAACATATCGCCCAAATGTTTATGGACAATATTTTTAGACTGATTATTTGATAAGCTACTTAATCGCCAAAGGGTATACATTGTTAGTATTTAGATTGTTCTTGTGAATCTTAGCTTGTCATCTCGGGCATTGGCCAATAACCACTGCTTTTGCGGGCCCAGGATCTTTCAGGATTTATTTATGGAGGATATTTTTCCCCAAACCATTTTATTAATCATCAACTTGCCACTACCCCTGTCTCCAGTCGATGTCAAGCAAACTTGGTGCAATCCGGGAACTTGATTAAAATTACCCCGGACAAATAAGTTACTTTTAGTTACGTAAGCACTTGTTCACCATACATCATGTAACAAATTTCATGACTCACGATAATCAGAATTTAAGGACACGCCTTCATTTGTCTTCGAAAAGTTAGCGAGAATCTTCAGTGTCACATGGGATCTAATGACGAATACGTTTGGGCAGCTGCCGAGACTCATAACCAGCCGGGAATAGTGTTAGCTCCTTCAAGAGTCTCGCGAGAAACTGACCAATTTGGAAGGCCGTGCTTCCGTTGGCCCCTCCCTCCAGCCTCCCTTTTCCGCTTCCCCCGGTGTCGTTGCCGCTGGCGAAGCTGTCGCCTATGCCGCTGCTGGTGCTGCTGCTTCCCTCGCTCTCTCCGTCGCTGCTCCCGCTGCTGCTGATGCTCCCGCCGCTGTTAACCCTCTTTCTCTCCTCCCCCTTCCCGGAAACGAAGAACTCGGAGCGCGGCGCGACCACCTGCCGGCGGCTCGCCTCCCGCAGCAGCGACACCTGGGGCAGGATGGTGTCCATGCGGGGTGGGGGCCTCTGGGTCGGCACCGCACTCCCGACCGCCGCCGCCCCCTTCAAGAGGGACTGAGGCTGATTTGGGGGTCCCCTCTGGCTCTCCTTGAGGACGAGTTCGACGAACTGCGTGACCCCGGGAGAGACCCTGGTGCTAGGGACGTCCAGCACGCTTATCTCACCTCGACCTGTAGTAATTACGAAAGGAATGATGCTCGTTTCGGCTTTTAAAAATATTAGTGCGGTCTCATTCACACAATCTTTGAGTTACGCCTTGAGTATGAATGACCTACTTCAAGAATAATCCTTCAAGTTTTTTAATAAAAAAAATATTTACATACGAATAGTATCCTGCCAGCAACCGCTAGGTTTGTGTGGCGAGGGGGTAATTACATACCAGATTCATTTTAACCCAGAATAATTTTCCTTCTTAGCGTGGTCATAAAACGTTATCCTGATCACTTATCGTTCGTGGGAAAAATTACATCCTAAATGTATCTGTTCTACACTTTATCTCTCTAATTTTACAGGCATGATCTCGCCTACCGTAGTGCGATGGGATTAATAATGCATTTTCAACATCATTGCTAAAGAGACATCCTTCCAATTAATGCAAGAGATTTGATCTGTAATTTAAACTTCTCTCCGTGAGTGATTCCTAGCCTAGATCCTCTTAACAATATCGATACGCCTCTCAGTTTATCATAGCAACGTTTTATAAATCTAGCTCACTTACGCTGCACGCGGTTTCCTTGGGTAATCCATCCAACGTCATGAGGATCCCATATGATAGCAGTATATTCTAAATGAGGACTAACGAGCGAAAGATAATATTTCATAAAAACATTTTCATAAATAAATATTGCATTTGTCAGCGGCATCCGAGCAGTTGGTGGCAAATCCAAAACTTCAAAAGGGCTAGTTTACCCCTAGGAAAATGGGAATATTCCTACAGATTATAGTCTGCGAGACATGAAATTTATCAAAAGACTTATGAAAATATGAACAGAGGATTAAGTTACGCACTGGATAAACCATAGAAATCAATATCCCGGAAAATTTTTGCAATCATTCACGTTAAATCAATTACTATATACCGTGCGAGATCCCCAATCACTAAATGGCATAAGAGAGATTCTAATTGCAAACCCTTTAAAAAAAATCAAGGAATCAGGATGAAAATCAATCTGTAGAATGTGGCATGTTGATAAAGCGACTCTGAATCGCCATTGACGCTCGGGGGAAAATGTTCGCATTTATTGGGACTTATTGGTAGGGATATTACCGAATGATTTTAACAAGGTTCCTGTAATGTAGAGAACCGGTACGCCCAGCTGTCATTGAATTAAGTGCATTCCTTGCAAGTCTTATGATTTACGCTAAATGATATACCTAAAATTAAAAGTAATCGTTAGACACTCAAGTATAAGAGGAGTTATGTTTTAAAACACTGCCAAGGAGTCTCCTCCGAACTATTTAGACCAGGATATGATGGGTATGACCCTGCAGGGTATGCATGTATGTTTAACGTCTGGCAATACATCAGTTTATAACAAACATCAATGACTGTGTCTCGATAAATTTTTAATTGAAAACTATTTTAATCCGTAGATTAAAAAAAAAGATTTATTAAATCGAAACAATTAACTGCGATCAATCTTAAAATAAAAAATACATCTCTATTTACGAGCTGTCTAGAGTATTTAGTTCATTTTTTTGGTTCATTTAAAGAGTGAGGTGAATTCCTCGCAGAGTAGATGAAATTGACTCATTAAATCTGAAAAAAATCCCAGCAACGTAGTATTTCCTTCCGGCGTAACGTTATGAAATAATGTACGATCCATTGTCCAAATAAAATACTGCGTAATGTAATGCGTAATTCATTCTATTAGATCGGTTTATGCGTTCGGGAATAAATTACAACGTCAGTTTACTTTGAAGTTGTGAGAAACATTACAAAGTATTTATTAATAAGGAAATAAGCCCTGCGTAAACTGTCTTCGTGTGCATGATTTAACTGATGTAAACCCTGTCGTCAAATGAATGTTGAAAACTTAGGCTACCGAGCAGCTTTAAATACACAAAACTTTAAGTCTGACACACGATTCGCTCAGGCATAAAACCTGCTGTTAAACTTGAGGGCATTAAAAACATAAAAGAAAGACGTAGGTTTAAATAGATAGGGGGAGCGAGCACTTCGAAAGTTGAGAGTACAGCCTTCAACTTTGCTTACAAAAGACTTGACCCTCTCAACTTCCTCCTTAGCCCTCTTTTTACCCATTCCTACTCTGTTGCTCTTTGGATAGCCCTTGAGGAAAGTTGAGAGGATCATAAGGGTCAAGTCTCGAGCAGGATCTTCGACCGAGTTGAACGTGCTTGCCAAGAAGCTTTGGTTTTCTTTGAGATCTTGGGAAGACGGCGGTTGAAATTCAGTGCATAATCAAGGAACAGTCGTATTGAGCTGCAAAATTTAAATAGCCTGTAAATGTTGAAAAAAGGAAAATCATACTGGTATATCAATTATGAAAAAGTACGATTATAAATATTGCTAAGTCTGGCATAGGTAAGGATACATCTCAATCGCTGATCGCAAAAAATATACGTTTGGATTAATCCGAATATTCATTTCATTGACATCACAGAATTACTGAAAATAGTGGGACCCTCTTTTGCAAATTTGTTTAAATGATGTTGCAGTTTTATTGTCATACGTGTTTTTAAGAGCAAAATTTACAATAACATCAGCAGTATTATGTTAAAATAACATTAGTATCATTATGCAGGAATGCGCTATTTCTTGCCGGAATTTATTTTTTCGGAATAGTCAATAAACGCTTTTAAATTAAAATTATTGTTCTGGGGTGAAGCTTCAAAATATTGCACCCTTCCATTTGGTGGAGTGTATGTTAACGCACTAATAGGTCTTGTGTCGCGATGAACATCTCCTCGCAACATTAATACGAAGAATCTCAATGCGCAAATCACTTTTATTAATTCACTTGCGGGTGGAATTGATTTGATGCTTAGAATGGCATTTCGTTGGCTTTGCTTACCAACCAATGCAACAGCATTTATTTTTGTTAAAGAGAAAAGACACAGTTGAAGATTTGAAAGGATAGGCCCAGATGGAGTAGAATACACTGAGACCTAATTCCTGGTAGTGACATTGCAGCTGACCGGATTAACAAAAAAAATAGTTACCAGTAATTAAATTAATTACCTCTGACTGCTCCATCTCTCATGAAGTCTCCGCTGGAGATTACATCTTCCAGTCGAATGTCCTCTTCTCTGTGGAACATGCCTGGTCCAATTTGTCTTCTCTCTCCGATACTAAACTTCTTCATACCATCCTCAAAGTCACTTTCATCGTTATCCGTATCGTAAGAGCTATCCGTGTCGCTATCGTCCACTCCTGGCCTTCGTCTTCTACGTGGGCTCGCCTGCTCCTCGGAGCCGCCAAAACAGGTCTGAAAGGTCGAAAGTTAGACAGTTTATACCCGGTGTGTTCGTTTTACCGGTGTTTGCATTCATATTCTCCAAGAAATGTCACTGCTTGTTAACTAAAGAGCGTAAAAAACACACAATAATAACCGCACCGAACTGGAGTTCAATACGATATAGGCGATATTTTTAACGTTGATAATATTTTGTAGTTCGCTCTGGATGCCCTTATGTCACCATCACTTCCCTTGGGCCTAAGGAGTCACCGATTTACATCCCCCATCCCCTTCTGTAGACATCCTTCATATCCACAAAACGGTCTATGTACTTGTTACATCCACCAAACGCTTTTGTTGCCCTTAAAGCTTTTCCAGTCCATTTCCTTCTGTTTGGATCGGGGTTGTGATAATGAGATGACGGGAGATCAATTCATTCGTAATAAATTTAAGAAAAGGTCTGCAGCATTTTTCCCTGACAAAATAAAATATTTTTATCTACCGGTCATATTACAACTTCGACTAATTAAAATTTTGGCATTTTTTTATGAAAAACTAAATAAGTATTTTGACGCATTATAATTTCAACAAATTACTTTATCAAGACTAATTGAAGTGGGTTATTGACTTTTATTTATTGAATTTAGAAATATGAAACACTGGGCTGTAATTTTGTAATTCTGTGTATTTAATCATTCCATGCAAAACTAATGAAATGCACAACTCCGTGATAATGTATAGATTAATTACACCCTTATTTTTCGATTAGTGTTGTTAATCGAACTGTTATGTAAATTCCTCGGAGACGTAATAGCGGAAATTGAAATGTCTCGCCTTATTGTTTTCCCGTCCAGTGTTCTTTTAAATCCTTCAATGTATTCATTTCCATTTTTTTCAACACTAAGGTACAAAATAGATTACTACCAATAATTATACAATCGATATCGATAAAGAAATTACTTAAGGCCTTTGATCATAATAAAAAATGCTATTAAGGAAAAAGGGTTTTTTAAAAACTTAAAATACTATTCATCTGTATACTGAACATGATATAATGTCCCACATATAAATTAAAATGCTCGCAATATTCTGTTCATGTACGGAGGCCGGAGAGTTTTTGAGTATTCCAGAAAGAAGAAGGCACTTCGGACGAAATTCGAGTTGGGCATCGAAACGTCGTCCGTGGAAAACCTTGCTCGGTGAGCTCGCGAAATCTCCCCTGAGAATGTCTTGAAAGAAAATTTCTTGGGAAGCGACCAGTAGATTGACAATAAGAGAAAGATAAACTGCATTGAGGACACTTGTCATCATATCCAGAGATAGAGCATCCTGCTCAACAAAAGATAAAATGGCGGCGAAACTTGGATGGGACCGGGAGACTAACCAAAGAAAGAAGAACGCCTATTCATGTATTACGTGTATCATGAAATCGACCGCCGTAAACCACCGACATAAGAAATATTTAAGTGATATGACTTTAATTGCTGTTAATTGATTCATGAAATTAACAATGAACTGTTTTAGACAGGAAATAGGAGCATTGCATGCCGCACAAGTAATGTACTATAATTAATGAGACTTTATTTAATTCGAGCTACTGATGCGAATTCTTCGTTCATAATTAACTTTCTCCCGCTTCAACATGCGAGGTGGGCATTCCGTTTCTCTTGATGAATGCCCTCAGGGAAATTCGTGTACCTCGTCGTAGTGATGTAATAAATATTATGTAAAATCGAGCGCCGATGGGGTTCGATTGAGTGGAATGGGGAATTAACAAGCAGCCAATAGGCAACACGCCATTTCACCCGCTGATGTCCTTGGTGTCAAGTAGTTCATATTTTTAGTTCTAAGTTGATTGATATTCAATGATTCTAATGGTCATATTAAACGCGAAGGATTAAAAATCCTATAACAACCGTACTCATTCATTCATATCCTCAAAGATTTGTTGTATCCCTATCCAGTTACCCCGACAACCAGTGTTTATTCTATTGCGTCCTGATAGCTCTTATTTCTTGCATTTCTCTTTAATTTTTTATCCGTATTTTCTCTTTGTTTTCATCTTCCCTTCTATTTCTATTCCATCGCATTGCTCAAAAATAAAGTACGCCTCAATCTGTGCTCAATTTACGTAGTTTGTCTCCTTGTAAAGCTCCATATGATAGTTAACCCTTCTCCTAATTTGCATAAAATCTCGTTTCTAATTTTATATCTATTGAAACGATGCGAAAATAATTTCACGAGTGTGTGACAGGGGTGGGTTGAAGTGGAAAAATGATGTCAGCAAAAAGCTGGAGGAGGAATACAAATTCATTCTTCTCTAAAATTGTCAAATGAGTAATGCCACAAGCATTTCGATGCTCTTAGACGTCTTTGTGCTCTTTTTCAATAATTATCGTTTAATTACAGTAATTAAATGTATGATCTGTAAAATAAACAATGTCAAGCTTTGCATTTAAGTTAATCGTCGATGATTCCGCTTTTTAATCTTTCTTTGTAAAAGCACTCGCGTGGCTGGAAACCAGTGGCAGTGAGAACAGATCAAAGATCCAAGCGGTTCACTCGATCAGTTTATCCTTTTCGTTATTGTTTCGGTCGTCAACGGGAGCTGAGTAATTGTTCCAAAGAGGACGTCTGGGCTCAGTGCTGTAGGGTAAATAATGTTTGGTGATTTAATAGCTTGATATACGGGTACATAGAACCCTTTTCGAAATAAAAGAGACTGGAAAATCAATGAAATAGAAGAATCTAAATAAAGAGTAATTTCCATCTCTTCCTCAATACTAGTCCATTATTCTCAGTTTTGGTAAATGACTATTTTATGTCAAGTGCGGTTCAATTGAACCCTCATCTTCACTTATCATATAATATATCATCTTAAATCGTACTTCGTGAGAGAAAAGAAAAATGTTGACATGGGGGTTTAGTTGACTGTAAAATTGTTGAGCTTGCTCAAAAAATCAAACCATTTCTAAGACATTATCTCCGGTGAGGATCAGATGTAGTTAAAACTCACTAAAAGATACCATATGCATTAGCTCATGCCCAATGGTGGGTCCGCCTTTATTTTAAAAAGCGTCATGAAATACGCAGGGATCGTAAACATAAACCCCGTGACGGTCTGTGGATGGCCGAGGACCGGTCGGAATTCTCCATTTTAATGATCTCGTCGTTTAAATCGAGGAACTTTCGCGCGCTCTTGAAAATCGTCAAAGTTTTCGGGTACTGAAATATAAACAAAATCGGAATACTTGCCGCCCAAAACCTCGACATATCCGCTCTCAAGGAAGACTAGGTACATTCGAAACTCAAGGTGTCACTCCTCGATGGACGTCGGTCGGACAGAGAAGGGAGAGGCGTCAGTAATTCGAGCCGAAAATAGTATATCCCCACCGTCGGAAAGGATCCGCCAAGACTGCGCTCGGTCACATCGGTCGAGAGACGCAACACTTTTTGACGACGGCGCCCCGACTCAATGCCCTGGAATAAAGACGCCCACAGCGGCAACACGCCCCCTCCTCCCCGACTGCCCCCTGAAACCCCACACTCCGTCCGGTCGCCTCCCATCCGGACCGCTCTCTTCTCCCAGGGACATACCCTCTCTCTCCCCTCCCCAACCCCCACGGCGCCACCCTAACCGTAAAGACTCCGCCCCAACTCATTCTCCTGACCCTCACCCGTCTCCTCGACCCGCCTTTCTCTCTCTCTCCACACATTCGCGGACATTATTAATTCACGGACCGACTCACTCCCACGCCCCCTCCCTGTTCCTTACTGTCCTCGTTTCTTCCGACTCCCCACCCCCCTGCCTTTTCTATCTCCCCTTCCTTCTTCTGTTTTTCCCTCACACTCGACCCGTGCTTACCTTGAAACGAGCGAATCGATCAGCCCTAGATATTGAACAGAATGAACATGAGCGACTGCAAGGCGCTGGACGGGGAGTTAGCAAGTGTAGCGAAGATGATTGAGTGGACACATCCCGAGTCAATGCGAGATGCTTTACGCCTCATGAGGATTATGGCCAAAAGGAGGATGCCATCCCTTCAAGATAACGGTGAAGAAATGAATGAATGAATGACTCACCACGCCATTGATATTTTTCATCTCTCTTTTGTGAGATGTGCTTTTATCTAACGAAATCTTTGTGCCCGCACACACCATGCGTAGTGCGCAGTGGCATGAATGTGTTTCAATTGTCGCGGCTTCACACTTCTATGCACGCGAAGATTGTGCCTGGTTCAGTCGAACGAACGCGAAAAAATGGTTTACTCAGGAATAAAATTTTTCGCTACGTTAATGAAATGTCGTATTGCATAGCTGAAACTCTCTTTATAAAAAAATGACATGCATTGCCCATGGTAAACTGAATGGGAACCCCAGGGGAAAACTTAAATATCTAATATTGCGTAATTTATCATCGACGATATTAGGAAGCGGGATGGCATTGGCTAATATTTTTGTTGATTATTTGGGAGAGATTTTCTTTATTTGCGCTGAATCATCAATAGGATTAGTCGGAGGTGCTCAAATGTCAACAGAAGCCTTACTGCGCACTTCACTTTATTCGCTGACAGCATGTCTGCCTTCCCACCGATTTCGATACACGCCACCCTTCTACGCTTTGGCGCGATATGACCTACCGCGTAGGAAATGCAAATGTGCTTTATTATATCAATTTTTAATAAATTTATTCGAATATTAAGACCCGTAAAAATATATCCATATTCTATGCGATAACAACAAGAATTAATGGAAATTTGACAATTTGACCGTCAGTCAAGAGGAAAGTAAAGACGGATTAGATATTGCTCTGGGGGAAATAATGGATTTCAAATAAATTTGGTGTGGTTGATTCTCTTCGTACATGTCTTCTCATGAGTTGAGTTACCTTTTAATGTCATAATGTCTTAAAATAATCCGTCCTTCGCACCGATTCAAACAGAGCGACCGCCTTTTGACGGCATTTAGTTTTAGGTAATTTCTCATAGGTCTATAATTTGCACTTTTGAATTGTCCGCACTGCTTTATCTCCAAATTCAACAATATTTGTCATTTTCAAGATATATAACGACGGCTTCCATAAAAATATTATGATTATGTCCCACTACGGATTGCATTCTTCCTCATATCACATTTTCTCTTCCCTAACTCCTTATCGTGATAGTTCACGCTGTCCTATAAGCTGGTTGGCATGTGGTACAAATATGGGACACACAACAATAATTTTTAATAAATAATAATTAATTTAATGCAACTGAAATTTTCGATTACTTTTGTTTTAATACGGCCCTGTAGGAGTATTGCCTGGATTAACCCGCCATATTTCTCTTAGCCCCACTGTAATTAAATCTTCCTCCAACTTTTACGAGCATGTCTGGCCTAAGGAGTTACATTTTAGTCAGCAATGGCAAACATTTTTCTTCATATACTTGAAGTTGACTAATCAAACTTAGTTTATAAATTTGAACTTTTAATCATGATACAGTCTCAGGGATGAAAAATGCCATTACTTTTTCATTCTCAAAATGATTATATTCCAAAAATCTATGCATAAGCCAATTCCTTGAGCGTCAAAGAATTGTTTAAAGTTCTCAGTTTCTAAGACCGCCATGACATTGCGAATTTTTTAGGTACCATCAAAAATGTATCCCTCGTCTACGTGCAAATAATGATGAAAGAATTACATAATCATTCAGTGTTCACTTTCATCTTGAACAAAGCGTATTAATGGGCATTCCCTATGTTTGAAACATTTCGAGGAAATTTATTCATATTCATGGTATATTTTTTACTCGGAGATGTTCGATGCATTTTGGATCTATCCCGGTTTGAATAAAATCTAACTATGCTTCCATATCCTTAGTTTAACTGTGGAGGGCGTGTTCACGACGTTTACGATCCACCCAAACAATCAATCGACTTAAACTCAAGGCCATCAAGGACAATTCCGTTACAAAAAGTACCGCAGCATTCATCGGAAAAAAATGTGAATAGAGTTATCTAGCCGCAATAACGTTTGAAGCAACACTCAGACCCACCGAGTACACTCGTCTGCACTAAAAGGAGAAATCTTGACGTGTTCACGTTATTGATAGTGTATGTGTATATGAAGGTATTAGAAGGATGCTGAAACGATTAGGACGATACACAAAGCAATAAATGGCACTGTTACTACTCGTAAAATCAAGTAAACGTGAAGTAATATATCGAAATTTTAAGAGAATACGGGGTCAAAATTAACAGTCAATTCTACAGGAAAAACTACTCCTGTGGGGACCTCTGTTCAACGCGTGAATCTCCGTTAGGAGATTTGCTCATCCTTTGTATTTTAGGAGTATTGAGCAATTGTCCACATAGGAGAGAACAGCCGGAAAAATCTCCAAAAATACGTGTAGATTTACTGGTGGTGTAAATGAGAGATTTACTATAACAATCCTAGTTATGTGCTGAAGGGAGCTCTGAAAGAAAGTTTTTACGTCACACGTGCTTTGGGAAATTGTTTGAGCAGCTCACCTCGCTAAAATATAGGTTCATTCGACCAAGAACAACATGCATAAAGTAAAGTCTCGTTTTGACCGCTCTACTTCTACACTGTCTTCCTCCTCCTGATGAAATCCGTCCATTCTCTAGCGGTACAATTCATATATTTCGTTATTGATCTGAGTTATAAACGGAAGGACCTGAAGGACTCTGTTAAACTTGGTTATCCTAAACGGATAACCATTGATAACATGATTAGCGAGACTATTTCATACACAAATAATTTGTAGCCTGTGCGTGTATTGATGCATTTCCGGTCTCTTCTTAGCGTTCATTTTTTGGCCGGAGAAATGGACAAATACTCCTGGCCACCCCACCCATTCATCCCCAGCTCTCAAAACAAACCTTTAACCCTTTCGCTACGAACGACGTGTAGACATATCAGAGTTTTTTCTACCTAGCCCAAGGAACGCCGTTGTCACGTCCCAGTGCCTCAGCTAGATGCGAGCGTAAAACTGAAGTTCCCAGGCTGACAACTTTAGCGTTTCATCTCTTTGTGGCCCAACGCAGTGGGGCGCCATACCCCACCTCTGGCTAATGAGCCGAGGTCTCTTGACCTTCGGTCGTATTTGGAATACCTTTCACAGAATGCTTCCACTGTTCAATCAACGTTTATGCAATAATGTTTCTGCATAAATACATGTTGTAAATACATAAATACGTACCAGAAAAAGAATTAAATATTCTTTGCTCAGCTTTTACGAATTTTGAACGGAACTGTAGGGTTAAAAATAATGGAGTTTTGCATTAACATCGCTTACCATAAAAATGACCCTTTTGCTGATTTTGTTTCGCCGGCCAATGTCTAGGTTGTCACATTTTTCTGCTAGATTGCGGTCTCATTTCATACTTTAATTTTTCTTCCACAGCAATTCTGATAATTTGTTCGTTATATTCCTACAGTTTCAACTCCTCTTGTATCAGGAAACATTAAAAAATATTTTATCTCCTCGGTATTGTCTTGATGAATTACTTGACATAAGGAATGAACCAACAACTTTCTTGTTCTATAAATTCTTTGGTTTCACTCGTAGCTTGTTTTGATGTTCCCTATGGAGTGTTCAAGCTCATTTTTGAAGGCATATTTGTCTTGGTATAAAACACTCATTTAGGCGGAAGTCCATGCCTACGGTTAGGGTCAAATTTCCCCAACGAAGCATTCAGACTTTGATTAAAACATATTCATCAAGATTTAACGATTTTCAGGGAATCACTTATTTTCTCCCAAGGTGGCGTTTCGGATTGGGCTTATAGTAGGAGGTAAATTTCTTCTACTAAGCATTCTTTCTTATCTTCAAGCATATTCAGCGTGATAATTACGGTATTCCCGGAATTAAATACTTTCTCCTGATGCGTACATTCAATATCGGACTATCGAATAATTAGGACTAAATTTCTCTTCAACCTTCTAATTATACACATTTTTCAGTTTGCAAAACTAAACAAAAAATACCTTACGCTTTTTCGAGAAGTGGCAAAATGATGCAGCTGCAAATGCAAATGTTGCAAGATATGATGGCAAAAATAACTGGCATTATTTTAACAAGCACGAACAATCATGGGAAATAAACATAGAACTCATTTCTCATTGGTCATTTGCCTGTGGAACGCAAACGGAGGGCTGAAACATAAAACTGCCGAGCTCCTGCATTTCCTCAGGCGGAATAAAATTGACATGTGTCTTCTATCAGAGACACACTTAAAATCTGACGACAAATGGGAACTCCCAGGGTATAAAATAAGAAGGAATGACAGAGCTCTTTTAAAAGGACAACAAGCTGCAGGAGGTGTGGCAATTATAGTAAGACACGGGCTAACAACTTTCGAACTGCCAATTTTAAACTCTGACAACCTAGAGAGCATAGGGCTAGAAATTTTAACGGATAAAGGAAAGATTAAAGTATACTCCTGCTACCTACCACCGAACAAAAAAATGCTTAAAACAGAATTTGATGCCCTCATGAACCCTGACGAACCAACCATTATTGGCGGCGATTTCAATGCTAAGCATTACGACTGGGACTGTCCCACTAAGAATGAAAGCGGGAAACAAATCAGGGAACGGGCAAACAATCATAGAGCAAAAATAGTAGCCCCCAACGAGCCAACGAGGGTATATGGCAGAAATATTATTGACTTTGCAATATTTAAAAACATAAAGAGACCAGCGAAAGCCATTACTCATAATAGTTTAACTAGCGACCACTAACCTGTGATATTAAGCATTGGGGTAAAACCTAAAATAAATCCGGCGAGACCTAAGCGACCTTGCTATGGACTAGCAAACTGGCAGCTCTTCCGGGAAGTCATCGTGGATAGTTTAAAAAAAAAGAACATTAACCCAGAAACAACTGAGCTGGTAGATGAAATGGTCGAAGATCTAACAAATGCGATATCTGAAGCCATAGAAAAAGCAATTCCGGTAGCTAAGAGGCGGCTGGACGATCATCTTAAGCTGAGCGATAAGGTTAAAACCCTTATCAAAGAAAGAAATACGCTCAGAAGACTATATTACCGCCATGGCACTCGTGCCCTAAAAAACAGGGTTAAAGACTATAACTACGAAATCAAAAAGCAAATAGAGGAATTAAGAACCAAAAAATTTAATCAGCAACTTAGCGACCTAAACAAAAGCAACAACTCTGTGTGGAGGCTAGCCAAGAAACTGCGGAAAACCCCACCAAGCGACCCGAATATAAAAGCAAAATCGAAGACTCTCACGACGTCCGTGGAAAAAGCCAAACATATGGCTAGCTTCTACGAAAAGGTTTTTACGATAAATGACTCGGGAACTGAAACCGGAGAAATAAAACAGCAACACGGAAGCTACATAGAGGCAAAGGAAAAACCACCGGAAATTAAAGTAATAGATGTTACCGAAGCAATATCGAAACTTCCTAACAAGAAATCTCCTGGGGAGGACAACATCCCAAATGAACTATTAAAAAGACTCCCGGAAGCGGCAGGAGAACATCTAGTAAAAATTTTCAACGCCTCAATCTGCTTGGGATACTACCCAAAAAAATGGAAGGAGGCACTAATCAGATGCATCCCTAAAAAGGGGGGAAAAACCATAATAGAAGAACACCTAAGACCGATATCCCTCCTCTCCAACCTCGGTAAGCTATTAGAAAGGGTAGTTGCACCACATATTAGGAGACATGCGGAAATGAACGAAGTAATTCCGAAAGAGCAGTTTGGTTTCCGCCAGGGCTACTCCACCGACCAGCAAATTCACAGAATCACAGATTTCATCAGCGACGCTTTTAACAAAAAAGAACGAACCATTGGTATCTTCCTAGACCTATCAAAGGCTTTTGATAAGGTATGGCATTGGGGACTTATACACAAAATGGAAAAGTGGAAATTCCCGAAATGGACAGTAAAGTGGACGACTTCCTACTTAAACGGAAGAACCTTTAAAGTAAAATGGGGGGAAGAAACAAGTACTAGCACAAGTGCCAAAGCCGGCGTTCCACAAGGCTCCATACTAGGCCCCCTCCTCTTCAATATATATACAGCCGAATTCCCAAGAAACAGAAATGACTGGCGTAGCATAATTGCCCTATACGCGGACGACGCTGCAATCCTTGTTAAAGGAAAAAATATTAGCTCGATGCAAGAAAGAGCGCAAGATGCACTGGATGAAATAGTGAAATGGTATAAAAAATGGAAACTGCATATAAATACAAACAAGACAAAAGCCATACTATTCACGCCCCCTAGAACTACAAAAACTACTTGCGAATGCATCAGGATCAGACAGCAGCCGATTGAATGGAGTAACACCATAAAATACCTCGGAGTTGTCATTGACGATAAATTAAACTTTAACAGCCATATTAAGGAAATAAGACAAAAAGCGGCCATACAAACATCACAACTGGCAAAAATTCTAAGAAATAACGCCACCCCTCAGGAAATAAAATTATTAATCTACAAAACCACTATAAGACCAATCCTAACCTACGCCTCACCTGCATGGACGGGGCTAGTGAGTAGATCCCAAATGGAAAAATTAAAAACCACTGAAAGGAAAATACTAAGACTGGCCCTTGGACTCCCTCCGTGGGAGAAAAACGAAAATATATACACAATAATAGACATAGAGACACTACACAACTTTTTACTGAGGCAAACTAAGAATTACTTCGAAAAACTGAAAGGAAATTCTAACGAAGCTATGACATACACTAAAATCAACAAAATTGGTCCATACGATAAGTACAAAAGACCAAACATGGTGTTAAACCCCTAACACATAGGAAAAAAAAATAATATATAAATAATGAATATAATGACAATTAAAAAATGGAAAAGGGAAATAAAAACGACGCTGGATTGGTAGTCCAGGAAAAGACGGAAAAAATACACAGGACACAGAGCAAAAGCCCAAATAAGGCGATCTCTGAAATAAAAAAGCCGCCTAAAAAACGGCAAGACATCTTCGTCGTCGTCGAGAAGTAAAGGTGTGCAGATATAGATTGAGACGCTGTCACCAACGGATGCACTTGGCGTCTAACGCTACAATTTGTGGAACGGGGGAAAAGCGTACAAGTGGAATAATCGCACCTCTTCGCTAAAAAAAACCATTCTTATTCCTTTGGTTTAATTCGCGCTTCGGAGATATGAAAAGTATGAAATTAAAGTGATGATTGTAGGAATTGTTGTAATCAAAGACGATTTTTAGTTGCACAAGTAATAACAACGCATTTAATACTAACGCATGGTAATGTAGGAAAGATCGTCATCAAAGTTAACCGAATAGTTACAGTTAAAGTTGTATGCCGTCTGCGAAAAAGAAATAAATAATTTTCTAGCTTACATATTTATGCTGTGAAAAGCGAGGTAAATTACGACTGAGGGTCGAGGTGGGCCATTCCTTACAACCAAGGGGAGGGTACGGCTACTGGCTGAGTTGGTCGCCTAGGGGTGTATCTGGGGATTTATCTGCTCTGCCACGTGATTTGGAGAGATCCGTGCAGCGGGGAATTAGAGACACTCCTTGTAACTCCTAGCTTCGGAAGCATTCTCAGTCGTGATCCGCCGGCGCGAAAAGTGTAAAAATCAATCCCATTTAGGCCAATCCTCTTCAATTCCCCTCAGCTTAAAAAATTCGTGCCTAAAGCAGGCAGAGGTGATTGTTCTGGTTAAGAGGCAGCCGTCCATAAAATTACTCGGTCATCATATCATGTGAAGTCTGGTTATGATATTTCGCTGCGTCTATTACTGAAGTAATAGCTTGTAAAAAGTTGTCACTTACATTTATCAACGTAAATATGAGAAAATATAAATAAATACAATTTTTTAACATTTCATCACTACTGGAGTATATGTAAATGTGCTGTGCTCTACACATTCGATTTAAGAGACATACCCTACAAGAAACAAACCATTTTTCATATTACTGTCAGTAACGTTTCATGGGTACTACACTGCATAATGTTGTAGCACATGTCATGTTCAAAATTAAATTGTGAAATTTTAATCAGAATTTTATTTCTGTCTACATAAATAAAGCTATTTCTTTTCTTATTGCTGCTACTTCTGGTACCACCATTAATGGAAATGTGTTATTTAGTCCATGCAGCGGACTGCATGTCAAGAACACTTAAAATTATAGTATATGTATGTTTTTAACATTGGTGAAGATGGAATAACATTTATAATCAATCCTGGAAGAGAGAGTAAAAAAGAGAAGCAATGTGGTGGCAGTCTGTTTAATGCTTATTTCTGGGTAACTTTCTTTGTGACATTTGCAGATTGTGAAATTTATTTTAGGTGGTATTTGGTGTATGGTGAATTTTCTCAAAAATTTATTCAGCATATTAATATCCATTTAGCATGCATTGAATTGCTGAATTGATTCTCATTAATTGCTTACTGATGTAGTGGATTTAAGTGATGCTTTACCAGTACTGGGTGAGATCAATTTGGGCCCGCGATGCCTTTAACTGTTTCTTTCTTTTCCTTTACCCAACATTTATCAATTGCAGTTCATAGACCCCCTTTCCAACTCCTGCCTAACATGCCACCATAATGACACTGCTTACTACCTAGAAAATGTTCGTTTTCTTTAAATTGTCACCATAGGTACTTACGTTATTTGTAAAAGGAAGATGGGAAATTTCAAAAAAGCTTGTAGAGAGACTAGACATTTTTGCATATTTTTTTCTATCTTTATTGCTAGAAACTGATATTAAAACATTATAAGTCCAAGGTAAATTTTTGCAGGTGACATTTTAATTCATAAATTCTTGGTTTAACAGACAAAATCATGTCCTTGGAACAAATTTTGCCAAACCTGCTCATATTAATCCTTTATTTATATAATTATTATTTTCAAAGAGAATAAAATAGAAACAGTTGTCATATTTTCAGAGACATAAAATAAATACCAACTAAAATAGTAATCATCTTAAAATCATTACCGATACTGACGGCCAATCAAGAATTAAAATTAATAAAAATATCAACAATTCAATATTGTCATGTTCATAAAAGAAGTTATAATAATTTACAAATTGCTAGTCTAATTGAAAAATTCATGAAATGTAGAATTGCTGCCTTTGCGAGGCAGTTTTGACCTTCCATTAACCTTTAATGGCACCATATTTCAAGAGTTGATTCACAAACATAGTATTTTCTGCATCATAGCAGATATCCAGAACTGTTTTCCTGGAATTGAGGAAATAAATAAATTTAATTAGCAGCCATATATAGTCTATCAGTCTCAGCAACAGAATCAAATTCATATGGCTCAATCTCAATCAAGTCCATGATGAAAAAATCTTTTGGCCATAGATAAATCATTAAATGCCCTATTTTACCACTACTCTTGTTTCTCTATGAAACATGTCATATTCTTATTTGGGAAAAGCTACAGATATCTATGACTTGTGGCCATGCTTTTAATATACAAAGTTAACCAGGGGACTTGAAATAAATTAAAAGGGTTTTTAATTGATGCAAAGCTTTTGAAAAAGATATGTTCAGTCATGTAACACTATCGCCTCAATGAATGTAACTTAGAAACCACTTTATAACATCCATATATGCAGTGGAAGCACACAATCACTAACAGAGAACCCACTCTGGATTGTACCCTGAGTGTTTTAACATTAGTAAAATTCCTTATAGATAGTCATATAATGAGTGGGACTGCCCAAATAATTTATCAAAAGACAGTAAAGCAAGTATAAATATTTAAAAATTGAAAAAACTTCCTGAAAGTAGAAAAGTTGGCTGTTTAATTGAATTATAGTAGTAGTTTTAGGAGAGATGACTAACAGCTGAGGTTGTTTGCGCCATTAGGGATGGACAGGAAAGGATGAAGGGTTGAGAGAAACCTGGCATCAGTATTAGCCTACTGTTAATGAAAGGTGCCCGAAGCTTAATGCTCCATCTGATGGATAGTGTACTCCCTCTAAGTGCCTTCTACAATGCACCTCAAGTAGGGATGGGGATACCACTGAAAAATATCTGCTGCCTCAGGGATTCAAACCTGGGCCCTCTGGGTGGGAAGCCACTTCAGGTACATCAGCCACCGCACCATTGTGATCCCCACTTTAAATTATTAAACAGAACATAACAACAAGGACAATCACAAAAATCCAAGCCAAGCCTTGGGAAATTCTCCTAATGAGAATGAAAGCAATGGCTTCTGTTTTATTAGAGGGCTTTAAGGTTCAGCTATCTAGGCTGGTGATGGTTACAGCTAATAACATTCACCCTAAAATTTGGAGTTGGAGTAACTTTAATTAAAATTATTTTAGTCTGTTTCATTACCCATCTTTGTTGAGTATATTGGGATTAGCACAATGATCCAGTAGACTCTGAGCTACTTCCCAGTGGTTGCTGTAGACAGCATAGTGCAATGGTGTCCATCCAATGTTATCCTAAATTAATAATTGAACACATTAAGATATAGGGTTCAGGTAATATATTAGTTAAAATATATACATAATAGAAATAGGCTTCATCATTTTTTAAATATGGCATTCCTTATGTATTGCCAATGAGACATTTTACATTAGTAAAAAATTAATTAAAATCAGTATTTTTTAGTTGAACAATAAAATAAAAGCTCAATTAATGCACATTCTATCACATGTTTTATAATCTAAATTTAATTTAGCATATTTGAAATGAACTCACTTGCATGTTCTGCCATGCTCCCCTTTCAGATAACAGGGAGACAAAATCTAGATGTCCTCTATAGCAGGCAATATGCAATGGAGTTAAGCCTTGGATGTCCTTGCAATTTATATCACAGCCACTTCTTATCTTGACATAAGATGAAAGAAATGAATAAATTCATTTACTGGTACAAAAAAACAAAGCGCTGTACAATACTGAGTACATGATGAATGTATTCACAACAGGTGTCTAATGAATATTCCCTTTTATTCAGTAACATGAAAAAGCTGTTTCAGAAGAAAACTTTTTTAGAAAATTGTGATGCAAAACTTTTCTTTGGAAAATAAATGTAAAAAATAAATATACAAATGCTGGATATCTTGGTGGCGCCACATTAATTGAAGTCAAGACAAGTTTAAACTGAGGTGAGGGGTTTAATGTTGCTTTTGCTATACTACAGGGAAATAGGGAATCACAAATGTTACAATGGACAAACTATATTAAAAAATTCATTAATTAGTAGAATTAAATCATCTGGAATAAAATATTAAATTAATACTCGCCAAGATAGTAAAGTAGACAGTTTTGTTTCACTGTGGAGTTGTTACCTCATGGATATACCTGTTTACTTATACGTATAGTTGATTAATGAGTGCAATAATCACCATCGTAGATAACACCTCTACTGAGGTCATTAGTAGCATACGGGCCATAGTATTCAAACAAGTTGTAACCAAAAACTCAACTTTATGGCATTCCATTGTCTTGAATAAGTGACACTTGCTAATTTTCTCCCCAATGTTGGAAGTCAAACTTTGTATGGTTGGCAGCCATTGGGATCATTTGGTGGCAAATGGGTCAAGGGATGGAATGGGAAACATAGGGTAAGCAATTATTATCAGTAATACATTTAAAAACAATGCATGAACGTTTAAAACAAATGAAATAATTTACAAAAGTAGTAGTGAGTGATTTGGATTCACATAAATTTTCAATTGTTAAAAAAATTCCACTTAATAATCTTTGCCATTAACATGTAAATTATTGTTTGAAATCATTGTGGTGTCCAGTGTGTTTGGTGGAGAATGACTTGAGGTATTTCTTGATGGTGCTACTTCGATATTCACCCTGTGGGAACAAAAATCTTGTCTGCCAACATCCTAAAACCTTTTTTACCCAAGTGAAAAGCATATTTGGGGTTGAAAACATATGCAGGTTGCAGCAACATAACTTCCTCTTTTGAAAGTGTTTTGCATTTGAAAAAAGGAGGCTATGTTGACATATCCTGTATTACTCAGATAAAAGTGACGGAAATAGCTTTTTTAACTTTTCTTTTACAGTACCTAATGCCAACAAAGTAGAGCAGAAGCATGCCTGAAAGTGAAGCAGATTATATAAAATTTAATGTGCTTTGTCTAATTTTAGATCAGATGACTTCCTTTACATTCTCAAGGTCATGAAATTAATCACAGCAAGCTCGAACTCTTCAGAGAACTCTACAATATAAAAACACATGCAGATAAGTCTGACGAATGACCAGGCTACACAATATCATTGAATTGAGACAAAATATTTTGGAAACATGGTGCGGCAGATTGCTATGAAAATGATAACACCACATGCAAATCCTTTCCTATAAAAATTCATCAAACAGCCATCAAATATATCTACTAGTGAAATCCTCCAATAGAAAAATTCTCCTTTAAAAATACAATAATTCAGGCTAGCTGTACATGCTGTGATATTTGCCTCAAGCCCCTAGTTTACAAAGGTTTTTATCATTGGAACTGAACTATTTCTTTCAGTATCCAATTGATGCTGCCAAATATGCCGACAGTTTCAGAGAGATTGATTAAAAAATCTTCAATTGTAAATGTAGAGTGTTCAATCAGCCATGCTCCATAGTAACAGAACTGATTTCATCAATTAAAGGCTATGAACTACTCTCCAAAACACTTCATAAATTAGCACCATCACCAGAAATAATTATGCCGCTTATGTCAAATCATTTGGTAGTTTTAGTCACACTTTGGATATTAAAATTGGAATGTTACACTTCAATTCCCGATGCAAATCAGCGGCATAATTACCAAATAATCAGCAATTAATGTATGACCGCCATAAGCTGCTAAGTGGATTGGCTTCCTCTCATAGCTATTTGTTGTTTCAATTACAGCTCCATGTTTTGCAAGGTACTGAAAATGAGAACATAATACATTTTATTATTATCTCATCATTGATCCGTGAATTAACAGCTATGATAAATAAAAAATTTTAAGAGTTTAGAATACACTTACGACAATCTTTGTCAGTTAAATATGCTGAGATCTGTCATCATTAATATGATAGAATTATGTTTGCAACTAAGCACATACCTACATACACAGGTGATTACCCACCAAATTAAAACAGATTTGGTTTTCATTTGATGAAAGTTATAACTTTAAGTAGAAATGTTATCTTTCTTTCCATTTCAACCACACACATTTTTGGAAATAATTAATATAAGGAAAAGTGGCTTGTTTTTTTTTTCCAGCTCCATCATATAGATTTTTTCTCATAATCTATTTTCTATATTATAATACCATATTAAATAATATGCAAACTGATTTAATTACCGCTGAAAATATAGAATATTCTGTGATAAAAAATTTTTAAATAGATTGGAAGGATTCAGAGGTTTTCTAGTGTGGATACCAGTAAACTAGGAACAAGGAAGGGGTGGATAATGTGTGGTTCTGTGGAAGTTGTAGGATTGACAGCAATTGACTAGAAGTTACAATTTTCTTCTGAGATGGAGGGGGTTGAGGCTAGTTAAGGGGATATCATCAGTGGGATGAGGATGGCCAAAAAATATCAATAGCAATGTGATCCACCCTGGGGGGACCAGGGACCAGTGGTAGTGTATTTTGAGGGTCGCAGGTTTGAGACCATACATGAAGAATATTTTTTTCTGGCTATTTTGTCGGAAAATATTTACTAGTAAAACAGTGACAACTTTTACATGCAACACAAAATGACCTCACTATTGAGAGGAAGCAGCTCTCAGAAGAAGGCATTGATGGTGCCGATCAAGGAGTCCGGCATCAACAGCTACAGCTTTGGGTGAGAGTGAAGTTCACAGAATCGACCAAAGAAGTGTGATGTGGAAGGTAACAGGAAACCACTGCATTAGTCTCCCGAGGAGATGCAGCCATGCACTCAACCTATTTATGACATGATGGGATCCTTCCTGGTAAAATATTCTGGAGGTAAAATAGTCCCTTGGAATTGGATATCCAGGTGGGGACTACTGGGAAGGGTACATCCTCAAGGGTAAGATCCTTAGGGGTGAGTGGAAAGCTGGAGAACGCCAAGATAGAAATGGAAAGGCTGGGAGTTGGTGAGATCAAGTGGATGGGAGCAGACGACTACTGCAGAGATGGATATCAAGTTATATACTCAGGAGATGACCGGAGGATTGCAGTCATTGGCATCATACTGAAAAAAGAATGGGGTAGAAGAGTAAAGGCAATGTTGCCGTACAATGAGAGAATTCTGATGGTGAAGCAGGAAGAGCCCACGGATACCGCAATCATGCAAGTATACATGCTGACGTCTAGCCATACAGAAGAAGAAATAGAAGTGTAAGAGGTAACGGAAGAAATCCTCGGACAGGTGAAGAGGAAAGAAAATGTCATAATAATAGGAGACTGGAATGCAGTCTTGGGTGTAGGAAAAGAAGGACGAAGCATCAGAAATTTTGGGCTGGGAAAATGGAACGCCAAAGGGGAAAGACTCTCGAGTTCTGCAATGAGAAGAATAAGGTATTAGCTAATACCCTCTTTGAACAACATTGACAAAGGAGGTATACATCGAAGATGCTAAGGGATATTGCGAGATACCAAATAGACTACATACTAGTAAGATGGAGATACAAGAACCAGGTGAAGCAGTGCAAGAACTATTCAGGTGCAGGCATAAGTAGAGATCACAACCTAGTAATCATGGAGAGCCAAGTTCACTGCAAGAATATTAAGAAGGCCAAAAAAGAGCAAAGGTGGGACTCAAAATTGCTGGTAGAAAAAGACAACAGATACAGATTCTCCGCGGTCATTGACAGCAAACTATGTGATGAAGGAGAAAGGAGCACCAAAGAGAGATAGGATAAACTGAAGAGGGAAATCACAGAAGTTGCAGAAGAGCAACTGGTGAGAGAGAAAGCCGACACGAAGAAACTATGGATCATGACGGAGATCAGGGAGCTAATAGAAGAAAGAAGAAAATACAAGAACACCAGGAATGATGATGAGGAAAGGCTCTACAAGAAGCTTAAGAACCAAGTCAACCGAGAATGCAAAAAGGCCATGGAGAATTGGATAGATGGCTGCTGCATTGAAATCAACTAAAATATGAAGAAGGGGAATTCTGACACAGCATACAAACTGGTGAAGAAACATTTAGAAGAAAGGAAAATGAAAAGCAACCACATCAGGGATGTAAATGGGGATATACTGATAGAAGGTGAAGATATCGGCAATAGATGGAAGCAATACGTCGAAGAACTTTGCCAAGATCCAAGGCCACTAGAAGAAAAGCTGATGAAGGACAAGAGTGAAACGGATGATGAAAATCAGGTCTCATACATACTGAGGAGAAAATTCAATATAGCAAGAAGAGACGTGAAGAAAAACAAAGCTCCTGGAGAAGACAAAATCGAAAGAGGCATCATCAAGGCACTCAGAAACAAAGCCAAGGATAATCTGTATGAAATAATCAAAGATTCAAAGATGGATGACTTCATGAAGACTTTCAAAGGAGTGCAATGATCGCAATACCAAAGAATTATGATTAGTATGATAAGCATTTTTACTTAGTTTAGGTCCCTGCCATTGGTTCTCTTCTTCTTATAAATACTTCTTTCACCACTGCAATATTTCTCCTAGTGTCACCACAGATAGTGTGTAAGTCCTGCAGGATGACCCCTGGGTTACTGACAAGAGGGCAATTGTTCAATGTGGGTGATGCCTCAGGGCATCACCCTCAGCTTTGCCCAATCTATTATTTTTCAGGTATTAGATCTTCCTGGGAAACCAAAGGTGGCACAGGGTAAGGAACTGGCCCCCAGACACTGATGTGTGAATTTCAAATGCCGTTGGGCACAATATTAGATGGATTCTACCCTCACCTATCAAACCAACCGCCTGGCTGAATACTGTAGTTGGTTGTTCCCCCTACTATGCCCATTTTCCTATAAAATGCTGCATGAACTGCTTTACCTGTTCTAGTTTATTCTTTCCTACTTCTAGGCTAATCTTAGCTTTTCTACTTTTTGAGAATCTCATTGATTTAGTTTTCATGTCACTTGGGTATCTAACTAACTATTACCTGATCATCTAGAAACCTAACTACTTAATCAATTCACCACCCACTTTTATTCTCATCTCAAGTCCTTCTCATGCCACTGTCAACATTTCCTTGGTGTATCTGCTGAAAAGTACCATCAATAATGCAACCTCTGCCCATATTCTCCCTCTGCTACCCTTACCTATGCCATATGATTCATATATAAGTTTCAAATAAGTTGCATATGCCTCCAATCTACTCCTATATTTCATAATATTACCATCAACTTTGTCCTCTCTACTCAGTCAGAAGTCAAAAACATTCCACATACTCCTACAGTCAAGCAATCATATTAAGTTATTAATGATGCTGGTAGCTTGATATAATTTACCATCTAGGTATTTGGCTCTATTCTGAGTCAAAACATGCACAACATTATATTCATTCTTTATATGTACGAGGGTCATCCGGAAAGTAGTACCCGTTCGTGAAATAAAAAGACAAAAGTAAATATTAACAAACATAAAAAATTTTATTTGAAAGAGGATACTTTAAACTACTTCTCAACATAATCTCCAAGCAAATTAAGGCATTTGTCATAACGTGTGACAAGTTTCTGTATTCCTGCTGCATAGTCCTTCGCCGCCAGCTCATTGAGATACGCGAGGGACCCATCTTGCACAAATTTTTGCATAATGCAGATGGTTTTTAACAATTTCATGAACAATTGTTCGAGAAACATTGGGAAAATGCTCACAGATGTCATCAATTGTGACGCGCCGATCGTTCCTCACGAATTCGTCAACTGAGCTCACCAGTTGGTCTGTAATGACAGACGGTCTCTCCGAACGCTCATCGTCGTGTGTGTTCCCCCTCCCCATGTTGAAGTTGCGACACCACCGCCGAACAGACGACTCGTCCATTACATTGTCTCCATACACCTCCTTTAATTGGCGATGAATATCACATGGGCGAACGTTTCTTGCATTGAGGAATTTAATCACTGCCCTCACTTCACAACTGGCGGCGTTCTCAATTTTTTTAAACATTGTAAACAATCACAGAAACAACACAGGCAATGCTAGCGTCACGCAACTTGGCTCAGAGAAGGCAGACAAGCCACTGAAGCTATCTGACCTCGTCCAGCGGCTACTCGCGTCGTCAGCACTTCATGCGGCACGAACGGGTACTACTTTCCGGATGACCCTCGTATAACACATTGTGTGTCTTTTTGACTGTTGCAAATATTTTGAGTTTTACTTTGTCAAATCCTTACAAGCAAATTACCAAAATAATTATCACAGCATGTTAAATCACTTACCATAATAATATCAAGGCAACCATTCTGGCATGCAGATGCAAATGGTGAATTACCAACTTTATCCTCGCTATTTACTTTTGCACCTACTTGCAATAGTAATGTTACACACTCTGTGTAACCATTCATCACGGCAATGTGCAAACCTAAAAATTCACAAATCAGAAAAGCCTTTATTTAATTATAATAATTTCACTTCAATCATGACTTTCTTTCTAGGTATTATAGAATTAATCATACTTACTTAGCTGAGTGATTATATACACTGAGCATTTATAACAAAGATTGAAAAAATTGATGACATTTATATTATATAAATTCTCAACAAATTATCCTTCATTACAAAATATTGACTTGACTCATAGTTAGATAAATATGTCCTCTTAGGAGAAAAAATATCTTACTTCTAATATATGTATAGTGTGTTTTCTTGCTTTGATACTATGTACCAAGATGATTCAATAGATACCAGGTGTGTACTTCTGGCCTAGCTTAATTTATTCAATCTTGATCTATTTGGTCACAATAATAACGTTTTTCCAACTCATGAAAGCATTTTACACATTCTGTTCATGAGAACAAAATGACACTTGATAAGTTTCCTTTCATATGTTTCATTTGCATTCTCTGGAGTATATTTTCATTCAAAATTAAAAATATCAACTTAAACAAGGTACAAATGTAAGCATAGACCTTGCTCAGTTTTTACCAAGTCCTATACTATGTGAAATTACAAAATAAATTTAGTTAATTAAATTCTATGATGACTCTAGACAATTGAAAAGTCATCAGAAGATTCACCTGAATGTCCTGCTTCATCAAGATGTTCAATGTTTGCTCCAGCATTGATCAGCTTCTGAACTGCTACACATGAGTTATTGCCTACTGCCCACAACAAAGGTGCTTGTCCTTTTATGTCTTCATCTTCCAATGAAGTGGAGTCTACTGCAGTAATTTGTTCAATGATTTCCTATAAGAGTGAATGTACCCTCAAAACAGCTGCCAGTCACAATACAGTCAATTTCTTAGTAAATTCCAACACTCTCAAATGGGAAAAGAGTATAATGAATAAAAGCATGATAGCATATAGACTTACTATGTAATTGAACATTGCAGCATAATGTAGTGCATTTGCACCATACTCATCCTGAGAAGACAAAATGTCGGGAAAATGTGCTAGCAGTATCATTAATGTATGGGATTTTCCAAGTATTGCTGCCCAATGCACTGGAGTCCTTCCAACTTTATCCCTAACTTGCATGAATTTTCCTTGAAACAAATAATTTATCATCCGTAAAGAAATATTGTATTAAGCCTATTTATTGTGATACAACTGAAACGAAATGTGTTCTATATTTTGAAAATTATGATTTTGTGTTAAGTGGTTCTTTCTCAGAACAACAACAAATATTATTATCATTGTTATCACTAACCATATTTAACAAGAATTTTTACTATTTCTGAACCATCTGGTTGATCAGCAACAGCCAAGTGCAGAGCACATCTTCCTTCATTGTCATTCCAATTCAAAGGACCCAGAGAGTTTTCCTAGTAAAATTGATGTAATCATTAAACTGCATCCCATGATACAACAAACCTGAGGTTTTGGAATAATTTTAAAAGGCAATGTCAACATTTGAGAAGAAAAATAAAGAAAAGTCAATGTGATGGTACGCACAGTGCAAATTTTTTCAAATATCTTACCAAGAGAATTTTCAAGCATAAGTCAGCAGTATGTTTTAGTGAGCTGACAGCATAGAAGAAGGGTGGCTTTCCATTTTCATCCATTAAATCTACCTTGGCATTTTTCCTCAGTAAAAGCTTAATTCCTTCTGCATTTCCTGCAGCTGATGCCCAATGCAGGGGTGTTCTCTGTGATGAAAATTGTGGAAAGGGAATTAACATGCATGTATAACCCAAAACAATGGACACAGTCATAATTTGGCTGAATCTTATAGCATCTGATGACATGATATTAAAATAAAATCCTTAAACAAAATTTTGAATCCAAATTGTGCAGGTTGGATATTTATTAAACCTTAATAACAACTAACTATGGGGTCTGTTCAGAAAGGATTCATCCATGCAATATTTTGAAAAAATAGCCTACCTAGAGCAATGAGGTCTTATTCCTCTTCAAAGTACTTCCCTTGGGGCTCACACACTAATCCCAGTGTCTCTTCTACTTTTCAAAATAATCTGCAAAGTCCTTTATAGGTACGGTCATCAGCTGCCTTGTCGCATTCTCCTTTTACTCGTCAATTCATTGTCGGAAAGACTGGGTTTTTGTTTCAGTGTCGTAGCCGTAGACCTATTCTTCTCTCCAGTTATGACCTTTTTAGAAAACCTGAGTAATTTTTTGCAGCTTGGAACAAGTCCCTTTTAACTGCATTACTAAATTCTTGATTTTGATGAGATAAAAGAGAATGCAATAAGACGGCTGATGAGCATTCCATAAAAGGACTTTGCTGATTGTTTTGAAAAGTGGAAGAGATACTGGAATGAGTGTTTGATGTCCCAATGGGAGTACTTAGAAGGAGCATAAGGCCTCATTGTTCTAGTTAGGCTATTTTTCTCAAAATATTGCATGACTGGATCCTTCCTAGACAGACTTTGCACAGGATCGAGATGGTGCAGGGGCTAACGTACTGGCTTCCCACCCTGAGGGAGCGGGTTCAAATCCTGGCGGTGTTGAATATTTTTCAGAGATATCTCGATCCCTACTTGAGGTGCTTTGTGGAGGGCACTTTGAGTGAGTACGCCGTCCGTTGGATGGGACGTTAAGCCGCGGACCCCTTGGCACCTTTCGTAAAGAGTAGGCTAATGCCGACGCCGGGTTTCTCTCCACCCTTCATCCTTTCCTGTACTTCCCCTATGGCGCAAATGACCTTAGCTGTCAGTCGCCTCCCCTCAAAACTACTACTACTACTACCAGACTTTGCATGTATGTGTTATGATGGCAGACCATTGACTCCTCCTTGTACATTCAGTTTTGACATGTGTGAGTAAACATTTGAGAGTCACCCTTTGTTTCTTTTGTTGAAGGAGCATGCATTTTATCATTAATTGCCCAACATTGCACAAAAGTCATTGTAGTACTTCTCATTCCTTTCCTTGAATATCAGATTCTTGGTATAATAAACCTCCAAGAGGGTAACCCTAATAAAAAGTCACTGGCAATTATAGTTTCAGAATAAATTTGGAAGCATTTTAATAGGCGACTTGAAAGGGCTTTAGGAGGAGAGAGGGTATTTGATGTCCTCCGCAGTTTTTGTTATTTACTTCTCTTCTATGGGTGATAATAACATCACCTTCCGAACACCCCTACCTTAGAGGATTTGACTCTAAGAATCAGGTCCTGAAAGCAGAGTGATCTTGACTTCTCTTTCCATATCTACCTATTTATTTGATGACAGGGACTGATTGAAGATAGGGAAAGAATAAAATTCTTGCATTCAGACAGTTAACAATGGATAAGGCTTACCAATGAGCTATCTTTATTGAGGGAAGGCCCCAACATTCAGTTGGATGACTTATGACGTACCCATAGTAGAGGTAAACAGAAATGCCTTATAGTCTATGCAGATTTAATATTAATATGCTGCTTAAACTTGTATCATTTCTAATATTATTCATTCATCTAATAAAAAGAAGTCATGTTTCGGGTTCATGTAGTTCTTGTTGCGCGGGACGATTGGCTGAAACTCAATGCTTTCAAAATGTATATTTTCAACTTTCCAAAATTCAAACTGCTAAAGGCATTGAATATTTTGGAGAAAGATTTTCAAATAAATGATATACGTAATTTGTAGAACCAGATAATGGCTGGCTTCAAAGTTTATTGTAGGCATAACTCTTCTGATTTACCTGTGCATAACATCTGTACTATACTTCTATGGCCAAGAGCACACAAGCTCCTGCCCATAGATTTTCAGCTTTAAATTGCATGAAATTTTGAATTAAGCAGGGTCAAAATCAAAATCATGAAATCATACTGTAGACAATTGATGCACTTTCCTTCTTTGGCAGTATGCCATCAAATCCCTTACATCTTTTATTCCGAGCCTGAAGATTACACTTTCCTACTCTATCTGTCGATAGAGGCCTCCTCTCAAATTACATTTCCAGACGTTCACATTTCCTTCCCTTACCATAAATAGAACAACTCAGCTCGTATTAACAAACAAAAAGCATATATATTCACCTAAGCAGTATTCATCTCACACCAAACAGTCTATCCCATCTACTCACCATATCTGAAACAATCCTGAGTGTCTCAACAAATATCTCTTCTGTCTCCATGCCCTGACCGAGAATACCTAGACTTCTCCCAAAACCAAAAAATTACCTTACAGAACCTCAAGAGCTTCCATGCCATCAATCCCTCTGCAACACAAAATGAAAAACAATTCGGCATTTAATCCATCTACTTTACTTGTGAACATACCTCAAATTTATCCTTCCTTAACTTTCTAACAATCAAACTATCACCAAATTAGGTCCTAAATGCCTCTCCGTTACTTACCAACCTCATTGATATCAAAAGACTACCGGATCCGTTGTTGAATCCCCACCAAATCCCAGAATATCTATATTTTCTTTCAACCCTGCAAGATATAGCCACCCCACTTGCATTGAACATACCCTTCCTGAGTAGTACCTTCTCAAATGTATCCCATTCCTATTCTGACACCTATATTACTTTAAATACCCTATCTTCCCAGCACTCTATATCAGCCAATACATTATATCCCTCATTAGAATTAAAAAGCACTCAGCTTCCTAAAAAATCCTCTTCTGCTTCTCCCCTGTTCTATAACATACTTCCACCCGAACATCCTATTTAGCAATGGTAATAGTGTATAATAATATCTTCTTACCCTCAAAAAGTTGCACTTTATCAACTCAAAACACTAAAATGGACATGTCATTATTTAAGTCTTTGGGATTACGTTTTGTACTGCCTTTTTCTTTCCACCCACCCAGCAGCTAGTAGCTTTTTAATCTCTCCATCCCTCTGGTCCCAACCCTTTATCCATGGGTCATTCTACCCCACCATGCTTCATGCCTTACTGACTTTCAGTCATACCTTATTTTTTAATTAAGGTTCTTGGGACTGCTGAACAAGCAACAAGTAAATTGTGTTTTTGATGTTGCTGTCTTTCAGCAGCTCATTTTCTTTATTTAATGGTTATGTATTGTGTATATTAAAGTCACAAGATTTGGGCAATATCTTAAAAGAAAATGCTTCATTACTCACTTTTTTAGCATCTTGGGAATTAATATCACTAATGGCAGCATTTTCAATGATGAAACTGCAGCATTTTGTTGATGAGGCACAGAGAGAAAGGTGGAGAGGTGTGGCACCATCCTCATCTTTCCTTCTCCATCCACATTTGCCCATCCTTTCTTCATTTCCACATTTGATGGATTCTTTCAGATTGTTTTCATGCTTGTACATCAATTTGAAACATCTATACAAACCCTGAAATGGAATTCAAACATTTAAATTTCTCTATCCACTTTTGTCTAAAAGCCAGGCATCTCAAAAAGTTTACGTGATGCCCTCTTTAATTCAAATAATATATGAACTTAATAGCCATAATACGTACCATAAAATAGAAAGATGAATACTTTTTTGTGCCAAAGGGATTTTCTCTTTAGTTTTCTTAAAGAATTTCCTAATTCTAAGTAAGCTTCTATACACAATTTATTTGAAATTTTAACATGATTAAACCTAATTTTATGTTACTTTATTTCTGTAGATTTTTTTACAAGAATTGAAATTGAGAAAATTGTTCACAATATCAGTCCATCATCCACGTTCCCTCAAATAATTCCTTGCAGTTTAAAAGCATCTTTAAGGTATTGACTCTTTTGAACATTTCTGAAGAAAGCAAATTTTAGTGGTTTTAGTACCTAAGTAGTTTTGATCATATATTTCAATGTCCCCGTAGATTTTTTTAAAAATATGGGCAAGTTCTTCATTCCAACCAAAAGTCACTTTTCATATAAGAATGCAAGAAATTCATTCAGGAATAACCTAGATCGTTCTTTATTCACTTTAGGAACCTTTCTTATTACAAGAAAGAGAATCAAGTATAACTTTTTGTTCTCTTCCAAAACTATGAAATCCAACTGAAATTTTCTAAAGAGTTTTACAAAATGGTATAGTGTTGACTGCTAAATCAGAGGGTGAAAATATTTACCATTCTTGCAGCCCAGTGATATGCATTACGGCCATGGCAATCAACTGAGCTAGGGGAAGCACCAGCACTTAAGAGCACCATTACACATTCAGGCCAATTTCCAAGGCATGCATAAATTAATGGTGTTCTACCAAGTCTATCTCTGAATTCCAACCAACGGAGGCCACCTTCTAAAATATATTCAAATTCCATTCATTAATAGGAAGTGATAATATAGCAAAATGATAAGCATCAGACTAAATAGGACAAACTTCATAGCTTATGCCTTTATTACTAAAGCCCCTTCAAATTTATGTGCTCCAAGTTCTCTGATATCACCTCATGTAACTTATTGATCATTTTAAATTAAAAATATAAGTATAGTTTTTATATACCTACATATAAGTAATTTCTTAAAAATTTAAAGTCACTTAAAATTGCATTGACAAATCCAAGTTTTGACATACTGTCATTGTCAAGGTTACTCTTAAGTTGTAGTGACAAGGACAATCTGTTGAAACCTAGGGTTAGTTTGTAAAATATTTTTACTGAACAATGAAAATATAATTGACTCAAAATAATACCAAGTTTTTGCATTGATTGCTAAGTACTATAAAAGGGGAAATGAAATTATCATTACTACTATATCATTACCAGTCTGGTTCTTGACTGTACGGCCCTGTTTAATTATGTTTAACCCTATACCACAGTGTATAATTTAAACTGTGAATCACCAATAATAAGTATTTCCAATTCTTAAATAACAACTGTTATGGCCAATAGTTTTGTAGTTTGGAGGACTCAAACTTTAGCATCTGAATAACACCAATATTTATTATGACTGGTATATACTGTATAGCTAGGCACTCTCATCATTTGCTCTGAATGTGAAAATAATACCATAATATGGAGTACAGGGCATATAGGATTATGCTTGCCATTGTATTAAATCGCACTTTTTGAAGCACACCTGCAGAATAACACAAATAAAATCTCATTTACCAGAAATCAGTTTCTGTAGATTATTTATATCCCCATTAATAGCTGCTGAATGAAGATAATGAGGTTTAAATGACTGTAAAGAGGTGGAATGAGAAAACATGGGATTGAAATTCAATCCCAAACTGATCTTTCTTGAGTGAGAACAGGTTTCCTGGAGTGGTGGAGCAGATTTGCAGGAGATAGGAGAAAAACATACTTTCATGGAAGAAGGCTCGAGCTGACTAGATCTTAAAGGTGTCTCTTGTTGCCCTCCACCAAAATACATGCCTGTTTGTTCCTATGACATGAATAACAATAGAATATTTATTTTCAACATTACTGTGATATTAATAATATAATTTCAAAGTTATATTTTCGACATTCAAATATTAGGTCAACTGAATGCGTTATATAAAAACTGTTTTTCTTACAAAACAGTTTCTGAGACCAATGGAATTACTTACCATACTCAGTAATGAATTCAGGAGCAATATCACGATATTATACGGCCAATATTAACACAATCAGAATAAGACCACACGATCGCCAGCTCACTGTACATTGAAAAAGTCGCGGTATGAAGTTTCGCTGCGTCTTTTTTCACACAGGATGATCCTCCAATCAGGTGGGAGGACCAATCGAGCGCCAGGAGAGAGAAGTTAGCAATAAATCAATGGATGGTGATTTTAATTTTCTCTACAAGAAATATTCTCTCAAATTTTATGCCAGCGGAAATATTCCCGATGGGATATAATCTTTTGCTTCTATATTAAAATGTACTTGGGCGTTAATACTCAACATTTCACAGAAGTACACGTAAATGCGGTTGCATCACCCAGTTAATTGCCTAAATTATTTCTGACAAATACAATTCTGAGAAACATCCTCGACCTTTCAAGTTTGGTAATTCCTAAATTATTAACGCTGTTTCCTACATATGTTGAAAGATTTTTACTGCCATCGATATACGCTGATTGAAATAAAATGCAATAATTCCGATCGAGCGAGATAGTGGATCAATTATTATTGTATGAGCTATTAAATAAAGCTACGCTTTATGATAAATCATTAAAAAAGGGTGTTGGTCATTTTATTTCGTTAAAAATTATTATGAGTGAATTCGAATATAGAAACCGTGTTAAAAAGCGCATCTTTCAAACCTTCCGCGCAAAATCTTGGTGCGCAAGTGCCACCGTCGGCCATATAAGGCACTGCAGTTGTAAAATATGGCGTTTGGATTGTCAGTGTAGTGTGCCGGAATTTCCTCGTTTCATTCAAATTAGCTCGAAAATTTGCGTCTTCCCAGCTCAAAAATGGACGCTCAAAATCCAGAAAATTTAATTCCTTACAGTGCCAGTGGAGACAGAAGTCAAGATGAGGTAACGTCAAGTGGAAGGCATAAATGTTGTTCATCGCTTTATGTGACATAATCATAACTTATATTTCTTTAATTAATATAGAAATTGCTCCAGCCGTTTACATACATTGTTAGTGTACCCGGAAAAAATGTTAGAACAAAGCTGGCCCATGCATTTAACTACTGGCTGAAAATACCGGACGATAAGATGGTGATTGTACCAGAAATTGTGCAAATGCTTCACAATGCTAGTCTGTTGTAAGTAATGTCGTGTTAGAGATCCCATATTATCCTAAGATTATGCGAAGTTAGTACTAAATGTTTCCCACTGAATTCTTCATAGAATTGATGATATTCAAGATAATGCTGTTTTGCGACGAGGAGTACCGGTCGCGCACTCGATCTATGGAGTAGCAAGTACAATAAATGCTGCCAATTACGTCTTATTTATCGCTTTGGAGAAAGTTCTGACGCTTAATCATCCAGAGGTAAGAATATGATTCCGTAAATCAAGCACATGGCTTATATTGATTGGTTGTAATGTCCTTGCTTTTGCCGGTGGTCTGAGATAGTAGAGAAATGTATTAGTAAACTAATGCAAATGAAATGTTTTAAATCTTAATTTCATTCAACTTCCTCATTTTTTCATTAATATCTCGCAGTATTTATCTTGAGAGAAGTTTTGAAATGTGATGTGAAGAATATTTGCATGGAATTCATCCTCAACTAATATGGGTTTTTTGTAAGAATTTTTACTGAACGTGAAAGCCTTCGAATATTTCTCTAGCAATAGCTTCCCGATCTGAAATTGTTGCTACAAATAATTTAATAATCTTTTTTTTCGATTCCACGGAAGAGTTACTTAAGTAAACCCACCTGTAAGTTATGGCGAGTGTATGTATAACCCTAAGATTTTAGTCATAATAGAAATGCTGTGATTCCAACTTCAGTCAAGTAGCAGGGTGTAGAAATGCAAAACTAAATTTGTCTCTGGGGGAGCTTGCCATTCATTGGGAAAGATATTGGAATATATATTATTATTATGAGGTAATCTACCAGTTAAGGTAGGTTTTGGATGGACATAACTACCAAATAAATATTTTGTGACTCCTAACAAAGGACAATCCAGCAACCTACTTCACATCTAGTCCTCCTTCCTCTCTGTGTACTTCCTTCCTCTCTGCATCCCATCCAACATCCCTATCCTGCTCCTGCCCTGTCTGCGTTTGTCTAACATTTTCCTCTCTATTAGTCTTCAACATCTCATTGCTGATCAGTAATGCCCTTCATCCATTTTTCCTTCCTCCTTAGGATTTCTCTCAACAAACCCCTCTCCTCATCCACCATACCTAGTACTTCCTCATTTGTTATCCTTTTGGTCCATTTCTCCTTCTCCATTTATTATATGTGCATAAAAGTTTTAAAGTAAAATAGTGCTTACACAAGCCCCAGCACTTATTGTCTGTAGCACCCACCTGCTCCCCTATCCTCATCCCATAGCATTTTTTCTGAAGCAGCAGCCTGTGGCGTTGGATCTGAAACTATTGCCGTTTTACATGTGTTCAATTTGGAATTAAGTAAAAATTATAGCCAGTAAATTGGATGTTTCTCAGGATTTGTGTATGATTATATGTATATGCTTTAGAAGTCATGGGCAAAGGTTGGTGGAAAACTATATGATATCTTCTATTTTTATTTTTCTTCTAAAACAAAAACTGAAGCAGCTTCTTGTGAAGACTTTTCTAAGGTGTGGTTTTACCCCTGGTTACCTTTTCAAGTTTCACCTTTGAGAACTATGAGTTATGTGTTAAAACTGCCATGTTGTGATTCATTGATCATACTAAAAACAATATTGAGGAAAGAAATGGGAAACCACAGCAATTAATTATCCCACAAAACAATAATGGACATAGATTTGAGTATGATTCCTGGCAACTACTGGACACAGCCCCCTGGAACATTTGTTGTGCATGGCAGCAGGAGATGTAAGACTTTCACTGTCGTTATCTCACGAGATCCTTGCAAAGTGAAATCAGCGGCAGCAACACAAGACATGAAAGAGGACCAAATCAGTTAGAATACAGGTAGGAATTGGGAATGTTAGACAATGTTAAGGACAGGAGAATTATATATATAATGCTGTTATACGTGTCACTATAAATTGGCAATCCTGCTGTATGTGCACAATTTTTACTAAATAAATAAATAAAATAAATAAATTAGAGAATATAAAGAAAGAGATGGAAAGTGGAAATATAGATGTTTTAGATATACATATGCGAGTTGAGATGGAAGAATAGCAAGGATTAATGGAGTGCTAGTTATACAGTAATACACAGTGGAGGGTAAGAAAACCAGCGAGGAGTGGCAATAATACTAAACAAACTGGTAGGAAAAAGTGTAGTAAACATATTACCAGCAATTGAGGGAATATTATTGGTAGAAGTAAAAGTTGAACCAATGAACATTATTATTGTTCAAGTCTACATACCATCAAGGAATCATAGGAAGGAAGATGTCAGCAGGGTATGTGATGAATTAGAGAAAATAACTGGATGTTTCTGTAAGGTAACATCTGATAGTGAGGGGGGATTGAAATGTGACCAAAGGCAAAGGAAGAAATAGTAGTGCAGTAAGAGGCTATGGTTTAGGAACCAGGAATGGCTATTGGGAGAAAGCAATAGCATTCTGCAGATATAGGTACCCATGGAAAATGTGTAGGAAACCAGATAGGTACAAGTAAGTCTGTGTCATGGGTAGGCATAGGTTTAGGGACAGCACAATTAATTTGCATTTTCCTGGGAATGGATGCTGATGCAGATCATAATTTAGACCAATGAAGTGATGCACAAAATATAAATGGATAAAACAGGTTAGACCATCGAGGGCATGCAATGTTGAAGCACTTAACCAGGGAAAAAAGAAAGGAGTTAGTAGAAAGGAGAAAGAAAAAAGAAAGGAGTAGGCATTAGAAAAAAAATGTGCAAGGACAGGAAAGACAGTTAAACATCAAGGAAGTCATGGACTACGGACTAGATGAATAGGAAGTTAGAAGAGGGAGGAAATGAAACAACGTAAGAAAAAGAATTAGATAGAGGAAATACAAAGAGGTAAATAATAAGCTAAGGCAGGCACTACCGTGGCAAAAAAAGGTGGTGGATTATGCAGTGTGAGGATATTTGCTATTCAGGAATTAGGAAGAGAAAATCTTTGCAAACTATAACAAATGCATCAGGAAAATTATTAATTGAACCAGGAAAGATCTGAAAGAGATGGAAAGAATATATAAAGAATCTATTTTGCAAATGTCCATTGCATAAGAATATGAGGACAAAGGTTAGTGGCCAGCATGCTTAGTTATAGAAAGAGGATATGACGTACATAAGTTAGGTCCAGACATACTTGATTTGCAAGATTGAGAAAGCAGTAAGGGAATTGAAATCAAGTGAGGCCATGGAGATAGCATAGCTGAAAAACCACGTAAATAAATAAAGTGACCCTCAAGACAATCTTTGTGTGTACAGTGCTCTCTTCTCAGTTAAGTGCAGTCCCTTTGAATTTATTGCATAAAAAAATTGGTAATATCAGTATCAGGTAAAAGTTAGTCCTGGTTTTCTGGAGGATATCTCTGTCTGAAGTCTCTTACACCAATTGAATGCTTAATTATAGTTAAAGAAGGAATGCCATTATTGTCTTGTTAGTAGGATGTAGTGAAAAAGGAAATTGCATTGATTGACTTTTAATGGGCAAATTAAGCTGCCTTTGTGCTTTAAATAGACATTGTATGATGTTTAGACAGGCATATTTTGACATTATGTAATACATGAGCCATCTATCAAAGATTTAATTTATTAATTGTGCCAATTTATTAGAAACTAGACAAATCCATTTTTAGCTCTTAGTGTTACCCAAGACTCACCATGGGAAGGTGGCCACACATCCCACACCCTCGCATCCATCGTACTAATTGGGAGCACGTATTCACACTTTGAAGTGTTTATTGATAATTACCTCTGTGGTTTCAATTTCGATAAATTGGCTCTTAACATGAGGTTACCCCTTATTGCATATACCCTTTTTATCAGTCCTCAGGAAGTGATGATAGCTTCTGTCACCAGATGCACACTTCTCTTAGCTCCAGTAAGCTCCACCTTAGTTTACATATAATAAGAAATTCGGTGGATTCTGCTGTCTTCATTTGCACGTTCAATAACACTCTTGGCATTCTGTTCATTGCTTAATCATTTAATCATTACATTTGTACCTAACTACTTGATGTATTTCAATGTCTTTTTCTTTTGCCTCTCTTTTAATATCTTCCTTGCCTTAAGATTCTTTGTAACACCATCTCCTAAATGTGCAGTCTCCGATCGTTAATATGGCAATAGGAATGCCCTCTGAATAGGTGCGCATTACATTGTTTAGCATCAATTAATCTATTACCATCTTTTTAAGTATATGGGTATTACCATCTTTCAAGTATTGTGAGAACTAATTTCCAGGCACCAAGTTTTGATGTGAGAATGTTTCCATCATGAATCACATCAGCACATGAACAGTTATTACAAAATTAGCTGGGGTTGTCATTTTTCCATTTGGATCAGGATTTGAAATATATTTTCTAAAAATCTAATCTACCATGGTAAACCACCATGAGACTTACTTTACTTCAGGAATTTTTAAAGAAGTTTAAATGCAATACTGTATGACAATCGTCTCCATTATGATCCCATGAGGTTTTTAGCTTTTTTTGCAATGCTTGGTTTATTTTATTATTTAGAGATTATCTAAATCTGTATTAGAAGCAACCATTTTCTCTGCCTTTATGACACTGTCATACTAATTAAGGTTGAATGCCGGGTGACTCTGAGTTTATCTGGAGAGATTCAATGGATGCCTGTGTCAAAACTCTGTTGTGTGCTACTGACTCAAAATGGTGATATTATTGAGATTTTTAATCAAGGCAACCATTTTCTTTCTGGTGCAGGGAGAAATACTAAATAGTAATTATTTTTCCGGTTATTCGGCTTGAGCTTATTGGTTGAAGTTATTTCTTAGTGTTCCCAGCCCATGATGCAGGCTGATTTTAGAGCACATTTTGGAGTAAAAGAAATTGAGTCTTATGGGCCTGAAAATACGATTCCTGAACTTGATGTCAAAAATCATGCCGTTTGCATCATCTTGAAACATTTTTCCAGGTATAATGAAATGGAATTCTTCTGACTTAAAAAAAACAAAAATATGCTTCAGAAAATCATTATTATTGGATGATCTTTAATTAAAATTTCATTGCCTCTCCTATCAAAGCACAACATGACATCTACAATTGCAATAAAACATTCTTCAATTCTGTGTAGTTCCTTTCCTAATATTCTCCCCACTATGTATTCAATCTTCCATTGCGAATCAAGGTGCTCTGCATTCGCTATTCCTGACTCCTTTCCATTGCCTTGGACTGAGAGACACATTTCACTTTTTTACTTGTCTCATCATAATTACTGCCCATTTTTTAGATAAGGGAAGAATTGAAGCCTTGATCCATAAATAGATCCTTGCTTCCGGGGCTTTATAATGGGCCAGGCACCAAGTTTTGATGTGATTTTGATAAATTCTCTGGCTAACTGTTGAAGCTTCATCATAGATCTTTGTTTCATCATGCAATTATTTTGTCTTTCAAAGCTTGCAATTTCTGCGCTACGTAGTTGAATTTGTCTTTCATGTCATCTTCAGTGGTTAAAAATTTTCTTTGAAAATCTTGAACTGACTGTTGTCCATGCCTTCAAGCATCCCTTTCTTACTTGTCCAGGCTTTTAAAAGATAGGGTCCAATATTTTGAACATCTAAAAACTCTCACATTTCCACAACTAGTGTAATGTTTTTCGCTTTCGTTTGGAGGATTAGCTTTAAAAATTACTTCTACTACTATTAATATAAAAAATAGATACTCCAAGTCTTCATGCCAAGTATTGGTTTCACATAGATGTATGCTATCCAATTTTATGTGTACAAGTTGAGAATTACATTTTTTTCTTCAAAGGCAACCAAAGTGTATACTGAGCAGCTCCTTGAGCTTCATCGTGGACAAGGGATTGAAATATATTGGAGAGATAACTTTACATGCCCTTCAGAGGAAGAATATAGGCAAATGACTATAATGAGTAAGTAATAATGTTGCAGAATTGTGTCGAGATTACTCAATTTGGTTAAATTTAAATATTGACCTCCTAATTGTGAGTGGGATTGGTATCAGGCTCAAATCTCAATAATATGAAATGATTCTTGATCTCTGCTGCATCTCTACTGACTAGGCCAGATCCATCTGGCAATTTCTGTGAAACGAGAGTCATTTTTGGAATTATGGTTTATTGCTTTCAGCTACATACTCGAACAATTACATTATTTCTCATTATTAATCAAGGATTTTGTAAGTAGTATGAATTTTAGATCTGGGTTACTATTTGTCTTGCAATTTGTGTTTGTAGAAAGTAACAATTTACTGACTACATCCTAGAGAACATTTGAGGAAGTTTTGTTCTTTAATAGCAAAAATAGCATAGATTATGCATGATGATACCCAATGAACAGCACATTATTTCTCTTGATTAATCAAAGGGATATCCAAGTAAAATTAATTTTCAAATTGGGTTTTTTGTGAGTGGTGCACTTTATATTCAAGGGAAATAACAATTTTTCTAACATTTTTTTCATGGTTGCACACTCAGAAATACACTTACTTAAATGACGATTCACTTAAAATACCTTGCAATTGCAATCACACAGGGTAGTATTAAATCCCTAAAATATGAAAATTTTGAAAATCCATAAATGTAGCACGTTTAAATTTCAAATGGCTTTAACTCAATTTAAAATTGTCTGCTTTTGAAAATTTATTGATAAAATGTTTGTTTTTATTACTGGGTATTCACATACAACATAGTTAATTCTTTCTTATTAAACACCACTGCACAATTTTGGATGGTATCTATTGTAAAACCCTCCCCACTGACTAAAACTTTAATGTGATGGAAGGGCTTGTGCATTTTAATGACCTCTAGAACTGTGCAGGTAGGAGCAATAATGATTGCTCCTGGTAGGGTCACCTGTGCCAAATAGGGCGGATGACCAAATGAAAGGTAACCAACATAGCATCTGTTCTTTAATGAGGTGGCTGCAAAGGTGTCTGGTCCCATTGGATCCGCCATTCGATAGTGTCTCTTGTTTAAAGTGTGCATTGCGTGCAAGCATGCCATTACATGCCAGGGAATAAAACTTTCCTATAAAGAGAACCATGTGCATGAAACAAAAGGCTAAAATATTAATCCCTTTAGAGCCATGTTAAGTTTCAGATATATGCCATAGTGATGGCCTTAAGAAAATATAGGCAATGCTGCTTCAACTTCATGTAATATTCCCTAATGTGGTCCTGTTGCCAAAGGTCGAAGATAAATCTCATTTCCCACTTCCAACTTAGTCGGTTGTTTTTTCATAAATGCTAGTAAATATTTGAGAGCAGTATTTGAATCAGGGAAATAATATGGTTTTAATAAGGAAAATTTTGGTGCTAACATTTTTCTCAACAGTAACATTTGTTGGATTTGTACGAAACTTTTCAACTTGATAGTGGGCATTGTGCTTGGCATTGAAGGCTTGTATTTATGATTACTGGAAGGCCTTTGACTGTATCTTAAAATGCATTGGAATGAACTTGTATGCATACTTTTGAATATAGAATAAAATAACTGTTTTGGTTTTATATTGTCATTATTAATCCGAAGGTTAGTTTTAATAGGTGAGGGTAGAGCTTTCCTAATATTAAGCCCAATGGCATGTGAAATTCATGCATCAGGGTAGGGGAGCCAGTTTTCCTTGAGAAATATAGAAAAGAACCTAGATCAATTTTTCATGAATTATTTGGCAGAAGCTTCTTTCCACGCGGTAATTTTGCCACCCCTTAATGGAGTACGCCTTTTTTGACCATTTTTCAAAGAAAAAGCAGTATCTTTTGCATTTTAATATATAATATGTAATTTAGTAATTTATAATATGGGAGAAAACCAACAAGGTATCCACACGTATATTTCTAGCCTTAATAATCACTTATATGGAGCCTTGCGGATGGTATTTTGCCTGGAGTATATTGAGAAATTCATTGGTATTGTGGAAAAGTAAGGGAATATTTTTGATTCCCAGCTGCCATTCTTTCTGTGATAAATAGCAATAAATAAATCTGAGGTTCAGAATATTCTTCACTTTTAGCATTTGATTTGCAGTGATGGACATGTGATAGTGAATTATATGTCTTTGACTTTTACAGAGACTGGTGGTTTGTACATGCTTGCAATCAGGCTCATGCAGTTATTCAGCGACAATAAAGATGACTACACTAAGCTGACCAGTATTCTTGGATTATATTTTCAAGTCAGAGATGATTTATGCAATTTGTGCATGCAAGAGGTGAGTGTCATGTATTAAAGCTGTATAACTATTGGAAATTGGTATCATACAATACATTAATGTTTAGAAATTTGCATAAGGGCAGTAAGAATTTTGAAGATCTCTAGGGTAGATACGTTATTTTAATTTTATGCATGAAAAAGTTTGAGTTCCTTCAACGTGAAAGTATATAAGTGAAACTCTCCCAAATGAAGAATTATGAAGAAAGTCCATTTCAATTAATACTGGAAATTTTTTTGTAAAAACAATGGTACTAACTTGATACATCTAATTAGTTTGTCCTTTTGAAATATTTGTATGCTAAGTAGAGAACATGAGCTTAGATATTAATGAAAATAGGGCATTGAGGATTACAATTTTCTAATCTCTGTGAAGAATCTTCTTTCATCCTTTTCTTATTAGACCTGCTTCTTCTAATAAAGATATGTGCATCATGATTCCCATGTGGGATATAACTTCTATGTTCAAAGGTGTTGCATTGTGTATAGTTGGAATTAATTTCTGTATTTTTGTCTTCAACGCTCATTGTAAAGTACAAAATATCACTTATGAGTTGTAGCTTTTAAGTCAAAAGTTCATAAAAAAAGATGCTGTAGAGGTAATTAACAACATAAAAGTATTTAGTTAATGGGCTATTTGAATAAGTATTTTATGGTAGATTTTAATTCGGTGATCATGACATTGGGTTATGATTTTCCAAAATTTTTGATTTAACCCAAACTTATTGCATAACTTAACCATACAAATTTTCTTGAAATTCCCTTTAGTACTAGTTTCAGAAAAAGAAAATCTTTTTTATATAAACGTATATAAAATGGAGGTCCTTAGATTTCAGATTACTAGCTAAATTATTACACTTCCACAATTAATCTGTCATGTTCACATTCCATAACATCTTATCTGAAACAATGCAATATTATTTAAATTTTTTCAATTCCAATGTTTGAGAAATGCACCTAAGCTACATTAGGTATCCAAAAAGCAACACTGTTCACACGATTTTAATTCACTAGTCCAAAGGAGTGTAATAACGAAAAGAAGTCTTTGAATAGCAGTTAATTCAACAAAGGCTACTAATAAAACATCAAATGTTTTCATTCTTATTGTTAGAAATAATTTTGTGACATCCTGTGACACAATGCAGTTTTCATTCAGTCTCAGTCTATGGAACATTCCTTTAGTTTGTTCTTATTTCGTGTAAGGTTTTGTATAGTGCTGTGCTATGACGTTATTGTCATCTGTTTTTAATTTGTGTGTATGGAGATGTTTTAATGGAATTTTTCAGGTAACAGAATTTTAGTCATGATCTAATTTTCAATTTTCTCCATTTAATTGTAGTACCAGGAAAACAAAAGTTTTTGTGAGGATTTAACTGAAGGCAAGTTCAGCTTTCCAATTATTCATGCTATTCGCAGCAGACCAGGTGACAATAAAGTTATGAGTATCCTTCTTTAAATGATGTGAATAGTTAATAGAAATAATATAATTCTCTATTATTTTATCCGAGTGTTGAACCAGAATAATTGCAATTGTTCTGAGTACTAATAACTTAAATATTCTTTGGAGGAACATTCCAGAATAAAATAATGAAACCAAATAATATCCAGAAATGAGCGATTGAGTATAACTTGAAGGCAAAGTGAAAAAGGAATAGTTTTTACCTCAGGAGAATGCTGATACCATTCTGGAAAAATTGTTAAAATTATGTGAGATGATAAACTCCAATTAATGCATGGACTTTTGAAGTTGCGTTGAGCTCATTATTAGATCTCTCTGTATTTACAAGTACATACATTATTTTAGAAATAGAAACACAATTCACAAATTTTTAATATACTAGCCCAAAGTAGTGAAATAACAAAAAGCAGTATTTTACTTGCAGTTAATTCAACAAAGCCCATTAATACATGGGAGGTCCCAAAAGTACCCGGCCTGACCTAGAGATGGTAGTTTGGAGATGGTGGTGGTAGTTTGAAAAATATCACTCTGTTACAAAGTATGCAATCTATAAAGCATATGTTTCAAGTTTGAAGATGTTACATTGTTTAGTATTTGTTTGGCAGCCATCAATAGTGAACGTTTTCGGTGAATTTGTGAAAACTGAGAAAATTGATCATCGTTATGTGATACAATACTTTTATTTGAAAGACCTCTGCCGAATCAATATTAAAGCTGAACTGGATTCTACTCTGGGTGAGTCTGCTCCTTAGTTTACAACAATAAAATATTGGGTAGCAGAGTTTAAATGAGGCTGTACTGGCTGTCAAGACGAGCATCGCATTAGTCGACCAAATGAGGTGATGACTCCAGAAACTGTGAATTAAATCCACAAAGTGATCCTGGATGATCGTTGCCTGAAAGTGTGTGAGCTAGGACACATAGTAGGCATTTCAAAAAGGGCGGTACATTGCATATTAACTGAAAATTTGGGCATAAGAAAGCTTTCTGCAAGATGGTTGCAGCATTTGCTCATACTCAAGCAAAACTAGTATTGTGAAGATGTTTCAATTAAGTGTTCAGCAAAGTTCCACCGCAACTTAGCAGAATTTTTGTGTCTTTTCATAACCATGGATGAAACATGGGTCCATTACTTCGCCCCGAGACAAAAGAACAATCAAAATAATGGATTCAAAAGTGGGAACCAGCTCTAAAGAGGGCGAAGACTATTTCATCTGCAGGCAAGGTCATGGCATTGGTTTTTAGCGATGCGCGTGGGTTAATTTTCATTGACTATCTCGAGAAAGGAAAAACTAACAACGGCGAGTAATGTGCAAACTTATTGCAACATTTGAGTGAAGGAATCAAGCAAAAGCGGCCGCCAGTCTGGCGGGGTACTTCTGGGCCTACTGGGCCTTCTGGGCAGTCTGGGCCCATGTATTTGAATCTTGCTCCAACTTGGATGTGGATTCTAATGTATTATGTAAATTCCTAGTCATAGTTTTATTATTTAGGTAGTTTACCATTTAGGATTTTATGTGGATAAAGTCTACATTTTAAAAGCCTCCTATGCCTATCATCTTGTTTATAAACACCATGTTTCCATACCATTCAAAACCACAATCCAATCAAAAGTTTTAACAATCCTTTTCTTCCCATCCTTAGTCAATTCCCTGTCAGCAATTCCTTCTTCAAGCTTTATTGCCCTAATTTCCCTATTATGAGTACTTTGATCTAGTTGCCACTCACTAATATTTGCTTAATATATTTATTCAGCATCCATGTCATTAAGATCTACCAATATATAAATCCAAGCTTCTTTGGATAATTCACTTCCATGGTAGGTAAATGATTCTGTCTAATATTTGCTCTTCTCTTTGTACATTTAACTTAGCCTTCCTCCTCCACAAAAGCCTCATAAACTTTGATTTGCTTACATTTTTGTGCCTGGCTAAATATTTTAATTTGCATACTACCTTGATCAAAAAGTTCCCGGAATAACCACCGTGTGGCGCTCCCATCGTTCCGATTTGAGTTCTGTTTTTTTTTGTTAAATTGGTACATCTGTTGTTGATATTCCCTTTAAATCTTAGTGTCATAACTTGACATTTGCAAAAGTTACGGTCGGTTTTCGGTATGTCCATCAGTGCTTCCTGCGATTTTTCCATTACTTCCTCTCGGCTGCTAAAACGCGTTCCCCGTAATGGTTTTTTAACTCGATTGAACAGAAAGAAGTCACAGGGAGCCAAATCAGGTGAATTCGGTGGCTGTTGGATGGTATTTGTTGCATTTTTCGTCAAAAAATTACGAATAATGATAGCACTGTGCGACGGTGCGTTATCATGGTGCAAAATCCACGAGTTTTCTGCCCACATTTCTGGTCTCTTTCGGCGAATTGCTTCACGCAAACGTCTCATAACGCCCAAATAATACTCTTTGTTTACTGTCTGGCCTTCTGGCAAAAATTCATGATGCACTACACCGTTGTAATCCATGAAAACCGTCAGCATTGCCTTCTTTTTTGACTGAAAACGACGTGGTGTTTTTGGTCTCGGCTCATTTGGTGAACGCCATTCACTTGCCTGATGTCTGGATTGCGTGTCGTACTCATAAACCCACGTCTCGTCTCCAGTAATGATCCTTTTGATGAATGTGGGATCGGATTCAGACTCGCAAATCATGTCTTTTGCGACGTCAACACGGTCTCTTTTTTGCATGAAATTGAGGTCTTTTGGAACCAACTTTGCTGCTACACGACGGAAACCCAAATCATTAACCACAATGTCTTGGGCGGATCCATAGGCAATGTTCAAGTCCTCCGCTATTTCTCTGATGGTTAATTTGCGGTTATTGACCAACATTTCTTTTACTTTATCAATTTTTTCACCGACTTTCGATGTCGATGGTCTGCCACTGCGTTCATCATCTTCGATTGACTCACGACCACTTCTGAACCGCTCGTGCCACTGGTAAACGACCGTTTTTTTTAGAGAATCGTTGCCGAAACACTTTTCCAACATTTCCAACGTCCGTGCGCCACTAAATCCGTTTTTTACGCAAAATTTAATACAAGTTCGTTGTTGCAAATTTAAATCCATTTCTGAAATTGTAAAAAATCGCCAACACACACAGAGATAGATGTACTCTTGGCTACGTAACTTTTGCAAATGTCAAGTTATGACACTAAGATTTAAAGGGAATATCAACAACAGATGTACCAATTTAACAAAAAAAACAGAACTCAAATCGGAACGATGGGAGCGCCACACGGTGGTTATTCCGGGAACTTTTTGATCAAGGTAGTAATATATGAAATTATCTCAGATTTTGGAGCTATTAAATTTTATTCTAATTAGTTAACTTACAATCAAACAAATCTAGCGTAATGGTATTATTTATGTTGGATGTACGTAGTATAAGGTGTCATTTAAGATAATACTACCTTGATCAAAAATTTCCCGGAATTTATTCAGAAAATTAAAAATACAAGTTTATTCATCTAAATCTATATTGTCCCCTTCAAAGTAATCCCCATCGACTGCAACACACTTATGCCAGCGCTTGATCCAATCCTCGAAACATTTTTTATATTCGGTTTTCGGTATGTCCATCAGTGCTTCCTGCGATTTTTCCATTACTTCCTCTCGGCTGCTAAAACGCGTTCCCCGTAATGGTTTTTTTAACTCGATTGAACAGAAAGAAGTCACAGGGAGCCAAATCAGGTGAATTCGGTGGCTGTTGGATGGTATTTGTTGCATTTTTCGTCAAAAAATTACGAATAATGATAGCACTGTGCGACGGTGCGTTATCATGGTGCATAATCCACGAGTTTTCTGCCCACATTTCTGGTCTCTTTCGGCGAATTGCTTCACGCAAACGTCTCATAACGCCCAAATAATACTCTTTGTTTACTGTCTGGCCTTCTGGCAAAAATTCATGATGCACTACACCGTTGTAATCCATGAAAACCGTCAGCATTGCCTTCTTTTTTGACTGAAAACGACGTGGTTTTTTTGGTCTCGGCTCATTTGGTGAACGCCATTCACTTGCCTGATGTCTGGATTGCGTGTCGTACTCATAAACCCACGTCTCGTCTCCAGTAATGATCCTTTTGATGAATGTGGGATCGGATTCAGCCTCGCAAATCATGTCTTTTGCGACGTCAACACGGTCTCTTTTTTGCATGAAATTGAGGTCTTTTGGCATGCTACACGACGGAAACCCAAATCATTAACCACAATGTCTTGGGCGGATCCATAGGCAATGTTCAAGTCCTCCGCTATTTCTCTGATGGTTAATTTGCGGTTATTGACCAACATTTCTTTTACTTTATCAATTTTTTCACCGACTTTCGATGTCGATGGTCTGCCACTGCGTTCATCATCTTCGATTGACTCACGACCACTTCTGAACCGCTCGTGCCACTGGTAAACGACCGTTTTTTTAGAGAATCGTTGCCGAAACACTTTTCCAACATTTCCAACGTCCGTGCGCCACTAAATCCGTTTTTTACGCAAAATTTAATACAAGTTCGTTGTTGCAAATTTAAATCCATTTCTGAAATTGTAAAAAATCGCCAACACACACAGAGATAGATGTACTCTTGGCTACGTAACTTTTGCAAATGTCAAGTTATGACACTAAGATTTAAAGGGAATATCAACAACAGATGTACCAATTTAACAAAAAAAACAGAACTCAAATCGGAACGATGGGAGCGCCACACGGTGGTTATTCCGGGAAATTTTTGATCAAGGTAGTATATGTGGCTTTAATTTCTGCAGGGATTGGTAATGTTCACTATTTATTTTGTCTATTTTGTTTTTTAACGATAAACATTCCTGGAGACCTGTTCCTTAACAGTGACTTACTATAGATATCCTTCGTCAGCGAACTCGAGATGTTGAAGTGAAAAAATACTGCGTATCCCTGATGGAACGCTATGGTTCTTTTGCTTATACTCGGCAACTATTGGAACAACTAGACACCGAGGCTCGGGAAGAAATAACCCGTCTTGGAAGTAATCCTTTAATGGAGGCTTTGATGGATGAAGTTGGAAATTGGCGGGAAGCTGTTTAATGGTGGTCTAAAAGAGTGAACTAAACAATGGTTAAAATATGATGTGAAGTGTAAGAAATTGCTCAGTGCTAATATCATTAATTTGGCCTGGATTTGAACCTGAAGCCCTCAATTTCTGATCAAGTCCTTTTGCCAGTTAAGCTATGGAGACATCTTTTAACGTGACCATGCTTCATTAGCTTAAGTGGCTTAAGCTTCCTGATGAAAATAAAGAAATCCGGTTTGAATCCTGGTCTAAGTGAATGATTTTTGCTCTGTGGAACTTCTCGCATTTATGTGTACATGAGTGGGTGACTGCGAAAAAAGTCACTGTTGTGACATTTTCCCGCAGATTCTTGGAACATGATGGTGAAGACTAGCAATTGATCTTTTGTTTGTGATGCTTGTCTTATCTAAGTCAAATTACTGTTGTGTACATGTACTAATAGGTTCTACCAATTAACCTAATTCTCCGCTGATTATGTGTTGTTGTATGAAAGTTTCATTTGGTATTCAACTATTTTTTTTATAATTTGAAAGCTAGTGAATCAATGATATGGTTGAATTCTTAGAAAAAATGTGTATTATTTTAATAGTGTAAGTTGGTGAAGTCCTGCTTGTTATATCCAAGTTCACATGTTTTTATACAGTCTGGAGGATGAAGGTTTTAATTATCATTGTTAAGTTTCATAGTTTCCTTTTAAAGGCTGCTAAGTACTATTAATGGGATAAAGTAAATAAAGAATATATACATAGACTATGTATTCATTTTTTTATGTGGATAATTTCTCATATTGTTTCTAGTATTTGTGTATGTGCTAAATAATTGATATTTTCTTAGTCATTCTGTATATCATTGTGCGTATTTAGTTATTACGTGATTACATAGTCACTTATATTTATTGAACTGAGAGCCACACTTCCTATTCATCCAGCTAAATTACTACCTAATGCACAGTTATCCATTATTACTTATCCTTAAAAGTCAACAATTTTGGTTGAAAAAATTACAGAATCAGACTCATCTAAAGAAATGTGATGGTAATATATACAGAACTTTCCTTATTTGTTTTCTTTTTAAAATTTCTTCATTTGTAGCTAAGAGATGTCATAATAATTTGCAAGCTGGGTCAATGGGTAGTTGTGCATAAGTATTTATGCAAGTATCAAAAATATCTCCATTTTCATTATTTACTATTAAATCCACTTCTCAGTACTTAATTATAGTTAACAAAGTAGATATATGTTCGATATGCAAGGACATAATTAAACCAATGCCTGAAGTGCATAATGCATATTTCAGTATCAATGATAATTCGGGGAGTACATGTACCCTTTTACTAATAAATGTAAACATTTCTATTAAGTCACTATTCGAGGATTTTTGAAAAGTAGTAAATATTTATTTCCTTTATACCCTGGTGCCATGTTATTACTGACCAGGGTTTTGATACTGTTAATTATTATCACAACCTCTTATGAAGCATGGTGACATCACCTTTCGATTAGTCTAGGATAGCCAAAATTAGAAAGATACCTAATTTTCAAGATGAATTTTTGTGTGGTTGAAAACGTTGTTGTCCTTTCTGTTTTCAGTTTGAGAGAACAGTTTTATTGAGTCCAAAACTTCTTAGCTTTTTTGATGCCAATGTATTAGTGTTAGCTCAATTAATGTGCATGACAATAAATGTAAGAGAATAAAAATGATTAAAACAGTAAGTGTGGTGGGTTAACATTCTTATGCACATGGTTTAGTTAAGGATAATAACTATATTATTTGTATTGATAGACTATTGCATTGGTTGTAGAAAGTTATATTCAGAGTAGCCGTAGCTCAGTTGTATTAAGGCATTGGTTCTTAGCAAGGGGTTCCTGCAGTAAAAATGTATGGAATAGGGCCAGGAGGCCATCCAGCTTGGATATTAATTCATGCATACCTTGCGATTTCAACATGGTTGTGTACTGCCAATAACTTCAGATGTGTTAGGAGAAAAAAGTATTAAGTGCTAGTCAAATGTATATTGTTGTTTCTTGCATTTGTTTTTCATTGACCTGTACTTGTTTCCTTTTTCTCTATGAGGTCGAGATTTTTTTCTTATAGCTTGGTCACTAGTTGGACCAATGTTCCATTTTCATACCTGTACTTTTGTGGTAAAGGTATGCAGGAAACTCTTAGTTCAAACATATATTTAATTCATTATTATGTAATGTGCATTTATTGCTTAAAAATTTCATTGACAATACAAAAAGTGTGCTATTTGGTAAGAGACTGAAACTTTTTTGTAGCCTTGCAGTGTCTATTTTTTTGAAGGAACATGATTAATACATATAAATAAAGCATATCCAGTTATGAAATAAGAGCATTGAAATTGTTCTCTTCATTGATCATATCATAGAAAGATATTTTCATCCTTTATTAGATCAGTTCATTTAGAAAAGTTATGAGGAAATTTTCTTGAATATCAAAAGGTATCAATTGTAATGTGTTGTGCAATGCTGTAAACATTTAATTCTACAAAAATAGATGTTTATTATACATATCTGTACGTACTCATTTTCCCGTTACCCACTCTTTTTGTTTATCCATTCCAGAAGGTAAATCTGTTAACTCTCCTTCTCATACTTTCAAATGAGAGATACATACTCTTGTACATGAACTATGAGATTGTGCTTCCTCTGTAGGAATATGTTGTAGATGGCTATTCATGTCTACCTATGTCTAGAAGTCAATTGCCTATTGCCTTAATTGCTAAATAATAATGACCTAAACCATTTTTTTTATTAATCTGTTTGTCTATATTAATGCTTTTAACAGAATACTTGGTTTTTCGTGAAGGTTAATACAAGTCTAATTTTAATTTAACAAGAAATGAACTCCTTTAAAAAATGTTTTTTAATATGAGAGGAGTTCTAAAAACTTAAATATTTCGAGTATTTTTGTTTTTTCATTCTCATGACTCATTCTGGAGATTTGAAGGGAGTGCTTTGGACAATCTGCATACTAGGTCATCAGTGGAACTGATATATCTGCAGCAGCTTACTTTTGAGTCCTGCAGGCCCCATTTAGGCTTACGAGAAAGTTTCTGATTTTGTCCCATCTTGGGCACTGCATGTTGTGCATATGTAGTGCTTTTTTGCTTTTTTAATCTTACTAAATGATTTCTTGTATGAAAACATCCTCAGCACTCAACAGCAGCAGTCAACCATTTCTCATTAGAAAAGAGGACTCAACAGCATTTTGTTTAGTGCAAATCTCATTTAAGAGCACATCAAAATTATTTGCAGAATGCCGAGAAAGGACTATTTGTAAATGATAAAGTATAAATCCAAAGAATAGGATGAATAGAAACTGTCTTTCATTTTGGAATGTTGAGGCCGATACTTCGTGGAAATTCATTTGTAAAGCACAAAGAAAGAATCAAAGGCTTTGTTTCCATAGGAAAGAATTTATTGTTGTTGACAAGTATCACTACACATTAGCATCATCTGTACTGATTACAAAAAGTTCACACTCATATATATCGGCAATGGGTGGGGGGGAGAGAGGAGGAGGAAACCAGTGTGGGTGTGAAAGGAGGAAGGGTATTGTGGTTAGTCGCTGAATTCAGTGAGGGGGGGTATAGGTTCTTGGGTAGTAATTGTGGAATATCTAGGAGAGGGAAAAGGTGGTCATTGGTGATTGTTTTCTGAGTCTTTGACAAGATTTTTAATTTTGATGTAGCCTTTCCCGGTATATTTTATGAGTTGTTTTTGTTATATTTGATGAGATATTTCCCAACTTAAATGTGGTCAAAACTTGTTCTGGGGGGTGAGAGGTATGAAATTCTCACAGAAAATTTTTTCTGTCATTAATTCATCTATGGTTTTTTCTGTGTAACCGTTAGGCACTGCTATTTTTTTGGTGGTGGCTATACTTGAAAACATATTTTTATATCAACTTAAATACTTTTACTACAAAAATATCTCCGAAGCCTACGTACTGCTCTCAGTGAAAAATCCTGTGGAGGTATTTAACTGGAGTGGAGTGTTCTTCCTATGATGTGGGGATTGTGAGGTGTCATGCATTGAACAAATGGGAAGAAGTCTTGGGGTAAGAGTAGAGGAAAATAACCGGTACTTCCACAAGGCTGGATAGTAGTGTGTCACAGTTCACACCGAATAGCCTACGCGAGGGACATCATGCAGATTTCATGCTGTAAATGATGTACAAGGATAGGAAGGGGATAAGGATGGATATTCAGGAACAATTGGATGTACTGGTCTGTGAACGGAGAAAGGAAACCATCACTAATGACCACCTTTTCTCTCTCCACTCCCCCCCCCTAGATATTCCACAATTACTACCAAAGAACCACTAATTGAATCTCCCCAGAATTGGTGACTAACCACCATACCACTTTTAAAAGTATGCAAGTTCAAAAGTATACAAACTGAGCATTTCAGAATTTAAAATGGATGCAACATCCATTGCAATCTATGCATGAGACGTGTCACTATTATGGGATGTAAGTCTCTTAAAAATACAGTATGAATAAAAAATTAACATGTAAAAGAGAAATATCAATATGACAGGCAGAGGATTGCAAACCCTTTTGAAATGATATCCCACATAGTTGAAGTTGGAGCATCTTACATGATTAAAATGAGAATGACAGATGCCCTAAATCACATTATACTTCACTCATCTGAGCCCACAAACCATTTTTTACTCCTTCCAAACCCATTTTTAAGATCATGGCACAAAACACAACAGAAGTTAAGAGGGGCAATATTAAAACTTTGTAATTTTTAATTCACTTTGAAAATTTGCACTGCCGTAATTAAAGGAAAATAACATTTTTTACAGTTAATGTGGTAAATTTCATTTGCGCTTCCTCTTCCCTCTTTTAGAGCTTGCTTAAGTACTCATAGGTTCATATTTATACCCAAAAAATGGAATATTGGAAGCAAAGCCTTAATTTTTTCATTAAAGTAGCTATGTGGTAAAATTACAGTATGAATTATTTTTTAACACAATTTTTTTGAGCTTTGACAGGGCATTTATTTCATCATTAAGATATTATGTTCACAAATTTCCCTGTCTCTTTCAATTGTGCAATTTATTTTGCTGAATGCCTCCAGTGATCGCCTTAGGAGTTATTTATTAGTTTGCGAATTCTTTTTTAGATTTACGTCAAAAAGATTATGATCGAGGTAATTTATGTTATGTGATTGAAACGGACATCATTCCTGCTTTCACGGTGAATTCACAGCGACACTGAATTCCAGCTTTCTTACCATCCATGTATACATCATTTTTTTAAATCGTAGTTTGACTGCACGGAATTTTCAGGTATGCCGCAAAAAAAATTTTTTTTGAGTGTGGAGCAATGTCGAGCATCCGCTTTTCATCGTCATTGTGACATTTTTTGCTACTTCCTAGTATTTTTATGGCATTCATAATGAAAAGGATTAGTTTCTTGCACCACTACCGTTGGCCGTGCAATGAATGGTTTACTTTTTTGGCTATCTGTCGCTTCCCTTCGCAGAGTTCTGAGCTTATGTGGTAACGGGCAAGTCTTCAAAAATCCGCACAAAAAACACAAAAAGGCGCTCTGACTTTCTTTCTTCGTTCTTTGTAGACACCTCTGGTCTTACGTCACCTGCTGGAGGTAATCATTCTCCACGCCCGATTGCTCATGTGCAACTTAAGGTGACGTCATTATTTATCCAACGTTTTTATCCGTAAGGGAGAGATGCAATGGAGCGGAGCGGTCTTCATCGTCCCGTAAAATTTCGGTTGCTCGCTTCACTGCTCTTTTCCAGTGGAACAATCTTTTGACACTGAATTGTCTGGTATTCCATCCGAGTTCAGCGGGGCATGCAGAGTTGTAATTTTGAATGCGTTTAAAAAAATAACGTAGTATTTAATCATCATCAAATTTTCTCAAAGAGAATGCTGTAATAATTCGCATCTCCAGCGAGAGACATAGTTTTCTCTAGATTTTAAAGAATCGTAAATAAATTTGTTCATGGAGTTAATAGTATGCTAACTACGTATTAATATAAATTGGGGACGAATGTATCAAAATTTTAACTGTCTTTAGTGTGCGTATAATATTTTCAGGGTGTCCGTAGTTATGGTGGGTAGAACGTTCGACTTGCTGCTTGAGGATGAGGACCTTATGTCTCTGGACAACCCCAGCTAAAATCCAGAATAATTTACATTCTAGACACTAGAACTTCATGCGAAACAGCGGACGACACACTAAAAGGAAATGAATATCCAGTCCTGAATATGTGAATTTCTCATGCCATAGGTTTTGGTAATGAGGTGGAACTCTAAATCATTGGAAAATCGAAGTAAAAATAAAATAGCGTCTACCTTAAGATTTTATTAACTTCATGAAAAGGAGTTTAATTGTACAATGGATATGCTTTGAAATCCCTTTTTGACAGGAATTACTATTATTCTTAAGAGTTATAATGTGAAATGATTGAGGTTTACTTACTGTAAACAGTATACACAATACTTCCCCACGTATCTGTAAATTTCTTACGCTATATAGATTCCGTGACTGGCGAAGATAGTTCAATGAGTACTGCTGAGATTCCGACGAATGATAATGAAGTCCTGCCACTCACAGTCAGTCGTAACTTGGATGCAGCTACTCACAATCAATCCCAGTCGTATCCTTTACAATATTGCAATCACCATCGTTGTTTCACTAGCTTCACGAATTCCTAATATCATGAATATGTCTAGAAATATCAACATTTGGTCGATTATGACAACGTTGTAGAAGTATCAACTGATTCGAATGATGATACCACTGAAGCAATTTTTTCGCCAGCGTCCACAACAGGCTATCCCCGAGGACTGAAGAAAGAAACGACTGACGCATTTGAAATTTACTCGTATCTGGACTCACTTCTCCGACATACGGGTCTTCATTGTTGAGGTTTTCGTTGAAGGCTGACTTTTCATGAATTTCTACGCAAGCGGCACCAATCGTTACAACATTTTCCCCTGACGAAACAAGGAACTCATGTGTTTGACATCCAGAGAACTGAACGCCATGAAAATCTTGCCTTACTACGTTAGAAACTCTTATAAAAAAGGAAACGCTTCCGCATTCTCAAGGGACGCCGTAAGAAACATGTCCATTCCAAATATTTTATCGAACCAAAGGATGAAATTTTATTTTTCCCGGCAGTTCCCCGTGTTCGATCAAACGCCTGATTTCCAGCAGCTCAGCGGAATTGAACCATGTCCGGGCAATAATAATGTCCCCAAATACTGTTTCGAGGAGAGAAAACTTGGCGGGGGGCTTTGCTTGGTTGGTAGGTATAATGACCGTTCCTTCCAACAACCCACCCCCCAACGATTGTAAACATATTTGACGTTCTCTTAAGCCGCTGAAACCGGCCGAGCCTGCGGTTTTTTTACGGAAATATTTCTTAACGTTTCCTCCCCCGCATCCCCAGTCGACCAAACTCGCTGGAAAATTTTCTATACTGTGTGGCGAGAGTGAGAAATTCTTTGCAAGGAGTGGCAAGGGTGCAGATTAGGTAACGCAGTCTCGGTGGGGAACGGGAGTCCCCTTTTCGCGCCCGTGCCAACCAATACCAGCTCTCTCCGGGCGGATGCGTTAACCACTGGGCTTCCCTAAGTCTTGCGGACACGCTTTATGTCTCGGAGGATGCGTGGGCCCTGGTGAAACAGTCCGGTTGAATTAACTTTTATTTTTCGACCCGCGACCATTCCAGAGCGTGGGGAAGCACCTCCCACTCCGGTAGTCCTGGTTTGGCCACATGAGGAAGAGTTGTCGAAGGCGTTCTGATATAAAGGGAAATAAGTGGGATTCGCAAGCATTCTTTCACAGCCAACCAGAAGTGAAGCAGGGCTCTACTTGTAACTGAGTGCCAAGTGCCTTTTGAATAGTTTCGACTCACCCCATAAGTAAACCTCCGTTTTCTCCCAAGTGGTTCCAGTGACGGTGAAAATGCCCGGTGTGAGACAGCAGGTAAGTCCTCTCAATGCTTTATGCCGGTTCGAATTCAGATTTGCTGGCTTGATAAGGTGTTCATTTTCGATTTCAAACACTACTGCAGAAGAAGCTTTTACAAGGGGAAGAGAGTTGATGTCAGGGACGTTTGAGTTTTTTTTTTAAACATTGATTTGGAGCGTAGCTTTGTGCAGCGCAGAAACTTGGTCAATTAGGGAAGTTCTCCTTGGAGACCTTATATGTGTCGAGAATGACAGTAAAAAGGCAATGGAATAATTCCAAATAAGTCAAGATGGATGCGCAGCGTTTTGATTGGCGATGGAATGATGAAGACTGTGATAAAGGGCCGGAGGCTCCTAAGCAATAGACCGGAGGGACAGGAGGTGAAAAAGTGTATTGGATGGAATGAAGGAAGCGGGGCAGTATGCGAAAATGAAGGAGGGCTTATGGTTGTGTGGATGCCAGGTTGTACCTTATTAGACAAGGATTTAAAATAGAGCGGTAATCTGTGCCCTTCCAAAACCTACCTAAATTGATAGATTACATTACAATAATGCCGTATACTTCCCTTTACACTGTCTAAAATGCATATTAATTTTCCTCAGTTTATATCGCTTCCCATCTATCAGTATTCAACATTCTATTTCATATCAATGTTTTATGCATTCATCTTAAACGTCTTCTTTAACTTTTCCCCTAAAACTGCTCTTCCCCGTACATTCTTGTCGCATATTCGTTTATTTTCTTTTTCGTCCACTTTATTTTTTATATTCATGTCAATACCTAATTCTCAGAAGCCTCCACTCTACTCCCGTTTTCTTTCCTCAACGACCAAGTTTCGGAACCACACGGTGCATGCCAAAGTTTTTACGAATATTTCGTTATCTTTACATATGTAAAGTTCTTGCCTCAGAGAAGACTCTTTGCGAATGCTTCTTTACCTGCTGTCATACTTAAAATATTTCCTTCTAAAACACCTACTAAGCATGCTTAGAGTAAATAAGTAACACTAAGTGAGTGTTCTAGTGAAAGGAAGTACACCGTATTACCTGCCTTCTGCTACGACTTCTTAGTATCCCAAATTACCTCTAAATATCTCCTTCAATCACTTATCTTCTTCGAATGTCACTGGCTAATTTCCTCTATTCTCCGGTCTCAAAAACTTCATATTTAGACTGCCTCTGACATATTTATGATCTCATCTCTCCTCTATACCCACATCTCAAGCATACCAATCTACTCTCATATTCATTCCTCAAGAAATAGACTGGATCTATAAAGTTTTATGCACCGTATTAATGCCTTTAGTAATATTTTCCTTTTCGACTTTGGTTGATGTCCTTGTCATCAGCTCCCTTCCCCTCACAAATGCTTTTTTACCTTAACCCAGTTCGTCTCTTATGAATTATCCTTACTGTGATTTCCAAAAAATGAAATTCTCCACCTATTCTGATTTTCCCCTCAAAGTTTTATCTTAGCTTTATCTCTTTGAGAAAGCCATTTCCTTTGTTTTTTCAATGATTTTGTTCTCATCCTTTGTCTTTCACTCTGTTTTTGCATTCCATTAATTTATTATTACAATCTCTTGACTAGTAGATTAGTAAAGCTTGACTTATCGGCAAATCCAACGGTAACAGTTTGCATTTGAATTTAAAGCAAAAAGAATCAATTCTGTCCGGTTTTCAAAACCTACAGTATGAACCAGTTTGGAGTAACATTTTATTTTAAAATTAAAACGGTGGTGAAATATTAGTCATTAGTAATATTAGTCACCCATGGCGCACTCACAGTTCAGCGCTGAAAGAACTGAAATAAAAATGCTCTTCGATTTAAAAGGAATAAAAATCGAAGCAGGGCCAATAGAAATGTTGAAAGTCTTAAAGCATCTTCTACGACTCGTAAAGTAGGCAACGGGTTTTTCAACAAATTTTCGTGGCTCTTCTCACTTGGATGAAATCCGAATCCATGACCACAAAGTAAGAAGAATATAGTATTACACTGTGTGTAGCCGTGACGCAACGTTTTGAATCTGCCGCATTAGTATTAAGTTTTACGGCGATGAGAAAAATGCATGCAAGCTTGACTCACTCCGCGTAAAAAAACGGCCGGGAAGTTGCGATGAAAGCCCGCGAGTCTTTGCTCCGTTACAGCAACTATTATGTATATGCCCTCCGATGGCTCAAGTCTACAATTCGAAAAAATTTTGAAAGTACGAGAAAACCGTCCAAAATCGAGGAAGATGACGGACTTTGGAATGTGCCGAATTAAGGTACCGTCATCTCCAATGCACAGAATGACAGGCAGCAATAAATAATTATCTGAAGTTGATAAATCTTCGCAATACGTATATATACGTCAATCAGGCTCATTATTTTCGCAATAACAGAAAAGCCTTGATTTCTTCGCTACATGATTGATTTGTATGTGCAGATTTTGTGGCTCTCTTTGAGTTTTATGGATGTCGAATGTTGAAGCAGAGGTGAATCGGAAGATTTGTGTGACTACTTCTGGTTTTGACTTATACAAGGCTTGGGTATATTAATATCTGTCGCACCGAAAAAGCATGATTATACCCACGAAAACAGAATGAGTGGTATTGCTGAGGATTATATTTCATGACGGCATTACCCAAACCACCAAGAAGCTCTGCAGTTCTTGCAAGTATTCCTTTCATTTCATATGTGTATTGTTTGAAAGAAAAATTAAAAAAGAATAGCTCAAACTAAGAATAGCACATCTCATGAACTGCGAAGTTCAGGATTTCCATTTTAAGGAAGTTGTGCCCGGGGATGATCGTAGTAGGGATTATTCACATAATTAAGAAGCATTGATTTGGCATTAATGTACATCTGATTATGTTTTAAATTCACAGCGATAAAATTAATAATTGTTTTTATCAACCATGTTTCCATTTAAGGCCACAGTACAAATTTTTATTTGCTTTAAAATTATAGTTATTCTAAAGTCATTGAAAAATCTGATGGGAATAACATCATCAAAGTTTACTTTCAAAAGAAACCAGCATACTGGAAAACGTTTGATTTCATCGTCCAATGAAATGGTTTAGCCTTTGCTTAATTTTTCTCCCTGCACTTAGCCTGTTGAATATGATTAGTTATTTTCTTCATTAAAGTAATATTTTCATTAGCAGATTGAAAGCAATAGATATAAAGTGCTACCATAAAATTAATTTGACTTAATGGTCTTATGATGCAGAACTCGACTAGCTGGCTGAAGGGAGCCACCCTACTGCTTCCTTTAGCTCTCATGGTAAGAGTGTCAGCTATGCCCCAGTATCACTACAGTCCAGCCAGCTCATTTGCCAAATTCCATGGGCCAGTGATCCTGGGGAATGACAAAATGGTGCGAGTAGATGCGGCAGCCACACACCACCACCACCAAAATCATCCTCATCAACCACAAAACCACCAGCAGCAACACCATGAGCTAAATAATGTTGACTATATTGTAAGTGTATACATACATTCTTAGATCACCACATACGCATTGTGAAATATTGTATTCTTGTGAACCATTAATTTTATGTTTAATACTGACAGGATTTTAACTGAAAATACATTTCATTTTTACTTGAGGTAAAAATATCCATACTCTGCAGACTGCCTTTTTAATTCTAAGAGGTCAAAATACAATTTTTTCTATTCATTTCTGAGCAAACAAACCCTTGAGAAATGGAAGCTGCCACTCTCATTTAACTTTCATCCCAGTATTGAAACAATATGCCCAATGCTGTCTTTGCCTAACTGTTTTAGGTGGAAAAATGATTTATGTTTGTGCTTTTACAACATTTAAAATTCCCATCAAATCAAAATCATTATAGCACACCATTTTCTTTCAATCACTGCACAGCATGGCAGTTTAGATGAGATGATGGCAGATGAGATGGCATTTTAAGTGCAGAGAAATTTTAGCTCCTCACTAATGCCGTGAGAATTCTAGGATTTAGAGCATTTTCACATAAGAGAGGATCTTGAAATTACTTGAAATTTCTTTATGAAATCAAATTACATAGATTATATTTCTGAGAAAATATAGTTGTTCATATTTTACATAAAATCATATGTGAACTATTTTCTCTGACTCTTTAACCATGTTTTCCCTTATTTATCAACACCTTCATAGCAATTGATAATATTCAACATAATTAAAAAGGAAACATGTATGTGTTTTCAGGGCCACCCACTCTATGACTATGCATATGGTGTGACCGACCACAAAACAGGTGACCGACATGGGCAAAAAGAGAGGAGAGATGGCCACAAAGTCCAAGGTGAATACCATGTATCTGAGCCCTCAGGCAACGTGAGAACAGTTCGCTATTGGGCTGACGAAACTGGCTTCCATGCATCGGTACACAACAGTGATCCAAAGGCTGCCGCTGATGCTCACCCTCCAGCACCTGCTCGCAAGCCCCACCATTCTGAGGATGATGGATCTCATGATTATTGGTAGATGATGAATGATTTCATGAATTCCATTATGCGTGAAAGATTTGCTTTAGAGTTGTAAAATTCTCTTCAACTGCCTGTATATATGCACATAATTATTTAAGAGGGAAATGGCCAGAGTAATTCCCATATGGTGTAAATGGAAAGAGGCCAGCATCAAGGGCAGGAGTGTATATTAGGTTTTCTGGAAAATTCTATTCCATCTCCTTCATTTTCCCATGCTAAGATATGAATCGGCCCAAGGTATAGATGCCCTGTGATAATGAAGCTGTTTGTTAAGCTAAATTTTATCCCAAACATATGTAAACTAAGAACATTTTTCCTTATGTCTATGGTGTTTTGTGAATGAAACTGCTAAATATTAAGTAATTATTTTGTTTTAAATCAATAGCATGCTAAGTTATTAATGCTCAATGATCATTTGTTTAGAGAGCCGCCTTCAACGTTCAATGTAACATAATCCTGGACCTACATGTTGTTAATTAAACTGATGGATCTTCAGATTTTTGGGGTTAGAAAGAAATTTAAAGTATGAAAAAAGGAGAAAGATAAGTAAAGCCATTTACTAATAAAATTTTTCTCCATAATAAAACTTAAATATATTATACATTGATATACTAATAGGTGATTTGCTCTTCCTAATGCTTAGAAAAACCAATTTTAATTTGAGTCCAATCAGACATTATTAAGTATGATCTTGTGCTTTCCCGGAAAATTGCTGTACAAAAGGCTACTTCCACTGTTGTTTTAGTTCTAATTCCTATTGCACTTTCACACGTAAAACTTAACCCATTTTGGCTGCCCCCACCCCCCTTCTGAATTTGGAATGAGGATCATGCTGTGTTGATGAATCATACATATCCCGAGATAGAATCAATCAAGAGCAGACCAAAAACTGTCATCAGTTTTAAGATAACCCTGTTGAGAGGGATGGCTCAAGAGTGGGGGAAAGTTCACTCCAAGGAAAGGGTGAGAGAAATTACTGTGTAGGTTTTTCTTAAACAGAATTCAATATAATGCCTCGACCATACAATGCCCTTTCACAATTTCCATTCCTAAAAAGTCTATCTAATGCATAAGGGTTGAAAAATGTGGGTATCAACTTGAAAATTCTGTTATTTTTCTTTTCTCCCTTGGTCTCTTAGTGTATTCTAAGATATATCCATAATACTAGAACTGATTTCCAAAGAAGAAAGTATTATTGTACTCATTCGCCTGGCTAGCTTATATTAATGTAATCCAAAAAACTTTATAGTCCAAAACCTTTTTGAACTATAACAGGACCATGCTAGAGCATAGAAAACACTCTCCAAGTCAATGCTTTTAAAAATCAGAACAAATCCATGATTTGTACTGGCTCCATAATTGCTGTGTCTTATATTAAACTTTGTGTAGTCACATTGAACGGCACATTAATTAAGTCATTCACCGTAAAGCGTTAATTACCAATGCCTAAATGACATTGAGTTTGCTTTATTCAAACACTTCAATAACTTGATAAGTGAGAAAATATAACTGCTGTTTCATTCAACATGGACACACCAATGTTTTCTGTAATTAATCGAATGTACATATTGATTTATGAATTTGTTTGTTAGTCATTTTTATATTTTTTTGTTAACTCTCTTGTTACTGTTATATATCTTGTTGGAAGGGAAGTTTACTCTTGTTAATAAATAAATTGTTGCATTGAACACTTCTTTTCTTATGCCTTATAAGGAGGTATTTATGTCTCTGAAAGCAACAACCTTTAACTTACTGTTATCTTACACAAAATATTTTTCAAGTCATATCCTTCACAAATCAGTGATGACACAACTTTGACATTGTTTTTCCTATTTCTCCTGGAGCCCAAGTGTGGGCTACCTACCTTGTATCCTGACCCATGGCCATATTGCCCCACCCCCACAAACCATCGAAATTCAATACCCTTATTTCATCTAAGCCAACAAAATCATCCCCAAGGCCACCATCTGGATCGTCCTCTTCTATGTATTATTCCCCTTCATCCTCTTCATTATCACCATCATCATATCAAAATTCCACCACACCAGCTTAAAACATCCCTACCCCCCGATTTTCATAGCAAACCACCTCACAACTCTTCTGCCACCTCTTCCTCAAACCCACCCTCCCACTCACCCTCCACCTCATCCCCCAAATCACCCCACAAAGTACCCCCCAACTCTCCTACCACTCCATCAACATACCCACCTCCCAAATCTTATTGTTCTCCGTGATTATTTATTTTACAACAGCCTGAAAATGGAAGAAGGCACATTATTTTAAGTGCTTTTATTATGCTTTCATCATTATGTTTGCCACTTTTTCATTAACCAAACATAACGTCATTACCACCCTGAGCAAAGGGCACTTACTTCTCTTCCTGCAGGTAAACACCGATGTCTAGATACATCGCATTTAAACGTATCTTGTAGGAATCTTACTCTCCTATTTGTGCATTTTAATGTAGAATGGTATGTTCTTTCAAAATACGATATCACAAGTAATTAGTCCAAGGAATAAGAATACAACAGTTTCATCTTTTTTCGGAAATTGCAATACAAAATGCAATTCTTCATTTTTAATCATATACTCTTCCTAAAGTTCTTTTACTAATCCACTTCTATTAAATTGTATTTTGAGGTTATGGTATAAGGCTAAATGTATCAAATAATTCATTCATAAACTCTAAACATTGATTAAATATCCTAATAAATACATACATGTCAAGAACTCTTATTCAACATTAAGTTTCCCATTTCGGATAATTGTTTCAATACAAATGTAGCCATGGTAACGGTGCATTGGATTATTTATTTTTGCAGTCCATTGTTGTGCGCTGATGTATTCATATTAAATACGTGCAAATTACTCGCGAAAGCGAAAATAATAAACCGCGGAAGCTGAATTAGACAGGTTCCTGTGATATTTAGAAAGGAAATGAAGTGTCAATTATTACGCTCTTTTAAACTGTACAGCGGCCTTGATAAATAGGTCCTAGTCAGTTAAAACACAGCATATATTTTTTCCATTTTCTGTCGTTCACATCCTGTATTGCTTACCAATATCAAACTAACACCATTCCGAGAATAAATAACGAAAGCAAAACTCAACTTGAACAAATGCTAGATATGCAAAACATTGTCATGATAAACTTAGTTGCGTATCCAAAATATTAGAGCAACTAGGCTGGAAATCACTCACGGAGCGATGGTTAAATTATAGATTAAATCTCTTGCATTAATTGGAAGGATGTCCCTTTAGCAGTGGTGTGGAAATTATTATTACCCCCATCGGACTACGGTAGGACAGATCATGTCCACACAATAAATGATCAAGTGTAGAATAGATGGATTTAAGATGTAATTTTTTCTACAAACGATAAGGGATGAGAAAGACATTTCCACAGTGTCATTTCTTCGTATTAGTAGTAGTATTTAGGTGGGGCTACCGACTGCTGAGGTCATTTGCGCCATAGGGGATGGACAGGAAAGGATGAAGGGTGGAAAACCCGGCGTCGGCATTAGCCTACTCTTTACGAAAGGCGCCAAGGGGTCCGCAACTTAACGTCCCATCCAACGGACGGCGTACTCACTCAAAGTGCCCTCCACAAAGCACCTCAAGTAGGGATCGAGATATCTCTGAAAAATATTCAACACCGCCGGGATTTGAACCCGGGCCCTCTGGGTGGGAAGCTAGTACGTTAGCCGACGCACCATTTCGATCCCCCCCTGTTCTTCATCAATATTAGGATTCAGCTTTACGTAATTCTTTGCTCCCAGGCTGAAAAGGATGCGCTGACAGTCTTCGAGACGGCTGGGCGCCTCTTAGGTCAAAAACCACGACTTTGATGACAAGCAAAGTATTTCCTCCTCCGCAGAATAAATTTAGACCGCCTCGATATATTAAAAGGTGATAAACCTGTAGGAATATTCGAGAGGTAATAACCGTAACACTGTAAAACAACAGATTAAATTAAATAAAATTTTTTGAGTAAAAAGGTAAATTAATTTTTCTGTTAAAATAGTTGCAAACACATTTATTTTACCGAGTTCCTGATGAAATTTTCCTCACAGCAATTTATCGCCAATGTAATTGGAACTTACAAATTATTTTCCAGATCGCAAGGCATTAGAATCATCATTCAGCTCATTTATTTACATGTACCACCTGCATGTACTTGTATAGTCATGAACTAACAGTGAGACCCAAATTTGGATTCATTGAATGGTCACGCGATGGCTCGTTTAATGACGCGCGCGCATTTATGGAAGGGCACGAAATTGCATTGTTGGCTGGTGGTCTTCGAAGCAGCTGTGCGTAGCGTACACTCGGCACTCGAGCTTTCGGCGATGAAGATAGCGGTTAACTGCCGAACTCCAGTTCGCTCCAATGCAAAGCACTGCGAAGATACGCGTGATTCGCACTTTCGGAGTTAAAATGGGCTAACAATTCCCTCCCCTCCTTTTCCCTCGTCGCAATTCGATTTCGCTCCCTCTTGTTCGAAGTCTCACACTCAATGAACTCCCCAAGCTCCCCCGCCTTCCCCTCAAAGTCCACCCCTCACTTGCCGACGGGCATTTGGTCTCGCCAGTTCGCTTCAAGAGCCAGGATGAGGCAGTCGATCGAAGCGGATGGACTCATCGCTGTCCCGGAGTTCCTGGAACGATGGCAAATCGTCTGGCTACTCTGGAAAAGACTAAGCGGTCGAAAATCACGTGCAACTCTGCATATAATATTGGTGAGTGGCGATTTCATACAAGCCCACGCGGAAACATATAGGGGTAGATTAGGCTTCTTTATAAACGCGTTCAGTGTATCAAGTTTCTAATTGTCAGGTTTCGCTTATCTAGATCAAAGGGACACATTCCAAAATTGACGGTTGCATGTCGGTACGTATGCAGCCAGCCTGCAAAAATTATTTTGAAATGTTCTTTCTCTTGCTGGTATCTGTATATACATACATCGAGCAAAGGGTGGAAGTACGCGGTAAATCTTCATCTTGGCTTAATTGTCTTTGGTTACTGTCCTGGGGATGATTAATGATAGTCCCGTAATTGTCATCACGGGGGAGTTATATGGTGCGGTGGGTAACGTACTGGCTTCCCCCGCAGAGGGTCTTAGTTTGAATCCTAGAGGCGGCAGGTATTTTTCAGTGGTTTCTTGATCCTTATGATCATATTGCTTTGTGGAAAGTACACAGTCCGTCGTTTGGGACGTTAAATGCGGACCCATCTGCGCCTTTCGATGAAAGTGGCCTACTGTCGTCGTCAGGTTTCTCTCCACCCTTCCTCCTTTCTCATCCACCCCTAATGGCGCAAATGGCTTCTGCTTACGGCTACCACCTCTATAATTACAAATATTGTCGATCCGCGGCAATACTGAGGTTGCAATCACGGCCGCGGTTGCGTCAAATTCTTGTGTGCGAACACATTGAAATTTTGACTTGTGACGTCCAATTCTTCGTCATTATACACCCTCCACAATTTAAAATCTGATCACCTTCTGGTCTACCCCTCGCTTGGAATGTGATTCGCAATGTACAGGAACTGCAGATCGATCGCGTTTTAAGGGGAAAAAATTCAACCTGAATTTTGTAGTTCATTCCTTCGTACGCATTCGTGGCACCCTAATTAGTATCGCGCTCGCCATCCAAGCACAGAGGCTGAGCGCACAAATCTAGCGTTGGGTTTGCGAGCGACTGGAATGCGTCCTTGGGCGTCGGAGCTTGGTGAAATTAGTAACCAATTCCTTAGTTTTGTCAGTCTTGAAAAAACACTATTTTGAAACTACTCTCTCTCTCTGCAGATGCGCTTCAGATGAGGTCACTCCTGGCTGAAACATGTCAAGCTTCCCTATCATTTAATCATTGGCCTATTGCAGGAAAATCACCTGAAAAATGTCTACCTGCGGCTGAGAGGAGAAAATATGGGCAAAGTCTTATAACGTAAGGTTGCTCTGGCCTTGAGACAATATGCCAAATATGATCACTCTCTTTCCAAGTATTGTAAGTACGATGATGAATATTTTATATTTTGTCTTAGCAAGTAGAAATGGTGTAAACGTTGACACTGTCATAGAGCCGAGACTAATCGTACCATGTATTTTCCACAAAACTTTACATTTGTGACAACTAGTTTCAATGCAGTCATAATCCTTGGGTACCGTTAAGATGATGCTGTGTTGAAATTAGATGTAGCAAATAAGTTTTCTGGGAAATACATTGCATTCTCCTTTCATTCAAAAATAAATTTCAATCAAGCTTGATATTGAGTGTATTAAATGGGAGAACGATAGTCTGGACAGATCACTGTAGTAATATACATAGGATGTTGGGTGGAATGAAGGGAAGGAGAATGAATGTGGAAAGGATGGATTTATTGTATTGTGTGGTGTTAGGTATTCTTTTTTTGGCAAGGTTGAGAAGTGAAGTGGGTATATTTTAGATTCTTTCCAATACCAACTTTAAACTTTTATTAAACATTTTTTGTGAAATACTTTACCCAATTAAAAAATCATTCCACAGTGAAAACTTAGTGACATATGGCACCAATCTCTGGTGGTGGCCTAAGATTTTGAGGCCACTTCTTAAATATGTTGCACCTGCCAAATCAAGTGAGTTTATGTAGATTTTTTTTATTAAAATGACTAGGAAATTTATCAGTTCTATGACACCGAAGCTGAAATTACATTCAAATTGGCTTTTCTTTTGAGAGTATAGAGTAGCCCACGTTGAAAGACTTGGATCTTTGGATAAACAATCCAAAAAGTAACCAAAGAAGCCCAATTTTTAATTATCCCAATGATGCAGGATTTCTAGTGGCTTTGGAATATTCCCAGTTTTACCGTAATTCTATTATTTTAAGGGTGCTCAACATGCAGTCCAAGGAAATGAACTGCCTCATATCCGTTCCTTAATTTTGGCATGATACCCTAATTTGCCAAACACCTGTGCAACTGGGTGTGAGGTATTCTGTCAAACTTTTTAATCCCACATGCCAAAGGTCTTTGTGAGGTTAGCTGCGCTCTTGTATCTACAAGAATCAATCTTTGTAATGATCACTGTGGTTACTCTTGTTAAATCATTTAGTTTGATTTTCAAATTTGACTTAAAATATGATAGATTTTGGTGGGACCCAAAAATCTTCATTTTATCTAACAACATTAATAAACTTCAGGTTGGCTTTGATATACCTTATCTAGTAAGAAGCTGATTTTTTGACATTCACTAATCAACGGGGTAATAATGGGGTCCCGTTCCTTTTCTTGTGCCACTTTGTGGTTACCCAGGAAGATGTGGTACCCAAAAAATCCAACACTATGGATGAAGGGCAGAGGGTCTCAAGAGGCATCACTCTTGAATCAAATCCAGGCCCCCAGGGTAGTAAACCAAAACAATACCCATTGTACTACCACATCCCCTGCTTAGTTTGTGTGTAATATATTTTTTAATGAGTTAAGTGAAACCAAATTAAAATAATCTCAGTAAAATCAGAATTAGCTTTAATTCCTCATCTTAATTTCACAAAAGTGTCATGTTAAAGTTGCTCTTATCATTCTTTCATCTTTTCTTTGCTTTGAAAAATTATTTCAATAAGAATCATCTTTTTTGAGATGGATTAATTATTAATATATCAAATTTTGCCTAGTTCTTTCTTACAAAATGCATTTTGACGAAATGTCGATAGAAAAATAAATTAAATCACTTTAGGTCACTACTCAACTAAGTTAATTGTGAATAATTTCATTTTAGCTGGGACCATCAAAGTCTCAGCATACTTGTGTACTAGTTTTGCAAAAAGACACAGGTCTTTGCATTTAATCGTGCAATATTGCAGGAGTATTTTGATTTCATTCTCAACAAGAAAAATTTATACATTCAATACCAAGTTTTTAGGTCTACATATTTAATAAACTGGTGAGTGGAATATTGATGTTAATAAACTGTTTTGAACTGAGCACTTTGATGTATGCTATTTGGTTCCTGCACAAGTCTCTAGAGGTATTAAAACTCATGTATCATTCTATTTTTTCTCCAGAGGAATCATATGGAATATTGTTCTGGGGATCATCTCTACGAATGTTGTACAAAGTTATCTTCCACCATATTGGCTCTTATTCAAAAAATTTAGTTTCTTACCATTCCTTCTATTTAATATATATTTGCCATGTCTGTCATGTTAATCGTTAATAATATCAATTTCTTTCATGCAAATAGCAATATTCACTCGTATTCTACAATAAAGTATTCTACAATAAATTGTAACATTCCAAAGAAGTTATCATAAATCTTCAATTTCATATAAAACCCCAATAGTAAAGGGTGAAATAATTTATAACACCATACCAAACTCATTGAAATTGAGTGATAAATTATGTGGTTCCTAATTGAAACTCTGGAAATTCCTTTTAATCAAGTGTTATTTTTCATTGAAAAAGTTTTTAAGTAACAAATAACTGTAATGCTTGTCTTTCCATTTCCAGGTTCTCCATCTGCGTTGGCTATCTTTTTGTGACGACAGTTTCGCTGGCCATCCCGCCCGTCTCTTCAGGTAGAAGGTATTTTTCGAAGCTTTCTTGTCCAAGACCAAGAAATATCAACATGGACAATGGATATCCATTAAAAAGTGAATGGAAAAGGACTATCCAATCTGAGTGCAGTACTTGACAACCAACCCTATATAAAACTGGCAAGAAAGCTTCAAAAAATACTGCAAAGGCTCGATTCATAGGAAATACTCTTGGCATAGGCCACCCCATCCTTGTCCACAATAAGAAGACTTAATGAAATAGCCCAAACCAGCATCTCCCAAAAGCCTTGTCAAATTTAAGTGCAGCAGCCCCAACTCACTCCGTTTGGAAGGGCAGCCCATTAACTTGGACTCGGTTTGAACCACCCTCAGTTGCTGCATTTGCCATGGTAGAATCTCATTGAAATCACTCTCACCCCTCCAGTTATTTTCCCTCCCAGGTGCGAAGCCATTTGATAGGTCAACATGGAAAGACCTGCAGCCCAACAAACTTATCCCTCACTCCTCCTTCACTCATTTCACCATTCCAATGTACTCATTGGCCAGGTCCTCTAGAGTGGATGAGTTTTCCCCTCTTTCATTCTTGTCCCCCCCTCTCTCATCTTAACCCTCCTCCCTTACATCCCCTCATGTCTCAGGCAGGCGTCATAGTCTCCCATTACACTTGCTTGCTCTCTACCATTTCCCCGCTCGTATCTTCCAGCTCCTCATTCCCTACATTCCTCCAGCTCGCCTTTTTGTCTACATTGCTTTCTTCTGTCCCTGGCAGCCTTCCTTCTCTCGAGTGGGGTGTGAGTGGAGCGCTCTGGGAGCATTCTGTTTGTGGCTGCAGAGGGACGACAAGGAGTGAATTTGGAAGCAGTGAATGTTGAAGTGAGGGAAGATGAGCCTCGCCGGTGGGTCGATGGAATTACTGGATGCTGCTATGCATATGAAGTAGTTTCCCCAACTCTCGCCATCGATTTATATCTTAGTCATCTATCCGAAGGGATTTTTTGAAAGATGATGATGATTGTACAGCTTGCGATGAACTCTCTTAGCCCGCATGAAACTCTAGAATCCAGTGAATGGGAACATTCAAATCATATCTCTGTCCTATAATATAGTTTTCCTCAATTAATGAATTCCACATAATATTCTTATTTTAATTTCAGATTTCTCCAAATATGCCAACCAGGATTTCATTCCGGGGACCACTTAACAGTATGTAAAATTTCGGTTGTCAAGACTACCACGTCACATTCTATTAGGACCATAAATGTAATATTTATATCAAATGTTCAGAGCAGTTACTTGGCAAGGAAAGATCCAGGTAGATGAGTTGCTCATTCTTATGTTGTTTCATGTACTTAAAATTCATTCTAAGTGAAGATAATGACTCATAGTCAAGTCGTATATATTATTTAGAACTGATGCCACGTAATTATGGCCTGATAAAAAAATGTGTAACTTATAAAAACCATTACAAATGTATTTTGTAAATTTGTTTGAAGACTCCCATATGTACATATGTGTGGTCTGTGGACATAAAAAAACATTATTTGGGCACTCATTTATTAATTAATGTATGTGCAATTTCTTTGTTTCATTCTTTTCTTTTTTCAGGCAATTTGTAATTTCACCAGATGGTTAAAAAATTTCTTTTGAATGATGTTCTTTGTTGTTGAAGACATTCTGGTCTTGATGTTTACTAGCAGTTTTCCTCCTGTGTTGTCCATTAGGTCACTTCTGTCAAAGCTGTGGTGTTTACTGGGTGTCGGGTATTTCATGACACAAGTTTAACACCTACTTTCAATTTCATCCAAAGTATCAACTCTTTCCCTTCATTCTGCCTTTTAATCTAAAATGCCTTTAATTTTACCTTTAAGCATTATTTTCTTAAATTAATTAACAGTGGTGCAAAATGACCATAGCTGTTGATGCACCTTTAAAACATAAAACTTACTTCCTTCTACCTCACATACCCAGCAGTCTCCCTTGTATCGCACACACCACTCAATATGCTCTGCAATAATTCTCACTTCCTCCAAATTATTCCCAAAAAACTTCTCCCCCCTCCCCTCCACTAGCTTAGAGTTAATTTCATTCCCATTTGATTTTTTTCCCATCTCCATATTATTTCCAATATATACTTATCCACTGGCATTAGCCACCGTTTTGAGTGATAATATAACGACACAATTTGTTTAAATAAGTGCTATTTTCCTCTAAGAAGGATATTAAGCAAGGTAAATGTTATGATTGATAACTGGCGAGGCATTTTTTTGTTTACCCTCACTATTTTCCTAACTCTCCTGCCTTGGATGCACTCAACGTACACTCCTTTACTTTCATTCTGTCTGTATTCTCACATCCCAAACTTCTTCATTCCTTGGTTCATATTTGGTCACCTTTTTGGGATATATAGGTCACAGGTGAGGAGGGTGGAAGGGGACCAACTAAGCAGTGGTTGGAGCTCCTTTAGAAAAAAATTATGAAACCATCAACAAGTCTGAAAAAACATGTTATGAACTCAATTATTAGCCCAGGTGATTTTCCATTATATATTTGATACAGTAAAATATACTTTAGTCCATGTTCCATTGTATCCGACCTCCCTTTTCGTGAAAGGAAAGAGATTCCATTGTTACTTTAAGTTAATAATATAATTTCCACATTCATTTGACAGTATTTAAATATATTTTGAAATCTTGGAAATATGAATGCTTTTAAAAAATTCACTTGATCAACATGCACCAACAGATTAATGCATTTTAGATTAAGATTTCTTGCATGGTGTATAAGAGTAATGATCTGAATTTGTTCATTTCAGCCAGCCAGTCTCAACCATTGTTTATCACAGAGGAATTCATTTAAAGGTGTTCAACCCGTTAGTTTTAGACAAATGAATAAACTGTTGAAATCAAGTGAAGTAGCAGTTGTTAATCAAATAATTTCCAGGAAATTGTTGTGGATGAATTGCATCTGTTTCACTAAAATACCATTTGTATGCTATTCATTTCCATTTTAATTAAAGCTGTATATCCGATATTTCATGGTGGTTATATGTATAGATTAAGTGAAAGTTTCCATTTATGTTATTTTTAAAGGGGAACCAATCTTTCAATCTTAAACCAGTAAATATTTCTTTAGTCCTTTCACAAGTATTTATACTTGAACACAAATATTTATATTTTTCCTTAAAACATCCTCTAAGAAGTTCAAAAAAACCACATTAACTTAAAATTTATAATCACATTAAATTATTTTCCCTTCAGGTCTTCCATTGGATGCTTATACTAGGTGAGAAGAGGAGCATCCATGGGAATCAAGGTGGTTCAGCAAGCTTTCTCACAGAACGAAATTCTGAACGAAGGTGTATATTTCCTTGCTGGTGCCAAGTTGGGCAGTGCCGTCAGCATCTAGAGGTGCACTTCATGTGTGTGTGTCAGCCTTAAATGAGGCCTCTGAATAGACTGCAAACTCCTCCGCCACTAACTTTGTGGATAGTGGCTATGAGGGCATTTCAGTAAAATGCTTTGGTTAAAAAAGAATGTTTGGAATACTGATGCAATTTCTAACATACATTTATCTCAACAAATGTATTTGAGTAATAAAGATGAAAGAAACAATAATGAATGTTGTCTAATTTTAAAATCTTCCTTTGTGTAACTTTTGAATGACTTATTTTGCCTTAATATGCTGCTTAAATCAAAAAGAGAAACACAGGAATTTATCTAAAAAATAAAGATCTTTTTTATGAGGTTAACACTTAATAAAAATGTTCATTTGAATTTTTACCCGAAGTAAAAATAACTGTAAATGAATATATTCTAATAATCTCAAAAAATGAATGGCAGTCTGAACATATTTACACCCTATGCCATACCCACATTCGTCAATGTGGGTTATGCAATTCCTTATGAACTGAAGGAGAATTGTAAGTTAGACTCTATTGTAATTTCGGTAGTTCCTGCAAATACCGATTCGAAAAATTGTTATCGAATTTATTATTTAAATGCCAAAAAAACCGTGAAAGAGGCATTATTTCATTTAATAATCAGCACTTAATGAGTAGCATAAGCTTTACTATATATAAAAAATGTCTTGTGTAGTGTATGTAAAATATGAAAAGATGTCTTAAATCCATTCGCTGGTAGCCTAAAATGTTGCCAAAATATTAAAAAAATAATTTTATCTTATTCTGCATAGTATGCACTCGGAGCAATTGTTCTTTGGTTTTTAAGATGTAATTCGTGATGACAATTAACATATGTGCTACATTTGCTCGTACCGGGTCAAAAATTACGTCATGCACTCAACTGAACGAAGTCCAGTAATTAGATGCGAAAAAGCATGGTATCGAATGTTTTCCAAGAACCGGCTCACGCTTCAAACGGGAGTAGCTCTATCGACGGCCAACCACTCACGAGCCGTCTCGGAGTGCCGTGAAGCCCAAGGTGAGGTGCTAAGCCTCCCCGAGAAAATATATTCAAGTCCCGACCGAGTCCACCCTGCGAAAAATATTCTAAGTCCAGAGCCCCTCGTCAGGCGAGAGAGGCGTCGAGGCAGGCAGATGCCTTGGATTCGTCCGGTGAGAGAGCCTTGCTCAGTTCGAGTTGATTTTGAGAAAAAATCGGCTAAGTCCGTAGTTTTGCAGAACAAATCCTAGATTTGATCCTTCGATTTACAACAAACCCGGTAGCCTGAGGGATAAGAGGCGGATTGGCAGGGTGAGACTATAGTCCTTGTTACATCGATTCACTTTTGCAGCCGAATTTTTTTTTTTTGCAAAATATTTTCGATCCGCTAATATGCACAAAATTGTCACCAGAGACTTTGACGGTAGGCTCAGGACGCCGCAGGAGATCAGGAAAACAATTAAATATTGAATATTTTTGTGAAAAGGGCTGCCATTTTTTCCAGCCGGGCGGCGGGGCGCCGGAAAAAATGGCAGCCCTATTCACAAAAATATTCAATATTAAATTGTTTTCCTGATCTCCTGCGGCGTCCTGAGCCTACCGTCAAAATCTCTGGTGACAATTTACTGAAAATTAATGAACAAAAAAATTAATTAACGGATTGGTTGAAGATCCAGTCAACAGATGGCGCATGCCTTCACTAGTTGAAACCACCTCAAATACCAGCACATCCTAATACATCCTTTTCCCACTAGTGACACTAACGTGTAATTTCGAAATTCAAATTTTACGCGGCAATACAAAATGCATTGTGTATTTGGCCTAATGGGGTTCGTTCGAACTTGGGGCATGGTTAATATAAAATGACGCAATATTCCGATTCATTCGAGCAATTCCTTATAGCATGTTCTGAAACTTCATATTCTATTTGAAGATTGCCGAGGTAATATTTAAAATTACCGAGATAAACATTAGATAATGCTCAAATTATAAAATGGGGCGGTAATCGTAATTGATTGCCATATCTATTAGTTCATAATCAGTAATTTCTGTGATTTTTTTATTTCAATGAAATCGGCCAGTTGTGAAGTATAGAAGCGTGAGGTTTGATCCAAAACACTTAAAATATTTGTTAATAATAGTATTTTCCAAAAATTCCCCAAGAACCTGATCTCAACAAGGTTTCAATGGTGCATTGATCTATGCAATTCTATCCACTGCTCTGGTTGCCACTTTCACATGCTCTCATTACTGCAGTCATAGTAGTTACTTTAATTATACACGAGAATCATTAATGCAAGAATATATTCAAAACTTTTATTGATTTCAAAATTACAGAATACAAGAGAGTCAAATAAGTCTAAATTTCTTCTTAAACAATGCATCAAACCAAACTCCTGAAAACTCCTTGGGTTTGACAACCCCATGTCCCTGATATTTCAGGGATAATATAACCATCTCCAATTGAGTTTCTTTGGATTTATTCAAATTGAATACACTTAAAAATTTTCACGGAATATTTTGTCTACATGAAAAGTTGAGGTAATAATTTACTCCCTTACACCATGACTTGGAAAAATGCTTTTGATTGTACCAGAAAATTAAATTTACAAACCCTAACCATATGTCACTTCTACATCATATTCTTAAATTATTTAGGTTTACCTATTAATGTGATTCGTATTAAAATCCCAATAAAAATTCATTTATTTAATTGCACAGGCATAAGGAATTTAGGTTTTAATGAATTTCCCAACTGCATATTTTGGCTCGCTATCTAGGAAGTCCTATGAATCGTGGGAGAGAAGGGATGAAGGGATTGCTGGGAATAATCAGTCGGGAGGTGGATGCAGACTTTTTTGATTAGCAATGGGGTGCTGAAAACTGTAATATAGGGGAGAATGTTAGGAGAGGAAGGGCTAGTAATAGTAGAGGCTTATTAGACCAAATGGAATAAGGAGGTATGCATAAATTGAAGAGAGGCCCGTTAGATGTCTGGTTTTTTTAGTAAGGTGAGGCAAGGAAGTTGTCGCTGTTTGGTAGCTGGTTTTCATCATAAGCCTACCTTTGCTGGTAGATTAATATAATTATTAGACCTACGTTAAAGAACAGGAAAATGTAGCAATCAAATGAAAATTATATCCCAAGGAATTTCAAATAAAAATATGAAGGAGTAGCTTAGATTTATATGGAATCTGACATCAAAACAAGGATTATGAATTGGCTAACTCTTTATCGAAACAAGTTTATGAAGAGCCATTTATTGGCCAGATTTACCCATAAATAACAGTACTTCATAATATTTTATACCAGTGGAAGGATTTTAATCTTAATTTAATGGGAACTTGCTTATCAAAACAAAAAAAAATGACAAAGTGGCAGTTGATAATGCTAGATTACTTCAAAATGTAATCAATGGGAAAAACATTTTAAGTGTAGATCAAATTAAAGTAAGCCATCTACATGACTGATTAAGGCTCTGTGTTTCATGGGTCTTTAAGGAGCATTTTGAAGGGCCGTTCATTAACATTCATCACTACGGTTACTTTATTGTAATATACTCATTGGTGTGTTTACTGTTTTTCCAGCTTAAATAATTTAACACAATAAATTGCCTTTCAATTTAATCGGCTGAAATTCATCTTTTCAACCACAGGCACCTACGTACCTTTCTGTTCATTTGGTCTATCATTTGCAGTTGTTTTCTAGCAGTAAAAAAATGAATGGCTGCCTGTTAAACATTTTTTAAAAACATTTCACTACTCCACAAATAGATAGAAAAAGTCTTTTATTTACATGTTTCATGCTCAAGATTGGATTACATCAAATCGAGATAAATCTATTAATTATAAAAACAAAAGAATAATCAAGCTACATCATGAAAAACCCCTAAATACTTCAATAAAAGGCACCATTCTGATATCAACCACAAAAAAATCACAGTAATCAACCCAAAGGTCTTGTTTTGTTAGTGATGGTAGAGTTCATTCAATACTAAGCGCGATGGGTTGTTAAATTCACACTTCAGGGTAAGGAGGTTAATGCCTTTCCCTGTGCTGGTTAAGGTACAGTTTCCCTGGACGATCTGGTACAAAAAAAAACAGCTTGGTTGGAGCTGAAGGTGTCTTGGAGGCATGACTAATCTAACATGGACCCTCCAGTCAGCAATCCAGCACTACACTCCTGGACTTCCACATCTCCCAATGCTATGCTCATTTGATTTCTTCCTTTAGCATCATAGCAGGGCAAATTTTTGACACTTGTAACAAATGTTGGAAGCAATTAGTTTATAAGCTGACACTAATTCAGTTTCTGCAAACAATACCTTTTATGATGATTAAAAACAAAATTTAGCATAACAAATGTGCATATTTGAAAAAAGTATTTCATTCAAAATTCTTCATAGACCAGTGCGGACTGATTGATTACATGTGTGATTTGTCAGTTAACCAGATCTCCCTGGGAAACCAGAGCTGGCTCAGTGAATGGAACTCACCCTATCTTATTATCCTACTGTCTGAATTTCACACATGGTACAAATAATCTTTATTAATTTAAGGAGATCTCCCTTATCAAACCAGCCTTCGAGTAGAATTGCACTGTTTTGATTTCAGATCAATGAGGCAGTTTCTCGCACAGAAAGTAGATATTATAGTCTGTCACGAAAGAATCAGTTTTCAACCCCCTGCAGGTCCACCCATTTTCATTTCAATTCACTATTGTCCATTATCATTTTCTCATATAAATTTGAGAATCTCTCCTTGTTCGTACTTGGGACCGATTGGGTTGGACATGGCACTAAGATTAACAGATGACTCCTAGCATTGCCACATTTACAGCATTAGCATTTGCCATCCATCAGATAGCAAAAATCTACAATTTCAATAAGATTTATATCCTTCTGGGGGTGAGGAAGCAATCCAAGGTTCACATGAAATAATCTGTGATATCCCTTGGCTCTATAGTCCATATTTTTTCTTGGGAATGATAATTGAGGTGGTTTCCCGTTGCCTTCCTCAATAGTGTTTTTAACGTGACACCATCACTTACTGGCCGCCCCACTGGGGTCAGACGCCATTGCAGCCGCCTCACTGAGGAACAGACGCGTAGATTGGAGGTTTTTGAAATGTGGGTGTGGAGAAGAATGGAGAAGGTGAAATGGACAGAGAAGAAAACAAATGAGGAAGTACTTGGTATGGTGGGCCAAGAGAGGGGTTTGTTGGGAGCAATCCTATGGAGGCAGGAAAAGTGGATGAAGGGGGTGTTGACCGGCAGTGGGATGTTGAAGACTGTGATAGAGGGTAGAATGTTGGGCAAAAGAGGAAAGGGAAGGAACAGGATAGGGATGTTGGACGGGATGAAGGGAGGAAGAAAGTACTCAGAGATGAAGAGGGACCTGATATAGAGTAGGATGATGGATTTTGTGTTTTGTTAGGAGTAATAAAATATCTGTTTGGTAGTTAGTTGTATCCATCCAAAAACCTACCTTAACCGGTAGATTACCTTAAAAAAATCCCTTGGCTGAAGCTCTTGTCATTGAACAATAGGGAGTGTTGCACCATCATATGCCCGAATCTTGGTTAATCTCCATCTAGTTGGCCCCTGAATTTTTACTCAAAATTTCCACTTTTTACATAAATCTTGGGAAGGTAGTGTTTTGTATTAATGCGAAAGCTTACGAGTTCATTCCAGTAAGGTAATTTTAATTATAACTTATGAACTTTCATTAAATGCATGTTCTCAACAAGGATGAAAATAAATTTAATTGAACACTTTCAACAGTGGGTATCAAGTTATAAACAATTATTATATACTTTGATTCATTTAATCAATAGTGAGACCCACTTCCTTCAAAAATTCACCACGAATACTGCCCACATGCAAACGCTACAATTACTTTCTTTTATCACTGTTATACTGCAACAATCAGGATTCAGAATCAGCTGTAGGACAAGTCATGACATCACTGTTATAAAGCTACAACGGCAATGAATTTCAAAATCAGACCTTGTTGAAGTTTAACTCCAATCGCGAATATTTGTTTTAATTAATATGAATCGCCTCTTGCCCTTTTAGGTCAAACTATTTTTTCATTGATATTTTTATTTAACGGTCTACCCAGTGGAAATTTACAAGTATTCAGGGGAACAAGGTTGTCCAGAGAAATTATCTTCACGATTCCCAACAAGCATATTAGAAATCTTAAGTCAAAACTTTTCTCTGTCAAAGAGTGATTATGAAAACATATCATGATAATATTCCTTGCAGTACTCCAATTGATGTGATACAAAACAACACCAATCCACTGTATCACCAATGTTCTCTCGAATCGTGGTGATGAAGGGCTTAGAGAAGGCTTGAATTGCAATATTAGGGAGAAATGGAAGGAATGGAGAGAAATTACCAGTGATAGAGAAGGTGCCCAGCCAACTGCATCCCATTTGGTCCCTCCAAAATCCTGCGACAAGTCTTCCACCTTCCCTTCTGCCTTCTCCATTCTGCCCTATGCCAAAATAACTTGGGTCATGCCCTTCAGACCCCAAGCTATTCAAATAAAACATCACTTCAGTGCTAAAACATTTATGAACACTTTTGGAGGATATAGTATATCAAATAAGAGTATAGTTGGGAGTAACAAACAACTATCTTCCATCTTAGAAGTGACAGAAAATTTGCATTTTGGATTGTCTTATGGGTTTTATCGTATATTTTAAATTATGATATTACTCAAACCATGATGCTCATTTAAATCCAAATTGCTTATTGCATTATCATTTTTAGTGTATTTCAGCTGGAAATCCCACATTAAACCCTTCAAAGTCCCGTTTGGGGTTACAATCCATGGGTTCATGAGAATCCGAGTATTAAGGTCTATAGATATAACTAATTTGTAACTCAATGATCCCTTTGGGCAAGTGAGATTGAATAATTCTCTCGACTCATAAAGTATGATAATTTTCACTCCAGGCAAGTGTGCATAAATGTCAGCACAAGTGGAGTTTGTTAACAACAGTGAAATATCCGAAGTATGCTATAATAAACATTGATTTCAATGCAGACATGCAAGTTCCAGGAAACATCACTTAAAAGACAAATTATCTTGTTCATTATAGATTACCTTTCTGTGAGATTCTGCAACAGGTGAACCGACTTTCTTGGATGCTATGACAGAGCAAAACAAAGTAATGAAAAATAGGCAAGTACAGAGAAAAAAGTAAAGATTTGAAAGAAAGATGTGGAGAGAGGGAGCTGGAGCTTAAACAGAGGTAAGAAAATAGGCAATAGGAGGGTTAAAGGTAATTTCAGTAACAGATGGTTGGGAAATGACTGGGAAATTATGAATTATTCATCCTGGGTTTTCCACTGGTTTGGTCTATCTGGTCTGAAAGCACTTTTGCAATTAATTCAAAGAAATTTTTAACTAAAGTATAAAAACTCCCAGGAGGCATTTGCAAGGTGCAAGGGTAGTGCAGCAAGTCTTATATTGTCTATTCATACAGAATTAACTGTCACTCGCAATAACACAATAACAGACATTGAAAAAGCAAGCAATTCTCTTTGTTGGTGATTTCATAATATGTGCGGAGTGGCCTTTGCTCAACATACAATTTGGAGAGGCAAACTTAATGGCCATTGAGAGCTGATTCCAACTTGAACTCATCATAGAAGCCACAGAAATAAAAATAAGCTACGAGTTGCAACAGAGGATGCCCACCAACTCATGGGATTGAAAATTCAAACTCAAAACTTACGGAAAACCAGAAACCATCTCATCAACAACACTTGGGTCCACGAAGGCCATTGAATTTAATATATACTCATTATTTTAACCTTTTCCTAAAAATAGCTCACTAACCAGCTCCTTAATTCCTTAGAATAAGTGCCCCCAACCATCCTTGAACTCATTGGAGAGAGAACATCCTAACCACAATCCCTCAATCAACAAGGGTCTTTGAGCTTTTTAAAATAAATTAAAAGACAGAGACAGTACCACACCGATTTTCTAACTTAAATATATGCCAAGGTTCAAAGAAATCTATTTCACAGAGCACAATGACTTTTATCCAACCAGTTAAAGGGAAATATGAGATTGATTTAGAAAAGTTTTATCTTCGATTGGAAGATACATTTAAGAAAAAAAATATTCAATCAAAATTTGAATAATAAAATGAAATTCTTTCAATTTATTGAAGAAAAAATAGCCATCTTTGGCTTGAGACATGCCAATAACTAATCTAATGCTCACTACTTCTTGTAGAAGCACTACAAAGATCTTTTAGTCAAACATCTCCAAATTTTCACAGAAGGGTTAAATATATAAAGATTAAAATAACTTACGTCACTACTTGCACTGTGAATCTTGCTCTCTTCCCTGTCCCCTCTTCTGACTCTGCAGACATGTGGTCGAGCACACATCAGAGCATGGCTTCTTTCAGTTGAGAGCACAAATGGTGACATTAAAGGTATGCTGATGATGAATAGCAGATGTTGCAGACATCAAAAAACAGTTCCTTCCAAAGTGGAGCCCAGTTTATTCTTGGGGTAAGAGTCGAGGTCCATCAATCTTATTTCTAGATAGGAAGTACAAATTTAGAAAAGTACAATAATGGAAGGGGTGGCAGCATGGGGGAGTTAGTGGTTAAAAAAAGTATCATTCAATCACATTAGGGAGTCAAGGCAAAGAAGAAAAAATTCAGCAGCAAGTTACGGAACTAGGAAAATTTGGTTAAAAGATCTCCCTATTAGTGAATCTGTGTGGTCGAACTATTATTACTCCTACTTTTTCTGTACATGGCATCAGAAGTGGATGGCAGATGGTTATATTAATTTGGTCAAGATAAAAATAAGACAATTAGTAATAAAAGTAAGATTTTTGAATGCAGACATGATGGGTATGATTAGAGATTTTTGAATTTTTTTCTTTTAATTGTTCAATGCCTATATGAAAGTCAATTAACATTAAAACTTTTTAATTTTAGAAACTAAATACTGATTACATTATCAGTAACACTATTTGCAATTACTAAGAAATGTTACATTGAGAATTTGTTAAATTTTGAATTGCTTACAGCCTATGATTGGTTCTTAAAAATTATTTCCACAAAATCTTTCCCCAGATGACTATCAAATACTTGAACAGGTACAATGGAGTACTGCACTTCTCCCAGTTATATTTTGTGTGAGAATCTCTATTTGTATTCCTGTAGCAGTAGGCACATATGTTCACATGTGCTCGCTCGCATGTACCTGTTGATGACATTGTGCAAATACTTTCTACAAATTAATAAAGGGATGGTGGAATGGTACAAACCATGGCACACACTAGCACTTGGTACATGCATTTGGGCTGACCGAGTTCTCGAGGAAGCTGCATAACTTGCACAGATAGGCACACTGGATGTGATGCATCTCGGACCTCATAGAAATATATAAAAATATTTCATTTTAAGGCTCATTGATCATTTGAAGAAAAGCAAACATAAGGATCACAGAGTAGGTTCATCTCCATGACCAACATTGGAGGTAGAAGTACATAAATCTTCACTTATGTGCTTGAATAAAAACCTTGGGATGTCAATCTGGGAATGGGGCTGGGGAGAGGACACCATTGTCAGTATTAGTCTACTCTGAGGGATATAAACGCCTAGGGGTCGCACAATTTAATGCTCCTTTTGATGGATGGACTATTCCATTATAGCATATGGAAAAGTTATGCCACCACTATGATTCAAACCCAGGCCTTCAGCATGCACTTGCTGCCACACCAACCTGATCTCCTTTGAGTAAGTCATGTTATTTGGCTAGTAACCAAGAATGCAAAAACATTCTAAAAAATTTGATATTATGTAACTATTGCTATAAGTTATAAATTTTTACCAGGTCATAGTTACATGGCATCAGTTTTAAATGACATATATAACTACTATGAGTAATTATCTTCACCTAGAATGAAGTTTAACTTAAGTACATTAAAAAAGAGTAGAATGAGTAACTCATCTTCCTGGATCTTTCCTTGCCAAGTAACTGCTCTGAACATTTGATATACATATTAAATTAATAGTCCTAACAGAATGATGTGACATGGTAGCCTAGAAAACCAAAATTTTACTTACTGTTAAGTGGTCCCCAGAATGAAATCCCGGTCAATATTTTAGGAGAAATCTGAAATTAAAATAGGATAATTATGTGGCATTCATAAATTTAGGAAAATGATATTATAGGACAGAGATATGATTTTAATGTTCCCATTCACTGGATTAGAATCTGTGAATTAGAGTTTCACTTGGCCTAAGAGTTGATCGCACAGTTTGCAAAACTAGTACACAAGTATGCTGAGACTTTGATGGTTCCAGCTAAAATGAAATTATTCACAATTAACTTAGTTGAGTAGTGACCTAAAGTGATTTAATTTATTTTTCTATCGACATTTCGTCAAAATGCATTTTGTAAGAAAGAACTAGGCAAAATTTGATATATTAATAATTAATCCATCTCAAAAAAGGTGATTCTTATTGAAATAATTTTTCAAAGCAAAGAAAAGATGAAAGAATGATAAGAGCAACTTTAACATGACACTTTTGTGAAATCAAGATGAGGAATTAAAGCTAATTCTGATTTTACTGAGATTATTTTAATTTGGTTTCACTTAACTCATTTAAAAATATATTACACACAAACTAAGCAGGGGATGTGGTAGTAAAATGGGTATTGTTTTGGTTTACTACCCTGGGGGCCTGGATTTGATTCAAGAGTGATGCCTCTTGAGACCCTCTGCCCTTCACCCATAGTGTGGGATTTTTTGGGTACCGCATCTTCCTGGGTAACCACAAAGTGGCACAAGAAAAGGAACGGGACCCCATTATTACCCCGTTGATTAGTGAATGTCAAAAAATCAGCTTCTTACTAGATAAGGTATATCAAAGCCAACCTGAAGTTTATTAATGTTGTTAGATAAAATGAAGATTTTTGGGTCCCACCAAAATCTATCATATTTTAAGTCAAATTTGAAAATCAAACTAAATGATTTAACAAGAGTAACCACAGTGATCATTACAAAGATTGATTCTTGTAGATACAAGAGCGCAGCTAACCTCACAAAGACCTTTGGCATGTGGGATTAAAAAGTTTGACAGAATACCTCACACCCAGTTGCACAGGTGTTTGGCAAATTAGGGTATCATGCCAAAATTAAGGAACGGATATGAGGCAGTTCATTTCCTTGGGCTGCCTGTGTTTTGCATGTTGAGCACCCTTAAAATAATCTAATTACGGTAAAACTGGGAATTTTCCAAAGCCACTAGAAATCAGGCCCTTCAGAGTTCAACTGAAATAAAGGTTATCCCTTGGTTATAACATCCCAGAAGAAATAATTGCATACTAATTTCCATCAAAGTATTTTGTTAATTTAATGATAAAATTTGAAAAATTACTTTTTTCAATGATTAATAAGATGTCAACATTAGTCAAATTAACACAAAAATCTACGTAAACTCACTTGATTTGGCAGATACATTAAATTTAAGAAGTGGCCTCCCAAAATTTTTTGCTACCACCAGGAATGTTTCATATTTTACTTAAGTTTTCATGGTGGAATGATTTTTTAATTAGGTAAAGTATTTCACGATAAAAGGTAAAACATACTTAATATATACTTAATACAAATACATACTAGTATTACTAAACAATAAAACTAACTTGTAAATAATATATTAATTCATCAGTAAATAAAAGTTTAAAGTTGGTATTGGAAAGAATCTAAAATACATCCGCTTCACTTCTCAAACTTGCCAAAGAAGAATACTTAACACCACCACAAAACAATAAATCTCAAATCAATTCCACATTCATTCTACCTCCCTTCATTCCACCCAACATCCTTAGTATATTCCTACAGTCACCTGTCTTGACTAATGCTCTCCCATTTAATACACTCAATACCAGGCTTAATTGATTGAAATTTATTTTTGAATGAAAGGAGAATGATGTATTTCCCAGAAAACTTTTATTTGCTACATTAATTTCAACACAGCATCATCTTAATGGTACCCAAGGATTATGACTCTGCATTGAAACTAGTTGTGTCAAATGTCGAGTTTTGTGGAAAATACATAGTAAACTTTTATTCTCGGCTCTATTACAGAGTTAACGTTTACACCATTTCTACTTGCTAAGACAAAATATAAAATATTCATCATCTTACTTATAATACTGGGGAAGTGAGTGAAAATATTTGGCAAAATGTCTCAGTAGGCCCAGAGCAACCTTAAATTATAAGATTTGACCCATATTTTCTCCTCTCGGCAGCAGCATGACAGTTTTTCGGGTGATTTTCCTGCAATAACCCTAAGGATTAAATGAAGAGGGAAGCTTGACATATTTCAGCTAGGAGTGACCTCATCTGAAGCGTATCTGCCGATAGAGCAGTTTCAACCTAGTATTTTCTTAAGACTGACAAAATTAAGGAATTGGTGGCTAATTTCACCGAGCTCCAACGCCCCGGGACGGTTGCTTCGTTCTCCCTAAAAGGATTCCTGAAAACGCATTCCAGTCGCTCGCAAACCCAACGCTAGATTTGAGCGCACAGCCTCTGTGCTTGGATGGCGAGTGCGATACTAATTCTGGTGCCACGAATGCGTACAAAGGAATGAACAAAATTCAGGTTGAATTTTTTTCCCCTTGTAACGCGATGGATCTGAAGTCCCTCCCCATTTCGAATCACATGCCAAGGTAGGTGTAGACCAGAAGGTGATCAGATTATAAATTGTGGAGGGTGTATAATGAAGAATTGGACGTCGCAAGTCAAAATTTCAATGTGTTCGCACACAAGAATTTGACGCAACCGCAGCCGTGATTTCAACCTCAGTATTGCCGCGGATCGACAATATTTGTAATTATAGAGGAGGTAGCCGTAAGCAGAGGCCATTTGCGCCATTAGGGGTGGATGAGAAAGGAGGAAGGGTGGAGAGAAACCTGACGACGACAGTAGGCCACTTTCATCGAAAGGCGCCGATGGGTCCGCATTTAACGTCCCAAAAGACGGACTGTGTACTTTCCACAAAGCAATATGATCATAAGGATCAAGAAACCACTGAAAAATACCTGCCGCCTCTAGGATTCAAACTAAGACCCTCTTGGGGGGGGGGGAGCCAGTACGTTGCCCACCGTACCATACCGTTCCCCAGTGATGACAATTACGGGAATATCAATAATCATCCCCAGGGCAGTAACCAAAGACAACTGAGCCAAGATGAAGATTTACCGCGCACTTCAAACCTTAGCTTCAGAAAGTACATTTCAAAATAATTTTTGCAGGCTGGCTACATACGCACCAACATGCAACCGTCAATTTTGGAATGTGGCCCTTTGATCTAGATAATGGAAACTTGACAATTAGAAACTTGATACACTGAACGCGTTTATGAAGAAGCCTTATGTACCACTGCATGTTTGCACGTGGGCTTGCATGAAATCGCCACTCACCAATAATATATGTGGAGTTACACGTGATTTCGACCGCTTAGTCTTCTCCAGAGTAGCCAGACGATACAGCCTCGCGGGTTCTACCAACTCCGGGATAGCGATGAGTCCATCCGCTTCGATCGACTGAACCATCCTGGCTCTCGAAGCGAACTGGCGAGACTAAATGCACGTCGGCAAGTAAGGGGTGGACTTTGAGGGGAAGGCGGGGGAGCTTGGGGAGTTCATTGAGTGTGAGACTTCGAACAAGAGGGAGCGAAATCGAATTGCGACGAGGGAAAAGGAGGGGAGGGAATTGTTAGCCCATTTTAACTCCGAAAGTGCGAATCACGCGTATCTTCGCAGTGCTTTGCATTGGAGCGAACTGGAGTCCGGCAGTTAACCGCTGCCTTTATCGCCGAAAGCTCGAGTGCCGAGTATACGCACAGCTGCTTCCAAGACCACCAGCCAACAAAGCAATTTCCTCCCCCTCCAGAAATGCGAGCGCGTCATTGAACGAGCCATCATGTGACCATTCAGTGAATCCAAATTTGGGTCTCACTGTTAGTTCATGACTATACAAATACATGCAGGTGGTACATGTAAATAAATGAGCTGAATGATGATTCTAATGCCTTGCGACCTGGAAAATAATTTGTAAGTTCCAATTACATTGGCGATAAATTACTGCAAGGAAAATTTCATCAGGAACTCGGTAAAATAAATGTGCTGGCAACTACTATTCCTCAGCAGGCAGCATGAACCAGAATATTTCCTTAGTTTTCTTTGAGTTTATTACACAAGGGCATGGCACCTTATACAATACGGAGAAGGTGGGTTGGATGAAAGGTCAGAGGAGATGGGGAGGGAGGGTTGAGGCACAGGTGAGGTAGCATTGCCAATCCCGCCTCGGAAGTGCGATGAGTCAACTGCGTCCCATCCGACGGACTGTGCTATATGTGCCACTGGGATATCCTTGGGTAGCATGCAATTCCTCTTTCGCGGTGACTCAATCATCTCTTTGGTTGGTCTCAATCGCCCTACCCTCATGCGGGTGGGGGGATTGAGAATTCTCCCGCAGAATCCCTGCCTGTCGTAAGAGGCGACTAAAAAGGCGGGAAGACATACCCGAAAACTAACCCCTAGTAAGAAAGCGATACTTCCAAAGAGTCTAAGGGATTTACTGTCTGCGTCTGCGGTCATACCATCCGGCCTGCGATCCATATGGGAGTCGGCCGCGCCTGGAGACCCGCAAATGAGAGAAGGGGATCCCGGAGAATGAGCACTCTGGTTCCCAACCCCGTTTTGAAAATGCGGTATGGGCCAGGCAGTAATATTCCTCTTCGCCCCTGGATTTCGTGAAAACGGTTGTCCGAGGCCTATCCGCTCCTAGTCAATTGGCCTTCGTCGCGTTAATATATTTTGAAAGAAGATTGAATGCGGGACCTCTTTTTTCCGAAATTCTCTCGCTTGGTCCTCCAAAGTCACTGCTTCAAAAACCGAATGAAACAAATCTTGCTTTGCCCATTACAATGCATTTGTCGCAAGGGGCGTTTCATGTGCGACACAAAGGGTATTGGGGAAGGTCACATTGAATACGCCGAGTCTTACCAAAAACATTCGGGTATTATACAACATCAGTCATAGTATTACACCATTTACCAAAGTATAGGCAACTGAGTATTATGGATGGCAGACCCTTGGTATCGTAACGCGAGAACGGATATTCATGCATGGTGGAACATTGCCTGGGACAGGGTAAAGGCAGGATAGATGCGGTCACGAGACTCGTAACCCAGGCAGGGTCCTCGTCCGTTGAAGAGTCAGCAATAGGGCACGCCGTCGCGACAAGCGCAATACGGCCGAAGCCTCACGTCCTACCGGTCACCGCCAGATAACCACCTGACCGCTTTTCGTCCCGCGACCAGGGCTTTTATACCTAACTTAGGAGCCAGGGGAGGAATACTATGATTCAAATCGACCGTAGTTTAGCGTGACACTTCTCGTCGTATCAAAAGCGGGAGAGTTGAGGTCAGAATATTGCTAGTCCTTTTCGGTGAAACTTTGTATTTAAAACTAGGCGAGGAGTATGTTTCGGCGCCATAATACAGTGCATCCCCGATCAATATTTAGGTGAACTTTGAAAGAACCGCACATTAATGGTTGCCGTTTCTATCGGAATTCTCCAGGAATTTGGCCATCGAAGCCATTCCCTTCCTGCGAGAGGTTCAATTAGGCATTGTAGGCTTATTTCCATGTTTAGATATGCCGGTATATTTAATCCAAAAATCTAAGTATATCTAAATATAAATTCTTTAATTCCTCGATGACACTGTACTGTTTTCTTAAATAGAAATGATTGATGACATTTGGTAATTACCTTAATTTATTAATTTACTTTTTCCCTCAACAAATTTAATTTCATTTTCTGTGTTATAGTGTTAAGGTTACCACCTCTCGAATATCCCTACAGGTTTATCACCTTTTAATACGAGGGTGGTCCCATAATTACCCGGCCTGACCTAGAGAGGCCGGTATTTGTTCGAAAAATATCACTGTATTACAAAGTATGCAGTCTATAAAGCAGATGTTTCAAGTTTGAAGGTGCCACGTTGTTTAGTACTTGTTTGGCAGCCATCAATATAGTGCCCGTTTTCAGTGAATGTAAGAAAACGGAGAAAATTGATCATCGTTATGTGATAAACTACTTTTATTTGATAGGCCTTAGCCCAACCAATATAAAAGCTGAATTGGATTCTACTCGGGGTGAGTCTGCTCCTTCGTTTACAACAGTAAAATATAGGGTAGCAGAGTTTAAACGAGGCCGTACGAGCTGTCAAGACGAGCATCGCATTAGTCCACCAAATGAGGTTACGACTCCAGAAACGGCGAAGAAAATCCACAAAGTGATACTGGATGATCGTCGACTGAAAGTGTGCGAGCTGGCAGACACAGTAGGCATTTCAAAAAGTGCGGTACATCGCTTATCAACTGAAAATTTGGGCATGAGAAAGCTGTGTGCAAGATGGGCTCACACTCGAGCAAAAGCAGTGTCGTGAAGATGTTCCAATTGAGTGTTTAGCAAAGTTTCATAGCAACGAAGCGGAATTTTTGCACTGTTTCATAACCATGGATAAAGCATGGGCCCATTACTTCATACCCGAGACAAAAGAACAATCAAAACAATGGATTCAAAAGGGGGAACCAGCTCCGAAGAAGTTAGTTTCGTCTGCAGTCAAGGTCATGGCGCCGGTTTTTTGGGATGCGCGTGGGATAATTTTCATTGACCACCTTAAAAAAAGGAAAAAATATAAACGGCGAGTATTATGCGAACTTATTGCAACGTTTGAGTGAAGAAATCAAGCAAAAGCAGCCGCATTTGGCTATGAAGAAAGTGTTGTTTCATTAAGACAATGCACCAGCTCTCAAATCCGTTATTGCAATTGCCAAAATTCATGAATTAAAGTTTGACCAGCCAGATTTAGCCCCCTCGGATTATATTCTGTTCGTAAACTTGAAAAAATGGCTCGGCGGTCAAAGACTTTACAACCGCGAAGAAATGATATTGGCAGTTAATGGCTATTTTGAGGAGCAAGACAGTTCTTATTATAAAGAGGGTATTAAAATTATTGATCATCGCTGGGAAAAGTGTACAGAGCTGAAAGGAGATTACGTTGAAAAATAAATTCGTTTTTTTCCAAAATTTTTGTTTTCTTTGTTGGGTCGGGTAATTCTGGGACCACCCTCGTCTATCGAGGAGGACCAAATTTATTCTGCGGTGGCGGAAATACTTTGTTTATCATTAAATTAGTGATTTTTTAGCTAGGCGCCCAGCCATCTCGAAGACTGTCGGCGCATACTTTTCAGCCTGGGAGGAAAGAATTACGTAAAGCTGAATGCTAGTATTGACGAAGAAATGGCACTGCGGTCGGACAATTTTATTCTGATCCCTTATCGTTCGTGGTAAAAATTACATCTTTGAGGGTCCATACAATAAGTATCGGCACTGGTTCCAAAAATCAAAATTTATTGCAGTTATCATTAAAATTACTTAATAATCTTCAAAATACATTCCTCCTGCATCCATACACTTAGTTCGGCGCGTCTGCCACTCGTAAAAAGCCCGCTGGAAGTCGGTCTCCGGAATATTGTTGAGAGCCTTTGTCGTCGCCGCTTGAACCGCCTCGATGGAGTAGAACCGATATCCTATTGAGCTATCCTTTGAGGTAGTATCGTTGTCAAGAAAATCTCCATCTTCCTGGACGCAGTCCAAAATTTCTTGCGAAATTTCCACCCGCGACAGTTTTTGTTCCTCCCTCAAGACTTTCGGCACCGGCTTCACGCACACTTTCCTCTCCGCAAGATCCTCTGTTACAATGGTGTGGACGGTTCTGACTGAAAGGCCGGTCTCCTCACTGATAAGGGCGATGGTTAATCGCCTGTCAGTCCAAAACTTTTTTCACTTTGGCCACCTGAGCATCGGTTCGAGCGGTCGTCGGGCATCCGACGCGGTGCTCGTCTTCGACGAGCTCCCGGCCTTCCTTAAACATTTTGTGCCACTCAAAAACTTGGGCAGCTTAAGGCATCATCCCCATAAGCCTATTTAATGAGTTCAAGGGTCTCCGATGCGGATTTTCCGAGTTTAACGCAAAACTTGGCCGCGTAGCTTTGCACGACGCGCGCTTTTTTGACATCACAAACAATCATACGTCACAAAAATCCACCTGTCTCAACGCATGCCCGGACGCGACTGAACTAAAGTGCGCCGGAGTGGTGGAGAACCCCTCTGCCGATCCGACCGGTCGGATCCCCATCCACCGCTCCGTCGAGGCTACAGCGAACCAGTCACGATACATATTGTACGGACCCTGTAATCTATTCTATACTTGCTCTCTCTAATTTTATTGACTTGATCTCTCCTACCGTAGTCCGATGAGGGTAATAATAAATTTCCACACCACTGCTAAAGAGACGTCCTTCCAACTTTTGCAAGAGATTTAATCTATAATTTAACCTTCTCTTTATGAGTGATTTCCAGCCTAGCTGTTCTAATATTTTGGATACGCTACTAAGTTTATCATAACAACGTTTTACATAACAAGCATTTATTCAAATTGAGTTTTGCTTTCGTTATTTCTTCTCGGAATTGGGTTGGTTTGATACTGGTAAGCAATACAGGAAGTGGACAACAGAAAATGGACAAAAAATACATGCTGTGTTTTAACTGACAAGGACCTAATTACCATGGCCACTCTGCAGTTTAAAAGAAAGTAATAATTGACACTTTATTTCCTATCCTTTATTTATGTTTGGTATGTGAAACGGTGACAAAAGTAATGATGAAAGCATAATAAAAGCACTTAAAATAATGTGCATTCTCCAATTTTCAGGCTGTTGTAAAAGAAATAAACATGGAGAACAAGAGGATTTGGAAGATGTGGGAGGTGGGTATGCTGATGAAGTGGTAGTAGAGTGGAGGGGTACTTTGGAAAGGTGTGATGGGTGTGATTTGGGGAATGATTTGGGGGTGATTTGGAGGATGAGGTGGAGGGTGGGTTTGAGGAAGAGGTTGTGGAAGAGTTGGGAAGTGGTTTGCTAGGAGAATAGGGATGTTTTAGAGCTGGTGTGGTGGAATTTTGATTTTTGGGATGATGATGGTGATAAAGATGAGGATGAAGGGGAGGAATACATAGAGGAGGGTGATGCAGATGGTGGCCTCGGGGATGATGTTGTTGGCTTGGATGAAATAAGGGTATTAAATTTTGATGGTTTCTGAGGGACCTCAGAGGGATATGACCTCTTCAATGGTCCTTGCACCATGGTCTGCTATTAGAAATGCAGGAGCCAACACCCCCTCACAAATTCCCCGACTCAAACGACACCCAAGTGAGCTCACACTGCTGAGACGAGCATCCCTCCCTTGGCAGTGTCCCACTGTACAACCCAGTGTTAAACACATATGAACACTCCAGGAATATTAAACTTAGTTGTTAATAAATTAAAGTGATACCTCTCATTGAAATAGTATCCATAGATCTTAATCCATATTGCTACATTGAAATACCCTTAGAGGGGAAAATTTTGTCTTAAAATAAAGAGAGTACTTCAAATTCAGTATCTAAATCATTAAGTCTCTCTCTTTTATTCTTGGTTGCAATTATTTAAGGTTTCAAATATTTAGAATTATAACGAGAAGAATTCAGATCCTCTTATCATGAAATTATACATATTTTATGACAATATTTTTTGACATATTACTCAAGTTATATAATTCACACACACACATATTATATAAATATATATATATATATAAATATATATATATATATATATATTCACAAAAAAGTTATAATGTTTCTCCTGGCCTTGGGCGACTTATAGAAGATAACTTTAAGACAAGTTTAATTCCACAACATTCTCCATCAAAACTTCACAGGAATGCACCCAAGGATTTCTTTTATTGATGAATATTTTTTTCTTGCTATAGGCAAAACTTTTTTAATTGCTTCCCTCAACCTATGCAATAACATCTTATAATACAATCCATCAATCTTTTGTCCATTTTGTAAATAAAGATATAGATAAAATACTGCGTGCATCCCAATAACCGTGGCCATCACCTTGTAGCAGATTTCAGTATCTGCTCCTACTTTAGATCCAGATCACCTTCAGAAACCCACTGTTTCAACTTCCTTTGTCTCTGGAGTGTCATAGAGTACATGTGTCATCCACAGTTATGAATCAATGCTGAAACTCATTGCTTGCTCATTATAGAGACTTCCAATTTAAATTACTGTGAATCTACTACAGTATATGATACAGTATTATACAGTTCATGGTGGGTTGTTTTGTATGCATTCCCAGCAAAATTAATGAGCATTCTTGATCTCACTCCTGCAGAGCATGTTAAATTGGCATGTAAAGCTGCATGTTATTTTGGCATATTTTGGTTGCTGCAATTACCATACTTGCAAGCCTATTCGTAAGCCACAGAAATGAAATAGATCTAGATCAGGTTTTGATCATTAGAGATGGAATTAAATATTAGATCATAAAGATCTAAAATAGATTAGGTGAATTGTAATTATTCGTGTAGAATATGAAATTTATTTAATTACCAAACTGTTGATATCAACGGAACGACTGTTTTAAAAAAGTAGTTGCAAGATTATCTGATAATTTAAACCTTGAAGATAGTGTTAGAGAAACTATTATTTTAATATAGTTACCTTTTCCCAGACCAAAGCAATGAACTTAAAAGGTAGAACAAATTAAACAAGATTGAAGCATTCATAATTTTGGAGACAGATGAAGGGATGAAATAATTAGTGCAAATGAGTACCGTTGGGCCAAAATATTCTTTGAATTCAGTTGATTTGAAATGCCATGCATTTAGTTCCTTTAATTCAAAACTTATTTCATATATTGCATTGTCAACTGTAGGCATGTCATTTAATGTTGACAGTGGTCTTAAAATGGCCATTAACAGGCATTAATAATCAGTTTATTTACCAAATAATCGAATTTGAACTTGATACAGAAAAGACAAAATTGATTATGAATGTTGATGAGTTATTAAAAGATGGCTCCTAAACATATTCATCATTCATGGTGATGTAGCATTGAAAAATCATGGGTGCATTTTGATTTGAAGATCCCTAATTGTATTTCAAAATGTTACGTTAAAATTGAAAAAATGCATGAACCCAAAGACCACATTTTATAAATCTTGAAATATTATCTGTCACATATTTTTGCTAATAATATACAATTTTATAATCATGTGCCAGTAGGTGTAAAAGATACCAACTCTTATCAGATGGATAGATTTAGACTTAAATCTTTTTCAATCAAGAATTTTTTTTATGATCTAAATGAATATTTTTCATCAAGGTATAACGAGCCATAATTTTACAATGAACATTTCTCCTATGTAAATATGTACATGCACATTTTTTTGCTTTTGTGTGGCATATATTATATTTTACCATTGGAAAATAACAAGATGAAATATATTTTAAAAAACCATAAACACAGTAATCCACCCAAAGGTCGGTTTGGTAGGTGATGATAGAGTTCACCCTGTACTAAGCAAGACAGCGTTTTAAATTCACACATCAGGGTAGAGGGGCCAGTCCCTTTCCCGGTTGTGGTTTCCCAGAAAGATCTGGTACCCAAAAAATCACTTAGCCTGGGTAGAGCTGCAGGTGCCCAGAGAGGTTTGCCCAGGAATCGAACCTGTCCAAAGCTCTACCCCTGAACTGCCGTGACCCACAAAATATATAATGAAGTTTCATTAATGCAGACTCACATTAATTTCATTGCATTTGTTTACATCCTGGGAATTAAAATTTCTTCCTGAAATTTCCCATTACAAAAACTATACATTGTTACAATAGTCATAATAACAAAACAATTAAACGTAAAAAATGAAATAGGCATTATACAAGTTCAATTCTAAAGTGTAGAGATATCGCACATGTACTCAAAAAGTTGAGTTGACTTGATCCTTCTGTTGAGTTGATAAGCCCATCACCGCAGACTTGATCACCTTATTTTGAAGGAGAGAGCGCAAGATGTATAGAAATAAGAAAACCTCCTGCTGGACTATCTATGGTAGTTAATGTCACAGTGCCCAGTGACTCCTGTCTCCTTAATAGGCAAGAATGGTAGGTAGTATTATTTAATTTTCAATTCTATTACATTGTACAGGTGCTTTTGATCCAGAAGAGTCCACTGCATAACACTTTTTACCAATTATTAATAAAATCATATTAAAAGCAATGCATAATGTAATAAAAATAATAAATATATAAAAAGTGCTGGCAAGCCAATTTCCAGTACCTTAAGTAAAAAATCAATTTCTAGATCAAAAGGGGAACTCAGCTTACTATAGACCACCAACATATTCTGATTAACAAAACAAGGTATATATCATGAATGTACCTCTGATAACTACACCATGTAATTGTTTGCTGCAGTAAAGATAATTGATTGAAAATTAAAAGTAAGAATAAATACTGCGGTTTCATATAGCCACAGTGCATAAAGCTACCACCAAATGCACAGGCTATGCTCTGTGATTGGATCATAAGGATATTCTTCTATGAGCTATGTGAAATTAACATAAAACTAATTAATATGTACGTAGGGGACTTATCAAATGAGATTTGTGAATGATCAAGGTTTAGTAGCAATCAAACCAAAGTATTTCCCTGATTGCTTAGCACAGAATTAGAGTGATATGTATAGAATGTGCCTAAATAATACAAAGATAAAGGTAATGAGATTCTCAAGAGATGGGAAGGCTAAGATAAACATTGCAGCTGGAATAAACTGTAGCTGGTAGAGGAGTTCCATTATTTGGGAGGCATTTTAGAAGAATGTAGGCTAAGTAGTAAGGGCATTAAACAAATTTGGAAAGAAGCTTTTATAAAAATGATGAACTTTATGACTGGAATAATAAGTGAAGATAAAAAGAAAAGATTAGTTAGAACATTATTATGAAGCTCTATTCTGTACTGTTAAAAAATGTAGTCCTTTGGACAAAAATATAAGTGTTGATTTGAGGCTTTTGAGAGGAGGGTGAGGATAGGAATGGAAAAAATAACATGGAAAGAAAGGGAAATGAAGAAGTTTTAGAGTAGGTAAAAATAAGAGAGAAGGTTGTTGTGAGAAATTCGAAAAAAGTAGAACACATTGATGCAGGGGACACTGAGAGGAAATTGGATGCTGAAGTGAGCTATAGATAGCAGCATATTAGAAAATGAAGTAAATAAACTGTCATTTTGAATGGAATTAATGGAGGAAGAATATGCATAATTAAAGAATGATTTATTACAACATACAGTATGGGGTTTCAGGATATTTTGTGATATGTCAGTTAGGGCTTAGAAATGCAGCATTTTGTGATGCCTGGGTTCATAATATACACAACATGTATCCTAACATATAAGACCACTGTTAATGATAACCTCCGTAACAAGGGTACAAATTCTACTAACTTAAGACAAGAGCAGATTATAAAGTTGCCTGACTCTCTTGAATATTTTCATTAAAACAGTCTCAACTTAAAGCTAAACACATTGAGTCATGAACTATGCTTCCTGCAAAGATGGAATAATTTTGTTAAGGCAAGATGATAGGTATAATGCAATTTTTAAATAGAATTCTCTTTTGGTAAATAATAAAAACAATCAATTTTCCTTTCCTTTTGAAAGTATGCAATTATTTTGTAAGTACCTAAAAGCACTGGTCAAATGAAAACAGGAGTTAATAATTACCATCCCAAGAGAGCGAAAGGCAGCATTAGAACTACAAAATAAAAAAATTGATTTCAAATGCAGCTAATGTAGTACAAGCGATCATCAATAAGATGAAGGAGAGGAGGGCAAATGATTACTTAGGGGATGATCAGTTTGGGTTCAGAAAGGGGAAAGGCGCCCATGATAATACCAGTAATGAGGTCTTTATAAAGAGGGTAAAAGAGAATGCAATCAGGATGTTTTGGTTTGTTTTTCATATTTCAAGAATACATTTGATAGGGTAACTTAGATAGAATTAATAAATGTATTGCAGAAAATAGGAGCAGAATGGAGGAAAGAGAAATTTATCCTCAACCTGCACATGTCTCAGACTGCTAAAGTGCATGTGGCAGATGGAGATTTGGAATGAATAGTTTTAGGCAGGGGTGTCTATAATCACCCATTATTTTCAATCTGTGTATGGAGGAAATAATTGAGGAGGCATAGGAAGAACTGAAGATAGGAATGAAAGCTGGTAGGGAATTCATAAAATCAGTTAGGTTTGCTGTTAATCAAGTTTAGATTACCATTCGGCCAAGGGGTTACAAGCACTACTGAGAGTATTAGAATATCAGTGCCATATCTATTTAATGACTTATTGGGCGAGGTTGAGACATAAGAGTCCCTTCTTCCACCTAACCCTAACATTACATTGAAGACAATTACATACAACCAAGCTCTAGATGGACAAAAATCCACCTAGGCTGGAATCAAACCTGATACCTCTGGATTGGTAGGCAAGGACGTTACCCCACCACCACCAAGGCCGGCATATTGATAGGGTGAGAATCAATTTAAAAACATAAAGGTTATGCGGTCTTTGAGAAACAGGAAAGTTAATTTAAATATTAAAGTAGTGATGCAGGAGTAAGGACTACTCCGCTGGATGCAATAAAAGGTCCAGTACACTAAGTTTTATTTCAACCTGGACCCATTTGTACACTCGTCCATCAGCATTTAATTGAAGTGGTTTCCTGTTGCCATCCTCATTAGTGTTTTTGGCATCACTGGGTCAGATGCCTTACTGAAGAACAGACACTGCAAAGAATACCTTTCATCTAGCTCCTATGCTTCAATTTATCTGTCATGGGGACCTTACCAGGAGCAATTATTATTATTCCCACTAACCCAGCTCTAGGGATCATCAGAATTCACAAGCCCTTCCACCACAACAGGATTGTGATCTCTGGGGAGGGTTTTCACATTACTGAGCACGAAGTACATGCGGTGTAAATGCAAAGGTGATGACTTCTAAAGCCAAGGGAAAAAGTTTTCTCACCTAATTCAAAAATGTTGCCTTTTCAACCCTAAAGTTTTACGCATTGCTCTTTACTATTTCACAGAACTCATGACATTACATTTAAATTCCATCATCTGTTAGTTCATTGGCACATGTAAGTATACATGGAGAAATGCTTCAAAACCTTCAATGAAAGATAAGGAATTTTTGAAATGTTAATCAAGCCATATAAGATTTCCATATGGTTCATTGTTGTGAATATAATTTTTGCTATCCCACAGCTGGAAATGCATAGTGCTCCTCAGATATATTCCAGAAAGTTTCCAAATCCTCATGAAACAGACATTACTCTGGATAAATTCATTGAGCTATTTCATCAACATTTAAGTTAACTTATACACCACTAACATAATATCCCAAAAACATTAACTCAAAGAGGAGTTGCATTATAGGAGTTAACCATACAAATTTCCATAAAATCATCTTTATTTATTTTGCTATGCTTTATTTTACATAAGGTACTGTATTTAATTTATACAATCATGGGGAAAGGTCATAACTATTCCAGAGAACACAATAAAATGTTTTTCTAAGCCAGCAGCTGCCAAATACTCCCGACCTCATGGACCACTATATTGTCACTATTGCAGCCCAAAGATTAATATGAATTTTTTTAAAAAGGTTCAACAGTTCATAAATAACAATCATAAAATTTCCCTTTTGTTTCTAGGATGTAGTAGTAATTACATTTATTCATAGCAAAATTATAAATGCTTGCTAATATGTAACAAATTATAACTGTGATATTTGTTGCTGCTTGGTTTAAATTTCCCTTTGGAAAACTGAAATATTCTCACTGGTCCATCAGACCACGAAATGGCAATTGCTCTTTCAGGTAAAAGATAGATATGCACACTGGGTATAGTAATGATCAGTGATTCATCAAAATTGTTCAGTTTGCAAGTTTCCAGCTTTAATTATATTAATGAAAATTAGAACAATCATTAAGAGAACAAGTGAATGTGGAAACATTTCATCCTAATATATTATGAAAGTTCAAAAATCACAGCAGTTTTAACATAGGCAGTAAATAAAATATCTTACTTGATGTGAAGTATATCAAATTACAATCTAGCTTCAAGTAAAAGCTGAAAAACATTTCAGTTTATATGCACATTAAAGCCAAAATTTTACCAATAGTCTTTCTAAAAATAAGTTGGCTTTCTCCTGGTCATTAATGCAATATAAACTGCATAAAAATTGAACGACTATTTTAATATGAGTAAATTGAGCCTACATTTTATCATTGTGCTTTCTAAGCATTTCTATTTTAACATTATTTTTTTATTTGCCTTCATAATGAATAATGATTCAATTTCATTGTAAATTACTAAGTCTTTTGTTTGGTTTCCTGTCTTCTACTTATACACTTGATTTAAATCTTTTCATCAATATTTTGGAATGAAAAATACCCTTTAGCTTATATGCCATCAGTCTTATACTTGAAGATGAATGGTAAAAAGTTTGACACGCAAAACAATGCCACAACAATAATTTCCTGGGCATTATTTCTTGCAACTGTCTCAGGCAATTATGGCCATAAGCCATCTATTAAAGAACATTATACACATAATTACATGTATTCATAATTACAAAAACATTTTAATATGATTTTTCTTCATATTAAAAACATACATTGAGAAATTTCATGTCCATGATTTATAGGCTAGGTACATATGTAATACATAGTAATAATCTGATATGGACACAATGTATTCAACTGCTGCAAATGAAGCCCACAGTCGTTGAATGAAGTTAGCATAAAACAAAACAAATGCACCACTGGATTGTGCAACAGACAATAACGTGCTCACTATGTATAGGCATCCTAAAAGAAAGATTTTAAGAATGTGCGGATCGCATGACCTGAACATTCATTTCAAGAACCCATCACCACATAAATAGAGAGATGCTGCATGAGACACCAGCCACTTTTTTACATTTCACTTCTAATGATGACACTACTTATTAGGTCTTCCATTAGCATTCCATGAAAAAAAGGTTAGAGTGTTCCATGAACATTGTAATCACCCCTTTTCAACGCAAACTTGGCACAAAACCTTTCTCACCATTGAACAATGTTGAACCAATTAATTTTTGGTCTTGCACTAAGAAAAATATATTACATGTTCAACGAATGCAAGCAATTTTCAGTTACAGGTTGAAGCATGCTCCAATAATTGCTCTTTTAGTTTTGTTCGTAATGCTGAATTTAATGCATAAGCACTTTCACTGCCCTTGCTCAATAAACAAAATACTTAAATATTTCTAGGATTTCAATTTATCCCAACTATTTCATTTCAGATATTTGCATAAATTTATCAATATTGGAATGATATAATTTATTCAATTCTATCATCATTGCATGAAGAAGTATAAATAAGAACATAGTCTTAATAAATTATCTCCAACGTAACAAAAGCACCACAAGTAAATATGCACCACAATTGAATAAATTGTGGTGCATATTTACTAAATAACAGTGATTGTAAGACCTGAAAAAGTGAGCCTACGATAAGGCAAGCATAAAAATAATAGAATAAGTGCGAAACAAAAGCCATCACAAAATTAAAAAGAAATTAGAGGAAAGCATACGACGAAGATTAGTTCAGTGTTAACACAAAAACTGAAATGTAAGAATATCTTCTTCTTGAAGAAACTTATTTCTCCATGCTACCTGTTCTGAAAGGCAATAGGAAAGGGAATAGTACTAAGCATCCAAAAAAAACCCCACATAGCAATTATTCCAATCGACCCCTTTTTGAAGAATATATCAAAGAAGATCACAGATATATCACCCCATAATTTCCTTATGATCATATATTGCCACTAAAGAATCAAATGTCAAGCACGTACAAGACATAAGTTACTTCCAACACCCATTAGGTATTTCTCTAAGTAAAAAGCAATCTGATAATAACTACTATCTCCACCAATAGGTAATTATTTATTAAGTTAGAAAATATGAAGTACTTCAATTTTTCCTTTACTAGTTACCATTTGTTTTTTGATTACTTGAGAATTGTAAAAAAAAATTATCTATGACTGTAAAGCAGCTGGTATCAATTAACTGAATAAACAATAAATTGAGGAACCAATAGCTTGAAAGAATATTCATAAAAATGCTCACAGTAATAATAGGGAGACTAATTCCTGAAAATTGATACTTTGGCCATTTTATCTTTACACATTACATCATGTGTTGTCTAAATAGTCATAGTCAAATCTTTTAAAGATTAAATCATTACATTTTATACATCCAAAACCACGACTCTTCTCTTAATGCATCAACGACCTAATATTGAGTTTCATATTTAAACGTTTCCACTTTTTTTCTAACTGTGGTAATGCTCTATCACAAACATCTCGCATAATTAAAATAAGAATCACCATTCACCCTTTTACTGCCACTAGATGCCATATGGCATATCAGTTTTTTTTCCCAGTAAAAATACCCTGATTGCCACAGGAAATTAGCAGCATCACAATATATCTGGTAAATTAAGTATATGGGTGCCTATGTATTTCACAATGAGGAGGGGAATTTTGACATTTGAGAGAACCAGGGTTGGGGGAACTTCTTAGCCCCACGAGTTAGTGGATGAGGTTAGTAAGGTGTAATGCTACATATTTACATGCAAATTAAGGCAGTTCTACCAGCATTTTTCACCAGGTGCACCTTTTTGACATCTTTGCAAGTTGAAGTCAAGAGCTCAGGGGGACGTCATTTTCATACCCCTCGATTAAGCTATTTTGTTCCGATTCAAAGAACCTATTACATATTTGATACTAAACTTATGTTGCAATAATGAGGCTAAAGTAAATATGACACTCACAGAATAAACATTAAGTTACTCTGAAGTCACATACAAGCATGTGTTAAGCTTATGAGGATAAATGAATTAACAGGTATGCAATGATAGGTACTTTGTGCGCTAAGAATTTTGGGGCTCAAGCTTCCTCCAAAATGAAGCAATAATCTTATTTAACTACCTGAAATGCAGTAAAATCACAGAGGCTAAATACCACATGACTAAGCAAAATTATTTCACTAAGCAAATTTCATTAGCTACTTCTGCATCAGCAAACCAATGTGATTCACATGTACACATTGTTAGAACACGTTTTACACATTTGAACTTCAGCATTAATGTGCAATCCATACCATATTTGCCACTGCTACAGGACACCACCCAAATTTTAATTTTTTTCATCATTATAAAAAACTGTGCAAATTAAAGAAGTGGTGTTTCCATTTAACTGCAATAAATGCATTTGTAGTTTAACTGAGATCAATAATACACATTTCCAGTCCCCTTCAGGATCCAGGAGCCATGCCTAAACAACCATTTAGTTTATAAGTTATGCACAAAACTGACCAGAAAAATTGAAATAACTTCACCGTACATCACTTAAACTACATATGGAGCATACTAACACCAAAAACTCCATGCAGAGTACCATTCGAAACTATGAAAATGAATTCCGTGACATACAAAACGCATTTCAGTTAAAACTCAAACCATAAAAATTGGTAACAAAACATACTCATTGCTGAATAATTGACAACTGAAGGAGGAAATCATAAAAATGGCTATAAAAAACCACAATAAAACTTTCATGAATGATTCAAATATCAAGCATCGCACAATTAAACATAGAAGTTGATATATTTCAATTTTATAAACCATGATTCAGTTTTTATTCACATAATTAGGCTTCTAGATAATTCTTTCAATAATATAATAACAAAATTGCTTCCTCAACAAATTCCTTCCTCATCAATTCAATGAATCAGTTCCACGGCCTACATGAAATATGACTTGATAAAATGCACAAGATAGAAAACAAAGGCACCCATTTTAAATGAAAAATAAAGGAGATTTGAGGTAACATTTCACACTTTTTCATAATAAGAACACATTTTTGACTAGAGAAATTATTAAGTTTGGGAGAACAGCATCTAACAACATCTAAAATAATTTTTAAGAAGATATGCCCTGAGCTGTGACATTACATGTGTTAGTTGAGGTGCATATTATGAAGTAAAAATTAAGCTTCATGACTAGATAATAAGTAACCCATTTACAGGCATTGCTAAATCAAGTACCTATATTAGATGTAACTCAAAATTGGTACCGCCAAGGAAGAATTTATAAGGCATCAGTCATATAACTATTTATGATCCACCAATTCCAGACATTATGCCCCGAGAGGGATATGAACCTATGACCTCAAAGTCCATAGACATAAGTCCATAAGCAAATGCAAATTTTTTTGAAATTTAACCAAAGATATTCACACTTGAATAGCCCACCCTATTTGTGACGGGGATACATAAATAGGCATGATTTTCATTAAGAGTGTACACTTTATGGGTTCAGCGGTATTTTAACTATGCAGGCACTTCTTTATTGTCAAGTCTACATTGGTAAATCAAATTGTACTAAATAGAGGAGAGTAGAGGATTAAAGAATAGAATAGTAAAAAGGCTGTTCAACTGTTTATCTGAAAAAAATTAATATTATGCAACAAAGCACTTACATACCGGGAGACAGATAAATGTGAATTTGACCATAACACGATGCAAAATTTGATTAAAATGTGAATTAATGGAAAGAAGGTATCATTAAGATGATTTAAGCCAGAGTTAAGTGTGGCTTCTGATCATAGATTAATGGAAATAAATGTGCATACCCACATATCCATAGCCAATATACATTTTCAAATATGTGCTTTCAGTGCCATTTTAAATTTGAACCTTAAAAATTTTAAGCAGCAGCAATAGCTGTACTTTCTCCAGCAATACAGAGACCATGAAACCCTAGAAAGTATTAGATTTGTGATAAGCAACCAAAGAAGGCCATAATTACAGCATCCCATTAAGAAATCAGTGAAATGTTTTCTAAATTCCCTTGGCAAAAGCTAAAAAGTGGAAAAAGAGACCTTTTATATAAAGCAACACGGTTTTTAGGAAGTCATAGCTATCTTATATTGATGTGACACAGACCAACTATGAAACCTCTCACACACAACACACAAAGCAATACTTAAGTCACCCAGTAAGCAATAAACCACCCCAACTGTGAACAGGTTTAGTTTATGACATATATAGTTGCCATTAAGACAAAAGGCCATTTCAATGCAGTCGGAATCCAACAGTAGGATAAATATGAACAAACTTATGCACCATAACTACAAGTCAATATGTTCCCACACTTTCAAATAATCCACTAATCCTGACCACATAGGTACACTCATTTTAGCACTTCTATAGTGGTGATTTCATTGCAAATTTCTGATTGGCAGAGGATTAAGTGGAGCGCAATAATATCATCCATGGCCTCACTTTCTGATTTCTTGGCAAAAGATAGGCAACATTACCTGAAATAAGTCGAAAAAAAAGTTAAGCCTAAAAATATAAAAAAATTAGTAAAAATGTTTTAACCAAGAAAATATTAAAGCAAGAAAGAATTAAGGTCATCAATTAAATGTAGAAAAAGAAATGATATAATGTGTTTCACATACAGCAGCATTTGAATTTAAGCTAAATTTATGAGTTTTGTCTAAGCCTCAATTTCTAATTTTTTAAATTAAGTTGGACTAGGAGAAATATTTAAAGCTTCTTTAGATTGTCTAATGGAAGACCAATATCAAGATTACAAACTGATGAGGAGAACCTGGACAAAAGATCCTCACATTTTGAATCAAAGAGTAAATTTGAGTCAAAAACAACTCATTATTTTCCTTTAAGGTTTCATTACCATCATTGAATTTTCTTAAAGTTATATGAAAAGGAAGAAATCCCAATGATGCTAATGCAGTTTCCCCCGGTAGAGAGTAAAACTTATTGTGGTTAGGTGAATTCATAAAAACCACTCTAAATTCATTACTTGAAGTAAAGAAAAATTCCCCAACACATTGAAATCATTGGATTTAAATTCATATTAGTGGATTACTCAGTCAAGTTACTTTTGCGGCACCCCCCAGAGTTCTTTGAATTTTCTAAAGGAAAATACTTCTGCATTAAAACGTTTGTTCCAAAAACCTTGTGAACTGTGGTGCAATATGGCCAACTAAGATTACTTGTGATATTGCATGAACAGGACTTTGTCACAACGTCTTACTCGTTTAAATCTGCAATAAATTCACAGTGAAAGAGGATGCCTATCAACTAGTGATTAGCAATATTCCTAAATAAATTACCTAATGAATGAATCGTGTATTTACGGTCATGGTGAACTTTCTAAAATCTAATCACGAGCTGTCACTACTTTCAACTCTATCGACAGAGAACACCAATGAATGAGCTCTGATGTGCCTTATAATATCAGTTTTATACAAGACTGATGACTAAGGAAATGAAATGACTATGAAATAATGACCACATAAATTAGCATTCAGCTTGTTAAACCTTACACCTAAGTTAGGTAACAACAGTTACTCAGTTACAACAGATATTAAAACTAAAAACATTTAAAAAGACATTAAAATCCAAAGGAAAAATAAAAATAAGCACTGAGAATAGAGAACATAGGGAGCTTTCTGTAGCAAAAGATAATGGAAGAAATTTTTACCTCACATATTAGACCAAAGAGTCTGTGATTTAGAATGTAAGTACATAGCTACAGAAAATATGGGAGTAGTGGCAGTGTCACAAATAATTGAATACATAGTTAGTCACTAATGGTGCTGTGTTTAGTACATGTAGCATTTGGTAATGAAATATGTTTAAAGTATGCAGAAAAATTACCAATAATAATGACACCTGCACTGACGATATACATTTAGAAAAATGGCTGGTGCACAAGAAGAAATTCCTAAGAACTTCGTGCATTTAGTAGAGCAATACAATTGGAAGAATCAGTTCATTTTTCATAGAAAAGAGTGTAACATAGAAATTATAATGATAAAAAGGAGAAGAAAGGTAAAAAAAATAAATTATTTCTCAACAGATGATAGAAATATAAGAAAGAAACACCAGCATCATAAAAACCTACGGTTTCATTAGCGCAATATCAGCTGGGTACATCTCCATTATTCACACCCGGACTGTAACACAGTCTCACAGCCATTTGTATAGGAATCATAATGTCTCCAATCACAGGTCCATGAATTGTTTGTAGTCGAGGAACGAACATATAAACTAGAATATATACAAACAAAATATTATTTGCTCAATGCATACACTTCAGACATAATACATAGTACATGAAAAACTGTACAAAATGGATCAGCTCTAATAAAACATGATATACCAGAGAGAGTGCTTCTTGTCCCAATGTGTATTTACACATACAGTGGCCAAGGGAAATAAACCAGAACATTACCAATCAGAGGATATATACTAAAGGAATTATTCATAATTTATTTCAAAGTATCATTTACAACCTAAAAGTCTATGAGCACAAGAATTCTACTTCTCCCAGATGCAACAACTGCATTAACCGTGCTGAAATTGTGAGTGTTGGTTTCATCTAATACTTGCTAACACAAGCAAACTTTATATATTACCAATTCTTGCAAAGTGAATTAACATGAGTCCAAACTGAATCGATTGCCAAGGTGAAATAATAAAAGATCTTTCATTGAAGTCTATAAATAATTATACACTTTTATTAGACTGAAGATCCAATTATAAACTTAACATCTAATCTTTTCATCCCTTAAGGTGCATATGTCCACTCTTAACTATATTACACAATGCATTGTGCCAAGCACCAACATAGATATTGATTGATAAGAAACACCATTTAGAAATGCACATTTTGTACATGAATTTCAATAATTTTTTGAATGGTTAAACAAGGCAACAAGTATTAACACAAGTAATTGTCTCCCGCAAGCAACATAAATTTAAGCCTGCAACCACACCCTATATATGTGGGAAAACGATAATACATGAGCAAAAAGAAAGGGAATATGAAAGGGAATGGTAAGAAATTTTCCCTGTAAAAAATTGATTTAATTCCTATGCAGACATGAAGGAAGACATTCATAGATGATTTACTCACGTCAAAACTTGAGTCAAGCTTTGCATTGCTTCAAAAAGACAACAAAAACCAATCCAGCTAAAAGGTAGAGAAGTGATCAGGGCACGTCAGGAATGGATTCAGTGCAATCGGGATTTCACGCAAGGGTAGAATTGGGGGCAAATGAGGTGTACAAGCAGAGCAACTGAAATAACAGGAATCAGTTCACCGCTGATATATAATTTTAGAGCCTGTTAATATCTGAGAAAATGACAGGCCATGCACCATTGGGATCCCCAACCATATGTTCCACCATTGACACCATTCGATTCTCTTCCAATAATGCTGACCAAGAATACGAAACGGACCCAGACTATCAATTATTATTTTTCCCAAATTATCAAAATGGTAGCCACAAAAACATCAACCTAATAATGAAGTAAGGTGCTTCTGTGGCCTTGATGATGCACATATTTTTCCTTATTCTAACATTGCCAGCAGCATTGCAATGTGAGCAAAGCATCTTGTTCAACACCTGTGTCTTGCTCCCAGCTGTTACTAGTTCTCAAACTAATACTTCACAAGTCATCACTAAGTACTTTGTTAGCAGGCTGTTCACTGTTAGGAAGAAGAGGAAGGAGCCAGAATGTTTATATATTTAAAGGTAGATGATTTACAAGATGGAGGAGAGGATAAAGAACAATTGGGCGACAACACTACATATGTAACTAGAGAAAACTACAGGCCATGTGAATTTATCGATATTCACCGATAAATCATACTGCTTTAGTTTCATATGCCAGATGGACTACTTTCCTAATGGTACAAATGACAGCAAGTTGATTTACAGGATATGCAAAAATAATACCATTTGAGTAAAGATTTTCATTTTGTTACTTGCAGCTAATGCGGAAGATACATGACAATAGAGGTAATAAAGGATGGCAAGAGAAAAATAGGAAAAAATGAGAAAAGAGCAAGTGAAGTAAGAGAACAATTCTTCAATCAAAATGAATCAAAAGAATCAATTTTTTATATCTCAAGTGCCATACCCAAGATTTTCTATGCCTCAGTCCTCTAATTTGAGTCCACCAAATAATCCTGGCAACCAAAGTCAGGCTTATCACAGAGATTTTCTGCCTACCAGAGCAGGAAACTGTTCGCAAAATATGTTTCCAAAAAAATATTCATTAAGTTGAATGACAGAGTCACATTAATGAATATGAGGTACGCACTCCTGCACAAAAAATCACTTTGCACTCATAGAGGAGATATTCTTAGAGGTAAAAGCTCTATTTGGCTAAATTCATAGGATAATTTTTCAATGTCAAGTTGCATGCATATGAGGTATTTTGAAAAAAAAAATGAAATATACCGTGGATCAGTCATGGCAGAGTTCAAATTTCCTGCGCCCAATCAATCTGGCACGGTGTCTCTTTACAGTGAAAGATGTTAAGAGCACTGAAATTGTGGTGGGATTTTATGCTCATTGGTATTGAAATCTGCTAAAATGCTGGGAAAATCCAATCCATGTCATTATATTTATAATGTAATAAAGGGTAGGATGCACATTTATGCCACACTCAACTTTTATGGTATTCCATCAGTTAATTAGATCATTCCTTACTCCACATAATGAAAATTCATTCAGATTACTTTCAAAGCTAATTGTGAAATTTAAAAAATCATATATGTGGTCATGGAATTTTCAAATTTTTCCTTACTCAGTGCTTTATGCTGTACTGATTCATCAACAATGTGATATGATTCACATCCACTACATGTCAAGGGAGTATATTATAATTAAAACTCTTCAATACCTCCTTGTAATGAAATTATATCAGGTAATGTTGATTAAAAAAATATAAAGTGAGAATTAAAGCCATCAGCTATTAAAGTCACAGACTATAAGGGTCCCTGCAGTGGCCACAGCCCCGAAATGTTGGATCACATGACCAGCTAGATGAGTAACGTACAATAGATGTGGTGAACTTAATGATATGGTATCACACAATGATAGGACATTTTCAATGCTCACACATTTTGTAGAAATGCATCTATGACACTTCCCTGATTGATGGCATCCCTGAACTTAGTTAAGTGCAAAAAAACAATAATAAATGGCAAAAAATAATTGAATGGAATAAAAAGGAAAGGCTTCCCACTTTACCCAGGAGCAGAAATATTTGTAAGATTTTGAATTAAATGTCTTATCTTTAGTCTCGTTAAATCAATGTCCAACAAAGTTCAACTGCCCTAACAAATTGCAAGTAAAATAGTAACAAATAAAACAACACTTAGTCAACAACTCATTTTATTGTTGTCTTATCACTCGCTTGGCATTAATAGCATTAATATCACATGAAATCCATTATTTTTTCAAAATGACTAAAATACTGCTCTGGATTCCACCAAAACACAAACTTTCATACAGCTTGTGTAAAGCTCTTAGACCACATGCTCAAAAATGCCTCGTGAATGCCAGACTAAATGCACTGAATAACTATATAAAAATCTTTACATAAATTAACAAGAAAACAATGAATAATGATATGCTGAAAAAATCAGCAACAATAGATTGATTGGTATGTATAGACAAGGCAGATAAATAGTATTGCGCATATTTATGAATGGAATACATTAGAGAGCTCACTGTGCACTACTGACAAAGGATTAAAAAAATTGTCAAACCCAAACATATTAGGTGATTACATTAGTAAAAATACTGGAAGTTCGTTGTGCAAAGTCAGCCGATGCATTATTTCAACAAAAACAACTTCAACTTACAGGAAATCAACACAAAAGTGTCAATCAAAAAATAGAAAACACCTAATCCTGAATATATGTTTCAAGAGTCAATTACATTTAATGGAATAGTTTGCCTAATGAAAACTCTGGAGTAAATGCATAAGAGATATCATTGAATATTATTTGCAAGAGAAAAATGTCAACGGTCTTTTAAGTTATTTGCAGTTCATCACAAATACCAATTTCATTCAGCAGGACACAATTCCCAAAAATTCTCCATTCCTGAGCAATAGTAACAGTTGAATAAATACATTCTTTAAAATAATGCAAATTACCCAACCTGGAAAGCAAACACCATGCTTAATGCCACAAACATATGTTTGCATGACCTCAAGAGGACACAGGATATGATGACAGACAGGGGAAAACATTACAATATCACTAATGGATTTAAATTAAGAGTAAGAGCCATGGTCTGCCTTTTCCACATGGATCCAGCATTCCCACTGCCTCGGACCTGAGCATTTCTTACCCCCTGCCATCACTGTGAATGGGATAGGGTTGCCTGTGACACCAGAGTGCCACACAACACCCTATCGAGCACCATGCGCCAACCTCCCGCAAAAAGCATTAAGACTGTTGGCCAACAATGGAGCAATAACAAAAACATACCACACATTACAGGGATGGCAGAGGTCAGAACCTCATGTCCTGTGCACAGCCATGGTTCATCCTATATTCCCCATATTTGATACCTGTGTTGTGCCAATAATATAGTGCCACGACGACAAAGAAGTGCCACCACTGGTGAGATGATCCAAGGTAGTCAACCTTTCCTGAAAGAGTTTCACATAATTAACACCTCAATAGCACATATTCCTATTCCAATATTAGTCATATAAATCATGTCAACCAAGAGGACATCAATGGCAATGAGAAAAAAAGCATGCACAGGCCTTGAAATACGAAAAGTTCAGCGAACAGGCATTGTCTTGACTATGGGCAGTGACTCTACGATGAACTATACCCAAAACAAGCCCTCTACACATCTGCCAGTCCCAAATGATGGTCACCCAGAGATTTGTTTTTTCAAAGTTACAAGTCAAGTTACTATACCCCTAAAAAACAAACTGTCAGGTCAATCAAAACAATATAAACTTCCTAAAATACAATGATATGAGCTCATCATTATTACAGTACGATGCATTAGAAGGTTCTGCATGAGTCATCCACAAATACCCTTTAATAGATAGACTTCTAGCTTAACGCAAAGGGACTGTTGATTCATTGGATAAAGTAAACTTCGTCAACAAATCTCTGAATTGAAAATGCAGCATTTAAAAACTTTCAAGTCAATTTTGGCATTAAATTAACACAGTAAACAGTACCAAAGCATGTACACTTATATTAATTTATTCCAAGACATACAGAGAGAGCAATCAAACCTGTCATTAATCAAAATTGAAATATTAATCACACAAAGAGATATGTTCAGCTATCCTACCTGAAAACCACCGTTCTGGTATCTTCGATATGTAAATGAAGAAAGCCAATCCACTAATAGCGTACATTCCCAAAACTCGAGGAAGTAGCAACTGAAACAAAGATTTGACATGAGACAAAGAAAAAAAGATACTTCAATCATTTATTTATAGGTAATGTAAAGTATTAATAACCCACAAAGTATTCCCTCTACTACCTTCAATTTTGTCTCATAGTATTTTAAAACCCAGAATTTAAAGAAACTATTAAACATATTATGACTGCTAGAACTGCTCTCACCAATGCACAATATGAGATCTTGAGATAATAGGTTTCACAAACACCCTTCCTGAACTCAAACTGATCATCCCTTGTCAGTAATCATTTGCCCAGCTCTCGATCCTCTTGTTGTTAATCCTCAGAATCTAAGAACCATTTTAGCTGTGCACAAAATCAATCATTGTTTTGTAGTCCTCACATGATGTAGCCTTTACTTTTTTGGAATAGAAACTACCATGATCTGGGGAAGTCTTCCGGCAAATTTCCTCTCTCACAAATGCTACAAATTAGTCCACAAAGACTCTTCCTCCCACATTTTCCTAAACCTTAAAGTAGTTCCACAATGATTTTGTATTAAAGTGGTCCCACAATAATGCCATGGCCTTATTTGATTTCAATTCTGGTATTATCCTTACTATCTCACCACTGAGAAATCCCAGACCTAGGCTACCTATATCATAGTCTCTTCCTATATCTAACCTTGCTAGGCTGAGTCCTTTACCAAACAGTTATTCTATATGTTCCGTCCATCTCTCTTGCATCCTTTCTGGTACAACTAGTATTTTTCCCGACTTATCTCTAATTGACAAGATAGATTTTCCCTTCTTACTTTCCGACTGCATCTTCAACTGAGCTTCTTTTGCTCAATTTGTTACCCATCTCAATTTATTATTTAACTCTTTTTACTTCCCTCTGCCTAACTCTGTATTAATATTCTTCCATTCCCTTTTCTCATCTATCTCTCTATCATCTCATCCATTATCCATGATTTCCATGTCCTTTTCCAATTAACAGCTCGTGCAGTTTCTTTTACCACTTCCAATACCCTTTTTTTTTATATATTCCCATTCTATTTCCTAAACCACCTTTCCTGCTATATCTTTCCACATCGGACTCTACACATCTTATTACTAAATTGTGATCAGAGTCCACATCCACTCCTAGGAAACTGCTAATTGATCATGCTGTTCATAAATCTTATAATTCCTAACAAGAAGTTTTTTACTTGGTAAATAATGATTTTTGTGCAGTCTGAATCTCATGATTCTTTATTTATGAATAAATCCAAAATAATTCATTTGGATGTAAAACACTGGGTAAAACGATTCAAAATCACACAAACCACGTATAAATTGTATTAGGCACTAAATACAAGTACTCTAGCATCTCACCTCAACAATTGGGTTCTCCCAGCCACCCATCATTATTGTCCAGTGAATGGTAGGCAGTACTCCGTATGCCGCCCAACCAACAAAAACCAATAGCTTCACATTGGCACTCACATTAAATCGAGGCACTTGGAGAGCCATTGCCAAAGCAAAGATGAGACAAACTGTTATAAGATAAAACTGCTGCCAGTCCTATAGAAAAAGGAAAAATACAGTTTTATCTAGCCTGCAGAAGACTACATGAATGCTGTTGAAGATATTAACGCAAAAGTTGTCAATCAAAGGGGATGTATAATGGGAATGTACAGGTATATATACTATAGAAGCATACCGTCAAAGACATAAGGGATTGGTCAAATGTATCAAATTGTATGGGTCTTTTTCTTTGAGAATAATGGCAAATCGTCGGGCCAAAAGAAGTACAGAATTGCATTTCAAATTTAGCCTAGTTAGGCTTAATCCTCTTTAATTAATAGCTTTACATTTAAAGTCTCACTTAAGTGCTACGATTAAATCTAAAGCTAGTCATACTTTGTTTTCTTCATTAGCTTTTGACATTCAATTTCAAATGCTGCAGTGCTCAATACTAACTGAATTTCTATGAGTAATAAAGCGAAATATGCACAATGCACTTGCAGTGTTTAATAGGAATGAAATAAATACAATTTAGAAAGAATTGTAAAAATCTAACTACGTGACTTTGCACCAGAAGTAATAGAAAGGTAAATTACTCACAGGATAGCACCAAAAGGCATAATATACTCCAGACATGTAAATTGCCAGGAGGCTAAGAGCAATGCCAAATAGATCAAAGGACAGGAAGCATAAATAGTCCTTTTCCGAGCGACATGAAAAAGTATGGTATAAGGAAGACAAGATCATGCACGCCTGAAAAAGAAATAATGATTTATTAATAAAATAACAATAAATCCATATTTAACGTATATCCCGTCCTCATTATTAAAAAGGTTAGAGCCGGAGAGCATTCAAGTACATCTAATGATAAATAGGTAATTTCATTCAAACATCTTACCTGAAAGCAGGCAAGTAGAAGTCCAACTATGAGTTTATCTAAAACTGGTGCGTGGATATTCAATAACACTAAATCATAAAATGAAAGCCCAAGGAAAAGCATCCAACCAAATATGTGGCTCCAGATATTTATCGTTTCGTTCGTCCACCAGAATATACTGAAAAGAGAAGCGTCCATCGTTTTATTTAAAGACATTATTTGGCAATTATCATGATAGTAACTTCCCACATTTATGCTTATACATATTTACCTTTCCAAACACATCTTGGTGCTCAGACATCCTCTATACCCTGTCCTAATATAAGGATTAAATTTCAGGTAGCTAGGAGCATCATTATAGGTGAGAAGGACTGGACACGTATTCTCTGCAGTAACTTTTTCATCCCGAGTTTTGCCGGAATCCAAGAGGTTGTTTGCTTCTTTTTCGGGCCCGCTCTCTCCCTGAAAAATGAAATAAAATGCATAATACATCTGCTCTAACAATGTGAAAACATAACATCGAAATGCAGAAAATAAAATAAGTATGGCACAATAGGAACATGGGAGCATACTCGGTAAATCCGGAGCCGCAAATTTTCGATATTATCTAAATGAAACATTCTTCCATCATGGATACATTCCAGAATTATTTAGGACCTGTAATTTTGTAAAAGAAGTAGCAAACCCATTCCTAAAAAATAAAATCATTTTGTCCAGCTAGCAACTTTAACTGCGCCTTGGTATGGCCAACAACCACCACTCTGATAAAAAAAATCCTGCAGTCGTCTGCTAGATTTTTGCGCATGAATACTTCTTCTGTTTGGGACTTCAGCTCAATAACGCTTGTGCGCTAGTGCCACCAGCGGCGGTTTGTAGCGGAGAGAGCTGGAAATATTTCATGAGTCATTTGTTCTCATCTGTAACGTTTAGTTGTGTTTTGGTTAATATACTGAGTGTATTTGCCATGATATCGCAAAACTAACTTATTTTATCGTACTCCATTTAAGACCGATAAATACAGTTTCATACTCAAAATGGCGACTGCAGAAGTGAGACAGAGTAAGTGTTATGCTATTTTCTACCGTCACTCTATTGTCGTCTATGTTGTGCGAACTGGATTATTTCCACTTTGTAATTATTTTGCAAAACATGCTTACTTAACTGCATGCCGTGCTTCTCCGAGTTGCAAATTTATCCGTAGCGATTAATTTTAAGGTGGATATGTTAATGGTAAAAATCAATCCATCGAGTTTTTTCAAGCGCTGTATCCGGTATCTTGCTTCCTAGCACTTGGAAAAATAACTCTCCATAACAATTTTCCATTTGCCAGGCAAGCGAAGATCTGAAGATTCTGCAGAATTGGACGCATCTAGGAAAGTACAAAAAGATGCCGAACCTGACAGGAAGACTATTAAATTGTCAGCGCCTATCGCCCCAGTAGGCACTGTCAAAAAAGGCATACAGATAAAACTGAATGCTCAAAATCCGTCTCCTCCTAAAGTCACATCAAAGCCAAAGTCAACGTCTGTTGCTGCTGCATTTTGTCAAGATGATGACGATGAGCCAGAGGAAATGCCTCCAGAAGCACGTATGAGGATGAGAAACATCGGCAGGGATACACCAACCTCCACTGGCCCCAATTCGTTTGGTAAAACCAAAAAGGGATTTTGTGACACCAAAAAAATGTTCGAAAAGACTTTAAATCGAACTGCCGAACAGCAAGGAAATGCGAATAATTGATAAGTCGAAAGTATTAATGTTTTTCCTGTTAATTATGTGGTGGACACACTTTCATATTTCCTTGAAAAATATATTACAGTAAGCAGCTGAAATTTTGTTTTCAGTCTGTAATCTCAATTCAAAAGCCTAGCACTGTTCTGAAGCTTATCTTGTCATTCGTTTTTAACTTATATTCAAAAGTAAGTTACAGGTTAATGGAATGGTGTACCGAGTTGTGTGTTCTCATTGTTTTAATCAGCAGGGTAATTAAATGGTTCTCATGTATTGAAGATTTGGACATTCCACTGAGTGAAGAAAAGTTGTATCTTTCTATATGATGTGGAAACAAAAATGTGTGTTGGTGAAATTAATGAATGCATATTTGTTTGTAATGTAACATAATGCATTTTTATACATAAAATCTTGATCGATACCACAGCCACTTAATTTAGCATTTTTATTTCAATTGTACGAATTAGTCATATTGTGTGTAGGTAATTGGATATACATGTGGTTTAGATTTTCCCGAATTGCTTGGAGTTAAGCAAATAAAAATCAATATATGTCTCTTGATGCACATTTTATGATCTTTTCTTTCACTGCATATTTTCCCATGTTTTGCATGCCATTACAAATGATATGTTGAATGTTGTATCTGCAGTACTTCGATGTAGTTTTATTAAATTATCTGAGCCAGTTATACGTTTATGCTCTTTGATATTGTTTGCTAGTTATGTGACATTGTGGCTGTAATTTACTTCCTACACTACAGGAAATGTTTCATGACGCGTTTTTTTTAGTGTGGTCTTACTTATTTGTTGATCATTAAAGCTCCAACATTCAAATGTGAAAGAACCACTTGATTGTTTATTTCTAAAGTATCAAGACAATGAAATGGCTCATTACTAGTGGATTTCTACATGGTAGCTTAAAGCCAGATACTTTCATTTATTGCATAATGACATATCTCTTTTCTGGTAATTAAAGATCACTGTAGACTGGAAACAAGACTCTTCAGTAATGTGTAAAATTAGCATCAATTTTTTTTACATTTCCTCATGATTGTTTACTTTAAAATTCTGAAATAATTTATACATGTTGAACTTATTTGGAATAAAGAGATTACTAAGAACATGCATTTCATATACAAGTATTTAAATACACTGTGGAAAATTCTGCGTGCGTATATGTAGTTATTCATGTTAACATACATTTAAAATATAATAAGCTATTGCCTGAGTCAATTAACTAGTAAGGAATTGAATTACACACACCTAGTACCCAAACACTTCATGAAATTATCTCATGGCTATTTTTATTGATCAGTCTGTTGGAGAAAGCTTTCTTTGTGAGCCATGTTAAGTGAAATATTATCTATTCATAAGTTTTAATTGTTTGCTCTAATTTAATCTACAGAAATCAGTTGAATTAGTTGAAGTTTTTATGGTAGATGTTGTTTTGCTCCTAACCCCCGTGAACTTGTACCAACATATCAGAGTTCCTTGTGCATAGCACGTGGAAATATGCAGCCATAGGATTATATGAGCCTAAGCCTATTAAACAGGATGCAGTTGGTTCTGTGAGAGGGAATCATACCATTTCCTCGACTGAAGGCAGAAGAATAATGAAAAATTTCTTGGAACCTACTTTTAAATTTCTTGGAGTGCTATTTTTGCTAAGGAAAGTATCCAGTACTTTGAAACAACTATGATTAATGTTTACTTTTGGAATAGAAAGAGGCCACATTTGATTTCAATTTCATTGTATTTTAGGATGACCAATGCCCGAAGTCAACCTCTTCAAAAAAACATTCTATTAGCCTTCAAATATTGACTTAAATCTCCTGAAACTACCCCAAAATTCAGAAAATGAATATATATTTGTAGTGGTCATTTCATTAAATTTTCTACAGTAATGTACGGCAGAGGCCGTACAGTACAGAGGCCGAGCTGAGCCGTACAGTAATGTACGGCTCAGTTCATGAGACTTTTGCAATGTTAATTCATGCTAGTAAAACTGAGATGACTATTTTTGCGGGAGGTAGAGTATTTATTTTGGGTAGGTTTGGTGAGACAAAGCTGTCATTCATGAGCATAGTGTCGCCATAAAGCAATTAATAGAATAAATAAAGATGGGATGTTAAACTTCTCAGTCATGAGTTTACATGTAAGTAGGTACCTCCTATTAAAAACAAAATATCATGCATCAAGGAAGACTCCTGGCCCACAATGATCTTGTTAATATACGTGGGGATCATGATCAAAATATTAGCAAAAAGCCCTCCAGGCAAGCATAGCCATTAAGAACCCCATGTAATAATGTAAAAGGTATGGAAATAGCAATAAGCAGCATGTCAGTATCATATGTTTTAATAGGAATACTATTTTGATATAAATTGCAGATTCATTGTAAAGTATGAATTGTGATATACCAATCTGAAGGTAGCTGTGAAATTTTTAGGGTTCAGTTCAGTACTTAAATCATTGAAATATTAACTATTCAGTCATGAAATCATTTCTTCCCATGTTTTAGCCCTGGATGAATGCTTGTTTGTTGCACCAAATTAATGAAATATGTATTGGAAATCTGATCTCTAGAAAAAAAATAGAAACGATTGGAACCCTTTTATAATTGTAGGTCAGTAAGATTTTTTGTTCTTATTTTATTTAGAAATTGAGACAGAATTATTTTGGCATTGAAATGGCAACTTTTAGGTCAGTAACTGAACACCATGCAACTAACTATATTGGTAAGATCCACTGCCTTGGGCACAGTTAAGACTTAATGACTGTTGCCAACAACATCATTTTTCAATCACATGCAGTTTATTTTGAATTTTAAAATAAAGGCGTGAATTAAAACTATTTTTTCAAATCATGGGAAAATTTTTCAAGTTATAGAGTTAATCCCCTTCTGAAATGAAGCTTATTTACGCATTCTTTGTAATTAACAGTGCATCTTTCACAGTTTATGAGTTTAGAGCACACTAAAAGGAGGAGAATTTTGCAGTCAGAACAGTTGCATATCATGCAGCCAGAATATTTCAATTTCCTGAAACTAATTGGCATGTGGTTTACATTTCTTTTTTCATAGGTGCTTTTTTGGTGCCCATAATTATAATGGAACCATGCATGCAACAACTTCTCATGGTTAGTCTGATGTCTGAAAACAATGCTAAGATTAACCAGGTTGCTTCTCGATGTTGTTGTCCCCATAGCCATTACTCCTGCTGATGTAAATGTGTATTTTAGACCTTCTGTACTGAAAAATATTGAATGGGAGCCATGGCAGTTTGTTTATGTTTCAGACTAAGGATGACGGTGTAGGTAGGTGTATAAAAATTTTCAATTTCACCAGGAAAAGATGAAAGCATATCTTTTTTCATTTCAGCTTCCTTTGAAAATGTTAAATTTCTCCCTGGTTATATGTATGTAATTAGCACGTTAAACTTTTTCATTTTTTTGCTGATGATTAATATGCCTCTCATGGAAATATTGGAGGCGTTCCAAGAGAGACATAGAAACCCACCTCCCACTTTGACAATTATTGCCCCTGCGGGTTAGATAAATAGGTTGGTAAATACCTACCTACCTACTGTAGAAAAATAGTGTTTATACTTCCAATAATGTTTTGAATTTATTCTTTGAAGTCAGGGAACGTGTTTGATATTCTTGAAATATGAATGCAATGAATAGATTTTGATAATTTAGCTGTCTCCGTCTACATTATTAAGGTAATTACAATGCAACAATTTATACGAAAAATCATTTGCCTTGACCAGGATTTTCACACTCTGAAATTTTTGCATTGAAATGCATATTAGCGGATGACTCCATCAAAAGTTACTGTTGCGGCATCTCCCGCAGTTTCTTTGGAATTTGTTGAGGTAATTAAATAAAGAAGATGTACTTGAAATGAAATGGCCATGACAAAGGGAATTTTGGAGTCAACTTTAAATGATAATGCACACAAATAAAACATTGAAACTGAGAGAACACAACAGGAGAGAATTGCTATAGAGGTGAATGGTTTCCTATGATAAAACAACTGAATGAAATTGGTGAGATTTGCTACAAAATCCACAGACACCAAAGTGTAATAAGTTTTCTTACCTTTAACAGATGGCTTGCATATCTACATGAGATTGATGAACATCATATGGATAGATTAAATAACTAATGAAGTAGAGTTGTGAAAAATGGGAGCTGAAAGAAGTGAATTTGAAAACAAGAAGATGTGACAGACTTATGATACATACTTTATGATAGTGAAACTTGCTCAAACAATTGTTGAAGTAAGAGGTGAATGAAAAAAAACGTAAAGAGGAATAACCCAAACTAGATACTGATTGATTGAAATAAACATAATTATACCTAAACCTAAATACAAGAGCTTTTGAACATAGTTCCTCAAAATAATTTAACTGAAGATTTCTTCATAAATAATCTTAGTAGGTACTGCAGCATGGAAAATTAGTTTTGTGAAACTCAATTTGAATGACAAAAAGCGTCCGTCTCTTGAAGTTACATTTGCTCTCATATTCATTATAGAATATTTTATAGATAAACTAACTCACCTTTACTCTTACATTAATCTGTATCAAGTTTTTCCCCGCATGAACCACAACATTATGTTTCAACAGAACATTGCCATATTTGATGTTTAGGAAGCATCTGGTTAGACAAGTAGAAGAATGTTGTGACTAAGGCAGATGCATTGGGATTTATTGAAAAAATAAGAGAGAGTGGGGCAGAAGCAAAGACAGGTTATCTCCAAGAGAAAAAAAACCACTACATAAGTAGTTAGTTAACAATTAATAGCAAACTACTTAAGCCTGTATATCAAGAAATGACTCATAAATTAATTGGAACAAATTTTGATACCTATCATGACAAAGGCTGTTACCTGGTATTTAATTCATTCAGGGTGAATGAAGTAAATTTTTAGGTATTAATGCCAAACATTTGTGACAAAAACAGAAGTAATGACATACTTTTCCACAAATTTTACTCTTTGGTACAATATATGACCACCACGACATCATCAGGTACAATGACATTTGGTAACTTATGATGCCATATCATGATGAAATTCAATGTACCAAAGAGTGAAATTCTCTGGAAAAGTATGCATTTCCTTCTGTTATTATTGAGATATACAAATTTAGCAAATTGAAGCTTGAATCAATAAAATTTATTAATAAGTTCTTTGCAGAAATTACTAAAGTTGGATCAATATTTTCTATACAGAGTTAACTTCTCTATGAATATAGATTTGTTGCATGTAATAGAAAATTGGAAGTATTTTTCACCAAGTGCCTCAGAAAAATGAATAAAATATAACTAAATGAATACACTGGGCATATAAGTAAGAGAGGACAATTAATTGCATAGACAGAAAAACTTTTGAATATCATAATGGAAGAAAAGAACTAAAATGTTAGGTTGAGGATGATTTACAAGAAGAAGAGCATTGAATTCATCATTTCAAGGAGCTGTAAGTGTTTGAAGATTGGAACCTCTCTTACTGGATAATTTGGAGGATAAGATACATTAATATTTGGATTGTTAGACTGTTATAATGATTTGTTTGTTGTGTCTCTTTTCAGTTGATAAATAGTTGAGAAGAGATTCGCGCTCATCTATAGCCTTTTTTTATATTTTTTCAGGAAAGCACTATTTTTGTCAATATATATTAGAAGTTCTCATATTTTTTTAAATGCTTACAACTCACTAACCATTGAGCTATAAACTTATTGGTAAGTAGATCTAATAAATGACCTGTTGTTTGATAAAAGGGGTACAACCTGTTTAGAGTAGGGTAAAAATTAGAGTAGGTTTATCTATCTCAGAAGTGCATCAGACTAAAATAGTCAAAGCAGTAGAGACATGAGGAAAAGTATTGAATTAGGATGGTAATCCTTTACAAGGAGGAAATTGATGACAGGGACTTTGAGAAAAGATTAGTGAAAGCCTTGATATGAAGCAGAGCTTTGTACGGCGTGGAAATATGGACACTAAAGCAGGATGATAGGGGTAGATTAGAGGCTTTTGAAATGTGGGTGTGGAGAATGATGGAATGTGATGTTGACTGAATGGAAAACAAATGAGGAATTGTGGGAGAGGAGAGAGGATTGTCGAGCAATATCCAAAGGAAGCAAGAAAGATGGATGTAGAGTATCCTGATTGGTGATAGGATATTTAGGACTGTGAAAGAGGGGAGAATGTTTGGCAAGCAAGGAAGAGACAGGAATAGAAAAGGGATGCTGGATTGAATGAAGAGAGGAAAGAAGTACATGTATGCATAATTGAAGAGGAGCCTATTGTAAGGTCAGATGTTGGGTTGTATTTTGCTAAGAAAGACAAGGGAATCGTTGCTGTACTGTATGGTAGTTTGTGTTCATCAAAATCCTACCTTAACCGATAGATTACTAATAGTAATACTATGAGAATTTCATGTTTCTGTAAGCAGAATAATAATGCTTTACTTTTAATATGCCTACTAAATGAAGCCTTTGATAAAATAGCCTCCTTCTGAAAAGAGATAAATACATCCAAAGCAATACATTTAACCTCAGTATATGTATGTAAACATTTAATTGACCTGGATACCATTATCAACTTATTTCACAGAGATAAAGTCATAGTCAATTAGGGTTATGCCACTAAGGGATTTTCACACAAACATATTTTTTAATAAATAATTCTCCTTGAGGATTTTCCTACCATTTTTTTAGATATGCATTGACCCAGATTGATGTTTTGAGTAGGTGCATAGTTAAGGTTCCATTATCTCCTCTGATTTCTTCTTTGTGAGCAACTTTAAGAGTAAATTTGTGAAAAAATGCCTTTTCCTCACTAATTGGGTCACTAAAATAAGGAGAAAGATTGAAATTCACTAACCATTGGGCCATAAACTTATTTGGTGGGGCAGGCAGGGTATTTTAATAGGTGGGTAGGTATAACAAATGACCTTTTGTTTGATTAAAAGTACACAACCTGTTGAGAGTTTGAAATTTCTGTATTATAAATTCTAATCCCTGAAATCAGTTACATGTCTTTCAGGGCTTCAAAAACTACTCAAGCCTTTTTCTGTACACTATTTCACTCATCAGCTCTCCATTCTATCTACCCACTCCTCATGCCATTCAAATATTTATTCTTTCTTCCCTGCTTACCCAATATTCTCCCCTCTATGACCACCATCAAAGCCATTACCTATCAATACCACTCCCATCCTTTTCTGTTACCAACTATTTTTCATGTTTTAATGTAGTACAACTTCATTTTTCTTCATCCAAAACCACCTTTCTTCATCTATTCTACTCCATATCCACATCTCTGAAGCCTATTTAGACTTGGTTACCTAACTAACAACCAATTTGTAGAACAATTCAACAATATGTACCCGTGATTAATCCATGTATATTCCCATTAAATACTTAGAATGAAAAAGGATGATTGATATTTTCTTTAGTAATTTTTCTTTCCAAAAAACTTTTGTTATTTTGGAATACTGTAAGCCTGACATGTGATTGCTCCAACCTCACAGGCATTCAGGTAGCATATGCCAAGGCCATTGCCCCATCCCCTTAACCTCTAAGAAAAGATTTGAGCAAATCTCATACCAGTGCCCAATCTTATAAAAATATATAGAAAATATGAACTAGTCTTGGGATACACAAAAGAATCATCCCTCGTAAAAGGAGAGCTGACCAGCCCCTGGGATGATAAATACCATCATGATCTTATAAAAAGATGTAACAGTGAATTTGCTTAAATTCAGACCAATTCAGATTGGCCAATGTTCTATTAGAAAAGGTGCGACTATTTTTCATACACATACATATCAATGGTTCAGTCAATGATTTTTATCAGTTTAGGAAAATATAGTATTGAGGTAAATTTTAGAAAAATTCTTTTTTTACATATTTATGTCATCACTGACCAATTTAACACAACGGAGTGTGCCTTAAACAGTGTTATCACCTGAGCCTTACCTTAAATTTTAATGCTAAAAATATGTCCATCAGGGCAATCCAATGAATTCTGCCCTAGAAACCCAAATTGTCTACAAATGTTAGTGAGTCATCAGCAAATGAGTTTCTAGCAAACCTTACCTCATTCACTATTTTGATGATTTAAATAAAAACTACCTACAGTAGCAGAAATTTGATTCCATGAGGTTTTTAATTCGTATTTTTTTCCACTTGACGCCCGTTGCAATCCCTAATGAAGTTAATCATATAGATTAGTGCTATTAATGGAAAATATTCACACGAGTAATTGCTCCTTTTGCTCTGAACTGCAACTAATTTCGAGTCCGCCTGATAGTTCCGTCTCGCCATGCCTCCCCTCCATGGACGACATTATCGTGATATCAAATCCCGCCGCCACAAAAGAGATCTCCAGACGCCGCCGCCTGTCGGGCGGAAGCGAAGGGTGAGATCAATTACCAATTATGTCCCGTGATTGGAGGAAGAATGGCGAGATGGTTGCAGCGCGCTGACCTCGGGCATTCGGGATAAATGGTCCAAGATCACTATGGCATCCCCAGAGGGGGAGTCTGGTGGGGCGATTGACCCCTTATGCGACGGAATCACTAAGTCCCTCGGAGCAATTGGGAAAAGCGGATTCCAGCCACGTCCTTTCTCGTGCTAAGAATAACCTCGCCCAATATACTCGACTTCCTCGCGGTACCCGCTCTGGCGCGGGCCAAGACTTCGCTTTTGAGAGGATGGCTTTTCCCAGGCGAGATCAAAGGCGGAAAATCCGGTCGAATAATTTACAATTTTTGCGAGTGTATTTGAGCATCAAATGACGCATTTTCAGTTTTATTAACAGCTGTAAATTTTTTCGTCATAATGAGCGATTTATTTAGTATTGTTGGCAAGAGGGAACGTGTACATTGGAGACTTTTGAGATGTTGGTATCCATAAATGGATTCAGGACATACTGAGAGGCAATGGACGATGAAGACCCCAATAATAATGGGGAGAATTTTGGTAAAATTAGGTAGAGGGAGGAAAAAAAGGCTTTTTGGATCCAATTAAGCGAGGTAGGTAGAAAGTATGCAGAGTTTAAGAATGAATTATTGTAATAAGTGACATGGAGTTTAAAGATATTTTGGGTCATGTTAATTACGACTTAGGATCACAGTCGTGTTTAGTGCCAGGGTCCATCTAAAACCTATCCCAATGCGGTAGATTCTGCCAAACAATAGAATGGTTAACTATCAGTAAGTAGTTTTAACCTATAAAAGCGGGGTAAAGTTTCCTTTGGAGATAGAAATGCTCGGGGACAAGGTGAGGGAGTACACCCCCCACCGCCGTGTGCCCGTCGGTCATTAGAAGAGTGTAATTAATCATCGGGGACTCCAATAACAAGTTTAGAAAGATTAGAAGTTATGATGATCCAAGAAACACATAAGCATGTCGGAAGTGAGGAAATTTAATTTCGTCTCCTCATCTCTGTTTGATCTCTCATTGTTTTGTACGCCAGCAATTCCACCCCATGACGTGAGTGGCTCTCGGTGGTGGGTTTGCTGCCACTAGAAAGAGTAGAGTTCAGGTCGAAAGCGGTAGATCTCCATGCACTTGAAAACCTTTCATGCCCACCAACGCGTCAAAGGGTTCTTCGAAAAAAATATTCTACTTCAATTATTACGATGGAGCGTCGTACGGGTGGGTCCGAGGTTCCACAATCTTTTGATATGAAGACTGACTGCCTATGAAACTGTATCCCCCGCGAGTGTCTTTGATTTTAACAAATGATTCCTAAATAAATATTTTAGGAAGCGTTCTGGTCATATGTTCCGCGAAATAGATTTTCTGTTGTTATAAACGCTCGTTCATTTAATATGAGGGCAGAGAAAGGATAGGGGTGGTTCGCCGTAGTGAGGGGTTTTGAGGAGAGAGAGGGGCAGAGAATTGGAGTTAGCCTCAGTGAAAATCACCATCTTCCGCAAAAACGATCGTTTAAAAAGACAATCGCTTCGTGAATTGAGGCCATGGTCAGCGTATCAGACTTTCTCTCATTTAAAGATACACCTTTACTACATATTGTCTTTCTTTTCAATCTTAACCCATTATTTTCAACTTTTAATTAAGACCCACATAATATATTTCTGATTCTCGTGGTCTTCTCATGTACTTATACCTGTACTCAATAAGAATTAATGCCAATAGACATTAATCTGGGGGGTCATTTTGTGGAATTCACGCTTGAATCGTGGTAATAATGAACTAGTGAAGGACAGGATGCAGTATCATTTTACTGTGCGAGCCAGTGAACTAGTTCGTAATCGGACCATAAGTAAGGCGAAACGTTCGTGAACTAAGTGTAAATAAATCCCTAGGCCTGGGAACATTTCCTAACCCAACTATGAAAAGCAGGGCAACTCTTTTATTTGTAGCGTTGAGAATAGCCTTCTGACAAATAATTTAAAAACCCCGCAACACCGGAAACCTATTTTTGGCAACAAAAAAATAAATAGCAGACAATCACATATCACATTTTATTGAATGGAAATAAATTGGATGACCACGCTCAGTAATCAACGATTCTTAGTTCTGTTCAAAAATAAATGACCAACGGTTCAGTGACAAAGTTAATACTTGTGATGGTTTAGTGACTCGTGCGCGATTTGTATCGTAATTTAACGCGAGGGTCGAATACATTATTATCCTCTAAATCAATCAGCAATTGAGTGAACAGAATAATATCACAAGCTCAAAAATAATCAGCGATGTATTCATCATACTCAATCAGCAATATATGAAATTACCTAATCAGCAATCCATGAAAAGACGAACGCTTCCATCACTGTTATTACATGGTCAATGCTAAACATTCGTCTCCTAAGACTTATCTGCGGAAGGAAAATATTTGAACATTAATTCAAAATGTCCTGATGGTGTAATGCCAAACAAAGGTGCGGGAAAATACTAGCAGGCATGATCGTAGAATAATATAGAGGCTAAGTCGAGTTGAGGTCGTATGTAAATGAGGTCGTTGGTCTATATTCAGCACATCTATAACACCTAAAGGGCGAGTAAAAATTGGAATAGTTGTGCAAATGTTTGCAAGAAAGGATTTATTTGAACCAGCGAGTGGCCTCGGAGACTAATCCTGATTTAAGGGAACGTTGTTTTTTTCATAGACTGTCATCTGGGCCACAAATGTTTTTAGTTATAATTTTGAATCAATGTCTGTCGCCAATCGCCCGTATGGAATTTGAGTATGAGAAAAAGTAGGTCTTCAAATCTTTGTCGTTTTAATATGTCCAACAACCGACATTTACGAAATATACATATACCTACATAGTCCATGATGTGACCTCATTAATTATTAGCACTATCCTACCGGATACGCTTTCGATGGATCCGGTAAAAGTTTTACACCACTTTACTTCAAAGCTCTGACTAACACAGCAAAAAATTATCATTGCAACCATTATATTGTTCCCATAGCTGTATTATTATGAATCATCTATTTAGTTCTGCGTACTTTCTAACTCCCTTAATTCCGTTCAAAATGCATATTCTTTTCCTCCCTCTCTACCTCTCTTTCTCAACAATCTCCCCTCTTCCGTTCCCAAGTCTGCCTTCAGTGGCCCCATTTTTTCAGCATCCAATTGTTTGATATCCTTCGATTTTCCACACCACACATATGTTATATAATTAGAATTAGTTATCGATCGAAAAAATTTGTAATAATGACTAATTTGGAATGTCTTCATCCCCCCAGCCCTCGACCCTTCGACATCCTCCGCCTGCAGCTCGAAAAAAAAGGTTAAGTACTTAAAATCTGCATCGTTGACAAGTTTTGCAGATTCTTGAACCTAGCAGTGCCATTTCATCATCCTTACTCGAGCCTCAACAGCAAAGAAATTTGCTCGTGCATGTGGCTATTACCTCTGGTGAAGCGCACTCCTTGCGCAATGAGCTTGCAATACAGCAAGTGGCCGCGAGATGAAGTAACTAACGGTTTCGCACGATACCGCAATGTATAGTGTTCCTATGAACCTATTGGGTGACAAAGCATGGGGCATACTTGCAATTAAATAAGTCGGCCGTTCCAATGCACGAAGATTCTATGAGAACTAAGAACGGCTTGTTCTTCATGGGCAAGTGCTTTGGAAAGTCAGCGTTTGAAAGAAATCTTTTAGCCGTCTTTGCTCGCTCTCTCCTTTTCCAGTTATTTTTTTTTCTCTGAGTATTACTGCTCTCGCTCGTGAAACACGTTCTACGTTCACTATTCACAGTCAACTTCTAACTCCCATTAAATAATTTTCATATTGGCACAATGGTTAATACGGGTCTTATTTAGACGAAGGAATACTCCAGGGTGCCTTTAGGTTACTTATTTTTTGCTTAAGATTGCTTCTTATTCGGAGGGTCCCGGGTTCGATTCCCGGGTCTCTGGGCGACTGCAGCTCCACCCAAGCTATGTGATTTTTCGGGTACCAGATCTTCCTGGGAAACCATAACTGGCGCAAGGAAAGGAACTGGCCCCCCTACCCTGATGTGTGAATTTTACACGCCGTTGGGCTTAGTACTGGGTGAAGTATATACATATGTTTATGGAGGGAAATATGAATATAGGGGGAAATATGTATATAGGGGGAAATATGGAGGAAGGGAATATTTATGACTAGAGTATTTCAAAGGGGAGCTGAAAACGAAAATAATATAAGACAAAAAGGCAAGAGAAACCATAAAGAAGAAACACTATTTCTATGGAATGCTTTGCCTCTACGCGGTAGGCTCTCTATGATGGGAATAACTGAATCATTTTCTAACTCACTCAGAAAAATTTTCGAGGATTTTCGGTTTTCAGATTGACGCGAGGCGCTGCCTCACCAAAGCTCTGCCTTGGCCCATTCAGCGCGCTCACCCGAGGATGGCATGGCAAACAGAGCGAGTCGAGGAGTTAAAAGAAATGTCGGATGCTTTCAGAGAATAAATATTTCAATTCAGTAAGCTCTGAAACTATTGAATCCGCTTCTGATTGATTAAAATTGCTCGCCCGCCAATTAGAAAGTCTCGGGTATGTTGGGCTTTAAATACAAGATGCGAGGGCAACCAACATTTTTTCCTCTAACAGATTTAAAGTGAGCCTATGTTTAATGCTCGAGACAAGGATGAATTCAAATGTCAAAGACATTGAGTGCTAGGGATCTCAAGATCCCGTGGGCTTAGGTATAACCAGTTTCACATATAATCCGTACTACTACTGCGATATTACATCAGTGATACTACTTTCCAACAAAATGCTCATACGAAAATGCAATTTAATATTCATTTAGATAGAAACTGGGGTCCTCAAGCGAAAATTGGATCCTGTTAAAACATTCCTCGACTTCCAATCTACTGAATGAACTAGGAAAAACGAATAAAAAATCCATGCAGAATCTCAATGCAACATTGAGGAGGTTCAAGGCTGCGGGCCGATCCAACCTCATTGTAAATTCATAAAGAATGTACACCGCCCCTTGGATTATAGATTTCCTGTAAAGAGAAATACCTCAAGCTTTAACGATGAATTTCGAAATATTTTTTTACCCTCACTATTTAAGTCAGCGATGAAATTTGGAATCATTTTCGAGGGAAATTGGAATTTTAAAACATGGTATTCAAAATCAGACATTCCTACTGAAGATCCATTCTTAATTATTTCCCGAAGACTATCGTTTTTTTTCAAAACAATTACGCCCAAGCATTTACGTATTCTTACTTTTTCCAACTCTCAAGGATATATTCTTTAGGAAAACTTTTTAAAGTCCAGAATGTATCTTTTTTTCCGAAACGTATCAGTGTTTTCAAAAGCAACAATATTTAGAAATGAGATGTTTTTATATTAAGAATTTTAGAAATGCAACACGACATATGGTTCGTGTAGGTATAATTTCTATCCAATGAGACGCATGTATCAAGCAATTAGCTAAATTAAGTCTAACTTAAGAATTGCACAAATTCCTATATAATTAGTCTATATAAAGGAACTAGGAGTTATGCAACCACACCGGCTCAATAACTATCAGATATTGAGGAATATGAAAAGTTTAAATCCCTTAGTAATAATTTCTCTGAAAACAAAAATTATTTTAAAATTGGATTCGGAATTGTGGAAATGCCATTCTTTCCTTCACAAATTCTGTGGATCAAAAAGAGTATTCGATTACAGTAAACGCCACTTCAAAAACCACAAGAAAATTCTCTCGACCTAAAAGGTAATTTCCATAAGTCATTTGATGTCTCCGGCGAAACTTTAAGGAATACGCATAACATATTGAAATGAAATTAAATTATTGAATTAGTAATTCCACTTTATCTAAAAACACGACCCAGGTTTCGACGCTGAACGTCATCGTCAGGTCATCAATATCGAAACATGGGTCGTGTTTTTAAATAAAGTGTGTGGAATTACAAAGTCAATAATTTCATTTCATTTCAATACGTATAATCCATAAGGCAGTTGAACAAAATGTCCAGCTGATATATTTGACGTGGCTAGAGTATAACAGAGTTTATACTAATAGAGTAATTATCGTATTTATAGTATACTCTTCTACCTTAGGGGTTAGGTGGTAGAAGAGACTCAATAGTCTCAATCTCGCCCCAAAATAAAGACGACTATTTATCTATTATAATACCAACCTGAAGCGAAAATCATTAATTATCTCTGACATGCATGCATTATATTGCCCCAATGAAGACACATGTTATGAATAAAAAGACTGCTTCCCATTTGCCAGTCACATAGTGTTGGCGCCATGATTAACGCTTATTAAATATATCATATAATTCCTTCCTAATGCCCAATTTATTTGCTAATTTCTTCCAATAATATTTTCTTTCATGATGATGCAGTGGAAAATAAAGTAATATCCATTCTTCAATTCTCTTTTATTTTTGTAAAATAAATTTCTTTCCACCGGTAGTATTCTGCGCTCTACTTGCGCTAGTTAAATACTTCGATAATTTAGCGTGTAGAGATATTGCCTATGAGGCAATCACTATCAATTTGTTTTGCGTTTAAATTGGTACACATATTGTAATTAGTTAGTGATTAAATGAATTTTATATTATTTTTTAGTTAATAAAATATTGTTAAAAGCTATTTTTGTTTCAAGTCTAGTTGTAATTGGAATCTCGGATTCATGCGCATTTTGCTTGAAAACGAAATTTTTTCTTCGAGTAGTCAGTTGGTATTTTTATTTTTAACAAACCCTCATTCTTCAATCATGGCTCAATTCTTTGTTAAAGATTGATGAAAAGTGAAATGAATAAAAATGCCTAAAATATTTGGCTTGGGGAAAATGTGTATTGCAAAATTTGTATTAAATCATAGAGACATGTTAGGTTTTTACATTAACCTAAATATGAGGCAGTAAAAGTGAATTGTGATGCCTAATATCGAGCATCTTCGACCTACCAGGGTCAATTATTACTTTGAATGTCCTTTTTCCCGCAAGGATTTTTAACAAGTTTTAATCAAGAATAAAGAATATCAAAAATCCTCGCTGAGCTTTCTGAGGCACTGTTTCTTTAATTGCGTCCAAAATCGTGTCACGGCTATTGGAATGGATAAGTTGTCAATGCACTGAATTCTTATAAGTATGAATTCCGGCGGCGGTGGATTTGTCCTTGGAGTACTGTGTCTTGTTCAGAGCGCTTCAACCGAAACACTCCTTCCATCATAGTGGGCGTCGCATGGCGAGCGCTTCGGCCCCTTTCACTATGGATAGAACAATACGTACGAATACCGGTTTCCCCGCTCCCCGTATCTGCTCCCCATAAACATTCAAACACCTCCAGACTACCTCCTAACCTTAATAGTGCAATGATCTCAGCTGTTGGTCGCCTCTACTAATAACTGCTGTTAAAATAGCTTCATTTGCCTCAGTGCTAATAAACAACGATGATCGAAGTGCTATGATGAAATCATTAGTATTATACTACACCCATTTTCGAAGTGAAATGCTTAACATTCCCAAAGAGACGGTTTAAACTGCGGGGGCTAGAATTAGGGAAATTTGCGACTATTTTGACATTATTCCGTTGTCTATCGAATATCTACGGACACAGATGAACGTGTTTTTTATCATTACGGGATAGAGTATGCCTGACATATATGCCTGATATCGTTGACTGCCGTGACGTTTTGTAAACTTTCATTAAGATATTTATTTTCACCACGTCTCTAAACGTGAATATGCAATACTTTCCATTACGGTTGATATTTACAAGCATTCTGTCGTCACAACTCTAAATTAAAAGGGAAAATAATGCCTCATTATTTATTTCTCATAAATAAATATCAATAAGTAATCACAAAGGCACCTCAACAAAGAGCAGAAAAGCATTTCAGCCCACTAATGCATCCACTGTGAAGAAAGATTGACACTGTCTGGTCCGATGAAATTTCTTTTAAGGGTGGCACTGCGAGACGCGGGCAACATGCTGAACTATCCTGGTTTAGGAAACAATCAGCATTCAATTAACATAATTTCGCCGATCCTCTCCTCCCAAGGTAAAATGGGAAATATCTTGGAAGAGGTCACTTGAACGAGATTTTTGGGAACAACTCTCTTACCCTCGCCCACAGTCATTTCTCCCTCCCTCACAACGAATCCGGGACATCCGAGATGGAAAGGAACCCACCGTTTTCGGGGTCAACGTTTTCCGAGGCGACGTCTTTTTCGTGACATGCCCACAGTAGATGCCCCTTGACTCCCACTGAAAGTCTGCTCCAACCATCTCTCCACAGTGTCACGCCAAATATTTTTGCCACAATCTTGACTCATTTTGAGACGCATTTCACTTAATCCATCGACTCGTGTTCTTTTTCAACGCCCTACAAGCGTTCCTCCCAACTCCATTTCCCTCCGTTGCACTCGTGAACGGCAGCGTTGCAAAAGTTGGCACCGTTTGCGTTCGGTAACAGGAGCGTGAGAACTTAAAGATACGAAATTTGGCAACTGTGTCGCACGGATAGAGAAAAGGGGACGGATGAAGTCCGCGGCCAGGTTCGCGCAGAAAGTTCCTTCACAGCTTCTGAAGCTGAGTGGTCACATGCAGGCGAATTTTGGAGTTTTTATAGGATTCCCACATAGCACGTGCCATTATGAGACGGGCAGACCCGTGGCGCGTTTGAAGTAAAGGGAATTATTCTGAAAGAACTCATTTTCGGAAGTGGTGACATCGTCAGATTAATTTACACCGCACTCGGCTGAATGATGAGCCAAGAGTCGGAGTCATCTAGGCCCTCATCGGCTAGAAAAACGAATTAATGAACTATTCCGTGAAAATACCGCTCATACAGTGGTGAGCACATTTAAAAATATTTTGCTTTCCGAGTAAATTGAATTCGAGAACTATTAACCGACAGTCTTATTTCATGAGGCTTATGAAGGTAAATTTGTCAAAATATATCATCTAATGGCTACTAAATGAGCTAGTTTAAAAAAATTTCGACATAGAATTGTAAATAGTTAAAATTAACAAACGAATTTCAAAATAATACAAAAAAATAAATTTCTGGTTGATCGTCGATTTTGACTCAATCAATGAAAAAATGTTTATCAAAGTTAGCAAATGTTTACCATACATGCCCAACTCGGTGTAAAAATAATTGCATTAGCGTAACGTGTGTGCATGTTGCATTATTATTGCATTATATTAGCGTTCCTTTGACTGTTTATGACCTTAACTTTCTTCAGTTTCAGTCAATCAATTTATTTGAACTAAAGTCAGTTATATTTTTAGGAGACAATATCGCTGAGTCAACGCTTCTGAATCCCTTTTCCAGGTCATATTTAGATACGCCCGCTCAAATGAAAGGTTTTTGGAAAGTTTTTTGAAGCCTATGCTCTTATCTACCCACGATGACATTTAGTTTCCTTAAGTTAAGGTCAAGGGCACAGTCCATTATATACAATAAAAAAATTGGGCCAAGAAAAGTTGACATATTCTAAATCATCATACCGGTGCATTCAACATAAGCGCACTTGTTCGACACAGTCTTGGGGAATGTGCATTCGACTCAGATTTTGGTTTACCAATAGAAATTATTCGCCCTCAAAGAACTTCAAATTTTTTATACCAGGTTCCAAATTGAAAATTTACGATTTAAAAGCCACGACTGGATCTCATCGCATTAATCGATGTTCGATGGTGAACTGGAACAGGCTACACAACTTCCCAGCGTTCTGAATGATGCTCACCCCCCCCCCTTTCCAGGCCCCCGCCGCTCCCCGAGTGATCCAGCGACTCAACGGCAGAGATACACGGCCGAAGAAGCAAGTTAACGGTTTTTTCCAACTCCCGACGATCCTCTTTAACACTTTGAGTATCCCCAAGAAGGGAGAGTTTCCTCGAGAGGAGAGAGATGGCTTGAGGGAGGAAAAAAAGCGGAAGGAGAGAAGTCTTGAAAAAAATATCTAATGTCGTACACAGACGCGGGCAAACTTGGAGGAGTGAAAGGTGATGCACATCTCCTGACCAGGGCTGACAGTGAATTCGAAAACATGTCTGTGGTGCATCCATTAAGTTCATTCTCCGTTAAAAGTTAGCATCCTTGACGATAAATACGCTTTCTAACTTTTCCAGATTAACTGTACTACGTCTCAGTAAATACAGGAAAGTAATGAATGAATTAAACAAATATAACTGACTTATACCCTGTGATCAGAGTTTAAATTAATCACACCCCTGAAAATTGAAAATCCATGGAGTACATTTAACTATAATGGTAAATGTTAATGCTTTCATTTGAAGCTTTGGAAATATTACGTTTCAGATGATTGTTTGTGGTTCCAGAAACCCTTTACCTGTAATAAATGGCAACCAACTCCATGAATCAAACTTCTTTAATTTGAACGAAGGAGTTATCTGCGATAATATGGCTATTTTCACCAATTGCAATCAAGTAGTGATATCTTCCGCAAAAAAAAGAAACATAGGTGAGAAACTCTACAAAATATAAACAAAACATCAAAAATATTTCAGTATCTTAAACATAATTTTAGTTTAAAATTATTCGGATCCCACCCTTTACCATTGTTGCACATCACATACTAGCCCCGAAAATTAATATTTAAATGGCCCTTAAACTAATTATGTCGACATGCAGAGTGAACAAATAAACTTTGAGTATAAATATATTTACATCCTAGAACACCTGTATCGAAACGCTATCAGTAGCTAAGCTAAACCATTCGCATGAAAGATACACAACGTTTTTATAGTTCTTGAGTTCAAATAAGAAGATTTTACGATTGCTAGAAGCTCAGCATTTCAGTCCAAATTCTTTTAATTTGCATTCATCTGGTCACGTAATTTGAAACAAAACTTTAATATTAAGAGCACGTCGAAGTTCCAATGGCTGAATGCCACATCTTGTACGAGTGAAGATATTTTTAATCAAGAACACGATTTCCAATTAAAAAGCGATTTTCATACCTCCTTTTACTTTCTCCACTAATAGCAGTGTAGGGAAATAGGGCGGTCTAGAACGAAGCCTAATTCGGGAGCCAGAATTTATGGCAGAGTAAACATGAACTCGAGCAGAAAAAGTCTGTCCAGGACGATGGAATCCAGTGTGACAATTAAACGGTAATGACTACTCTCTAATTAAACCCAATCCTATTTAACGGGGTAGTAGGAAAAAATGTAATTATTTTCAATCCATAACAGACTATTATATTAACATATTCTTAAAGGAATGTTATTTACTTCACAGTCGCGAACTTAAATAAACAATTTTCAATTCGTATCCTGAAAAATAATTTCGAAAATTGAGTTTGAAATAACAATAAAATTCATAAAAACAGTAATCAACTCGAAGATCAGTTAGGTAGGTGATGGTACCGTTCACCCAATACTAAGCCCAACAGCGTATGAAATTCACACATCACATTCACAGGGTAGGGGAGCCAGATTCCTTCCCTGAGTTTGAAATAACAGCATCCAGCACATATCGCCATTAACTGCTCACGCAAGTAAATAAAAACAAGATGATGCCATGATTAATCGTTGTTTTCATAATATTTTGCAACGTACTTTTTAGCGAACGCAGCAATTTTTAGGTAGGGTTAACAAAACTCATCCACATGTCAGTTTGCAACAAAAACAATAAGGATTCCTTTGGATGAATATCATTCTACGTAAAGTAACTTGTAATTTCAATGCACTTCTACTTCCAACGATATAATCAGTGCTGAAATGTATCTCAGCTTCAATAGCCTCATTCACCGAGAAAGCTATACCCTAGCAATTACTCGCGAAGGGCAATCCTTCTAACTTAAGTTCAAGAATGTCGCAGATATCATCCAGCTATGGTATTGACCCAATGACAAGGCAAGAGCAGGCAGGCGGATAGCGCATTCCCGAGCCAAAAGAATGTCGTATACCGTCCACGGTTACCGATGTGAACACGTTGGCTGGCAGCAGGAACGGGCATGGGATATATTCAATGCTGCTCTCCAGGCATTTCTCTGCTATTTTATTAATAAAACGAATGATTTTTGCATACTGGCCTCCCACCATGAATCCACCTCTCTCGCCAATCCCAAAACGAATCTTTGCCTAACTAATCTTCTGTTTATAATCCTTAAGTATTTACCATATTGTTCCTTCACGAAAATTTTCCACTTTTCCTGAGATGCCTTCTTTCAACTCCACCGATAACTTTTCTTCCTCCGTACCTAATGGTTCAGATCATTTTACCTTTTTCTGCCAGTTGATGTTCAAATTTCCTGGGGGAAAGGAAAAGGGGAAAATGCCAGCAAGTGTGACAAGTCATCGGCTTTGGTTTTAATTGGTCCGTGACAGATTTCGATCGATTCTGCTCTCTTGCTTGTAATTGGCTCTTGTTACAGGATTAATATTATTTTTTGGTCGTCCAACATTATATAAAATACTTGAATCAATCTGACACCCTATATTATAATTATGTGAACCAATTTAATATATTTAAATTTATCGTATTCTTCTTTTTCATTGAATACATAAAATCCCTTCATATTCAACTCTGTTTCTAAAGCCAGTGTATATTTCTTGCGAATTACAATTGCACGCTTCAGCAAACTTTTCGATTGAACGGTCACTCCTTTTAACACACTTTGCTGGTATTTGAATTTTTTTCCTTGCACCGATATTCCTCTTACAGTCATGGATTTAAAGTTATGGCAGAAAAAATAAAACTAATTAAGTATTGAACTTCCTCTAAAGCGATGGAACTCAGTGCAGTCAAAAATCTCTTTCTCCTCTTACAATTAATTAAAATTATTTCATTTTTTTGCGACGTACTTAATAATAATTTATGAACACTGAGTTCTGCACATGTAACTGTAAGTTAAACTATATGATGCTTTATATGAGAACACGTTTTGGTGTTGGTGCTAGGTGAAAACCAACAATAACAGGCAGCGATTTCAGTGGAAACATCTTATTCCATGAGCATCTTAGAGCTAAACTTAATGTAATGTTTGAGGTGATACGTTGAATGTGCTTGCGTAGAGAGAAAGTGCATCCGTGGAAGCTCCGATTTTCATTCACCCATTCGAATCAATAGCCTTATTGTGATATTCGAAAGAAGAATTAAACAATGCCGATGGGATCATCACTCTGAAGGTTATCTTCGATAATTTCTAGAGCAAAAACTTTATGTGTAGCCCTTTACGAACCCTTTCGCTGCGGTCACCTCCGACACCGTCGTCACTATCGTACGTGTCATCCCTCTCGTCGCAAGTTAGCTTCACATCTCCACCACCAGGGGCTCCACACACGTCTCCTCCTCCTCCTCCGGCCCCAACCTCGTCTGTTGAGGGCTCAGAGAACTGCATTTCCGGAGACATTGTAGGAAACACCCTTCACTATGGTCCAGTAGGTGCTCGAAGGGATGTGCTCACCAATCAACGGTGCAAATGTCAGTAGGAGACAAGTCTTATTTTTAACTGCAGGAGCGGTAATACAGGAACGATTGGAGAATAATGTAGAAGATGGAGCGGGTGTAAAAAAGAATTACTTATGTGGAAGACAAGTTACATTAATTTAATTTTTTTGAAGAAAATATGAGGAACACCTCTTAGAGAAACGAAAGACGGAAAGATAAGAATAAAATCGAACGTGAGCGGAGGGAGAGTTGATGAAAATGGTACAGATATGTGAATGCAATGAGGTTAATGAGAAAAGGGATGTTAAAATGATTCAAAAGTCGAAATTAACATGGCGTAAAGCGAGATCTCAATTATTCGAGGTGAGCCCAAGCATAGAGGATCCACGTAAATTAATGGATTGAAGATGGAAAGTGGATTGGGGTCAGATGCGGGAGGGAAAGAAAGTGAACACATGCACGGGTTCGACGGACGTTGATGTCTCCCACAGCGCGGGTAATGTGGCAGCACTGTCTAACACAAAAACACCGCCTCTCTCGGGTCGTCGACACTCGATTGTTCCGCCAGCGACTTCCCTGCGCTCCACCGGCGTCCCGCCGTCCCTACACTCGCGCGCACCACCGCGGGGAGCCTTCGGAAGGCGTCGAACTCCGGTTAACCTTCGTCGATCGCGAAGGGCACTCGGATTCTTTCCCCAGAGAAGGTGGTCCACCCACACCGGGGACGACCGCGGGAACGAAGGATCGTGGACTCTAGATGGTCGGTCACAACCTTCCGACGACCCCCCGCGAGGTCTTCACGGGGTGAAGCTGGGGAAGGGCTGGGTTAAGTAAGATAGGAGGGAGGGAAGGAAAGGGGGTCAGAGATGGGAGGCGAGAGTTCCTAGTGTGGCGACTTCGGTCTCCCTACTGCAGATATGCTCAACGCCGGGGTGGCTGACTCGGTGGGATCCAATCTCGAGGCACTAGACCTTTCCAGCGTTGTGCTCTTAATTTCCTCGAGCCCTTCCCGTCGTCGAGTGAAGCACACTCCGTCCGCCTCCTCCGTCGAAACGTATCGACTCGAGCGGAGACCCGTAGTTGCTCCGACGGCAACCCAACTGCGAGTGTAGTCTCGGATGAGAGGGGAACGGCTTGGGACTTCACTTTCCCTTCCGCAACCCACGGCGGGGCGGAGGAGAAGGGAAGGGGTGGCGACGAGGCAAGGGGTCGGTTCTGGGGTGGGAGGGGTCTCGTCGGAGGAGCTGGGGGTGTTTCAATATATCCAGACTCACAACTCTCCACCCCACGCCTCCCCCCACCCCCCTGTCCACTGACTCTCCGCGGTCCGACATATTTCTTCCCCCTACGCACCTTCTCACACGTTCACTTCCCTTCCTCTTCACACTCCAATCCATCCCTCCTCCAGCCCGCCAGAACGCCGTACCATCTTCACTGTTTTTAAATCATTTTCATCTAAATATTAATAAAATTGTACGAGTATGTATCATCGTCACCATGGGTCATAAATCCAAGCAATTCCGTTCTTTGCCAATTTCTCCATTCCATCGTACGTAGTCTCTTGTGCTAAAATCTCTTATCACCTGCTTCTCGTAAGTCATCCCCAAGTCTTGCAAAATTAATAGGTATTTCTTCTGAGGTAATTCTTTAAATTGGTAACACTTTATTGTTATATATGTTTTCTATGCCTACATATTTAGTTTTTTTTTAATACAACTTATTATTTTTGCTTATTTATCTCATGATAGTTCACATCACGCTTCCACTGGTATTAAACATGCACACATTAAATATGCCTTAGTGGTTTTTTTTACAGATTTTTCAAGGCCCCCGTCTTGATTGGGTGTTTTACTTCAGTGAGTTTTTTCGCTAAGGATATTAGTACACAATTCTTAGGTTTTTCCAGCAAAAGCATATCTATTTATTCCTGAATCGTATTGCCTTCAATGTAACACTGCTCTTTCAGTTCCCTGTTTTTTTTCTGTCAGAGTAAATACCTTCTTTTAATAGCCGGAACATTTTTATGCATGTACAAGGAGGCGTTTTTAGGAAGAAGGGACCACTTAATCTCAATCTCGTCCTATAAAGACATTTATTATTATTATCTCCTGTATCCCCTTACGTTTCCTTCCAATGCGATCCCCAGTGAATTTTAGCACTGTGTCCAAAAATTTGTTCAATTAGCCAATTTTTAAAATTATCCAATTATCATATTATTATTTTTCAACGTCATCATCAACAGGAAGGAGGAAGTGTGTTTTACATTGGCCTTACTCAGTGAGTTCCTTCCACATAAAGATTTAATACTTAGCACGACCATGGTTTCGATTCTACGCATCACTATCACCTGATAATTATGAGCAGAATCGAAACCATGGTCGTATGGAGTATTAAATCTTTATGTGGAAATGCAAAGTTTCTTTTTCTACCGTCATCATGAAGGAATTCCACAAAGTTAAGCCTGAAACTGTTAATTAGAAAACACTGTTATCATTCGACTTCTTCCTCGAGCCAGAAGTTTCTTACGAGACCTAATTCCATAGCAATGTGATTATTTTAAACGTAGGTATAGCAATTTCTTACGTTACTTTTCCCCGTAAAAAACCCCTTCCCCATACTTAATATGCTTACAATATTTTTTCACAACAGTATAATATGGCTCCCGGTTTACATTACTTTTGTTAAGGTTTTCAGCATGTGATAATACCCGTGTTGACCATCGTAATACTATGTGAGTTTCATATTCCAAATCCATTTTTTGCAATCCGCTAATTCGGTATATTTTTATTGTGTCATTTTTACGGATGCCACATGCGTTTTCGACTTTCATCCACACTTCCCATGCAGGTTCTCACAGTTCATTCCCGCTGCAGGCGGTGATATGCGGTTCTAAGCTTTCGACATCGCATCTTTCTTTCTCATTCACGCGTTGAGTTAGCGCCAGTAGTTCTCGTCGTTCGACATTACCAAGAATGCATTGGAGACACCAATATAACACCAACCTGGGAAGTTAAGGAGTGAGTGAAAAATCAGATAATTTTTTCCCTCGTCCAAATTCCGACAGGAGTACCTCTGGTGAAACGTAAATATTTTTTTAATATCATTAATGGGAGTCTACTGTTTAATGGAGGCTTTTGATGGATCCACTTACCTGGAACTCTTACATATATTTCCGAGGCCCACCCAACGCGGCACTCAATAAATGCGCTAAAACCTGGATTACAATAAATCATCCTTCAAGTGAACATAGTGTTGAGTGGAACACCTTACCTACAAAAATATTCGAGCCCTTTCCTAACAGAGTGTATACTTTTAAGAATAGATGTAAGGCATATACTAATAATTTGATTGATGTGTGGTGTAATGTATTATATGTAATAGCTTAATTTTATTTTTAATTTATCTTTTTTTTCTTGCTGATTAATGGCTGTAAATGGGATGGGGATTCACTTGTTTTGTCAAAGAGATTGGTGTTTTGAAGTCTGGTTTTATGTACTATCTTTTGCAATTATTTGGGACTTGTGTGCCACCTGACAATGTCTATTAGCACATGTGTATTTTTAATAATAATATGTACTTAGCGAATTATGCAAAACCATTTTTGGTTAGAACAATTTTAAACATTTATTTATTAATGAATGGAACATTTTATGGAATTAGAAAATTGGGCTGTATACTACATATAGATAAATACCTTCTCTCTCCATTCATTGCTTATTCCCTTCCTATTTCTACCACGCATATTCAACATTCTCCTCTCTAGGAACCAACTAAGGTATGGACGAGACTTAGTTTCATTGAATAAGGAACAAACAAGCTACTGAATCCGATATTTTTTTCTAATTTGAATTTAAAACTTCCCTTTCAAGAGTTGAATGCTTCACTAAATAATAGGTCTATTTTATTTTAATCTCCATAAAAAATTACCACATGTTTACGATATTGTAGTGGAATAGTATGAGGAATACGATCATGACATTCTACCCTTCAAAATTTTAACTGTCTAATTTGTAACCAAAGCAATAAATTTTTATGTCGAATTTATAGCCAAATAAATCATCAAAACTTCGTGGTGTAAACATTTTTAGTGATGTCATTTCTGCTATAACCTTGAGTGCAAATCACATTTATATTTAATTGTGAGCTTTATTGCATTTCGTTTGCAATCAATGCGCGTTAATAAAACAATATCACGAAGAAAGTAAGCCGTTGTAAAATTATTTTTCCTATTAATATATTAGCATCTTGTCAATCTAATGATTATATCGTACTGAATAGGCATGCATTATTTGATTGGTTTACGCCAATTAATTGTAACTTTCTACATTGGGGACTTACCTTTGATTTTTTCGTTTTAAAAATAAATGGATGTATATTGTTTCTCCAAAGAGTACGTAAGTCAAACATTTGAGTTTGAGAGGTGGCGTAGATGATAAGGGACAAAGTAATGAAAACATTAAGAGAATACTACGGAAGAGCTTTTTATACAGAAGAGCGAGTTAATTTAGGGAAACTTAAGGTCAAAGATAAAGGAAGGCGTTGTGACAAATTAAATAGAAATGTTGTTTTTCATGATTCCGAAACATCATCGTTGAGATGAGAGGATAAAGATTTATTATAGCGAAATACGGGTGTGGAGAAGGAAGGAACGTGCAAAATTGGGGGAAGGAAAGACTATGAAAGAAGCACCAAGAATGGTATGGGTGGAGAGATTAGCGTCGGAGGGATTTGGAAGAAGGCAGGAAAAGTGGATGCAAGGCATATCGAGCGTGGAAGACTGTGATTGAGGGAATAATATTGGGCAAGTCAGGGAGAGGGAAGAAATTACTAAAAGGTAGGAATGCTTCAGCTCGTGAGGTAAGGTAGAAAATATGTGGATTTTAGATGTGGTTTATTGAAATTAGTTTGTTTGGGTGTTTTTCTTAGTGGGGGAGTTAAAAGAGTACCATTGCTCATCCCTTGCCTCAATCAAAAACCTGTCTTCTATCTGAATGCAAAAGTTAATAAACGAAACGGGGAAGTATGACTTTAAGACTGGGAAAAATTATTTTCTAAGTCCGATTTAGCTTGCAACCAAAAAGACGTCACTTTTAGACGATGAAGAGACAATAAATTCTCAGACTCTCATTCTCCCTGATTCCCACGATCTCATCTTGACCTATAAACCTACTCCCAATCCAGCCCTCTACGTATTGGCGCGTGGTTTCGCGTATTGTCACCCACACTAAACGAAACATAACAAAGCACTCGTGGCTGGGACGTGAATGGAAGGCACCCCGGAGCCAAGTTCGCGGGAGTGCTCTTGCACCTTGGCTCCGCAGAACACCACGCGTCACCCTTCATTTGAATGGATGTGGCGTGTCGAACAGGGCGTGACGGGCGTCTCCAAAACAATTGGCGGTGCAATCGCGCACGGATAAAGATCGACTTTCACCGGGGCGGTGCGTAACGTTCGGGACGTAATTCCAACGTCATAGCCCAGTTACATAAGCAGAATTTCATTGAACCACTAAAGCTATAGCGGTCGGCTTACTGGATTGCACGCGTGTGATGAAAATTTGGCGCTTGCGCAGAGTGGTCATTGGTCAAAACAGTTTTTTTCATCCACGAAAAAATGGGACTCGAGGTGTGCATACTACGTATTTCTCTACCGAATAAGATCGCATGAAGGGTTGAATTATGTAATTTTTCAGCAAACGCTTGAATCAAACGTCAGAAAGATTTCAAAAAAATACCCCTAAAAAGTTGTTGGTAAATCAATGGAAGATCTGTTAAGTTAAACTTTGAAAACGGCGATAGAAATACCAGCATCTTGATGTGCAAATAATTTGGCTAACCACTGAGTTGCCTAATGCATTTGCAAGGAAAATTAGAATACCTCTGTGATTTCGTAACGGAATTCACGGCGGAGAAAGTTTTGCTATGCTATGAATAGCTTCAAATCATAAACTGAGACTTTAAATAATAACCAAGCACTTGAAGTCCACGAATATGTCCTTTTCATTGCTAATGAAGTAATAACACATGTGTACTTATCTCAGGCATATTACAAAATCAGTACATTAATGACCAAAAAAAACGATCATGCATCTAAATAGTGCCCATATCTAAGGCTCATTTTTCATTTATCAATAATTCAGCTTCAAACGTAAATCATGGAAGTGGCAAGCCAACAAAAGTCACAACGAATCTAAAAAAAATATGCATGGAAGGAATTAATGGGAAATTTAAATGCATAGCAAGGTGCACCATTGACTATTTAAATTTACGCCTTTTAATTCATAATATTGCAAATACGAGCCTAATTACTTGTAGATTAAAATATTTTCAATATACTCAGCTTTCTTTTAAATGTTGATTATAAGTATTCTATGAGAAAACTTATGTGGGTCAATTTCCCATCTCCTAACTTCAGGAAAATGAATTTCGCCTCCAGCCTTCCTTTCGGCTGAGGCACATTATTGAAGTCATGTGCACCAAAATTGGATTGAGAAATAACAGATGGAAAAGTGAAGCAGAAAAGTTAGAATGGGTCACAACGAAATTCAATCGTTTTTCTTTTTAATGTGCGAGATTATAGCAGTAAATTTTTACCATAAACGTCCACAGTAGGCCAGTAGATAATGCAATACAAAATCGGGTGTGCTGCCTCGTATAACACACTGAAATACTTAAAAGTAAGTATTTACAAGTAGAGTTTTAATATCAGAAAACGGCCCCAGGCTTAGATATTTTTACAGCCCAACGGAACAAAGGCCATTATCAGAGCCACCAAAATTTTTCGGATTCGCACGCTTTCATTTCAAGATTTTATATTTGTTTTAATATTATGTACGAGAACTGATATACAGTAAGATTTTTAAAAATATTCAGGGCAGGAAAATAAAACTTCAATTTTTATCATAAGTTTCCAAAGAAAACCTAACTTCTCTCCTTTTGCTTCGTCATAATTTGGTCCTAAAATAAACAGAAATTGGTATCCCATGCGAAGATCTTTCGCTTGTCGTACCCAAACTGTTACTATGGATGTCGTGGAGGAATACCAAATTCATTTCAGCGTCCTTATTTTGATTAATGTTTAACATTGTCATAACTCGTCCGATTGCCGTTGGGCATATTCTATTCAGCATGTCGGACAGGGTTTCATAAGGTAAAAACGGTTTAAAATATGAACACGCAGTACATGGCAAAATAAATAGTTCATTTATAATTAGGAAATATGATACATTTCCCTTTGACACAAATAATTCCTCATCGTTAAACATTATCATTCCATTACATGCTTGGCCATTCGATGAAGTAATTTAACAATACTATTGAAACTTTAGCCTCCATTCAAAGTTACAGCAGATGGATTACTGCAGCAATCTAAGTATTATTTTCTGATCTAGTTACAAATCTCAATTTGCGGTTCATAATACACGTCTCCTATTTCCCTTGGCGTCTAAAGAAATATCGCCCTGACAAGTCAAGCGGGAATTCGTTTCACTGTTCTTCCTCCCTATAACTCAAAATAGCCTTTTTTAATAATTGACATCTAAGAACATAGAAAATATTCACTTCGCCCTTACTTCCGGTTAGATAGATGGTGTCCAACTTGTATTGCGAACAGCAGCAACTTTAATTGCCCCTTTTTTCTGCCCAGTTTAACACTCATTGCCATTAGCCACTTTTAAAAACAGGAGGAGTTCCCACCTGTGACGTTTAGTTAAACCGCGCGTTGCCGCCTTCTAGCGACAACGCTCAACCTCCGTGTTTGGGTTTCAAACCTGAGGTAAACGTCTTCGAGGCAGCCCGTCGTCAAAGTGAGGATAATCATTCCAAGCTTGGAGTCGCCAATGCCACCTGAGGACGGAAACGGTTGATCTCGAGGGCACCCGGAACTTGCCTCGATCGGAGCCGGAGGCAGTCATAGCTGGGACGACCCCGCGCCCGATAATGTGCGTTTGACCAATACGGAAAGCGGTCGCCACAGTCAGTAGGCACGTAGCAAAACTTCCCAAGGGTTATCCGTCGAGTGCAGCTGCCGCGGATATTGGTTCACCCAATTTCACTGCCCTGCGTACTACCGGGTCGCATAACCGATTCCAGCAGTAGCTTCATACGAAGTGGTTTCGGGACTGACGATGAATTTTCTTCAGCCGAAACTCAACCGTCGAAACCTGAGTTTTCTTTCGCACCGCCTTCATCCACTAATCCCGGATTGGCTGCCGCGGTGGATTTGGGTCCCTCTCCCTTTCGTTTTGTGCCTTGAACACCAATTATGCAACATCCTCACTGTCCATATTTCGGGAACTGGATCACGAGTGGATCGTCCGGTCCGTTACAATCCCGGCCGACCGACTCGCCAATTAAACGTCACTAATAACACCTCCTTGGGAATTTTTTCCGGGATCACAGTTACTATACTATAATTCACTCGCACATGTATTTATCAGGGAACCAACAGGACGTTTAGCTGAGATGAATGTGTAGTAAAATGCTCGATGGCACCTGTCTCACTACGTAGTATTCTCCTTCTCGTAGAAATATTTCTCCGAGATGCAAGCGCTTGAATAAATATTGTGTATGGACTTGAGTGCGCAAAATTCCAGTACCATTTAGTGCCGCCAGAGGGGTCGGGAAAAATTTCACGCATCTTCTAGTGAGATTAATGTATATCTTGAGTATTACTCATTTATTCCTTTTAATTTATATTTCTCAAGTAAATTATCAATAATGAGTGAATATCACACACTCATTATTACTCATTTACGGTTACCGCTCGGACTTTGGCATCAGTCTCCTTGATATGGTGTCCGTCGATTCAACAAAGCCATTTTTAACTTCGGAGGGGAACAGTGAGGATATTGTTAATCTTAATGAATAGTAACCTTTAATCTTTCCTTTCTTATCCGAAACTGATCTCAATGAAAGGAACACAATTAAAAAATACGAGCATTTCCAATCTTTGAATTGATTTAAATTTAAAATTAAATGGCTTTGGAAGGTCCGCCAACGTATTTTTTATCACTGAAATAACAAAATATTCTGGTTAGGATCTTTCTTGCAATATAAACTATTTTTGTCTTATATCATTACATTCTACAACTCCTCACTTTTTCTAAGCCTTTAACCCCATGAAGAAATTTGATTTATGCTGCCTAGGTATAAGCAAAAATGCTTTCATCTTACGACGAGATGTTTTAGCGCCACCATGACTCTAATGTTTTCAGGATTGAGTGAGCTATAATGTATTATTGCACCACGCTAACTCACTCACCAGAAATATTTTTATCCTTTAATGCTAACGGACAAAAGGTTAGCGTGAATACAACAAAACATTTCATTTGAAATAAGGCTATTTTCCTATGATCGCCGAAATAATTTAAGTTTAACATAGAGGCCAGGAAATTGAACCTCTTCTTCTTTCTCCTGAAATATCAATTACCTTAATTTGGGAGAAATACTTACTTTATTTTACTTTATTTAGTCATCGAAGAAAGCACTGCGCGCCTCATTTCAACCTTTGGGACGGTTAAGGAAGAGATCAAGTATTTTAATCATCAAATAAAAGGCAATAACCTATATTTAAAAGTTAATTAAATTAAATTATGAGATTTTATAAAAAATAAAATCACATTTGATCTAAAACAAGGTTTTTACATTGTAAAGCCATATCTTCATCTACATTATATTCTAAATAAACTTATCCAGATGAATTATTAAAACCGCAATGCATTGAAGTATACCAGATAAATTTTCTCCCATTTCATGAATTTACAGCAAAGGCACACCATGATTAAATTCTCCGTCAAATGAATAGACACTATTGATATACTCTAGTCGTACCATTTTGTGATACATGTAGAATTCGACAAATACTTAAACTCTTCGAGGTAACTTGCTACTTTCGTTTTTCATAAATACTAATTACACAAATAGCAATACAAAACAAAGAAATAATTTAGGTAGGACCAAATATATCCAAATCCCATGTGCTAAGTCTGTCAGGCAAGCCTGCAACAAGTCAGACAAGCAAGCAATCTACTGATCAGGTGGATTCGCTTTGAGTGCAAGCCAGGTGTCCCTCCCGTAGAACAGGAGTCAACACTCTGCAGTGGTAGAAATTGCAACAATCATTTGACCTTACATCTGTTTCAATCCTGGGAGGTCACACAGTTTATTGCGTTAAGTCCTCAGTAACTTATATAATGCGTGGATACTGCGTCGGTGTCTTTACAAATCTCATTCCTTAAGGTTCTTCTTCATAAGCACAATCCGTAATATTTTATGCATCATTTTATGTTCTCGATTGGTCTTCAAGCAATCAGTGCACATGTCACTTACTCTAAATGTAGCTGAGGTACAACTAAAACCAATTAATCACATGATAGCTGAAAACCTGACCATTCCTCCTTGTAACACCCACTTAGGAGGTTGACTTTCCTTGCAGTCTTTGTGACATGTAACTATCATTACCACACAAAAGAAGCTCCTCATTCATGGAAGAAGTAATAAAAAAAATGTAACACTAACTTTATGATAATGCTCATATTTGAGGAGAAGCTCATATGTGCTAGCAGTTATTCCATTTTCAAGCTCAGTTTAATTTTTGGCCATTCCGTCCATTCTCGCAATTGAATGTTGTGTCACCCCTCAGCAGTATTTCACCTTAAACGCCAGGATGACCCCCTGGTCCAGCGGCTACAATTTTTGAGGTGGAGTTTGGTGGAAAAAACTATAACTGCAAGTTGGATGAACTTCAATTGATAAATGTGGCATGGCATTATCCACGGAAGGAACAATTTTACAATTTTGGTTGCACATCCGTCAGTCAAAAACTCCCAACCAATATTCAATAAGGATTGAAATCACCCATGCTTTCTTAGCGGTGTAACACGAAATTTCTAATTTTTCCAGGTCAACGTCTTTAATGCATCGCGGCTTTAATGATTTCCCAATTATTAACGGTTCCGTCATCTGTCCATCTCCGCTCTCTCAGAAGCACACTGTTAAACGTTCTTTCGTGAGCTTTCTACCCTTAAATTGTTCTTCTTTGAAGGCTTTGGTGGCAGCGTAATAATCTACTTTCGCCCGTGTTTAATGAAATGCTGGATTTAATGCTCTTTATTAATGGATGGAATTCTTGCTTTTCACTCACAGCGCAGGTCTTTGTTAAAATCACCAGCTTCACCGCTAAGTGCTCGGAAGGAAGTGGCATGCCACTCCCGATAATGCTAAATCCATCCATTATTAGCACAAAAATCTTAATTTGCAATTTTTCGCAACTTTTTATGCCTTATTTGCACCATCGTTTTGCTAGCATAGAATATTATTCGAACGCGCGATTTCAAACAAATCAAAAAGACCTGAATGACTGACTTCGTACTTCTCCAGGCATTTTTTTTCTTCGCTCTACGGTCCTCATTATTCTGCCATTGCTTTAATATATGGGCCCTCTTTTTATTCATACAGTTTACATACGTTTTACTACATTTAAAACATTCTATCAACTTTCTTTCTGAAAAATCTCTATATTTCCGTATCAACCAAATTCTCTCGTTTAAACTCAGTGACACTCTCCTAGATGCCAGTCTTGTTTTGCTCACTTGCATTAGACGCTGTCCCTTCCTTAATGAAGCGTAAAAGGCTCAAAATTCTAGCTGCTCTCTTTTCTGGCTTTTTTGAGAATTTCAAATTTATCTAAGCAATCTCAGTGCATCCATCGTGAGGCACTTTGGAAATTCCAAGTTGGTGGAGAACGCGTAGATTTCGCGAAAGAGAGGAAAGATATGAGAAGGATGAAAGAGAGAAGAAAGGAAAATTTAAGGATGTGGAGCTGAAAATCCTATGGGTTTCCCAATTTTTGCGTCCAAAGGGTTTAAGAAGGTTCCCTTGCGTGGCTCATCGCTTTCTGTGATATGTGGCCCCGTTGTGTTCTTCTATTGCGGCGCTTTGTTAGACAATATTTTTCCCATTTGGCCCCTTTTGATAAGAAAAGCGAATCTCGAGGGGACCGTAATTTGGGGAGGATTAGAATTTCTCGGTCGCGTCCAAGTTACTTGCTGCCCCTTGCTCGCCTCACTTCGGCCCTCAATACGGGTTTCTGAGGTTATCCATCTTGCAGATTACCGAGAGTTATTCGACATTTTTAGCATTTAATTTTCAGAATGGGTTTCACATATTTATTTCTTTCACACTTATCATTAGCGTCTTTTAAACGTAATTTTACGGGAAATAATAAGTTAGTGAAGGGCATCTCCAGCGATTAGCTAAAAAACTAGAAAAATACTTCCCCATTCTTGGATTTCTGCGCATTTTGCCATTCAAAAGGTTCTCTTCGTCCTTATTTCGCCGTATCCCAGGTTTGTTTGCTCTTCTCTTTTCAAATTGATCCCTTGAAAAGTGCGGATTATAAGTGCAAAAAGAGCAAACACAAGAACACACACTTTTCATACGAATCTAAAAATTCTTATTTCCCCAAGACCAGCAATTTATTGTACGAAGTTAAGTCAGTGCCGATGAAAAAAATTGTATAGAATTTTGGACCGAAAGATCCCAATGTATGCGCAGACGCCGAATCACATCCACTTTTTAACCATCTTTTGACCGCTGAAATGGGACGTTGGTCAAGGCCGCTGATTGGAATAGAGGTGATAGATGTAGAGGAAGGCAAATATGCTATCCTTATGGAAATTACAATCCGTTCCATGATAAAGTGGTCGTTAAAAAAGGTGGCTACTACGAGAGGTTACACTTCATATGTATTTCAAAATTAAAGTTCGTGTCTTACCATTTCCTGTAATGGCACAGAAAGATATGTCAGTCAGAACATGAGAGGTTGAGTTAAATTTTCCATATGCCGGAAGATCCAAGGAGGAAGGATTTCCCAGTCTGCAAGTAGTGAAAATGGAATGGCCCCCAGGTCCCGCAGAACCATCAACAGGCTTCTGGAAGTTGTGCAAAAGGCCGCGCCTCTCGGGAGCACCCCGAGATGGTGAGCGTCCATCTAGTAGAAACTTTTGCTCAAGGAATTTGGATTTGAAGAATGAGAGATTCCGACCCACCCTGACAAAAAGCAGGATTGTCTCCTTCCCCCGCGAAAGACTTCCGCACTCTTGAGCCTTTGGAGATGAAGTAAGACCGCCGACAACCTGGCGGGTCTGCTCTTTGGGCCACTCACGCCTTGTTTCGCAACGCTCTTCCCGGAAGAATGTCGCGTGTGAGAGATTCGGGCAAACGGTCCATTTCTACCCATTGCAACATGGCAGGAAGAACAAAACATTGGGTTGATCATAAGGAAACGCAGGCGTCGAAATCTCCACTGCGAATTCCCTGCAGCACAGGAGTATCGCGGGATCGGAATATTCAGGTGTAAGTGTCTACAGACACCTCGCTTCCACTTCGCGTCTACTGTCTCCCTCACTTTTGTGATCACAAAGAAAATTCGCGTCATCACAGGTGGGCTTCAGATTGTTTTGTTCACATGGTTTGAATGTCATATCTTCTATCTTCATTTCTCCTCGCGGAAGAGAAAGCAAAGGAAAACAGAGAGCCATACTCACGAGCGTAAACATTTTTAATTCATTGATTTGATAATTTGTTACCATTCATACCATACGCGAACAATATTTTATTGGGCCAATATATATGAATCTTCCTTAAGCCGAAGACGAGGATGTATGAGTTGGCTAACAAAAAATCAATAATGTACGCAAAACCTACTTTGCCAGACTACAATAAAATGGTAAGTTAATATATTTTTGCGGAAATTTGATAATAATTGCGTGGATTTAAAATGCGTACAAATTAAACCATTTTAAGAAGGTAAGGGGGAATGAATCAATTTACTTGCCACCGTGGTCGTAAAATTTATTGAATCAAGGAATGTACCAACGCAAGTGAAGCGTGACTGCTTGCCATTTGAAACGCAATCAATGTACGTGACTCAATTTCCAATCAAAGACATCTCAAGAATTTATCAAATTTTCCAGACGACTGATTTGATAACCGTTGCAGTATTCGTCACTGCTTCATGGTCAAATGTTGCGGACATCGCTGTGATCTCTGTCCTGAATTTGACGTGGATTTGGTTTATTTTCTGAGCAATATTATTTTATAGCTTTATCCGTCAACTGGTGGGTTCAAATGCTGCTAAAACACATTAAAGCATTCAATTTTCATTGTTTTCAAAATCAACCAAAATCAACTCAACCTCATGCTATTGCAACAACCTGTGGCTATTTTGCCTGTTTAGCTAACCAACCACTTTTGCCGTTGAAATGTGAATAATTACGCCTTATGGGCAATAATCAAAAGTTTTCTTTTGAATTTCATTTAACAGTTTCCGTTTCTTAATATGACGACAATAAAAGTTATGATGCTTCGCCGTCTGCTTCTCTGAAATATTCATTATATCTAAGCACTAATATTTGAAAGCAGTCGACCAAAGTGATGTCCGAAGCTTTAAGGGAAAGAACCCCGAATTCTGGCTACTGATTGACTCGTTTATATCTACTTCTGGATAGTTTCAACCAAGCCAAAGATGCGGAGCTCATTTCAATGGGATATTAGGCATTACCATTCTTTTTACTCACAGTCCAGAGCGAGTTTTATTTAATAATACTCTCGTCCATTATTTGGTTAACTGCAATTTTAAATTGCCGATTATTTCCATAGATAATCATAAAAGTGTTCTATTTTTTAGAGTTTAATTAATTATTATCGTGATTATATTTTCGTTGCTTCCCCTTCCAAAGAAGATCGAATCAGGTCTTCAGCATGTCAAGAAATAATTAATTATCATATCAAATCAGCTATGAGAAAGACCTTAATGCGTCTTTAACCCGAACGTGAACTGTTGTCCGGACGAGAACAGTTTAAACGGCACTCTTTTCCGTCATTTTTTCACTTATGGTGGCAAAAAACGATGTTTACTCACAACTTCTCAACCCTTAACCTGAAAAGCTGCAGGTTTCCAAAATGCATATTCACAAGAGAAGAGAAAACTAGGAAAGAGTCTGCGCTCCTTGACTCTTTCATCTTCTCTCTTTTCTACTAATCAACGGAGAAAACAAAGATTAAAAAATATCAAAGGTATACCTTGGTTAACTCCTTTCACTTCGCTAAGCAATGCAATACTCTGGGTATAACAACACAACAAAATCCCCTCTAATCGGCTGAGAGAACGTGTCAGTTCGGATTACAACTACACAGAATAGCACCAAGGATCCAATGCCAAAATACATGTTGTCTGAATGCATAATTTTCCCTAAAAGTTTAAAAAGGGAAGACTTTTGATTTCCCTAAAAGTTTTTTGAACAGAAATATTTGTTAAATGAAAGACAGAAATCATGATTTCCCCGCTTACTGAAGAGTTGTTGAAATATGTTTGTCTGATTATTAAAGGTCTCTGTCGAAAGGAAAATATGCTTTAACTGCATGTTCATTGGTCTAAAATTGCTAAAGAATCTATTTTTACAATTATGCCATCCAAATTGAAGGCATAAGCGATAAAGAAAATGTTTAAGAAGACATTTTTTGAATAAAGTTATTAAATGTGTAGAATATTGGATACAACTCAGAATAAGAAAAAATTTTTTTGATGAAAAATCCAAGCATTGACATACGTATTCAATAAATTAACAATTCCCTGTGTATGGTCTTTTAAAGAAACGTGAAGGAAGGTCGGAAATTTAACGCAATCCGTTAAAAGATCTGTTGCAATTGAAAATTGTTGATTACGTCAAAGACCTACATTTTTGAAATAATTATATAGTTGCTCTTATTAGTGTTGCGCCCGTCTTACATCATACGCGGAAGAGACGCAGCCGAATGCAATTGAGATAATGGGATGTATATTATAATAGGCGTGACTTAATAATTTGCTACTCCTCTCCCTCCTTATGGAGATGCAAAAAAAACAATCTAAGATAATTTCTCTGTCTTTGCCAAATTCGAAGCAAGAGAAAATTATGGTGGAAATAAATTAAATTAAATCGACTGCTGGGTTCAAATTTGATAACACATGGTTCGCAAGCGTCATATAAAAAAATAGTCACAACAAAAGCGGTAAACTTTAATCTTTTAACTTGTAAGTGACACCGATATTCATTAATAATCTGTACGCACAGTGCGTACGCAAGTTTTGAATACTTAGTCTACACATCCAAGGTATAAAACCAATATCACATTAAATAAATAGTGTTAAAAAATAAAGTATCTTCCGTTGTTAAACCTTTTACGATTTTCGAGTTCTTCGCGATAGAAGTGAGAATGAAAGAGAAATTTCTATATTGCATCAGACATTTGAAAATAATATTAAAATCATAAGACTTTGGCCCTCTACACACTTTCACTTGCGTGGGGGAGAAAAACGCCCTGCCAGTTTGGGTTCGTGCTGACCACGACGACGCTACGGGCTCCAAAGAGACCTGGAGAGGGGGAGTCGTGAGGAACCGCTTGAAAAAGGTCGAAAATAAATATGAGAACCATCTTGGTCAAAATTTCCTCTTCCTTCCATTTATAATTCTATGCCCCTCCCTTACATCATACGCGGAAGAGAGATACAGCCAATTACCAACAAGGTAATGGGATGTGTTTTATATTAGGCTTGACTTAATAGTGCAAATTCCATCCCTTCTTGTGGAGGTACAAAAAATTGATGTGTATAATTTCTCTGTCTTTGCCAAATAAGGAGCAAGATAAAATCCTGATGGAAACAAAAAGCTTACGCTGTATGAAAGATGTTTATCCGGTAGAAAAATAATTAACTATGGGCAATACGCAGTGAAACGAAAATGTTATTTTTCCGTTTCTGTAATGGAAAATACGAAAATTCGGAGGACTCCCTTGCTTCAGGGCACTTCAAGGTGCCCGTCTGCGCGCGACGTTTTTTTCCAAGCACTTTCAGAAGTAGTAGAGGTCAGGTACTACACAAAGTGAGGATCATATTGGTACAACTCAGGAAAAAATTCAAAATCAAAGTTGACCACATACACTTGATCAAATTCAGGGTCAACCTGCAAATTATAACGTGTGGTATACATATATTTCATGCATCTTTACGTATCAGCTTCAACTACTGTGTACTACTATATGCTATTAAAATGTATTAAATTTCATATGAGAAACTAATATAAGAGGAAAGATAGAGGGACCTCTAAATGTTTTAATACCGTATTGACACTGCTTCCTGCTCATATTATTATACACAATACTGGAATACAGGAATTTAAGATCTTAATAGCCTGTCAAATGCATACATTTGGCAGAAACGTCAGTAGTTCACACTCATCAAAACTATCAGTTTTAAAAAATTAATTGTTTTTTATTAGTTACAAGAAATCTAGCGTGTAGTGATCTTTTTAAATTCCAATTTTATGCTAGGGCACTTAGCTTAGCTTAGCTTGCACTCAGCTTAGGAGACCAGACATTGAACTGCAACTTCACAGCAGAGTTAACTCCGACAAAAACCGATATTCCACTGTCCTCGACGGTTTCAACTTCTCTCTCCGCACTCTTTTTAAGAAAAATTATTTCCAACCATGGCACAACAGTAACTTATTGAGCATAAGGCTAGTATCAACTGGACTTCAGAACAGACGAACAGTTTTATTACACCTCTTTCAAACCCTTATCTTTATTAACGTTTACCCTTAAACATCTAAATTTCGGAGATATTCCTTTCAATAAAGTATCTAGGTTATCTAATCCTATATCCACGCTTATATTTTTTAATCATCACATGGTAAAAATAACAACCAATAAGGGATTAAATCATAATATTGCAAAATGCATTCATTCACGCCAAATAGCTCTGTGACTAACCTAACGTTCATTCACCATACTTAATTTCAATTCACGTAAATATGAAGCCTAAATTAGAGCAAAACTAGTCTCTAATGCAGCGTCAAATCATGATGAGACATGACCTCTGTTTATTGGTGTACTCTATTGTAAACCCAAAATTCTTTCCCAAAATTAAAAATAAAGGATTGAAAGAACCTTAGAAAACACGGTTACCGAATCGATTTCATGGCAGCCAAAGTGACAAAATCGAGCTACCTGTTTTTATACGTAATTCTGATATCTTTAAAGACTACGTCTTATCTCACGGCTGTAGACTTCCGGATTCCGGAGCTTTGACCTTACTCCAATCATATTTTTCCCCCTTACCGTTTTAGCAAGCAAATCAAATCGCTGAATCACGATCAGTATTCATCAGCCTGTGTTCCATAAAACCTCTTCGGAACCGAGAGATTGTAGAACCAGTTGCCCTCAGGACTCGGGGCGATAGTCGTTTCCGTGGCCTTTGATTTTTAATGATGCTGTCCAATTTTTAAAAAGTGAAACTTTCACTCTCTTTAAGTAAGTCCGAAGAGTGAGAAATCGCAGAATCTGAAAGGGAAGGTTCGCCAAAAACATTCCCTTCCTAGCCTCACACAAAAGGAATCAGAATTGTATTCGTTTGGAATTGCCCTGACCATTCTGGTTATCTTGTGCGAGCTCTTTATAAACCAAATCTGAATAAAAAGTACACTTGAATATTAACATTATAAATAACAGCATTATAACTCATGGCTGTAGGCTAAAAAATACGTGGAAAATATACCCTCATCCGGACCATTTACGATATCTACTGTTCGTGTTCTGTGTAATGCTCTGAGCTTCACTACACTCCGGCCAACCTAAAAGCTATGCTATGCAGCGCCAATAAATATGAGAAGGTGTTAAGGTATTTAATTTTTGGGTTTCGGCTTACTCTATATCAAATGAGGTAACCTAAATTTTATTAAATCGTTTTGACCATCATGGTAGCGTTCTGCATCTGCGACCAATTTGATCAGTAGTCATGGCTTCTTCATTTCTTGTTTCGTGTATTCAAGTAAAAGTCTAGATTTAAGACTTTTCTAAATTGTCAAGAGCCTTTTCCACCAAAGAAATGACAATAATAAGGAATTTGAATTATATTGCTCATACGTGCGTTATGGACAAATGTCAGGCTTATATATATAAACATATTATTTCGTCGAAGTAACACGGAAGTATTGAATAAACGACTTGCACGGTAATAAACAATATAAGAACACATAAAAAGAACACTCACACGTTATTTTTTAATAATTTCGACGGAATTTAGCTCCGTCTTCCCCAGAAGAGAAAGTAGTACTGTCTCCATATATTATATATATATATATATATATATATTTTTTTTTTAAACCAATTCGAAAATTTTCAAAAACAAAGGAACATTTTTGTAAGTGTAAGTGTTTAAATTCCTTCACCCATGCATTGGTATTTGTAAGTATTGGCTTAAGCCGCTCATTTAGTGGAATTCGGGATCATCAATTCATTCACTGATTTTCTTCCCTTGGTGCGAAAATATTACTTCACGCTTCAATCGCTTTACAAATAACAAGAGGATTGCGGATTTGATTATTGCCTCGATATGGGTACTTACTGTTTGGCACAACTCAATTAATTGCGTGAACGCTCTCAGGTCGGAAGGTACTAACTACCTACTGCCACTGTACAATATAGTATAACTTTTCTTTAACTCCTATACCTCGCTCCTCAGTGTATTCTCCGATATCCAAATGAAAATGAAATTAAGATGGCAATCCCAAAAGTAAGGTCTCCAATTTTTTAGAAATAGAAAGAAACGTTTATTTTTACTTATTGACCCATTATTTTCAAAGCTTGAACATTCCGAATTAAGCAACTCCAAAACTCGGTACGAAGCGCCCGAAGGTAAAAAATCCCGAACTTGAAAACATTAGTCCGAACTCTTGGGTTATAATTACTTTCCCTCCCCATCCGAAAGGAATGAACATCCCTGCAGGGGATACCTTCCCGGGGAACGATGCGGGGAAGCTATTGGCTGATAATGACCTAACAGTCAAATGAAGACACGAGTCAAAAGTATGTCAATGCATTGCATTTGTATATGATAGACAGAGGTAACGTGGTAGTCCACGAGGTAGGGCGTTGGACTACTGACAAAGTTGGAGGGCCCGGGCTCCATTTCTCTGAGTACCGTCAGCTTCACCCGAGCTGTGCGATTTTTCAGGTACCAGATCTTCCTGGGAAACGAAAGGCATCACAGGGAAAGGAATTTTCTCCTTACCCCAATGCGTTAATATCACACGCCATCGGGCTTAACCTCACCTATCAAACCGACCTTCGGGTTGAAAACTATCGTTTTATGATAGACTACCATTTAAGATAGACTTGGGCAGACACACTAGACCACCGCTATATTACTAAGCCTCACATAACACGAAACAATGTAACACCCTACACTACAATTAACCCGTCTTCATATACATATACATGTACATTTTGCCTTCCATCATTCCCGTTTGCGTCCAGTATAACCGTTTGGCCCTTTGGCCAAGGCATTGCATCGGTTGGGAAGTCAAAGTACTACACGGAACTATATTAACACTCTTACATTCCCTCTACACTCCCTACGCTAAGGGTGAGAATTCGTCCACTGTTTTCAAATTATGCACCTACTTGATTTTTACTTGAGGATCTGATCTCATCGAGTAAGAACTCAACACTTGAGGATCAGATGGGCCTTTTCGGATTAGTTACTAATCGTATAATACTTGTCATGTGCATAACGGGTGTTGCATGATTGTGTCCGATTGTTCCCTTCGGGTGAATCGCGGGGTGCCATGTGTATATTGAATTAGTATAGTAGAAGACGACTGGCTGGTGACTATACACCCCGTTAGAACACGTTCTTGCGACGGTTTGTGTGGTAGTGTGTTCATGCAGAAAGACCCTCGGCAAGAGTAGACAACATTTCGCTCGTCAACCATCCCAGACAAAGCTCAGCAGCTGACGACTTTCACGTGCCAGTCAGTCCAAAGATAACCGAGGCTCGAAATGTGCTTTTCGGCCGAGGTGTGCCACGGGATAACGCCGGGCGCGCGCACGGTCGACCTTCCGCCCCTCCATCCCTTGCACTCTCCCGCTTCCTTCCGAGTGCGAGTGACCCCGATGGAGGCGGCAAGGGCGCTACGGATAAAGAAAGTGGGTCTCTGGCCATATCCACGATGGGAAAGGGAGTGGAGCGGGAAGGAAGAGGCGTAAGAGGGAAAATGGGATTGGTCAGCTTGTTTACCACTCCGCTCTCATCTTCCAGCTTGAGGGAGGAGGATATCTCTCCGGGGAGGACACGGCGCGGCCGTTCAGTGAAAACCAAGAGTGTGTTCGGAACGCCATTTTGGAGCGAAAAAAATTATAAACTGGGGACGGTCCGTTCCGGTCGTTCCAAATGAACGAATCCACCCGAGGATGGGATTTGGACCGAGTCCGAGGGTTGGCAAAATATCGTAACATTGGACCGAAAGGACTCCATGGGACGAGAGGACTGAAAAGTTCTCCTCTTCTCCCCCGCCACACGCCCTTACGGCGGCTTACGAGGTATCATGTAGATGTACATGTAGTATGTAGGAGGTAGGATTATGTAGACGTAGGAAGGAATGAGCTGTAAAAATAATTCTGTTGTCATTCGACTCAAAGAAAAGGATAATGACTTTCGTTCGTAGTAGCACCAATATGATAGAATGTATTTTATATAAATAATTGGTAATACATTTAACTATAATTCTTGAATAGGAAAAGTAATGGTGGAAAAATGCTAAAATACTTTTATTTCTTAATTAGATAGAGCTATACACATCTGCATTGGCCTATGAATGATTATTTTTGACGATTGACAAAGTAATTGTAAAAAAATAATCTGTAATAGAGTACCATTATAAAAAATTTTAAGAATAATTATAATGTGCACCTCTAAATTACGATAACACGTAAAAACAATGCGCGGGAACTGAAATTTTTTAAACAAAAAGAATATAGGAAAAAAGAAGACACAGCGATCAATTCAACACTCATTATTCATTATTTGAGCATAACAGTTTTCCATATTGATCGTAAAATACTTCCCGTAAGAAAATGAAGAGCTTGAAATTTCTGTTAAAAACGTATTGAGTGGGAATTTTTGTTCTTCACTTTTCAGTGGAGAAAGTAATCGGACTGATGACTGGCGCGCTTCGAGTTACTATTTAATCAATACGATGCATTAATCTGAACCTTGAGTTTACTTCGGTAGACCGCCTCGTGTACCTTCGCGAGCAGGTGAATTATTAAATATGAGAAGCAAATCAATTTATCCCAACACGCCTTCCTCGTGGTGTTCTCAGGACAGTTAACTTATAGCCTTTAATTAATAAGAGATAATTTTGAAACAAACATGACCTCAGTAGTATACTAATTTCAGGAATGCGTACTTTTTAACTGTTAATAATTGCCAGCTTTTGTTCAGATGTTTTCCTCAATCCTGGACGGTTGAAAACTGTTGAAGAAGGTACATTACCAGCGAGACGAAATATAGGTAAGTGGATTTGGCGAATGGATTATTTAAGACATGTTTTAGAGTACTTATTAAGTATTGTAACAAGTGGGGCTTAGTACGTAGTGTGGCAGAGTTTAGGTATTGGATCATTCGAAAACCTACCTTGACCAGTATATTACTTTGAAAAGTACTAGAGCAAATATTTACCGCGTTCGCTTTTAAGGAGGTCATGTCAGCATAAATCCAGCTCCCTTCCTCGTTCTTAATGGTAACGTCGTCCATCCTGGATATGCGTTAGATGATAAATTGGACTTAGTCAAAGTCTGAAGGCACAAAGAAGGAAGTGGGATATTGACAGGTTGCCGTTCTCGTGCTCCATACCCATACACACTCATACATTTGGGTGCACTTCCAAGTCAGATATTTCCAATCATGAGTGATTGATTTCCCTGCAACATATAATCCATAATCACAGAGAAATTTGCGAGAAAAATGCGTCGGCCCATGCGGCAAAAATCTTTGATAAAAAATGACTGATAAGAGGGTTCATTGGCTAACCACAATAAAACAAGTTCCTCTGAAAAAAAACAGTTCGTTTTTCTGCTTTACTATATTCATTCTAAATACTATCAGTTTATCGGGTGCACGAAAAAAATATCTCGCCAATGAGTGATGGAAAACTATAAGACATGATTTGGTGTTCCTTTTACCGTGATGAGGAAAGCTTGTCTCATTAAAACTAATACGACATTCAAAATATTTGACGTGTAATTGAAATTTAGGATATTTTTCAAAACCAAACTTATCAAAGTCAATATTGATAGTACATGATAATAGAGGGAAAAGAAAAACTTAAATAAAACTAAAGGGATAAAATAAAAGCAAACTAGAAAAGAAGCGCCTTTGGCTTCCGCTACGCAATTTATGTCATATCACCATAATTATCTTTAATCTAAAATCTTAGATTCGCTGCTCTTGGAATATTTATATCTATTATTTCTTAAAGAGTTTTAAAAAATGAGGAATTAAGCCCTATTTTAAGGTCTGGTAATATTAATAATGTCTGAATGGGTTGATAATTTTATCTTGGAGGCTACGTCTATTTCAGACTTGTTGATTACATCTTTTAATCAAAAGCATCTTACATCCTAAATTAAGAGCGCTGACCTGATCGTCTGCTTGATACAAAAGTCTCGTCATGGAAATCTTATCACGAATGGGAAACTTGCAACTCTTACATCCTTAAGATATTTCGCGAAGAGGTAGCGTGCCCCATATTTGATTTTCTGGCCTAAAAACTTAACGTGCCATTCACAATGGATATTAATTATCTAACAAAGAATTTTCGACTTTTTAGTTTCTGCGGGCTGAGTTCCAAAATAGCCATCTAATCATCACCATGAAGTCCAGTAGTAGGTTTCTCCAATGTAGTGTTTGATGGATGCAAACATTTAAAAAGAAGATGCGATAATTTTTCAACTGGTAGACGTAAAGCTTGATCTGAAATTATAAAAGCTGCTTAATATTTTTGGTACTTTGCTTACAACTGAGCAATATTAAACTGCAAGATGCTATAGTGTTGGGAAAGTGGCACTAAGACAACTGTCATTGAAGGGAAAATCAGTATACTTTAATTTAATTACCAATTGATCGCATATTACCTAAATTATTGATGCAAATAATGAAGTATCGTGGCACTGAGGATCTCGAAGGAGCAGAGGATATAAGGCGATGAATGATTATGTATCGTACGAGTATATTCAATCGAGTTTTTCAAAAGTTCGCTAAAAAACTTTAAATTTATAAAAACTCGTTTATCCATCGATTGTTTTAGCTCACCACCATTGGTGGTGCGAATGAATAGTATATCACGGAGTGGTTTAGCAGTTATCTTTTACCAAGCCTTTGAATTAAAATAGCATGTCGACCTTTTTGTCTCGCGTGTATTCATACATATTGCGTCACATAAAAAGGCGGACCCTTTCCATTTCGATGCATAATATTTTTTGCGCCAGATTGTTTTAGGAAGGAATTTTAATTTGGACTCACTTTTTGGCCCTATTTATCAGAATTATAGATAGGAGTGAGTTTACGACGCACAACGTGCCGAATCATTGATCGGAGCTCCCGGAGAGTGGCGTTGTTGGTTGAGGGCGAGCATGGTATCCCTCCGCTGATCGCCGCGCGGGGGGATATCGGATCGGCCATTCCTTCACTCTCCCCCCATGGACTTGCGTTCCCTCGAACACGTGGAGACCAGGAATCACCTGCAGAGCTCGCTCTCGTCAGCGGGCTCTCTTCCCTTTCTTTCGAAAGCACTCGAAAAATATTGTGTGCTTTCTCTTCCGACCCCGATTCGCTCACGCCCAACCTCATCATTCCCCCCCCCCCCACACCTTTTCCCATCGGATACGACTTCCCACTCCTCGCCCAGAGGGTTAAGGAGGGTAAGCACTGGGGGGAGGGACTGCTTTAAACTCCCCCAGCACTCCCATTGTCAAATCGTTCCACACGTCACGCGCAATCCTCCTTCTCTACGCCGCCGCTGGATTGTCAACCTCCCTTGCGATGAGTCGCCAAAATTCGCCAGTCACCCCACGGGGGTGGAGGCCGTACCACTGGTACAGAGGATGAATTAGAGATCAAAGGGATTAATGAATAAGGCACAAGGGTGCGTGCAGAGTCGCGTTATTTGGGTGAAGGAGGTAGTGGCGGTGGAGCATATAAATTAATTATTAACACCCGATCAATTTAACAACACTGGAAGTCGAAAGTTAACAGATTGTAGTTGATGACACGCTGGCGACTGCTTAGAATCGATGACAAAAGCTAGTCTGATTGGATTCGCCATTCTTACGGACTCGTACGAACGAGTCTGTTGAATTCGTACTGGAAATAAATGTGTCGGGTTGCAGTTTGTAGATTTGGCGATGTTATTGAAAGATAGTCGATTATTTCGAACAAAGGGCGCTACTTTCGGCTGCTCAACTTATTTAGAACAACTAGAAACTCTAACACTTTTAAACATCAATTCTTTCAGCGGAGTGCAGGAGCGACGTTACCGACACATGAAGGTGGAAAAGAGAAGAGTAAGGTAAAAGTGACTGGTCGACAGCAACGAGCTGCTACTAGAATGGTATAAATAGTCTTATCTTAAAATCAATTAAATATGCAAGTAACCATGCATACTCGTACTCGTGCTGATTCTGAGTAATACCTTTGAGTTAATACTACCTTGATCAAAAAGTTCCCTGAATAACCACCGTGTGGCGCTCCCATCGTTCCGATTTGAGTTCTGTTTTTTTTTGTTAAATTGGTACATCTGTTGTTGATATTCCCTTTAAATCTTAGTGTCATAACTTGACATTTGCAAAAGTTACGTAGCCAAGAGTACATCTATCTCTGTGTGTGTTGGCGATTTTTTACAATTTCAGAAATGGATTTAAATTTGCAACAACGAACTTGTATTAAATTTTGCGTAAAAAACGGATTTAGTGGCGCACGGACGTTGGAAATGTTGGAAAAGTGTTTCGGCAACGATTCTCTAAAAAAAACGGTCGTTTACCAGTGGCACGAGCGGTTCAGAAGTGGTCGTGAGTCAATCGAAGATGATGAACGCAGTGGCAGACCATCGACATCGAAAGTCGGTGAAAAAATTGATAAAGTAAAAGAAATGTTGGTCAATAACCGCAAATTAACCATCAGAGAAATAGCGGAGGACTTGAACATTGCCTATGGATCCGCCCAAGACATTGTGGTCAATGATTTGGGTTTCCGTCGTGTAGCAGCAAAGTTGGTGCCAAAAGACCTCAATTTCATGCAAAAAAGAGACCGTGTTGACGTCGCAAAAGACATGATTTGCGAGGCTGAATCCGATCCCACATTCATCAAAAGGATCATTACTGGAGACGAGACGTGGGTTTATGAGTACGACACGCAATCCAGACATCAGGCAAGTGAATGGCGTTCACCAAATGAGCCGAGACCAAAAAAACCACGTCGTTTTCAGTCAAAAAAGAAGGCAATGCTGACGGTTTTCATGGATTACAACGGTGTAGTGCATCATGAATTTTTGCCAGAAGGCCAGACAGTAAACAAAGAGTATTATTTGGGCGTTATGAGACGTTTGCGTGAAGCAATTCGCCGAAAGAGACCAGAAATGTGGGCAGAAAACTCGTGGATTTTGCACCATGATAACGCACCGTCGCACAGTGCTATCATTATTCGTAATTTTTTGACGAAAAATGCAACAAATACCATCCAACAGCCACCGAATTCACCTGATTTGGCTCCCTGTGACTTCTTTCTGTTCAATCGAGTTAAAAAACCATTACGGGGAACGCGTTTTAGCAGCCGAGAGGAAGTAATGGAAAAATCGCAGGAAGCACTGATGGACATACCGAAAACCGAATATAAAAAATGTTTCGAGGATTGGATCAAGCGCTGGCATAAGTGTGTTGCAGTCGATGGGGATTACTTTGAAGGGGACAATATAGATTTACATGAATAAACTTGTATTTTTAATTTTCTGAATAAATTCCGGGAAATTTTTGATCAAGGTAGTATACTACATACTTTTTTGCATTAAATTCTACTGCTAAGCTGATCAGGCCTCATACGTTGCAGGTTCAAGGAAGGCGCAATGAGGATAATGGTCCGCGGCCAAAGTATTGCCTAAGTAAAGTAACGCCTAGCACTTAAAACCGGTTCTTAAAGGTGCCACGAAATGAAAATGGATTCCAGTTCTAGGTGCTCTAAGAACTGAAGTCTATATCGCACCATATGATCTAAGTAATTTATTCAGATTTGCAATGCCATTGAAGCCATGTGATGGGAGCAAATATTAGTGAGCATTTATTCTTCGTGTTTTTTCAATGGCTGCGCATACTATTTTTTTCTGTGTATGTAAATTTTGCGTGAAAATAATTGCTCCTCATTTGGATTCGTATAATAGTCAGTCACTATTAACTTCTTGTGCTTCCTCAACTAACATTGTGACTTGGGGGTTTGAACTTTGAGGTTACCTTGGCGTCAGATTTAAACTCTTAATGCATTTTTCAAGTAGGTGCGTGGGGCATTCAATAATTCCTCAGAAAATCCAAGAAATGGCATTTGCAGCATTGGAAAAGATTTGTTTTTAGTAGGCATCTTCTCTCGCTAGACTGGTATTAAAGTTTCAGTTATGTACCTCACTTGGTTTCATTTTCATGGCCGATTGAAACAACAAACTTTTGTTCATTTAGAAAAATAGAATAAAAAATAAGTTTCGTGCGGAAACTGAGCATTTCTTTTCAAAAGTTTCAACACCGACGATATCAAAGCTGAATCGGATTAGGTTCTTAGCACATCTGCTACTTTGTGTGCGATTGTTTACAATTTGGTAAATGAGTTTAAACGTGGCCGTGTATCCACAAATGTTTAACATCGTTCGGGAAGTGGAAGTACAATGGATGACTTCCTCCGAAATGATTGACAAAATTCACGATATGATTTTAAGTGATCAAAGAAGCAAAGTTGGTGAAATAGTTGAGGCCACAGGCGTATCAAAAGGTAGTAGTGTTTTCAAATGTGTGCGATAATTTCTACACTCCAGAAACAAAGGGACGGTCGAAACAATGGGTTTCTAAAGGCTCCGAAGAAAGCGAAGGCGGTGAAATTGGCCGACAAGGTGATGGCCACAGTTGTTTAGGATGCACGTGGAATCATCTACATCGAATACTTACAAAAGGAACAAACGATTAATTGACAGTATTATATAAAAAGAAAATGACGTAGAGGAAGACAGCTTAGGTCCAGGCATACTAGACAATGAGATAGAAAGGGCATTAAGGGAGATGAAACTAAATAAGGCCGTGGGGGTAGATAACATTCCCGTGGAACTTTTAAAATGCTTAGGGAAATGTGGGAGGAAGAGGCTATATGGGCTGATCCGTAGCATTTATGAGGAGGGAATCTGGCCGGAAGACTTTGTGAGAGCAGTTTTAGTTCCTATTCCGAAAAAGGTAAAGGCCACGTCATGTGAGGACTATAGGACAATTAGTTTGATATCCCACGCAGCTAAAGTTGTTCTCAGGATCATAAACAAAAGGATAGAGAGTAGGGCAAATGATTACTTAGGGGATGATCAGTTTGGGTTTAGGAAGGGGAGAGGTACGCGTGATGCCATTGCAGTAATGAGATTATTAATCGAGAGGAATATAGAACACAACCAGGAGGTATTTGCCTGTTTCGTAGATTTCGAAAAAGCGTTTGATAGAGTGAATTGGGAAAAACTAATGAGTATTCTGCAGAAAATAGGAATAGATTGGAGGGAAAGGAGGCTAATCCGCAACCTGTACATGTCTCAGACTGCTCAGGTGCGGGTGGGAAACGGGGAGTCAGGATGGGCAGTGATAGGAAGGGGTGTAAGGCAGGGTTGCCCATTATCACCGTTGCTGTTCAACCTGTATGCAGAGGAAATGATCAAAGAGGCATGGGAAGAACTCGAGGTAGGAATGAAAGTGGGCGGGGGATTCGTAAAATCAGTTAGGTTTGCTGATGACCAAGCTTTAGTTTGTCAGTCAGCCAAGGGGCTGCAAGCATTGCTGAGTGAATTGGAAATTCAGTGCGACAGGTATGGGATGAGAATCAACATTAATAAAACAAAGGTTATGCGATTTTCTAGAAAGAAAAAGGGCAAGCTTAACATTAAAATAGGAGGGCAAAAACTAGAGCAGGTAGAACAGTTTACGTATCTCGGTAGTGTTTTGGACCAACACGGTCAAAGTAGTAGGGACGTAAGGAGAAGAATTGCGCTAGGCAAAGAGGCTTTCACAAGGAGGAGGGAGTTGATGACGGGGACTTTGAGTAAGGATGTTAAGAAAAGACTCGTAAAAAATTTGATATGGAGCGTAGCTATGTACGGCGCGGAAACGTGGTCATTGAAGCAGGAGGATAGACGTAGATTGGAGGCTTTTGAAATGTGGGTGTGGAGAAGAATGGAGAAGGTGAAATGGACAGAGAAGAAAACAAATGAGGAAGTACTTGGTATGGTGGGCGAAGAGAGGGGTTTGTTGGGAGAAATCCTATGGAGGCAGGAAAAGTGGATGAAGGGGGTGATGACCGGCAGTGGGATGTTGAAGACCGTGATGGAGGGTAGAATGTTGGGCAAAAGAGGAAAGGGAAGGAACAGGATAGGGATGTTGGACGGGATGAAGGGAGGAAGAAAGTACGCGGAGATGAAGAGGGACCTGATATAGAGTAGGATGATGGATTTTGTGTTTTGTTAGGAGTAATAAAATATTTGTTTGGTAGTTGTGTCCATCCAAAAACCTACCTTAACCGGTAGATTACCTTAAAAAAAATATGCCATTATTGCACTGGTTGAGCGAAGAAATAAAAAAAGTCCTCAGATGTCAAAGAAAGAAATTCTCTTCCTCAAGACAATACACGGGTGCAAACCTGGTTTAGTACCGGTGAATTATGGAATTAAAGTTCGTATTATTTTAACAACCATCGTATTCACCAGATTTGGCCTCCAGTGACTTTTCTATTCCCAAACTTGAAAAAATAGCTCCACTGAAAACGATTCATGTCCATCAAGGAGCTCATTGCCTACACATTATACTTTTTGGACGACTTGAAAAAGTTGCAGAAACGCCGGAAAAAGAGCATCAAGCTAAACGGAGATTATGCTGAAAAAAAGAAATATCTACCCAGCATAATTTTATTTCTATTTTTTACTTAGGCCTTATTGAACGACCCACATAGGCATTTGATGTTTCGCATGTGATCTTCGGGGCTCCACCAGCTCCTATTTTACGTTTCCCATTAATCATGAGATGCTTCCTGTTCTTTCAGTTTGCGAAATGAAATGAGAGATGCGATAAAACGCATATTACTCCACATACAATGGAATTTTACGCGGCGAATTATTTTCTGGCAAAGTATGATTAATCTGAAATATCTCTGAGGTTTAGTTTCAGCTGTCGTAGCGTCAACATTATCCAGAAGCCACTTATGAGACAAATTCGTCTTAACCTTCAAAAATAAAACATAAGACACCAAAATGTATGTTTCACTAAGCGGTTATAAGAATAGACTCAAAGCGGTGGATTTCCAAAAGGATTAATGTTGCACATCAAGGAGTGGAGGTTTCGCGTTCACCAAGTCACTTCTGTGCTTGTGAAATTGTGATTTCGCGTACGCTTGCTTGATAATCAATAACATGCTAATTATGATGTGCCCTTAAGATTGTTTACCTAAACTCCTTTTGTAAGCTTAAAATAATGAACCGAATAGGCATAACTCCTTAGGTATAGCATATAACACTACAAGTTAAGAAACTTGCGAGCTTCTCCATTCCCGATGATCGCGAAAACGAATAATATGTAATTGCCGAAATTTCCAAATCTTTCCAAACACATCTGCAAATCCAATTATAGGTGTCTCTTGTCTTAAAGGCCCTATGAGGAAACTTCGCGAGCTTGGCCAAAAGAGAAGTAAGAGTTTGTTGGACGATTCGCTCGGGTGATGTGCGGGATTCTTGAGATAGGACGGGTTGGGCCAGAGGGAGTGAAGGCTGCTTTCTCGACATCTCACAAGGCTTGAAGCGTCTGGTCGTTTCAAAAGTTTCAATGCCGTCCTTAAAAAAAATAAAAGGAGAAGGAACTCGAACACGTCACAAATTTGTAAACACTGTGAACTTTCTCTCAAATTACGAGTTGCGAAAACTATCCTCGGCAGAAGGTGCATCGTGTAAACGTCATCGCCACCTTCTCATAGATGGCAGGGCACACATGCATTTGTGCGTGCTAGCGGCACAGCCGCGCAATCTGTCCGCATTGAAACCTTGTTAGCGATGCGACCGAACACATCTCCACTGCAAGGAAACAGTTGGTAATTAAATTCATGGACGGGGAAACATGTCCCTAATGATTTCTAAAGACAGGAAGAGTAGGAGAGAATTCAAAGGATCATCAATATCTTTTCCGTTACAAATTACACCGGCCTTCAATTGTCACGATAATTGATTAAAAAGTAGGATATAAGTATTACTGTATTTTCGCCGCTGTCTATGTCATAGCAAAAAGGTATATAGCTATCTGCGGACGATTGTGAAATTTCCGTATTTCTCTTCCGAGAACTGCGGATTATCTGCGGATAATCCTATCGTTCTATTACGATAGAACGTTATTCTCGTAAAATATTTTGCGATTTCAACTTCTCAGTAAACGAGAATCAGGCGAAAGACAACGCATCGGTCAGGTCGGGGTAGATTGGGGAAGACATTCACCTGTTGTTTAATATTAGCTATAATTCAGGATAGCAGACATGTTTATTTCCGGTTAGTTTTAAATGCTTAAGATTATTTTTAATTATGAGTACTTGAAATTACTACGATAGCAGCAGGGATATTTGAATACGATATATGAAACCCATGCCGACTTGTTGATTATGCATGTCAATCATATGATATTATAAATTAAATACACACATGTATTTTTCGCGTGTTTCCAAAGCAATTAATTTCAAGTAGGCATGCGTATCTTGCTCAGATAAAGGGAAGATAACGGCTGGATAAATGAGTCGTCTTCAATTAGTCGGCCTGTCGTCATTTCTTTTGTCATCCATTATGTCACATTCCACATAATTTTTGGTTCTTCTTAATTGAGAAACACTTTAAATTTCCACTCTCATTTGTTTAAATACATTTTAGATTTCAAATATTGCACATCATTATCAAAAGAACATAGTTAACATTCACCGGCCTCTGACTTATGTGCCCTTCATCTCAATAGTATTAATATATTAGTCAAATTTAGGCATAAACAACTCACGGGTACATAAGTCAGACGCCACTAAATGTTAAATTTGTACTTTCAATAATGATGCGTAAACATCGAAACCGTACAGTATTTCAATGGATAGGCGTGGAAAATTACCAATAATTTTTCAATCAGCAAGAATAAATTCCACAATGTCACGGCGCCCAGAGATGATTCTGATTTTGGCTCTTCATTGACAGACAAACTTCACGTTTCTAGATGTTTCAGTGAATATATTAAAAGCAGAATTAAACTACCGATTTTAAAACTCAATTTTATAAAGATAACTCGTCATGTTCTAGAATAGTGATTCTAATAACTAACACATAACTTGAGAGGTTATTATATGCTTGGAATCTGAGACTCAATATTAAGAACGATTCAAGATCTTTATAGTAAACTCACGATCGTTTTGCAATCGTGGTAAAACTATTACTGGTTTCTCTTGCTGAACTTTGCTATTTTTTGAACACGCAGATCTTGTACAATGCGCGAGAAAATATCTGAACATTCAATAGATGTGCTGCCTTGAAAATTAGGAAGATAATTGAAATATCACTCCATCCGCAATTTAGGTATTCATGTACGTAATCAGATGGCAGAGTAGTACTTAGAGGGCGACGAATCCGTTAGCTATATTACGCATTGTAAGGTCATACGTGTACCTGTCCTGTCAACTAAATTTCTGCTCCATTTTCCGCTAATTTTTTTGACGAATATCCTTAAAAGTTTCACTTCAAATTTGATTTAACAGACGACAAATTTATCTAAGGATAATCTGAAGGCACCCACTTCCCTGACCTCCATAAGAAAGTCGTTGGGCACTTCCGTATACGATGAATCTAAGCTGTTTTTCTAGTATCCTGCGCTCCTTTGGGAATAAAATACGTTTTGAAGGCCTTTTGGGAGAAATAATCCCACTTTGAGAATAGTTACATTCATTCAAGGTAATCTACCTTATAAAGTTAGGTTGCGGACAGACCACAACGACTATCATCGTCTACGAATCGCAAGAAATTACTCTTGTCTGCCCGACATTGTTTCCTTCTTCAGTCCTCCGTAACTTGTACCTCCCCTCATGCTGTGTAAAAAGCCTATTCTTTTCCTTCCCCCACCTAATATACCCAACTTTCTACCCTCTACCACATCCCATTACCTTTCAAAATTTCCTAAATCTACTTTCTCTACATGTTTCTGATTTCCATCAGCAACTTCCTCTCTTCGCCCACCTTTTTCTATATGATGAACTCATTTATTAACCACAAAATGCAGAATATTTTCATCGACCCTAAAACAACTGAAAAGGATCAGCCAACAGATTCCCCAATGCTCCAGATAACAGCATTGTCCTTCAGTGAATTATCAGTACTAAAGCCAGTAACATTAGTTCTTCTTCTAGTTAACAGCCTCCGTAATTGCGTGTATTTTTTAATGTGCCCTTTAAAACATTGGAGGCACTACTCCAGCTAATTAAATGAAACTATCAGTTTACCAATGGCAAGCAGTCGACATTTACTTTTTATGACCTAAATCAGTCAACTTTGATCAATTTATTGTTTGTTTGTGTCGAAGGAACGGATTTAGAATAAGTTTTCTTGTCGGTATTTTTTTACTGTATCGTGCGCAGTAGGTAAATGGAGGGCATAAGTTACGAATCCTGAAATTGAATTTTCCTTTTTTTTTAATGAATAAAAATGATTTCTCTATTATTCCATGAACTAGTTGAAATATCTTTGGATAGGAAGTTGTTCAAATATTTGCCTGACGCAAAAATCATGGACGTAATATTTTTTACTAAACTTGAGTAAAAATCCAAATATTTCTGAAACAACTAGTTATAATAGTTATTATAAATAATATAATTATTTTCAGTCACCATCCTAATTATGTAACAAATTTCATAACAAAATGTGAAGGTTCGCGTCACACCCAGACGTCCTTGGTCTCCTGGGAGCGGGTGCTCTCACACCCATTAAGAAACGCAGCACCAGCAGCTTTCCTTCTGTGAGCTACCTACCTTCGAATTGCGCGCAAAATCTCGAGGTGAAAATAACTTGGTTGCGAACGTGGAGACGCTTTCTTTTACTTCCGTAGCGCTGGTGGAAGAGCCCGCGTATGGCAGTAGGGACAAATGAGGAAATAATAAAAATTGTACACTTGTGATCTGCTCGATTCCGCCTTCCCCATCACTCTTGTGTTCGTCTTTTATATGTGTATATCCCCTTTCCTTATATCTATTTTCATGTGAATAAATATTTGTTCGGCATATGGCGGGTTTTCATGTTTGAATATGTACTTGCCAAATGTGGCTCGTCTCCTTCTTCTGGCTATCCGTGCCACGAAACACACTGTTCCTTTCCTTTACGAGGTTCCATGTTGATTTTCCCATTGTTCTTTCCTCTTATGCTGTCTATTTCTCCTTTGATGGGTGAAACAGCTCCCTAACGCCATCTCCCGGCCAAAGAATCGGGGCACATGGTTGCATAAACCCCCACAGGTTTCAGTGTCAATTGCGACGTTTACTCGTGCGCTTCCTCGTATGTTTCCTCGATTTCTAGGACGTGCCAGCGTTTACCGAGTGTCTGTTTTCGTTGGCGATCGACGTCTCGGCCGCCGGGATTTTGTAGCGTCAGGACTATAGCGGGGATGGGGCAGCGGCGGCACCTGGTGTTTGGTCAGGAACTCGTGAACTAGATCCGCGCAGTGGTAAGGCGCGTTGTCGTGACGGAGTAGTCAGGTAGGGGATATGTCTTTTCTCATCCTGATGACCCTGTCTCGGAGTCTTTCCAGCACATCCAAGTAGTAGGCAGCGTTAACCGTCTGTCCTTACGGAAAACTCCTTATGGACCACTCCTTTACTGTCGAAAAAGACAACTAGTATAATTTTCACTTTTGATTTGCTCATTCTTGCCTTTTTGGGCTTGGGGGACTGGTCGGTGTGCTACTCGGAGCTTTTGCGTTTTGCTTCTGGGTCGTATTAAAAATCCAGGTTTCATCACCAGTGATGATTCTGTCCAAATAATCAGTTTCATTTTCAATACGTTGTAAAAGTTCACTTGAAATTTCCGCTCGGTTGGTCTTTTGGTCGTCTGACAACACCTGGGGCACGAGCTTGGTGCACACCTTCCTCATCGCTATATATTCAGTAATAATACGAAACAAAACAGTAGACGACAAGTTCACTTCATCGGCAACCATCTTGGTACTCAGATCAGAGTCCAAAAATTGCCGAACACGAGCCACATTGTTGTCGTTTTTGCTGATTGACGGCCACCCAGAACGTTGTTCGTCGTGAACCTCTTCCCGGCCCTCCTTAAAGGCCTTTAACCGCCTCGAAACTTGTGAGTAGAACAGAGCAGAGACCATGTAAGCCTTACGAACATTTTGTTAGCCTTCTTAAGTGGTTTTTTTTCAGTGAAGCACAAAACTTAATCGCGTAACGTTGCTCGATCGTCGATTCCATTTTTTTCGTGGCCGGATCGGCGCGAAGGGGTTTACAATAACTGACCCTTTGCCGCTCCCACAGCTTGGAGAGCACTATGACTGGTTTTGCGGCAAAGCACCCTCCACCGCGTCCCCCCACCTACTCCAAGTGGTTTGATCCCATACCAACCAATAGGAGTGGCGCGGGAAATTTAATTACATTAATTTCGGAACACACCCAATTGGGATTAACGAGTACTCGTGTGTGTGTGTATATATATATATATATATATATATATATATATATATATATATATATATATATATATATATACATCTTCGGACGAATCTAAATTAATAGCCCTAGAAGGGTATTGTCAATTCAAGTATTCAATTTTCTTTGTGTACTCAATCATGAAACTCCATTTTTGAAAAATATGGTTTCATTCTCTCAAAAATCTATTGAATTTTAATGATCTCAGTTTCATGCTCAAACGTTGGCGTATTTCTGATAGTAGATCAGGCGCTGAGGAATAGAGATTTTAAATATATTCACTCATTAGTAAACAAACATTATTCTCTATAATGTCATTATTTACATTACATTTTAAATACTTTTCATTCGTGGTGGTGCTCTGTGATGCATAAACTCACCAACGGTTGAAAATATAAACAGAAATAATAGTTACGATGAGTTCTGGCAAGATGCAAATGAATAGTAGGCGAGCATCCAAACTGGCGATAGGGTCAATGATGCGCAATGTCGACACGAACTGTTTACTCTTCAAGCCCAGAGATATTATTGCGTCCTATTTACTGTACTACTGGCGCTACACAGCCAGAATAATTTCAACCTACGACCTATATTGGAGTGAAATCGTACGACTACTTCATTAATAGTCCATTGAACAACGGAAGCCACTCGAAATAGATTTGCCAACTAATGGAATCTATTTGTAACGCATTGTTAGTAGTCATTGTAAGTACATGTTAATTCAGAGACAGGATATTACGCGCATTTCAAAGGCAACGTGGAGTGATGCATTCAAAACTGCGACACAAACCTTTTGGGTGTAATTAACTGGTGGATATGCACATTACTGCATGCCAAACAAATCTAAGGCAAACCCATTCGCAAAATTTGCGGCATATAACGTTAATAAATAGTACTACATGCTTTTTGACTTTATAGGGATTTCCATCGACCTCCTTAAAAGCGCCCGGACTTATGTCATAACGTTTTTTGTGGCAGCTGATCTAATATTCCTCATACTGTCACCGTGGAAAATGAATTTTTTATTTAATAGTATATTATGAGTGAGATCTGCTCCTATAATCATACGTATACATGTGGTTATATTCGAAAGGCGACTTCGGACTCACTTTTACGACAAATGTAAAAAAACAAACAGTAGATGGAGTAGTAATTTTCAAATAGAACTCGGTCAAAAAATTATTATTGCTCAAAGTTACGCAAAATATTTTTTATGTACTTAAGAACCATTAATATCATGATTCACATGCACTTTGACTTTGGCAAAACAAGAAATCTGCTGCGATGTGTTTTCCCCTTAAAATGAATATTTACGTACTCCAAGCGCATGTCAAAAATTACTTCTCCGTTTTTACGCCGAGTTCAATTGAAAGTGAAAATTATTTTAAATGTTTTGGAATAGTTTTAATCTATCGTTTTGAATGAAAATTCATGTGAAGTTGAAAAATTGCCTGATGTAATGCAGGCTTCTAGAATGTTTATTGTGCCTAAATGCAGAGCTGAGAAAAAAATCATTTATCCTTTCAGATATCACGTTATCGTGCACCAGTTTTCCAGGCTTCGAGACCTCCGACGAATTCAGGTAGATGGGTTGAAAGGAATGGTTGGTTTGAGCATGTGACGTAATCCGTCTGAACATTATTCGGAAGCAAAGGAACGTCAAGGTCACTTTTTCCTTTCTATTTTCAATGATATGCTTGCTCCATTCATCAGCATTCATATACATCAATTAGTAATGAGCTAAACAAGCGTTAACCCTCAGCCATTACCCAGCCTGAGTGATGAGAACGGGGCAGGAAAAATCGTGCATTAAACAATTACGGTAGTCATTGGCACATAATTTCCATTTGCGTCATTAATTTCTTCTTTGCGTCTAACTTTGATTTGAAAGCAAAATAATTTTAAAGGGATCTAAATGTCTTAGTGTCATTCTCGAGTTTCGGTTCAAACCAGTGAAGATTGTCACTCACAACCTACAAACAGATCTGTGAGATGGAACAATCTAATAAACCCATGTATAGAAACGCATTGTATATAGTATACATACGCACAAGTATCTTACGTATTAATGTTCACATTTATGCACAAAACTATTATCACTTATATTTAGATCGTTAACAGCCAACATCTTGCTTCCGTCATTTCTTAAGTAGCGTTCAGGAAACGTCCTTGACTAGTTTGTAAAGATGATTATATCCTCAACCTTCACTTCCCCATCGACGAGCCTCCAACACCGCCGAATGAAAAATATGCCGGACTTGCTGAACCCACAAACATCAATTTCTTCCTAGCGAGCATACCTACGGGAATAGGGAACTTATCCTTGATTTAGCAACATATTATTCTTTCGCATCTCATTGGCCACGTCACTTGGATCAGCGTGAGACGTCACTTCCACTCTCTTCCCCTGCGAGTGTCCAAATATTTCGGGCGACCTCAGAAAACGATAAATTATCCTGAGGTACACCCAAGTCCCCATTGATACCCATGGCATACTGACTTATGCCAGGCGGTACAATATGCCATGATTTTTTTTCAATTCGGCATCCTTTCTCCACTGGAAAAAAACCAGGGGCACTTCCGCAGTCTTAACGCACAGCATTGGGAATCGAAGTAATGAAATCCCCTCCGCTAAAAACCAGTCCCCGGTCCTTGAGGCTCCGCAGCACGCTACAAGCGTGCCTCATGGGTGAGCAAGAGATCATTGTCCGATATCAATCACGATGAGAAGCTTTCGATGGGAAAAAATTCAGAATCAGCGTTACTCTGGAATCGTATCTTTTCCTCTCGTGTGATTCGTCAACACGAGAAGTCAGGGAATAATACTTGTATACTTGAACGTGTACATTTTCCGTACTACGCAAGTGCCAAATTTAGACTGGACACTTAATGGGAATAATTGAATACACCGATCTAATTTCTCGACTGACCGACTGGATATGACGTAACTCCGGTACGGGCGTCATAACATTTAAATATTTGCAAATAAGAGAGAAAACATGAATTTCAAATTGACACCAGAGATGAGCCAATTACTGAAGACGGAATTGACCGATTATTTCGAAGATGGCCTCAACTGAGTGCGTAATTTAGTGTTCGTACGATATGATGAAGCCACACATGGCCTTAATTTATTGAGGTGAGTGCTAAACTTCCAACCTTGGAAAATTACAAAAAAAACATACAATGAGTAGACAAAATATAAATGTAGGAAACGGACTTCAATGAGTTTTTGGAGAAAAATTATCAATAATTTGTTTCCATACATCTCCCCAAAGCGACCAATTCTTTATTCCCAATTTTTGTAGTTGTAGAGAGGTCCTACTGTTTCAATGTTGCCGATTTAAATAGAATTATTTTTAAACGAAAACTTAAAGAGTGCAGTCAACACCTGCGATTGTACCAGCTTTCGCCTACTCAACCCCAATGTGCTAGATTTCGTCAGCGTCACTGTACTTCTGGGCTCACGCTTTCCAATCTTAACTGTCGCGACAAGATGATTTAAAGAAATTAGCGGATAGAAACGTTATTATTTTGCAAAACCTGGCAAGAACTAGGACGTGAGAATCTCAAGACGGCATGAACGCGGACTGTATGACTCGAAGGTTGCGGGCTGGTGAGTAAATGAGGCGATGGATCATCGGTGTCGTTGAAAATGAGAACGGGAGGGAAATGACTGAGTTAAAGACGCGAGGATATTTTCTCTGTTGATCATCGGAAGTACCTAGGCGCCATGTTAAAATAGAACAATGGGGAGGTGTCGCACTTGTGATTCGTTTTGTTTACCCATTATTAGAAAGTTTCCGCTTGTCGGCAGAGTGAGCGACGGGCCCGAAATGTCCGGAAGAGAGAAAGAACCTCGACTCATACTTCTCCCCATCAACGTGAGCACATCGACTAAAGGTCTGAAAGAATTTCACGGCTCGTAATTTCGCGACCACTTCCGCGGGCACTAAAAGGAGGGCATTGTAAGTGTGTGAATCAGAATGCGTGATAAAAATTCGCGCTTTGGTCTTGGGTAGTATTCTTCATGCTTCTCTCGAAGTAGCATGTCGGTCCAGGTGACTACCGAGAATATCTATCGACCATTCTATTCATGGCCAAACAACCACTTGATAATTTCTGTGACCGCTACCTAGCATAGTTGTGAGAGACCACTATGACAAAAAAATCCATATTTTCCACTTAACTCTCCATTTCCGACCAGACTTTACGATAGAAATAAATTTTACTCAATGAAAACCCGAGTTTTGATATTAAGGTAACTCTTCTGTCACATCTCACACTCCAAATTTCTCAGACCGAGCGCCCTGAAATTTATTTTTCTAAATTCTCAGAAAGACTTTCGAAATCATTCTATGATACCTCGATGGATAGTGCAAACCTCCCTGGTGCCCACACCTCCATCAATAGATATTTACGGACACAAGACTGATACATTTGAAATTTCAATGTTTGAAATTGTTTCAGCTGATAAAATATATCATTCCAAATTCTGTTTAATCATAATATTTTCTCCTGTCGTTAATTCCTTGATGAGGGCAGCACACTAGATTGTGTGCCTACGTCCACCAGTATCAATTAACGACTCTGTGTGCTCCTTTTCCTCAGATTGGCCACTCATTTTTCCCATTCAATATTCCACTTGTCGATGCAATAACTCTAATGATGACTTTTTATTGGTCTACACACGGGACCAATGCCCAAGTTCGGAGGAGATTCTCATACAATCAGCCGTAAATATTTGACATAGGGAGTCCTAAATGGTTTCACCTGAGTCAGCATTCCCTGCACGACGCTCTGAAGACAGAGATATGTCAAGCCAGAACGGCTGTTCCACAGGTTTATGATTCGTAGCATATAAACACTTCGATTTCGAAACAAAGCATTGAACTCTCGCCCACTAGCTGACTCAGATACTTAAGAATTCAAACGAATCAATGCAGTTGCTTTACCAGCTCATTATTCATCATAGGTCACTTTCAATCCAATGTCCTGGTCAGTAAATTACAAAGGTATTATGGGAGTTATGGTTATTCCTGGCTTAGCTCTGGGATTAAATCACACGTGGGCATAAGTATAAAGCAACTCATTATTCCACCAACTAGATTATAACATCGACTCAACTTACTCATTATTTCTTATAAATCATATGCTATACGTATATACCTTCAATTGTTTACCGCACGCATAGTTTATGGATTGGTTTACTTTCTTCTACCCCCAAATTAAAACTTTAAAAAATGTTAAATTAAAAATCAGAATCAACCCAAGGGTTGATTCTGGATTCTTGGCTTAATGGATGAGGACGAGTGAGCTTACCTCAAACCTTTCGGCGTGTGAAATTCGCACATTCATAGCGGATGAACTTCTTCCGCTCTATTTGGTGCCTAAGGATTCCCAGGAAGGATTTGGTACTCGAAAAAATGAGGTGACGCCTGGATAGCCAGAGATATCTTGCATCGTCACCCGGATTTGAACAAGGGCCTTGCGATTGGTAACCTACCTATCGGGCTGTGCAAATAGTAAACATCTGAATACATTAAAAATATATGCTTTGTCATTTATGTCCACCCTTTCCGTCAAATCCATTCCGTGCGGCATTCGATCCTGTTCCAAAGGCTTAGCATTTCGTGAAAGCTTAGAGCAAGGGGGAAAAATGCACTCCGCCTTCAAGCGCTCTGTAGGATGGAACCGTTCTTTTTTGCTGGTCCCCAGTCAAGCGTTGAGACGTCGCGGAGACGGGACGTGTCCCAGAGGGGAAACCCACGACTGCGGGGAAAATTGCGGAACTCACCTTGCACATGTTGTTGCAGTTGACGTCCTCTTCTGATGTCAGCCTTTGCTCGACACTAGACAGCACGGGCTCTGTCTCGTGAAGGTCTCCTCCCTTGGAATCCAAGGAACTGGGTGCCTGAAGCCTCATCTCGCGATACTGTTGCACTCCCGTTGCGTACTTTTCCACCAACTCCCTCGCTGTCTCCCGCACTTGAATCCTTCGCACTTCCTTCCTCTGCCTTCTTAACTTCAACTGTAGCTCAGAGCAACAAGGGAGGTTCCTAATCACAGGAAAAGAGACAAATAGAGAAATGTTAATATTAGTAGTTTCCAGTCGGGTGCCACGTAATTCATTTAATTTTATCAGCTGCCAACCGATTCGTTGGAAAGAAGTCAATACACCCCGACTAAACGGGAGTGAAATTGTATTGTTTATAAGGTTGCTCGGCAGTAAATGTATCCGTGTCAGAATATATTGTCTGCTCGTGTACAAAAGAGCCCTCTGGCTGAAAGTGAGCGGAGATAGTCACATTTCCCTCTCACCCTTTCCTGACTTTAAAGTGAGCACATGGTTTGTTGCCAAATATTCTCGCCATGCGCGATGGGAATCCAAACAACTAAGCAAGTGCGTACTTAGGGGTGCAAACCGCTTCACTTAGGTTTTCAATGTTCAAGCCTGAGGTACATATTAAAATACGTTGATTTTCTGTAGAAATCAAAAAAGGAAAATGTAACTTTATTGTTTAAAGAATATATTGTTCACTTAAAATTGTTAAAATATTCGTTGTAAACTATTGACGAACATAATTTATCCAGACAATAAACGTATTTAAAGTGATAGTGAATAAGCCGTTGAAATTATTTATTTTATTTTGCATTAGTCCGGAAACAGCACTTCGACCTTTACATCTGACTTTGAACTGGACTTTTAATCGGTCGCCAAATGAGGATGGGCTGGGAATATTGATTGAAGAATAAGTCTTGCATGTTGAAATTAAGCAATGTGAGCGACCTCGCTCAATATTTACGAGATTCGCTCAAATTCTAAGATATTAAATTCATTTAAGACAAACCACTGACTGAGTGAGTCGAAAATTCTGTTTCTTCGCAACATAATCTCACTGCAGACGTGCACATTTTTCGCGGTGTCCATGATTCCATGACCGCCGAGAACCCTACCGTTGGGTTCCTTTTTGCCCATTGGAAAATTGCTGATCAAGAGCTTGAATGCTTCGGCCTTCTTTGAACTGTTGCACCCACCAACGTACATTTTTCACATTCATCACGGTACCACTACATATCTCACACTCAATGGACAACGAATCTAGATGGTATTAAACCACGCAAGAGAAGGAAACGGATGATTAAGCACTGTCATTTCACACTTGAGGACGCCATTTTAAGAGTTGAAAATGCTTCTACCTCTAGCGGCACTTATACAAACCCTGTGTATCTCATGGTACAGCTATTACGTCTTGTGTTTACCTAGAGTGTCCGCGTATTTTAGGCTCAACTTCATATTTCTCAATTTACAGCCAGCCCCGAGAAAATATTGAGATATCTTAGAACTTTGAACATCCCTTGCAACGTGGTGAAATACGATATAGCGCTTGTCATGTTTAGTCGAGAGATCGACTGAACAGTTTCCTTTGGACGAGTTTTTTTTTAGACTTGAGTGCCGTGATCTTGAAACGATATAAGTCACTGACCGCGCAGTTTCCTTTCTGCGTAAACAGACAATAGCAACGAGTTTTGATCGGTTAATATCAACATGACACTAAAAAATCGCAGAAATGGCGGTGTTTACTGTGATTGCAGCATGAGAAACTACAGCAGCATGAGTCCGCTACAGGATGATTTGCGTTAATTTGTTAATGTTTTGCTTACTTTGTGCGGTGGTCGCGGATTGCGTAAGGAAACAACGACCCCTTGAAACTATCAGTTCGACGTGCCACCTATTTTTTTCCTATTTTCTCTGATCTTAAGATATTGAGCTAAATTAAGTTTATTCCCACGTATTCAAATTCACACCACTTATGCCTTCACAATAAGAATAATGTTCCGAGTCTCAAGCGAATTCCACCGCGGACCATGTCTTAATTGTGCCATGATTTGTGTCTTGTGCTTTTAAGATTGCAGTGATTCACGAGCCGGGAAATAAATAAATTAAGATAATACTTTTATGGTAGGTCATAATTTGACATTATAATATAATCTAGCATTCCAAACCTTAAAACTAAATCGTTTAAAGTGGACTTTTCTAAAACGTTATACAGGGTATGGCAGCATAACTTTCTTTTTTAAAGGGGTTTTGCTTTATTAAAAAGGAAGTTATGTTGCCGCACCCTGTACTAGCGTTCATACGATAGATTCCAATTATGTGAATCTTAAAAATTCGTAACCATTGACATTTGCGGATAATGATATAATTTCAACAAAGAGAAGAAATTCACACTCTAATAAAGCATAAAGAACCAAATGTCTTTTTTCTATTCAAGAGCAAGATAGTGAATGACCACGTCTCTACGTAGATACTTCTTTTGAAATATCACAAGGAGCTTAAAATTGTAATGGATAAAATTCCATTAAATTAAAATATTTTTCTGCTCCAGATTTACAATAAAGGGGGATTAGTTTAAACAGTATGGACAAAGAACGCCCCACTTGTAAAAAGGCTTCATAACCGTCAGAATGACAAATCATAACAAACGGTGTAAGGAAGCTTGGAACAAATGATATTCATGAACTATGTACAAAGTGTTTGGCTCTAATATACCACTAAAAAGGAAAAAAGAATACCAGATCACACGTAAGCCGACCATGAATGCCTCTTCCTTTGAGTAACAAGGCGTGGTGTTAAAACAGCTCATAAAATCCTGCTCCAAAGTTTCCAAGAAACATAACATGTTTTGACGTCATTTGCGTGCAATATTTATTGAAATTTTTCTTTCAACCGAGGTTGACGCATTTTCGAGATTAATCAAACAGAAAATAACAACATGACGCCTATAACTGAAGCCGAGATTATTTATTGCGTAATAAATACGTTTTGTCTGCTTCGCATGACCTGCTAAGTCGCAACTGCATCATTACCAAGACTTCCGATAATAGATGATGTTCTGATCAGCAAAAAAAAGATACGTTATAAATTTTCATCTTCTGAACAAATACTCCGCTCCGTATTTTTTGCCCACGATACTATTACCAAACGCACTGAAGGACATAAACTAGCTTATCTCAATATTTTCTCACGATGCACAATGGCGCTGAATTATTGATCGAAATTATGACACAAAGGAAACTGTATGTTTTTATTTTTTTGAGTTTGATCACGAAACTCCCATTATGATTTCTGCTTAAGGGACGCTTTGAACTGAACCTTACGTACGTACGGGGAGATAATGCGCAAGTTATTACATCATTTGAATGGCCGAGCTCACAATCATTCAAAGACGCGGCTGTTGGCCAGATCTGAGTGTCTTCGTTCAAGATTTATGCTTTTTTTCAGTGAGGGAGGGTAACTGCTCCATATCATTCAGAACAATGAATTCCGTGTTATCTGGCAAAGATCCCATGTTGGACGAAAGAGATTTCAATTAATTATTCATGATAACTGCACGCATGCCGACAGATGATCGTATAATACAATAGGGTATTGCACGATTTGGTGTTTTGAAAATGGAGCCAACTACCAACTTGGAGTGATTTAAACAAGATAATATTTAAGAGTCAAGTACCAATTCAAGTTTCTGCATTATTTATTATTCCTATTTCTCCATGGTTTCGAGACAGATTATGATTTGAAGGCGTACTTAACCGATATCCCACAATTTTTAAAATCAAATTGAAAAACGATAGGTGGTCGCCAGCGTAGGAAGGCCCTTTGAGAATCAAGTAGCCTTTTACCTCATATACGGAATATGTGTCCTGGTCATACGCGGTATAGAAAAGTTTAGGTGCATATCTACTGAGAGACAAAATGTCCGCACCCGGCATCAGAAGAAGAGACGCTTTAAAAGTTCTGACTTCGGTGAATAACGGAGTGACTGTCTTTAATTTTACTTTTCATTCATGCACCAAGGCTTCAATACGCTGGTGATATTTACACTGCACAAACGTGAACTTTGATTTTGCATAATCATTTACTTTCCTCCAATATTTTCTCGAAGGAAGGAATCCGAACAATGAATGAAGATTTGCTAGCAGGGGTCCAAAGTCTATTTCACTCTATGTGAAAATTCATGAAAAACATTAAAATGAAGGACAAAATTAAATACTCGGACCAAGAGGGAAAATGAACAAAGGAGTGAGGCGAAGGATTTTAGACTTAAAATCTTAGTACGAATTTTACTTTGCGCTCATCCAGATTAAAACTGAATCTATCAATACATGAGTTCAAATGCAGAAGAAAGGAGGGCCAGCTATAATAATAAGGGCTTCTCATTAATGATGGCTTGTTATCCCCGCTTGGCTGCTACCCCGCGAGCCTATCTCGAACGCCATAGAGGATTTTACGACAGTATTTTACGACACTATTGACAGAGAGAGAAGAAATGAACAGGGAAACGTTTTCCGCCAGAGGGTTTATGAAAAACGTCGCCCTTGCTCGGAAGAAATCGAAATATATTGAAATATTTGAAGTGTGTCATCAAATTCTGGGTAAGCACCTTTGTATTCTCTCTCGGTGGCATTTAATTTCTTCAAATATTGCTGTAGGCTATACATCCAGAAAATAATCCCGCAAAACTGTTTTCCAAAGAACAATTCTCGTGGAGACAACTCGGCGGACGTAAACTCGTCAACCGCGCGAAGCGATACACCTCTGCCCGCGCCCCCTTTACACAAGTACGTACTCCAGTCTCTTTATCTATTCTCCATTTATCCACAAGGCCCTTATCTAAGCAGGCTGCACTGCCGAATGTCCTTCGTCACTTGATGGGATGTTGCGAGGGTCTGGTCTGATAGCCAGCGACACAAAGCAAAGAGAGGGAAGTTCTCCTCCATCCCAATACCTCATCGAGCAAGTCGTCGTATAATTTTCACTTACGTGAACACCGTTTTGTTGTGTCATAAAAAATTACTGGTTATTTCTCACCGAAATATACAACTATTTTATTATTTTTGTACATTTTTCATATCCAATACGACCATTATTTATCATGTCATAAAATTCGCTAATTATCATAGAGAAAATGTACCCTCAGAACCGCAAGGTATTGAAATATGCTTGTTATCGTAATTACATAGGCTAGGGTGTACGAAGCTTGTGAATTTCTCACTGCCCCCAAGCCCTCATGCAAGATTTCTTCCTTCTGGAAGCACAACTTAGGATGAGAAAGGCATACGGAAATTTGAAATCACTTATTGATATTCTGAATCCTAGACTCTAAGCATCAATCCAGTCCAGATGTACTAGTCACGCCATTGCGCTTGGTAACAAAATATTTTTCCCTCTTTCATAATTTTTAAACCTTTGAGCAATCCAAAAAATTGTGATTTTGGGATGGTTTCAATTTTTATTCGGGATGAAACCGATTCATAGCGATTATCGTTTTGTAAACGTTTGGCCGGTAACGTCCTGAAATACGTCCGCGTGGCTGCACGCTTCAGATCTCTTCTCAGGATTTAAAGGGACGCGAAGGGTATTATTTCTGTCCAGAAAATAACGGACCCATCGAAAAGATAATTTAACCTTTTCACAAAAAATATTTTAAATTCAAGAAATTGCAATAATATAATGTTTTTAATAATTTAATTTTTTCAATCAAGTATTTCATGTTTAATCAAAACATTTCCCTCGATCATTACATCTCCAGCTTTCGATTAACTTTCGGCGGACTAAGTTTATAAGTTTACGTCATTATTGAAGAACTTTTATTCGAATACTTATGCTAGAGAACAAAAGGCGTGGCGCTGGCTTGCCACGGCTGTTATTAACTTTCAAAGAGAGCCACCACAATGAGTAAGCAGATGCAATCTTTCCGCTTCTCTTGCCCTCCCTGACTCTTTCCTCCGCCGCATGGCTTTTATGCTTTGGGTGCGTTAAAAGAGGCATTAAATCCGGCGACACGCGAAGAACGATGGAAGCTATTCCCGCTCCGTTGGCGATTCCAAAAAGAAAAAAAACCAACCATTGCCATGAAAGTCAATCCGCGACCGTCAAAGGCACCTGCCTGCCTGCTCTCTCCGCCACGTGCGAAAAAGGTCCCGAGGTAGGGAGACAGAAATCGAGGCCCCTTCTCCGCGGGTGCGATGACTACGTCGACTGCAATAAGGTGAGCGAAAGTGCACTCTGCCAAACGGAGGTGCATGAAAATAGAACGAGGGGATTTGGAATGGGGGGCACGGGAGCCGGAGTCAGAGGCGAATACTCATCGGTGAGGCGGGTGTGCCAAGCCAGCCGGTTCATTGCGAGCCATGGACGACGAGCCGAGGCTTCATACGCAGATGCGGGATAAAAGAGATAGGGGAATTTATTATCCATTCACCCTATTTAAAGCTGGTTATAAGCACTCAAATGTGAGGGAAATTTAAAAACGTTGTCTTTCGTAGAATTTCGTGGTAGTTATATGGTGAGGAGGTGACCGACACCTGAGATAATCCGTGCCATTGGGGACAGGTGTGTGATTTGGTAGAGGTAGGATTGTCAGGGAATGAAGAGGGGTGAGGAGAAATCCGGAGACGACATTAGTCTGCTCTCAACAAAAAATGCCAAGAAGACAACCGTTGATGGTATAACAACGTTCAGCAACAGACACCGAGTTCCACTTAAAGTGCTCTCCACAAGGCACCCAAGTTCGGATCGGGATATTATTATTATTATTGATGGTAGCATACCGTTCAAGGTAGGTTTTTAATGGGCAAGCATACTAACAACACTACATTTTTTAGTTTCACCCAGCAAGACACGTGAAACTTCGAACTATAATAAACCCTTTCCCAAAACTCCACATATTTTACACCACCGTTAATTCCGTGCGTCATGCCTGTTCTTTTCCTCCCCCAACTCGCTTGCCTGACGTCCTCCCCTCTATTACAGTCTTAAACATTCCATTGCTCAAATCAAACGCCGATTCTCCAGCCCAATTGTCAAAATCATCTACATCCACTTTCTTTGCCTCCTTTGCATTCCAGCCAACAAATCTCTCTCCACCTCCACCATGCCTTTGCACTTCCTAGTCTGTTTCCCTTTCAGTCAAATTTGTATTTTTCACACCAACACTCCGAATTTGGACCCTCGGCATTCAAACTTGAACCCACGGGGTGGGAATCCAGTGCTCTAACCCCCGCACCTTTCCATTTTCTCTCGTGGCATGCGTAAATGGCTGGAAACTAATACATTTGGTCGTGAAGAGAAATAACACAAAATTATTAGATAAATGTAATTATGCATATTTCCACGGCATTCTTCGTACGACAGTCGATGATTCACTGCGTCTTCCTTTCATTGACCGCAGTTTTTCCACCTCTACGGAGACGCCTCCAGGTCATTTCGTCCAGATGCCTCCGGACTGGATCGCGAAACTCTTGTCCATTACTTTCAGCAACGAATGAATTTCGAATGCCATCGTGCAATTGAATCAGTTATTTTTGTTCATCAGGTGCCGTAACAAGAGAGATATTAAAGTTATTTTTTGAAATATTTCAGTAATTTTTACATTTTTATCTAGAGACAATGTATTCCAGATGAATATGGCATTTGCAGTACTTTGAGTACGTAGGTAAACACAACCGGTAAGGATTCATTTTAATTATGCAAAGAGCTTCTTCCAACGGTACCATAATCGAGCCACAGTCATTGGATTATAAATAGCAAACAAATATTTTGGTTCGTTGGACAAAAATAATTCACTCCACTCAAGAGGTAGGAATTTGGAGGGAGGTGATTAATGGATTAAATACTACCTTGATCAAAAAGTTCCCGGAATAACCACCGTGTGGCGCTCCCATCGTTCCGATTTGAGTTCTGTTTTTTTTGTTAAATTGGTACATCTGTTGTTGATATTCCCTTTAAATCTTAGTGTCATAACTTGACATTTGCAAAAGTTACGTAGCCAAGAGTACATCTATCTCTGTGTGTGTTGGCGATTTTTTACAATTGCAGAAATGGATTTAAATTTGCAACAACGAACTTGTATTAAATTTTGCGTAAAAAACGGATTTAGTGGCGCACGGACGTTGGAAATGTTGGAAAAGTGTTTCGGCAACGATTCTCTAAAAAAACGGTCGTTTACCAGTGGCACGAGCGGTTCAGAAGTGGTCGTGAGTCAATCGAAGATGATGAACGCAGTGGCAGACCATCGACATCGAAAGTCGGTGAAAGAATTGATAAAGTAAAAGAAATGTTGGTCAATAACCGCAAATTAACCATCAGAGAAATAGCGGAGGACTTGAACATTGCCTATGGATCCGCCCAAGACATTGTGGTTAATGATTTGGGTTTCCGTCGTGTAGCAGCAAAGTTGGTGCCGAAAGACCTCAATTTCATGCAAAAAAGAGACCGTGTTGACGTCGCAAAAGACATGATTTGCGAGGCTGAATCCGATCCCACATTCATCAAAAGGATCATTACTGGAGACGAGACGTGGGTTTATGAGTACGACACGCAATCCAGACATCAGGCAAGTGAATGGCGTTCACCAAATGAGCCGAGACCAAAAAAACCACGTCGTTTTCAGTCAAAAAAGAAGGCAATGCTGACGGTTTTCATGGATTACAACGGTGTAGTGCATCATGAATTTTTGCCAGAAGGCCAGACAGTAAACAAAGAGTATTATTTGGGCGTTATGAGACGTTTGCGTGAAGCAATTCGCCGAAAGAGACCAGAAATGTGGGCAGAAAACTCGTGGATTTTGCACCATGATAACGCACCGTCGCACAGTGCTATCATTATTCGTAATTTTTTGACGAAAAATGCAACAAATGCCATCCAACAGCCACCGAATTCACCTGATTTGGCTCCCTGTGTCTTCTTTCTGTTCAATCGAGTTAAAAAACCATTACGGGGAACGCGTTTTAGCAGCCGAGAGGAAGTAATGGAAAAATCGCAGGAAGCACTGATGGACATACCGAAAACCGACCGTAACTTTTGCAAATGTCAAGTTATGACACTAAGATTTAAAGGGAATATCAACAACAGATGTACCAATTTAACAAAAAAAAACAGAACTCAAATCGGAACGATGGGAGCGCCACACGGTGGTTATTCCGGGAACTTTTTGATCAAGGTAGTATATGGTATTTGAGTCTTAATGGGGCATAACTTCTTATCCGGAAGAATGAACTGTATACATAAGCGACCTCAATTGTGCGCAGGTTCAATCAAGCTTGATTTCAGTGCGAGACATCTCTTAATCCCTCTGAGATGATTATATTAATTGATTATGCAGGGTGCCATAAATAGATCACGCTCTTTCGGAGCATGATGGAAAGCACGTGGGAATCTTCACACGCTTAACAGTGGCACAAATTACATCGACCGCTTTCTGATTAAACTCTGGGCTTGAATTCAGCGATTGTGTGCGTGAAAACGTGGATGTGGAGGTCACATGTTACTGCTTCACTCCGGATGAATCCTAATTAAACGGCACTTGGAATAACTTTAAGAAATTTCCCCTAGCGGGTATTATCGGGTAAAGAAGGCAGTGTAAAGTTAGTGAACCCAGTTTAAAGTCTCTGATCGCCTTCTCGTGATGTCGATATAGTACTGAGGCTAAGGATACTTTCCCTTTGAAACCAAGGTCGCGCCCTGTTTTTGCCCCTGACTATTTATAGAGGGATTCGATAAACAGAGATGTGGGAAATTTACTCTAGCCCCACACTTCCCGCTTTGCTACTTCGGGACAATGGTTTTCATCCAGAAATCCCGTTATTTAAGTCTTTGCCTTCATTTCCGTATGCATTATACAGGGCGAAAGAGTACGTATACGAAGAAATAAGTGTTTAAAAAAAATGACATTATTATAAATACCATCCCCCATTCATCGATTTGGCACGAAACCTAGAAAGATACTAATGAGCTTCCGGGTTAGCGTAACTTCAAGGCCGTAAGCGCTGCCAAATCTCTCTCGGCAGAGCGAGCAAGAAGTCTCATCATAAATCTTAGAGCCATGGGAAGGAGATATCAGTGGTGAGAGCAGGAGTCGGCAATCTCAGAGATGGTATCATTTGTCACGATGCATCGCGGATAGTTCATTAGTTTCAAATGAATTTCCCGTCTCTTTTTCTTTGTCTCAACAGCATGACATTGTACTAATTTGATTAAAATATGAGCACAAATGCGACCGTACTTTTGATCAAAATAAGGGACACTAAATGTCCATTCACAGCTTAAAAAACTTTCTGTTTTTAGAATTATTCAATGTCATAATCCACGCCCAAAAATATATTCATTAATATTGGTTCAAAAACCATCCCAATATTATTATTATCACGTACTATTATTATATTATATGTTAGATTATAATTCGGATTGTGATCATAATTATATTGACATTTCGGAATATCTCTAATATTTGACATACTATATATGCTAATCTGTAAAACGAGCGTTTTGCTACGTCGACTTTATAATGCCGATTTCTGAAAAAAACTAATGCTGTTATGTCACCGTATTCACCAAGGTTTCGGAATGTTTCATCCTAACCTTCTTTAGATGCATATTTTCTGTCAGTCTTCCAACCTTTAATTAGCATCCTAAAACTTAAGTGCAATCAAACGTCCGGGCTTTACGGTACCATTATCATAAATAGTCTACACCAGCCAATACGGAAGCAAAGATTTCACCGGCGATAAAGGATTCCTACCGTCCGTTGCCTCGCTTCAAATATATCTGTACTCTGGAGCGATATACCACTTGTATATCGCATTGCCGTCGAAGTTATTCTCAAAAGATACATTCCACACTTTGTAGCAATCGAGCAACTCGTAAAAGATTCGCAGCGTCGATAATCAATGGAATATTTCATTTTAAAATAAAATTAAATAAAAATGTTGTGAATTTTCATTTCAGACTGTCGTTTATTAACGAGGCGTCTCAACGTGTCGTAACGCATTGTGTATGAACGATATTATAAAGTAGAAAATTACTACATCTTTATTAAAGTTACTTCTAAAATTTAAAAAAAAAGCGTAAAAATTCTACGATAAGCACATGGTTCCGTCTTATAAGATCCTGTCTTTTACAATACATTGAAAATTTAATGGCACACGGCTACTTACGTTGTAAATATGAGTTTCAGTGAAATAGAACTGAGTTATTTTGTGATGCATCGACTGAAATGTGCAATGCAATGGATACGATGATAGGAGTCCATAAAGGAAAAAGAGACATCATATTACGATTTTGAGATGCTTGTAGGGGCTGTGAAATGATCCACCGGCAACATCATTCCAAGGCATTAAGCACGACGACTTTCGATGGTTTTAAGTTCGGCATATTTTCTCTACATTATATTTACGTGGTCAGGCTCGGTATCAAATTCGCTCAAGTGGCTACGACTACGGCTAAACCATATGACATACATATAAAATGGTATTATGAGCTGTGGAGTCAAATGAAGCACATTAATGAAGTATGTAATGAGAATTATCACGGAACACTTGGTAGCGTGATGCAATTTTCCTATGTAAGCTATGTGTACTTGCGCTCCGCTCCTCCCTCCCATTGACGATTATCTAGAGAGGATAAATTTCTTGGAGACGTTCCAAACGGCGTGTCCTTGACGAGAGTTGCGGAAGTGACATGGACGCCGCAAACACAAAGGCCGTCGTTGCATTGTGGCAGTCCTCGTCCATCTTTTACCGAACTCCCAGGTATTATTTCATACGTCTCTTGAAACTTTTTGGAATGGTATGAATAGAGGACAAAACTGAAAATCAAATACCATCCTTCGATTTTATTTATACTAAATAGACGCAATATAGTAAACACAAAAGAGAATGATTAAGGATTTATTTATGCTCGCTTTGGCGCATAACATACCATTTAGTGCATACCTACCTGTATTTTTTGTCTTTTTTTATCAAAGGGAGAATATAAAACGAGGTAATTAAATACGCATCTGCCTGCGTGCTCAAAAAGTGAATAAGTAAAAAATACAAAAATGCGGAAGAAAATGTGGTGAGGAGATT